>NC_044991.1:38573558-39211089 GCF_008728515.1 Papio anubis
ACAGAATGTAGTTCTTAAATAATAAGACTTGAAAGTTGAAATTACTTCTTGATCCACGGGCTGCAGAATGGATGCTGTGTTAGCAGGCCTGAAAACATGAATCTCCTCTTACATTTCATTTAGAGCTCTTGAGTGGCCAGATGCATTGTCAATAAGCAGTAGTATTTTTAAAGAAATATATTTTTTTCTAAGCAGTAGATCTCAACAGTGGGCTTAAAATACTCAGTAATCCATTCCGTAAACAGATGTGCAGCTGGGCGCAGTGGCTCACACCTGTAATCCCACCACTTTGGGAGGCTGAGGCAGGTGGATCACCTGAGGTCAAGAGTTTGAGACCAGCCTGGCCAACATGGAGAAACCCCAACTCTACTAAAAATACAAAAAAAATATTAGCCAGGGATGGTGGTGAGTGCCTGTAATCCTAGCTACTAGGGGACGCTGAGGCAGGAGAATTGCTTTAACTCAGGAGGCAGAGGTTGCAGTGAGCCAAGATCGCACCACTACACTCCAGCCTGGGCAACAGAGCAAGACTCGGTCTCAAACAAACAAAACAAAACAAGGAAACAATAAAACAGATGTGCTGTCATCTAGGCTTTGCAGTTCTATTTGTAGAGCACAGGCAGAGTAGATTCAGCCTAATTATTAAGGGCCCTAGGATTTGGGGAATGATAAATGAACCTTGGCTTCAACTTAAGGTCACCAACTGCATTAGCCCTTAACAAGAGAGTCAGCCTGTTCTTTGATGTTTTGAAGCCAAGCACTGACTTCTCTCTAGCTACGAGAGCCGTAGATGACATCTTCTTCCAACGAAAGGCTGTTTCACGTACATTGAAAATCTGTTGTTTAGTGTAGTGAGTTGCAATTATCAATTATCTTAGTAGATCTTCTGGACAGCTTGCTGCAGATTCTCCACCGGCACTTGCAGATGGCTTCTTTCTTTAAATCTCAGGAACTAACTTTGCCAGCTTCAAACGTTTCTTCTGCAGCTTCCTCACATGACTTAGCCTTCATATTGACAAAGCTCCCAGCAGGACCTGCACAGAGTAGGTACAAGGGCAGTCCTGCCTGCAAGCCAGCCTAGCCCCTGTGCATCCTTGAATGCTTTTTCTCATTGGTCCTAGTTCCCGTCCCTGATTTTCAGCTGTGGGATGCTCTCACAGGTTTCGATGTTTGCAAAGGTCACTTTTATCACATGATAAGCCCCTTTACAATGTGGATGCCTAGATCATCCCCCAAATAAACATGAACACTTTATAGTAGAGAGAGAGGAAACTCTGCCTTTATGGTTCAGATCATCATTTCAGTGGTGGCCTTTTTAATTCCATAAACTGGCAAAATCTATGGGGCTGAACTTATTACTGCCAACTACATGCGAGGTTATAGATTTAATTCACTTCAATAGAACTGAAAGAACAAAAGCCAATTTGTGTTCAAGCCAGCAGTGCCAAAAAAATCACAGTAAAGTCCTTTTGAAGAAGTCCCTCACCGAGTGTGGTGGCTCACGCCTGTAGCCACCTCACTCGGCTAAAGGACTTTTTCAAAAGGATTTTACTGTCCTTGGGAGGCTGGGGTGGAAGGAACACTTGAGGCCAGGAGTTTGAGGCTGCAGGGTGCTATGTTCACATCTGTGAATAGCCACTCTCACTCTCACTCTGGACAACATAGTAAGACCCTATCTCTAAAAGAAAATAAAGTTCTTTCCTGGTAGGTAACAAGGGATTGAAAATGACCCATAGGATCAAACATTCCCTAAAGAACAGATAACTTTTGGAGAATAAGAGAGGCCAAAGAAGAAAGAGAAAAGTGGGACAAAAGTTCACATTGGAGATGATGGAAACACTCTTATATGTAGGTTATGTCTCATCATCTCTCAACAGCAAACTATCTTAACCAGTTTTCAAGATTTTAAATCTGTGAGTTCCTAGAAAGAAAAGACATTTGTTCATCAATTGCTCTGGACAACTCTAAGCACAATGAGGTATCCATGAGAGGAGCTTGTGGAACATGAATGAAAAATGCTCTACGGGACCCCAGGAAATGGAACTGTGTGGATTCAAGGCTTTGTCTCTCACGGCCCATCCTGGATGAAGATGTTCTCCCAGCACTTCAAGGCGTGACTGAACATAAGGGCATGTAAAGACATTTCCTCAATTAACAGAAGTGGTTTCTGGTTGGCTAAGGGCCATAGGGACTTACCCTTGACAGAAGCCCATGAATAGGCTATGTCAACAATGATAAGGCATTCCTATAAACTGTGGGGAAGGGCTCTCTATGGAAAGGAAATGACGATGTGTGTTTGCGTTTTAAAAAAGAACCTAAGAACAACTCCTTTCGACTTGTGTTTCCCCAAGTTGCCTGCTCATTGTCACACTGGTGAAAATCAGGCACCTTGTAAGGATAGTCAACCAACCAACCCCAAACTGCTGCCCAAGTACTCAGTGCTGAGCGTGGCCACTGTCTTACCAAGACCTGGCACCAGGGAAAAGGCGTGGGGAAGGAAACCCTGAGACCTGGACTCACCCGCTTCCATTGGCAAACCTTCGTGTGACCAGGAATGTTCTCTCTAAGTTTCTGTTTCTCTGTTTGTGAAATTTGAGGTTGGAGTTGGCATTGAAATACTAGTTTTTAGTTTTTTCCTTGATTATAGAAATAATAGCTACTCATTGGAGGGAACACAATAAAGCTTGAAGAAGAATATCAAAGCCTCTATAATCTTGCCACCTCGAAGTAACCACTGTTATCATTTGGTATATTAATTTTAGGCAATTGTCCTCAAAGACATGTATTAATATATTTTTTTATAAATAGCTACTCTTTCAAATTCCTTGCAGTTCTAGGGCTTTACTGCTGCAGGAAATGTGGGTTTCAATTTTGCATTTACAGAAGCACTTTTGATTTAAAGATAGGGAACTGCTTACTCTTACTTTAAACATGTCAGTACTGTACATTTCAAATGTCCCATTGGATTTGAAGCCAAGTGTTTTAGATAGGATTCATTCAGAGGGTGAGTGGGAAAGGGGAGGGCCTTTCTAGCCACATTGCACAAAGAACAGTGGAGAGGGAAGGGGGACAGGGTTGCAGAGGTGCAAGAAGAAAGGCCCAGGAGAGAAACCAGAGGTAAGGGTGGAACTAGATCCCCAGGGGAAGGTGGTAGAGAAGGAAGGAAAGGGTCTTCTCTAGCCAAGCAATTCTCTTAAGACACAACAGACTCTGAGCGGGTAAATAGCCCCTGGTAGAGAAAAGCATTAGGCCAGGGGCCCAGAGACATGGTGAACTCCATCACTTAGTTGGTTTTGTGACTTTGGCTGGGTTATGGAACCTCACTGAGTTTCCATGCCTTCATCTGTAAAATGTGGGCAGCAGGTCCTGCTCAGTCTCCACACTGTGGCTGGGATGATATGGTGGATCTAGCTCATGAAAGCTGTAGGCAGGTTCCAGGGCATGCCCAAGGGCAAGTTATTCTCACTGCCATGAGGAGGGAGGTCCCATACTGGCCTTTATTCATTTTCCTTCTCAAGTATTTATGTAATTAGGTACCAACAAAAGGGGCTTTGTGCACAATAGCTTTTCTCACCGGTTATTTTGTTCCTCCCTTGGAAACCACATGGTTGTCAGGCAAAGGTCAAAGTTGACCAGGGGATTGGAATAGATTCCAGGGAGCATCCATGAGGCGCTGAGCACTGGGGCTGCACAGACTCGGATTTGTGCTCCTCCCACTGCGGAAACAATCGCACACAACGGTCCGGCTGGAATACCGTTCCCAATCATCAGGTTGGTCCGTGGACGGATTTAAAACGATCCGAGAGGCCTTCCAGGCCATCCAGGCTGACAAGCTGGTGTTGTCAGGCCACTGAGTGAAGCTCTGGGGGCTGGAGAGGAGGCTTGTGTGAAGTCTCGGGGAACCCAGTGTGTGGGGAGGCAGCGGTACCCTCAGCACCAACCCTGCACCCAGAGTTACTTCCCACACTAGAAAAATAGACGCTGGAGCGCAGGTGTGCCGAGACCTGCCAAGCTATCCAAACAGTGCCAAACCTGTCTGCAAAAGATTCATCCAGACCATTGGTTTAGATTTCACCACAGTTGGGAGTATGATTTCCCACAGCCATGGGGGAAAGAGACCTGACTGGAAGCAGCAAGCTCCAGCCCCCAGGATGAATCCCAGTGAGAAAGGGAGTGGCTAAAGCCACACACGATCCTCCCAGTGTCACACAGCATTATTCATAATAGCCAAAAAGTGGACACAATCCAAATGTCCATAAATTAATGAATGGACAAACAGAATAGGGTGTGTCCATACAATGAAATATATATGTGGTTATAAAAAGGACTGAATTACTGATACGGGTTACAACATGGATGAACCTTGAATGCTAAGTCAAAAGAGACAGACACAAAAGGCCATGTATGGTATGATTCCATGTATACAAAATGTCCAGAAGAGGTAAATGCATAGAGACAGGGAATAGATGATGAGTGGTTTCCAGTAGCTGAGAGAGGAGGAATGAGGAAATGACTGTAAATGGTGATGAGGTTTTTGGGGGAAATGATGGAAATGTTCTGGATAGCTGTGATGGTTACAAAACTTTGTGTATATACTGAAAATCATTGGATTGTATGCTTTAAAGGGGTAAATTTTATAGCATGTAGATCATACGTTAATTTTTAGAAAGTACAAAAAGTAATAGTCTTATTAAAATTAATGCTACTATTAAACTTGATTGGGTAAATTAATTAATTAAACAGGCCATATCTCTCTTCCTCAAG
This sequence comes from Papio anubis, assembly GCF_008728515.1. Classification (NCBI taxonomy): domain Eukaryota; kingdom Metazoa; phylum Chordata; class Mammalia; order Primates; family Cercopithecidae; genus Papio; species Papio anubis. The sequence continues at coordinate 38,578,323 of NC_044991.1, forward strand.
ACACCAAACAAATGCAAGCTTAGCTCACAATATCCTATGCAATGTAGTATGACTGATCTTAGACTTACTTATTGCAGAACCTGTTTAAAAAGAAGTCAGAATGTAACTAACAAAAGTTACTTCATGTTAAAAGAAGATGGAAATAGGCTTCCAATGAGAGAAGATATGTTTTTGTTTTTAAACTAAAATCTGAAGTTTTTTTGTTTAAAAAAAAAAAACAAAAACCCTCCGATTTTTGTGAAGTGACTGTTTTAGCCAGCTGAATAAATTACTTTCTTTTTCTTGTCCCCTCCACTCAAAATATATTTCAAATATATTATAGTTAAGTCAATAAACAGTGAAACCAGAAGAAAATACAGGCATATATCTGTCTTATCTCTGGATTGGGAAGATCACTCTCAGCATTCACTCCTACAAGAAAGGAAAGGAAAGGACAGGAGAGGGGAGAGGAGGGGAGGGAAGGGGAGGAGAAGAAAGAAAGGAAGGAGGGAAGGAGAAAGAAAGAGATAAGGAAAGGAAGAAAGGAAAGAAAAAAGAAAGGAAAGAGAAAAAGAAGAATCAAAGAGAAAAAGGTTGACACATTTAATTATATTAAAAATAGCATTATCTGTATATCAGCATATATCATAAACAAAAAGCAAAGCAAAAGCTTGGCTTACCATTTGCTAAGAATTTGATAAAATATAATATACTTAACTTATAATGAATTTAAATACAGCAATAAAAACTCTAGTATCCCAATGGTGAAATTAGAACTTCTGAATAGAAAAAACACAGCATAGAAAAGATATGTGATTAATCTGAAAATGTTGAAACTTCCTAGTAATAAAAATGCAGATTAAACTGACAACAAGAGACTATTTTTCACTTGTGAAATAAGTGAAGATTAAGAAAGAGATAATGCTTCCTTGTGGATTTCTCAGTCTTTATTTTCCCTGGAGGTATTTCAATTTTCTTTGAATAGTTCATGTGTATTGAGTTAATTCTCAAGTACATTATTTCCTTTTTGCTGCTATTACATGAACAGATTCTGGGCTCAGACTGAGCTGGGTTAAAACCCAAGCTGTGTAATTCACTCTGTGTGTGTGTGTGTGTGTGTGTGTGTGTGTGTGTGTGTGTGTATGATGTTCAGTGTTAGTTAATCTCTCTGAGGCTTAGTCTCCATACATATCTGCAAAATGGGGATCATTAGAGTACCCATCTCATAGCAGTGTTGTATGGAAATTGTACAGATAAAGCTTTAGGGAAGGCGTCTGCACATGATATATAATAAATGGTAGGTAGTACAATGGTGCAGTGGCCAGGATGAGGCTTTTTCAGTATCTTCCAGTTCCTCTAAAATTAGTATTTGTCACTAAGACTCTGATGCATTTTTGTTACTTTTTATAATAATGTGATTATATGCCTTGAATTTGGCAAAAATCAACAAAAATTTATTTAAGAAAATAGTTAAGTTCAGCAAAATTCTAGGATGTTACCTATAAATGTAAAAATCAACAGAATTATTTAATGTTAGTAATGGAAGAGAAACTCATTATCTTCCTCCATCATAACAGCTACAAAAATTAAATAGATGAGAATTACATAATTCAATAAACATAAGGGCCATCAAAATTATATAACCCTAACAGGAGAAACGAAAAAAGATTTAGATAGATGGAGAGAGAAAGAGAGAGAGAGACAGAGAGAGAGAAAGAGATCATGGTCTCCTAATTGGTAGATTAGAAATACTATCCATGAAAATATTCTTTAATTTACTATCAATATTTAATGTAATTCCAATTAAAGTAGGCACATAACTGTGAGGGATTAAGTTAGATCTAATTAGTTCAATTTTTCTGAAGAACGAGTCGGTGATCTGTAATGAGAATTACAAATCTTTTCATGCTCTAATATTTAAGTTACTAATGTGGAAATTGAGGACGAATCCTTTAATTTAGTTTTGGTGTGATGGCATAATGAGGAAATAGTCACTTATGAATTCACTCAAATTTTAGTTAATTGAAACAAGCATTTACCTGGAAGAAATGGGGGTATCTTATGTTCAGTGTTATAATTGCTGGAGCACTCAGTGCATTAATTCTCTAACCCACTTTGCCTCGAGGTCTGCAATCGACATGCATTGTACATCATCCGATGTCACCAGATGATGCCAGTCATGGAAACAAAAGTGGCTGAGCTCAGACCAATGGTCTGTCCGTAAGTGCTTGATGCAGAGCTCAGCTCTCCCTCTGGGGATGTAGAATAGGGGGACTTATTTGGTAGCCTGGGATACCAGATGGCCTGGTCATGCCCCAAAGGAACAAAGGCAGCCAGTCCCGGTCCTAGCACAGTGCCCAGAGCTCAGAGGAACGTGTGACAGGCAAGGACCCTGGATTCCCTCATCGACTGTCATCCTTAGAGGAGCAAGATGCAGTCTCTCCTTCTGGCCAGGAACCTTTCCTTCTGTAGCTTTTCTGCAATTAAACAACTTCATGGAGAGGAGAGATTTTTCTGCTCATCCTGGTTCACTAAATGGAGTGCTTGAAAAAACCTTGAAAAAATTTAAGTAATTCTGAGCATCCACTCAACTTCCCATTCATATTTGCTGTGACTTAAGCAAAGCAATGTAGGCCCGAATTTCAGAGAAGACGGCTTTTGAGATAAACTGACTTCTTTCTGTTAACTAAGTATTTCCTTACTATTTGCTTTCAGGTATTGATTTATTTACCTTAGAGTATAGCTGTCTGAATGCTGATCTTTTAATCAACTCAGGTAAATGATGTGAAATTCGGTTTATTTCTTTTATAACTCAGTACACATTTATTTATGTCCTTCTTATCTGATCTTGTTTAAAGTAATATAATAATTGTTATTGAAGACTTTAAAATATTCTGCCCTCGAAAAATTTTAATGAAGTTGAAAGTAAAACCATTTACACATGAGCACTTCAAACCATAAAGAAGATTTATATACATTCCACACACATGCCTATAGATACAAACATTCACCACACACACACACACACATATATGTATATAAACAAAACAAAGTAATGTCACTAGTAATTTACACAATTACTAGTGCAGACATGAAGAAAATGATAGATGCAATGTAGGAGTTAGTCTAGAAAATCCTTCCCTCCCTCCCTTCCTTCCTTCCTTCCTTCTTTCTTTTCTTCCTTCCTTCCTTCCTTTCCTTCCTTCCTTCCTTCTTCCCCCTCCCTCTCTCCCTCCCTTTGTTCCTTCCTCCCTCCCTCTCTTTCCCTTTCTTCTTTCTTTCTTTCTTTCTTTCTTTCTTTCTTTCTTTCTTTCTTTCTTTCTTTCTTTCTTTCTTTCTTTCTTTTTCTTTCTTTCTTTCTTTCTTTCTCTTTCTTTCTTTTTCTTTCTTTCCTTCCCTCCCTCCTTCCTTCCTTCCTTCCTTCCTTCCTTCCTTCCTTCCTTCCTTCCTTCCTTCCTTCCTTCTTTCATTTCTTTCTCTCTTTCTCTTTCTTTCTTTCTTTTCTTCACAGGGTCTTCCTCTATTGCCCAGGCTGGAACGCAGTGGTTCGCTCTTGGCTCACTGCAGCCTTGACCTCCTGTATCCTCCTGCCTCAGTCTCTCAAAGTGGTGGGATTGCAGGTGTGAGCCACTCTGCCTGGCCTAGAGTCAAGTTTTAAAGAAAATGATGAACATTATTTATTATACAACTTAAAAGACAGAAGACTGGGGTGTCAGGTCTACATGTTACCACAAAAGATACGAATAATACAAAACAAAAGAAAAAACTAAAAAGACAGAAGATCATTCTATTTTCCTAGTTTGCATATTTATGAAATCTGAAGACTAAATACAGTCAACAGGGCCAGCCATGAGGTGCCTCCCTTCACATCAATATTCTTGATTTGCTCCTCCACTTTCAAGGGGGCGGGAGGGCAGGAGGAGCAGCCTGTCCAGAACCAGAGTATCAGGCTGGGTGGGAGGTTGCAGCCGTGGGGTGGGGCTGAATGCTGCTGCTTACTAGCTGTGTGATTTGGGTTCGGCCATTTGTCCTTCCTGTGCTTAGCGAGGTACCTGGCACCAAGCAAGTGCCCCATAAACATGGGCTATCCCTTGTCCCTGCTATTTTCACCCATAGGCAGCCTCCACTTTGGCAAAAATGGGTCCCAGTTGCATCTTCTCCCTGAAGCAAAAAGCTGAATGAGGGGATGTGAATTTGCCCGTAGGTAATGCGCTGCTCATGCCAGTGGGTTCTTTCATGCTCTTTATAGGCAGGATATTTAAGGAGCTGCCTATGGGCTGATCCATTAATTAGGCTCTGACAGCCTGTACTAAGGAGATTAGCAGGAGTCACTAAATGATCCATAACCATTACACACGGGAAAACCCTGCACCCAGCACAAGGTCCCTCCACATTTCCTGTGATGCTTACTTGTAGGTTACTAGGTCGCTGCGGGTCTCACTCACAGGGGATCCTCGTGCAGGCGATGTGGTGGAGGAAAGCTCTTAGGAGAAGGGGATGGGGGCAAGCAATGGGACCTCAGCAGGAGGCCAACCTCAGCCTGAGCCTGCAGGGAGCTCTGGGGTTTGAACTGCACCAGAGATTTGGTCCTGCACTGAGGCAAGGGGGCTGCGCTTTTGCACCCCTGTGCTGCCTTGCATCTCATGGGGGAGAATCTCCTGGGGAGGGAGGCCAGTTAGCAGCCACCACTCCCAACGCAGTGGGGCACCAGCCCAGGCTTGAGGATCTGGTGGGGCCCCAAGAGCACTGCTACACTCAGTACTCATATATAGATACCTTCTGTTCTCTTCCTTGTGCATGTAAGACCGTAAAACCAAGTACTTGAGAGCAAACTATTCTTGGCATTCTTGCTATTTTAAGAGCTCAACACGTTGTAAACAGTAACTCAGAAAAGCTGAACACCATGGGACATTTGTACTTAACTGGCTTTTAAAAAATATAGGTTTTACGTGGACACAGGAAGGGAAAAACACACACTGGGGCCTGCTGGGGAGTCGGGGGTGAGTGGAGGAAACATAAAGGATGAGTCAATAGGTTCAGCAAACCACCAAGGCACACGTATACCTTTGTAACAAACCTGCACGTTCTGCACGTGCCTCCGAGAACTTAAAGTAAAAAAATACACACATATACACACACACACATATATATGTTTACTATATATATAGGTTTACTCTATATAGGTTTACTCTCTATATAGGTTTTACTATATATAGGTCTATAGTAAACCTATCTATATCTATATCTAGGTTTTATTATGATTTTGTTTTGGCAAGGCCAGCATATCAGGAGATGACTACTATTGAAAAGACAGTTTGTTACTCACAGATTCCAAGAGGAGGGCTTGCCACACTGTCGGGGGCCACACAGGGAAACACCAGGGTCTGTTAGAGGCAGAAGGTGAGGGGGAAACTGTGGGCGGGAGCTTTCGCTGTGGTTTCCGTGGGGAGCAACATGTAGGGCAGGGTAATCCGGCTTAGGACTAGGTGGTTTGAGTAATTTCGTTAGGCTCTGGAGTATAGGGGCTGCTGTGGTTTGAATGTTTGTGCCTCCTTCAAAATTCATGTTAAAACTTAATCCTCAGTGCAACAGTGTTAAGAAGTGGGGCACTCAGGAGGGGAGGAGGCCATGAGGGACCCGCCCTCATGAATAGATTAGGGTCTTACCAAAGGGCTTGAGGGGGTGAGTTGGCCCCTTCTGTCCCTTCTGCTGCATGAGGACAGAGCATTCGTCCCCTCCAGAAGATGCAGCAACACCTTCAAGCAGAGAGCAGCCCTCACCAGACACCGAACCTGCTGGTGCCTTCTTCTTGGACTTCCCAGACTCCAGAACTGTGAGAATAAATGCCTATTGTTTCTAAGTTACCCAGTCTGAGGCGTTTTGTTATAGCAGACACCGAACCTGCTGGTGCCTTCTTCTTGCACTTCCCAGACTCCAGAACTGTGAAAATAAATGCCTATTGTTTCTAAGTTATCCAGTCTGAGGCATTTTGTTATAGCAGCACTGAGGGACTAAGGAAGGGGCTGTCCCTGGTTGTCTGCTACCTGGCCCCGGGGTGATCAGGGTTGGTGGGTCATGGCCTGGAGTGTGGGAGCTCATGAAAGAGGTGGCTGGGGCATGGGCTCCGGAGTGGTTGGTTTGCCTTTGGAAGGCGTGCTTGAGGGTGAGTCTTTTTTACTATTTCCAAAAATTAGCCCTGGGAGGGACAGTGGGGAGCAAGAGGGAGGCAGTCTAGGGAGGTGGGGAGAGCCATCACGTTGCCACACAGGTCTTGTCTCTGTAAAGGAGAGTGGGGAGGAAGGAAGGTTGGGGACAGCATCCTAGATCACTATGCTGGCTGAGAAAGGCTGGCGAGGCCATCTGGGAGTCACGGAGCCAGCGATGGCTGTCAGAGGCCGCCCGTGTCTCTTGGGAGTGTGCTTGCCTTAGTATCCCTACTGGGCTCAGCCACTGGCTTAGAAATTCAGTGATGGGTTAGAGAGCACAGCAGGTGGTGCCCTCAGCTAGTCACATTCTCACCACCACATAGTGTAAGGAAGACATGCATCAAAACAGGTGAAGCCCTCGGAACACTGCCAGGTACATGGTGAACACTGTGTAAGGTCTGCTATTATTATTATTATTATTATTCATTGCTAGAAACATTATCTGTATGGTAGAACTAATACATGCATTTGTTTTTGTTTGAGTTTTGCTTTGTAGCTGTCTCCTACAGGAAGGAGAATCCATGTATTTTAAAAGTCTACGTCTAGGGTGATATGAACTATTACTACTTAACTTTCTATATGTATTTATTGAATCCACTATAACAAACTTATCGAATATATAGCTCTTATATTTCTTTATCCTCCCTGGAACACTTACTGTATATTCAAGCTCATTGTACATGCTCAATAAATGTCTGCTGAATAAATAATGGGTTCAAGCATATCAGGGAAATTATACTGATATAATCTCAAGTACTTGATGGGCTTAACTTTATCGTTGAAATAAGTTCATAAAACAATCTCAGTCTACTCTTCCTATTCAGTTATACCTATTTACTTTCCCAATACTTTAAAATAAAAAGTTTCACACAGCAAAATTGAAAGAATTTTTCAGTGAACACTCATATACACACCACCAAGATTCTACCATTGACATTTTACGATACTTGTTTTATCCATATTTTTCCATCTCTACCTCCCTCTACGCACACCCCAATCCATCTTATTTTTGGTGCATTTGAAAGAAAAACTTGGATGTCTGTACTTCCCCCTAAATACTTCTAACGTACATATCACTAACTAGAATTCAATTTTTTTTCAGGTTAAAAAATGTTAATGTAAAAATTTATGTGAAGTTTTTAAATGAACGAAACTACTCCCAAGCACCAAGCACCAGACATCTCCTTGCTGAGAGCAGTTGGCAGCTGCACATTTCTAAAGTGAACTGGGTGCCCTGGGAGGGTGGAGCATCTACCTGGAGTGTGGCATGCTGGGGCATCTGTGTACTTCTCCAAGAGGCTGATGGTCACAGGTTGGGGTCTCCCGGAAGCAGACTTGGAGACAGAGTTTAGGGTACAGGAGGCTTATTAAGGAGTGCCCATGGGATCACTGCCTGTGGAATGGTAAGGAAGCAGGAGTGGACACAGGGACATGGAGATAAGGTTCAGGATTCAGGATGACCTCATAGGGGTGTCCCGAGGTGGGCTGAGATGGCTATGCCATTGTACCCCCACCAGCATCAGTCACTGGATGTGGGTGTCCCCAGGAATGGCATAACCCTTGCCTAGGCAGCCCCCTTCAGCCAAGGTACCCCTGCAGGGGCTGCCTGGCAGCTATTGACTCCCCATGGTCAGCACTGCCAGCAGCCGGGCAACAAGTCCCTCCTTAAGGGGGATCTGGTGGCGCATCACAGTGTCTACTACACTAATGATACTGCATTCATTTTAGCAACACATCATGTGGCAGCTGTTCATGCTTTATTCCACAGCAACATGAAATTCCTGCCCAACCTTACTGAGAGTCCTGGAGACTGAATGACTGGCCTTGAGTAAGCTGTGATAAACATTTGCTGGTACGTGATGCACTGTGGGACGTGACATTGGAAAGGGCTGAGGCTTACGGCTGACGGTCATATTATTAAGGTATCCCTCATGTGGCAGGAAGATGCTACACCTGAGGGAGCAGGGGGTCTTCACCAAGCTGCACAATAATGAAGCATGAAGGAGAGGCCAAGAAAGGATTCCAAGGTAATGCCATGTAAGTAAAAGATGATTCGAGGCCTGGCATAAAAGTTAATGAAAAGCTAGCTTGAATTTAGATAACTTGGTAAAAGAAAATGTGAAGCTAGTTAGAGAAACCAGCAGTCTCATGACCTCACACAGTCATCAGGACTGGCCTTGGCTAAAAAACAAATGGTTTCATAAAAATGATATTTTAAAATGCAAATTTCATCCTATTCTCCCTTCCTTTAGAAAATATGTCTTCCTGAGGTGGACACCTGTCATTTGAGTATCCCCTAAATCTTTTGATCACAATCCCTATTTTGATAGTGTCTTTCAGGATAATTTCTGTCTTTCCAACATAGGACGCAAAAATAAGACAACAGAAACCTCATTTTCTGGCCTCCTTGCTGCTGGGATGTGGCCATATGATTTAGACTCTACCAAGCAGATGGGCTCCTGCACGGCTTTGTTGGGAACTGAGTGATGCAGGGAATGACACAGAGTCGGGGCATCGTTTTGTGGTCAGGGACCATGGCAGAGCAGGAGCAGCTCTGAGCAGCAGCCCCTAGGGGGTCTCCTGATTCAGCAGCTTCCTGATCCCTTCTGCAGTGGCCAACCCCTTGGTCGGCCGATTCTGGTGGGCCATTCTGGGAGTCCCTTGGGAAGCTCAGCTTAAACCCCACTGCTGGATCCATCCCATGATTCTGGGAACTTTGTTCATCAGTGCCCCTCCCCGCCTAAACCAGCTAGAGGGGATTCTCTCATATGCATCTAAAAACCCTGACCAATACATTTCCTATTGCCACAATAGTGGATTTTGAACTTTTAAAGCTGGCGCACTTTCATCAAACACAATAGTCTATAGAAGCCCAGTATACAACGTAGATGATATACGAAATTGTTCTTCCCACCCTCCTCACTCTAGACCTCTCTGGAGCTCCTGTGAACTCACCCCTGGGAGAAAGCATGGTTATTAGAGAGGGTCCTTCATATACTGGATTCAATCCACATTTTTTTCTTTTTTTGTCTTAATCTCCTATCATGCCCCCAAACAAAGTCCTACAGATTAATAAATTAATCCCATTTGCAAGCACACCATACAACTCTGGGTTTCCATAACTGCTCATCTTCTCTTCTTTCTTCCTGGGATGTCTGTCATGAGTAGATTTGCCAGGAAAAACGCTCATGTACTCTTCAACAACCTGATCAATCAGAACCTCCATGAACCTCTCACCCAAAACGTCCCATTACATAGGTGGCAATTTCAGTATCCTCTTAACATTCATGGGCCTACTATTTCCAGAGGTAGCTCTATTCTCTGCTGAGGATCCCAGCTAATCTGCATGTTTGCTGAGGCACAAATTTGAATCATTAGTATATTAAGGGTGGTGAAATGCCCTGGCTTTTCCTTTCCTTCCACCCACCCTATCAACCAGGGCTTCACATGAGCCAAACCAAGCCAAGCAGGAAGCCGGTTAGCAAAGGGAGCCCGAGACGATGTAGCCAGTTGGACCATCCCAATCATCATACAGAGCAGAACCAGCAAAAATGGACCTAGGATGGTGGAGGAAATGATCAGCTCTGCAGAACTTCCTAGGAGTCAGCAAGATCACAAGGAATGGAACCCTCTGTTAGAATGCGACCAAGAGATGGCATATTTTATCATGTTCCACTCATAAGAAACATACTTTTTCTTTTCTTTTGGAGAGTGCTAAGCTGTCTCTGTTAAGTCAAGGACAAATAAATCTATGCATCTACATAATGGTTTTCATGTTAGAAGATAATGGAGACGAATGGAGAAAAGAATAAAAGTGCTTCTGTGCTGACAGGAAGCCACAGCCACCATCAACGCAGGAAGTGAGTGATTCATTCCTGCTGCAGAAATCAGGCAGAAAGACAGGTGGCAGGGTCAGCTGTCCACACACATTCTCATAGTGTCTCTGTGATAAGGACACACACTTGACCTAACTTGTGGGCAGATTCAGCCCTCAGAAGGATCAGAAAGCTGTGGGTGGAGCTGCTATTTTCAACTTATTTCTGATTCACCGGGAGGAACTGATTGGGGAAGTGGAAGTGAGAGGCATTGTAAGAGAAAATTCTTATGTAATCCTTACGTTCATAAAAGCTAGGAGTGGGAAACTTAGTGGGGCTGATGAATTTTGTGGTTTATAAACAGAGATTTCACAAAGTTTAAAGGTGAGTTGGAGTCTATAAACAGTGCCCTCTTTCCCATCAAATAGAATGGGAAGTTCTTGAAAATGGGGTTCTGACGTCACAAATAAGTCAGTAGCTAAGAGAGAAAGGTATCACAAGCAGGCGTGTCTGCACCTTTGCAATGAACAGCTGAGCAGCACAGGAATATGGGTAAGGGCTTTGGACGCCTAAGTGTACCCCAAACAGTGTGCTGGATCTATATGAATAATGCCTAGAGGCCTACATCCCAGAAGAGGGGTATTTTACAAATAAAACAAAGCTAAATAAAACCATAAAATACCTTTTTAAAAGTACTTTTGGAACACAATGTGGTTGACTAGCAGCAAAAAAAAAAAAAAAAAGCAAATCTACTAAAGTCCTTGACTATGGGAGCAATTAATTTACATCAGCTGAACACCTAAAGGCTGTAAGACAGGAAGAGGAGACCAGCATTAAAAAGCAAGACTGGATCCTGAGGTCAATTAGGCGGTCGTAAGAGCGTACCTGGATCTTCTATAGGCATTTTCTTTTCCAATCTGCAGGACTCCTGTGCCACGCTATGGTTAAAAATTAAATGCATGTGAGATTATTTGTGATCACCTTCAAGCATTCAGGAGAATTGAAGAGGGCTGGATAAAGTCGGTAGATAATGTTGGTCCTTGGCTTCAAAAACAGAGAAGGCAGCAGACTCCTCCAGCTATAAAGCTGTGGGTTCAAGGGCCATTTTAGAGATGATTACTCTTGGGATTCTTTGCAAGATGGTGTATCTTAGCCAAAACGTGGTCATCTCCAGGGTCCAGTTTGGGTTTCCCAAGACAAGCTATGTCAGTTTAGCCATACTCCTTATGTACTTGGCAGGGCTATTAGATTAGAAAATTAGAAAAAGGCAGGGTGTGGTGGCTCACGCCTGCAGTCCCGGCACTTTGGGAGGCCAAGGCGAGCAGATCACCTGAGGTCAGGAGTTGGAGACCAGCTGGCCAACATGGCGAGACCCCATCTCTACTAAAAATACAAAAATTAGCTAAGTGTGGTAGCGCACGCCTGTACTCCCAGCTACTTGGGAGGCTGAGGCAGGAGAATCGCTCGAACCTGGGAGGTGGAGGTTGCAATGAGCTGAGATTGCACCACTGTACTCCAGCCTGGGCAATAAGAGCGAAACTGTCTCAAAAAAAACCCCAAAAACAAATGAGCAGAAAAACCAACAACAAAAACAAAAATAACATTAGAAAAAACTGTTGTGTGGATCTGAATTTCAAAAAGGAAGCTGACAAATAATGACACCTTTTTAGCAAGAAAAAAAATTGCATAGAAGAGGATGACGAGAAAATAGTTAAATGCCTGCACACAGGAGCCACAGTTGATGGATTGCTACCAAGCGGGAGTAGGCCCCAAGATTCCCTCCGTGCCTGTCCTGCACAGGATGTTTGCTAAGAAGTTAAACCGGGATAAGGATTAAACAGAGGTTAAGCTGATAGATGACTTAAAGTAGAGAGAATGACAAACCTTATAAATCAGTGTTTCCTAAACACCAGTCATTCATGTACTGCCTTCACAATGCCTGCTGCCAAGTATCACACAGGATTGTGAATTTTCCTTAAATTGACTCTCTTTTCAACTTAAATCTATAGCAGAAGAAGCTAATGGATATGATGTGCCAATTACATCCTTGCTATGGCTCCATGACTATGAAAACAGGGAAGGGCCATCCCAGGGAATCACTAAGGGCGTGACTTTGAGCAGTTACTTAGTTATCCGTGCCTTAGTTTCCTCATCTGTAAAATGGGTATTGAATGAAACAGCTCATGAAAAAGCACTTCTTAGCACAATGTTCATAATATAATAAATGATTAATAAATGCTAGCTATTCTCATAATTATTATTAGATTAGAAATTATAAGAAATTTTTTAAAAATCCTGGCTTACTAAGGTCAAGATAAAATGTATTCATGCAAACAGTCACTCACCTCCTTTTACAGAGTACACTGTTTAGAAATTATAGCAAACTAAATAAATGCATGCAAAGCACTTTGCAAGTTAAATTATTGTTAAAAATATTAACCATAATAAAGCATATATTAGCATGAGCAACAAAGAGCGACCATAAATCATACTTTGATACTATAAACTAAATTCATAAGAATTAAGCAATGAAATAAAATTATTACAGAATGCTAATCTGAGTTCCAGCTAAAAATCTTCAGGGCTGTACCTACAATGATTGTTGTAACATGCTTTGGAAAGATGGGACCAGATGAAATAATTAGGATACAAAATACAACTCAACTGGCTGAGACAACAGGCTCACAAATGAGATGCAGCAGAAATAAATGCAAAAGCCTGTGAGTGGGGTTACAGACAACATCACCTGAGGGTGCACTGAGGCAAGGTGCAGCCTACTAGAAACACAGGTGAGAGGGTCTTTGGTTTGAAGCTCAGTGATAGAGTTGTCCAAATCCCTGACGAGCATTTGGGCTTATCCAAGGCGGTATCCATATTTGTGGAAGTCCTATTCTGTGTGTCCTCAACCTTCAGTGAGAATGAAGGGCTTGAGTGATCACCCATGGTGGGGTTTTGCAACACTGGATTGAGGCAAGGAAAGAACCCAGGAAGTGAGAGAACAGGAACCTGGCCACAAGAGGCCTAGCTGAAGCACCTAGAAAAGTTTAGGGTGAGAGAGGACTGGGAAGGGGAGAGGAGCGGGGCAGGAGAACTGTCTTCTGAAAGGGAGGCTCCATCTGCCTGGATCAAGCTAAGGAAGACCTGTCTAATGACCAGAGCTGCCCACACGTGGCAAGGACTGTTCTGGAGGCAGAGGGCCTCTGACCGCTGGGTGACCCTAGGACATCAACCAGGTAGTGGGGCTGCCAAGAAAGGTTTAGTCCTAGATCAGATTTCCTAGAGGCAGAGTCTGAGGTGGAGATTCAGATGCATAAGGCATATTGGGAGGGTCTTATATGGAAGTGAGGAAGGCAGGTAGGAAAGGAGAAAGAGCAGAGTGAGCCAGTGGTTGCAGGGAAAGTCTAGCCTGGTCTCATCCCCAGGGAGCTCAAGAGCATGACTCACACCCCACAGTTATCCCACTGGCGGCGAGGCGGGGCGTGCTGCCTGTTATGCTTTGGTGCCAGTCAGTGTGTCTGAGTGTGTCCTCCTGGGTAAGGAGGTTCTCGTGGCCTCGAGCAGGCCTTAGAGAAGAGAGCCACTGAGAGCCGTCACATTCAACTCCCACCATGGTCGGAGGAGGACATCTGGGTGGATCAGCATCCAAACAGTGACATAAGAGGGTGGCTTTCGAATGATCCTCTCCAACTGAAAATGATCATCGGCAGGACCTAACCGAGTTTCTGTAACTAATGCCTTCAGTTCATTTTTCAAAAAGTCTTCTAGACCATTTTCCTTCTCCTTGGCTCCTGTTGTGTTCCTGCCAGCCAGAACTCACGAAAACCTCTCTTTCTGGGATTCTAAGAAGTTTCCTGCAATGGTTACACAGTCCATGTCACACACGGAGGATCCAGGTCTCAGGGGGCCTTAGATTCATTGTATTCTGGAAGCCCCCTTTAGGAGACAGAAAACGAAAGTACTAATGCAAACTGCCCACAGGACTGGGAGGGATCTGGGCAAAAGAAGGGCCATATACACAGAATAGTGTACTATTATTTAAAAACAAATATACCTAACACCCTAAATAATAATAATGATGATGAAATCACAATTTGATGTACTAGGTACATGTATTTTAAATAATCTTAAAATAAACCCCTAAGTTCAAAAAAGATGTTCCATTTAAAATTATCTCATGTTCACTCAAGGGCACAGGTGCGTCTTGCTGATAAGCGGTGGTAGCAAACTGTGCGGGAAGCTTCCGTCTCTGCCGTAGGCTTATTCTTACAGGAAGGAAAGGGAAAGGCCATTGAGAGGGAGCCTAGGTGAGGTCCAGCATGCAAATAACTTTCATACAATTAACTCAGCACATGCGCATACTAGCCCCTGGGTGGGCATAGAAGCAGGCAGAGTAGATGTTACCACCATTTATTCACTTTTGCTCAGAGAATGCCAAACAGCCACAAAAGAGTTAGATGAGAACTTCATTCGGTCTTCAGATTCCAGGGCATGAACACTTCCACTACCTTCTGCTTCCTCACCACATTCACTGCCAGTCAGCTTTGACATTAAGGTGAAAAACTTCAACAAGCAGCAATGTCTCCTTGCTATGGCTCTATGACTATTAAACCAGGGCTGGGCCATCCCAGGGAATCACTAAGCAGTTACTTTGAGCAGTTACTTAGTTACTCCGTGCTTTAGTTTCCTCATCTGTAAAATGCGCATTGAATAAAAATAGTCCATGAATAAGCACTTCTTAGCACAATGTGTGTAATATAACAAATGATTAATAAATGCTAGCTATTCTAATGATTATTATCATTAGAAATTATTAGAAATATATTTTTTTAAATCCCGGTTTACTATGTTGCTAGGCCAAATAAAATGTATTCATGCAAATAGTCACCTCTTTTTGCAGAGGGCATTGTTTAGAAATTATAGCATACTAAATAAATGCATCCAAAGCACTTTACAAGTTAAATTATTGTTAAAATATTAATCATAATAATGCATATATTAGCATAAGCAACAAAGAGTTATCATAAATAATTAAAACTCCACTATGTTCATCCAAATAGATGTATTTGGTGCTTTAACATCTGAATTTGTAATTGTGTGTGCGTGTGTGTGTGTGTGTGTGTATTTTGCTTTCAGTGTAAATCAGTAAGAACCTATCCTGCCTAGAAGAATAGGTATCATTAGCAGAGGTCTTACCAGTGCTCTAAGTAATTCTAATACCAGATGGAATGAAGACATTTGGAGGAGATCAGGGAAAGATGGGCAAGGGAGCATTTAAGATGAAATCAGGATACCTGCTTAGAATCTACTCGTGGCTTTTGGAGTTCCTTACTTCCTGAGTCTCTTCATACAGATAACGGGCTCTTCCATCTATTCTATCGATTCAGCCTCTGAAAATTCTTGCCATTCTTTGGATTCATCTATACTAACTTCATTTATAAGCTCCGAGAAAACACAGGAGGCCCAACCAAAAGAAAGAGTACTGCCACTCTCATTGTTCAGATGTAGGTAGTTCTCACCCCACTGTCTCGGTCTTGAAGAGCTGGTCAACCTGTCCCAGGCCAGTCTTGCACCATTTCTAGTCTGCAGATCTCCCAGGAAGCTCAGACCTATGAGCCACCTAGAAACAAATACATTTGAGTCCATTTTAAAGGCTGGAACACAGATCAGAATGGACTTCATGGGTCTGAAGATTCCGGAGACAAAAATATCTTCCAAAAAGTGGGAGGAGAATGAGCCACGTTTAACCCTGGTTTCACCTTTTCAGTTCTACCTTTTGTAGTGTAAGCAGTGAAGATGGGTAAAACTTGGCCCACAGTTCACCCAGCCATTCTTCTATTTAACAAACATGACTGAACATCTACAACGTCCCAGGCAGTCAATGTGAGATAACAGACATATGAAAATGCAGCCCTTTGCACTCAGACACTACCAACAAGATCATTGCTAAAACAGATCTGTGACCAGTGCAATAGGAACAGAAAATGGAAAGTGTAAGTTCTTCTGAGGGAGGCCCAAAGAGTGTTGCAGAAAAAACAGCCTCTGAGTTGGGCCTGAAAGGATGAGTAGGCAGAGGAAGGGATTCCAGGCAGAGAGACAGAGAGAGAGAGCACCGTGAGGAATGGTCCCCAGAAGTGAGAAAGGAGCAAGTGCTTTGGAGAAGCTACACATCCAATACTGCCCACTCTTGCTGGAGCCTCAAGTATCCTGTGGAAGGGGAAGTGGGGCTGCACAGGGGCGATCAGATCATCCTTAGGCCATAGAGACAAACTGAGGTTTGATCCTATGGGGAATGATGAGGCCCCACTGAATACTTCTGAGTAGGAGAGTGACATTGTGGATGGCCAGGCAGGTAGGGGAATGATCGTACACATGTGAGATGAATGGAAAACGGTGGGGCACATATGGACAATATATTTACGGGATACAGGATTTGAGTTTCCCTTAGGAAACGTGAGTGGGTGGTGGTACAATTCACCAAAGTAAGACATCTAGAAAGATAGGAGATATGGTGGGAGAAAAATAAAATAGTTGAACTTTGGACCAGCTAAATTTGAGGAGCCTGTAGGCCTCCCAAGTGGAAATGACCAAAGGATAGTTGGATAGATGAGTATGGAGCCGAGACATACAGTCAGGGGTGGAGAAACAGAATTAGAGCAGGCAGGACCACCAGTGGATGAAACTCTCGGTGGAAAGCCAGACAACCCACCTAGACCAGCAGCATCAGCCTCACCTGCAGCAATGTTCGGCAGCCAATTCACATCAGCTCACACCGGCCCACAAGAGCCCATTACCAAATATGCAGCAATTTTGCAGGCTGGTTGTGAAACCCTTGGTAGCTTGGTGGGAGTATTTATACCACATGGAAGTCAGCAAATGCTATAAATTAGGTCTGCTTGCTCCACAGCCCATCCTAGAGCTGGCTACCAGCCTATGGTGCACTTGAGAAGGAATTATAAATGCCAATTATCAGCCCCCAGCCCAGATCTATTGCATCAGAAACCCTGAGGGAGTTTTCACCAGCTCTCCAGGGGACTCAGATGGGAAAGTGGGAGAACGCCAGCAACCACAGGAAGTACATGGTCCACACTGGCCCAGGAAGACCAGCCTGGCCTAGAACCCGCTGGAAATGCACCTGAGGCTGGGCTGGCTCAGGGAGACCCCTGGCTTGCTTTTGGGGGACTCTAGACCACAGGACCCAGAAACAGACTGTTGACAATTGGCCAACATCTCTCCAAGTCTGTGATAGAAGTAACATACCCAGACCCCTCGCCCACACTTCTCGAATTTCCTAAAGTAAATTATCATTTTTTGTCTGCGTTTTGAGGGGGTTTAAGGGGAAAAGTGACAATTTAAGAGTCTGTAGTGCATTACGTTACTTTTTGGTGATAAATTACAATGTTAAAATCTCACTCACTGAGAAAGGCTACGATGGAGTCCCTTAAAACTGGCATCTGTTCATTTGCCATTTAAAATGACCTTATTTAGAATCAGGCTTTGTTTTCTGGTTTCACCTTTCAAATAACAATCATAACATTGGCCACTTGATCTTACTAGTCTTTATGACTGTCACAAAACAAGGTTAATAGCAATGGGATTAGCAATAAAAACCAATGTTGATGTAAAAATGGCAACAAATTGCCTAGAATATTAGAGACACATTTTGAGTTGTCTGTTTGAGCCTTTTAAATTTAATGAGAACCATATAATGTCATTGTTTTATTTTAATACTTATTTGATTACAGTAATTTGATACTCATCAGACCAGAAATCTTGAGTTTTTATTTGCATTTGCATTTATGTGACTTTGAGAAAGTTATTAAATCTCTTTGATTACCTATAAAAATTGAAAGTTTAGATTAGATGTCATTTCTGATCACTTATCACTCACAGCTATATGCTTTTGCTTTTTAAATAAAAGTATATTTTCATCTGGGTGTGGTGGTTCGTGCCTGTAATCCCAGCACTTTGGGAGACTGAGGCAGGAGGATTGTTTGAGCTCAGGGGTTTCAGACCAGTCCAGGTAACATAGTGAGACACATTTCCACAAAAATAAAAGAATTAGCTAGGCATGGTGGCATGTACCTGTGGTCCCAGCTACCCAGGAGGGTGAGGTGGGAGGATGGCATGAGCTTGGGAGGTTGAGGTTACAGTGAATTGTGACTGTGCCATTGCACTCCAGCCTCAGCAAGACCTTGTCTGGTACATATACAATTTCAATCGTTAAATATTCTGTAAATATTAAAACAACGCAAAAGTGTATGAATAAAAGGGAAAGTCCCCTCTTGTTATGAACTGAATGTTTGTGAACACCTGTGTTAAAGCCCTAATCTCCACTGTGAAGTTATTTGGAGGTGGAACCTTTGGGAGGTATTTAGGTTTAGATGAGGTCATGAGGGTGGGGTGCTTGTGATGGGATTAGTGCCCTCAAAGAAGAGACACCAGAGAGCTTGCTGGTTCTTTTTCTCTCTGCTGTGTGAGAAGATGACTATCTGCAAGCCAGGAAACGGACCCTCATCAGAGCCTGACCATGCTGGCACCTGGACCTTGGACTTCTCAGCCTTCAGAACTACAAGACATACATTTCTGTTGTTTAAACGGTGCAGCCTATGCTATTTTGTTATGGCAGCCTTCTAATCCTTCCCCACCTAGAAATAAATTTCATCAACCATTAAAGATCTGTCCTTCCAGACCCTATATGTATGCCCATGTGCACATGCACACACACATTTTTATATGAAGGGATCATACTGCACATACTGTCCTGAGATGTGTATTTTACATGTGATAATATAACATGGACATCTTTTCATGTTAACACAAATATATCCAGCTCATCCCTTTCACACCTGTGAAATGCATACAATAATACATTTAATCAACTGATGAACTTTTCAGTTACTTTTAATTTTTGCGGTTTTTGATATTTTAAACAATGTTGCAACCTTTTTTTCAAATATCTTTTAATCCATGCCCAGTTACTTTCTTTTTCTTTTTTTTTTTTTTTTTTTTGAGATGGAGTCTCACTCTGTCGCCCAGGCTGGAGTGTTGTGGAGCCATCTCGGCTTACTGCAACCTCCACCTTCCGGGTTCGAGAGATTCTCCTGCCTCAGCCTCCTTAGTAGCTGGGATTACAGGCATGCACCACTATGCCAGGCTAATTTTTGTATTTTTAGTAGAGACAGGGTTTCACCAGTTGGTCAGGCTGGTCTCGAACTCCTGACCTCCTGATCCGCCCACCTTGGCTTCCCAAAGTGCTGGGCATGCCCAGCTATTTTCTTAAATTAAGTTCTATAAAATGAGTTACTAGGGCGAGGCGTATGCAGTTTTAAGAACTTGTGATGCGAGGATGCCCATGAATTCACACTCTTGCCAACCATGAGCATTAACAATTGTTTACTTTTTTGCTCATCTGAAAAGTACAATATAATACAGTTGTGCATTGCCCAATGACATTTCAGTTAATGATGGACTTACATACAATGGTGGTCCCATAAGATTATAATGGAGCTGTACTATACAGGTGTACTATTTTAAAAAAAATCTTTTATACCATATTTTTACTGTACACTTCTATGTTAGATATGCTTAGTACTTATTCTTATGTTACAATTGCCTAATGGTATTCGGTACAGTAACATGCTGCAGAGGTTCATAGCTTAGAAGCAATAGACTATACCATACAGCCTACCTGTGTAGTGGCTCTACCATTTTTGTGTAAGTGCACTCTACAATATTTGCACAATGGCAAAACTGCCAAATGATTCACTTCTCAGAGTGTATCCCCATCATTAAGGGATGCATGACTATACTTCACTGTTATGTAATTCATATTTTTTGATTCTGAATGATGAATGATGAATGAACAAACATATTTAATGTTTTTTGGAGAGGCGATATTCAATAGTGATGGAGTGCTCAGGCTCTAGAGCTGAACTGAGAGCTGTTGAATCTTGGCTTTGCCCCATTGTCAGTGGTGAACCCTAGACAAGTTATTGAACCTCAGTGGGCATCAGTGTCTTTCTTTTTGATTCACTGATTTTATTTAAAAAAATTCTTGTGACTTTTTCAGTTTTTAGTTTCATCAAAATTATACAAAAAATCAAATAGATCCATAAAGATTATTCACATAAAAAGCATTTCTCCCCACTTCCCTCTCCTTAGAGTAACCACTTTCAATCTTTTTAGCTAATTGTGTTGGTGCTATAATCTCAATGTTTGTGCCCCCCACCCCCAAATTTATACGTTGAAACCGAATCCCCAATACAATAGTATGAAGAGGTAGGGCCTTTAGGAGGTGATTAGGTCTTGAGTGAAGCTCTCATGAATGGGATTACTGCTCTTATAAAAGAGGCCTGAGTGAGCTTGTTTGCCCCGTCTGCCAAGTGAGGACACAGCTAGAAGGCTTCATCTTTGAAGCAAAGGGTGAGCCTTCCCCAGGGACTGAGTCAGC
This sequence comes from Papio anubis, assembly GCF_008728515.1. NCBI lineage: Eukaryota > Metazoa > Chordata > Mammalia > Primates > Cercopithecidae > Papio > Papio anubis. The sequence continues at coordinate 38,598,773 of NC_044991.1, forward strand.
TAGCACCTTGAACTTAGGATTTCCGGGCTCCGGAACTGTGAGCAATACATTTCTATTGTTTATAAATTACTCAGTTTAAGGTATTTTGTTAGAGCAGCTGGAATGGACCAACCCAGTTGGTATTTACTTCCAAGTAATAACACATGTATTGCAACTTCTGGAATTTTCCGTTTTAGACTGTTGATTCCCTATTATGGAAGGCAAGGATTGAACTCTCCTTTACCACCTCTACTCCCATCCCAGCTCTAGCAAATGTGCACACTTCTTGTCTCCACCTTCTCTATATGACTATGTCTCCATTTTCTCTACATGATTATATTACAATCACGCCAATATTGTTATATTGTAATTATGCCAATATTGTACTCATCACTGAAATACACAGTATATTATGATAAATGTTCCTCTCTTGAACAGCTTAATATTGTCTTATTTTTAGTTTTTATTTACTTTTCTCTTATTCATCCTGAAATTTACAAATTTTCTAAATCTTCTTTCAGTTATTCAGATGCATCAGGAATTGTATCAATGTCCTCTTGTCTCAACAGAATATGGCTGGCAATCCTCTTTTATGCAGAGGTTAAGAAATTATACTTCCTATATGTTCAGGAAATAGTCGATCGGGCTTTTTGTTTGTGTGACCCAGTTCTGATTGCAAGGCAACCATGTGCAACTTCTACCCGGGTGCACTGTTTTCTGTTTGCATTTCCACCTCAAGCTCTCCATGCTAACAGACACATAAAAAGCCTGAGGCCTAGCAAGGCAAAAATTGTTTCCCAAGGCTACCCAAGGATCAGACCAGAATTTGATCTTCTGACACCTTGTTTGGCCTATTTTTTTTTTTTTTTTTTGAGATGGAGTCTCACTCTGTCGCCCAGGTTGGAGTGCAGTGACCAGATCTCAGCTCACTTCAAGCTTCGACTCCCGGGTTTACGACATTCTCCTGCCTTAGCCTCCCGAGTAGCTGGGACTACAGGCACCCGCTACCTCGCCCAGCTAGTTTTTTGTATTTTTTAGTAGAGACGGGGTTTCACCGTGTAGGCCAGGATGGTCTCGATCTCCTGACCTCGTGATCCGCCCGTCTCGGCCTCCCAAAGTGCTGGGATTACAGGCTTGAGCCACCGCGCCCGGCCTGTTTGGCCTATTTAACTGGTTAACCATTTGTCCCTGCTCTGAAACTGCTCCAATTCCTTAAACTTGTAGAGCCTATACTGTGAACAGGAAAATTAGAATTCTCATTATCGCAGACGTAGCTGCCAAAGCCCCTTCAGGTTAGGTGATATCAAACGAAGGTAGGGTCACATCTACACCCTTGCAACAGGTGATCACAAACTATTAATCAGCAATGCTAACTGCAAGTGGAAACTTAGGGAGAATAATTGATTATGGTTAAGGCATGACTTTAGGAATTCTTTGTAAGTCTAGCTTATAAAGAAAAATCCCTTGGCTTGAAATTTTCTAAAATTAGACTCAAGGAAGTTAGATAAAAGTATATTTGAGATAAATGAATCTGTTCCAAATTTTTCAAAGCTGCACCAATATAGTAAGTTTCAAGATATCCACAAATATTATTTATATGCCACTGGCAAGGGGCTGTGATCAACATCTGTTTCTTGAAGGCAGAAGTGTGACCCAAAAGCTTCTTAACCAAATAAGACGTTTATGTTTTCCAACATCAAATTTACCCGTATGTTATCAAGATGAATCCAAGGATTGCTACAAACCATATGAACCCCTAAAGGGAAGCTTTCTTACTTCCCCAAAGGAAGATGCTACAGTAACTTTCATCACTGCCCAAAGACAGTTGTTTGAGCTGATGCTGACCACAGCATTCAAGGTACCTTGCTCCGCAGTGACTAATCAGTTTCCCACAGGACTCTGTGGTATAGTGGGCTCCAGAGGAAGTCAATAGCAATGAATCACAGTGCTCAGGAATGAAAAATACAGCTGTGATTCACATTAACTCAAAGAAAAGGTTGAGAGGAAACAAACCTAAAAATTAAAACCACACACACGCACGCATCAGCAAATACCACACTGAGCATGTCAGTGTAGCTTCTGCTTTTGAAAAGTCCAAAGAAGAAAAAGAAAAGCAATTTTTCAAAACAAAGCCTAATAAATCTATTCATAGCAAGACTGAACTTGTATAATGCAAAATGTAGTTCCATAAAAGGAAATAAATTACTTTCAGTGAACTTGGTTTTTGTTATAAGAAAAAGGGAGCCAATGTATTGTTTTTGGCCTAATTTCAAATATTCCTATGTATACCTTCTTTAATTTTTATTGACTACTATCAAACTTTTAAATTTTAGCTTTTGCTTCAATTACTTTATCTTTGTAAACAGAATTCGTGCCTCATTATAGGCCTTCTCTTAACTAGCATAAATTGCTTTCTCAATAATGAATTATCTAGGAACACAAAATAAGAAAGTGCAAGTTGGATTCATTGTTGTTAGACTCACCAAGCAATTAAAAAATAAATTAAAAAACACAAACCTCAAGGTTATTAGGGCTGATCACTGTGAAACCTGCTGGAAATACTGCAGAAAGTCATAGAGCTCAGAGCCAGTTAATAATCCACACAGATACAAATTGGAGTTTCTTTGTTGGTGCTGAAATGGATGACTATTACATGACCAAGTTTATAAAACATAAAATGAAGTTAATATTTGGATAGGATGTGGTTTATTCTAGCACCAGAAATGGCCAAGTGGATTTTAAAATCAGTGTAGACGAGGGCTGGGCATGATGGCTCACACCTGTAATCCTGAGACTTTTTGGGAGGCTGAGGTGGGAGGATCACTTGAGGCCAGGAGTTCAAGACCAGATTGAGCAACATATCAAGACCATGTCTCTACCAAAAAAAAAAAAAAAAAAAAAAAATTAGCTGGGTATGGCGGGATGCACCTGTAGTCCCAGCTGCTTGTGAGCCTAAGGTGGGAGGATGCTTGAGCCCAGGAGTTCCAGGCTGCAGTGCGGTATGACCGTGCCACGGCACTCCAGCCTGGGTGAAAGGGCAAAACCCTGTCTCCAAAATACAAAACGTAAAATTACTTTAGACCAGAGATTGAATGACTTTAATCATGTGAGAGGCGGACGCTTTAGGTGGACATCTGGGGTGGGATGTTGTATGACCACACCAGTTGTTGTGAGTGATTGTTGCTGTAATCAGTGATGTTAGAAAATAAACATGTCCCTTTTTCACAAGATGGCGCCGAAAGCAAAGAAGGAAGCTCCTGCCCCTCCTAAAGCCGAAGCCAAAGCGAAGGCTTTAAAGGCCAAGAAGGCAGTGTTGAAAGGTGTCCACAGCCACAAAAAAAAGAAGATCCGCACGTCACCCACCTTCCGGCGGCCCAAGACACTGCGACTCCGGAGGCAGCCCAAATATCCTCGGAAGAGCGCCCCCAGGAGAAACAAGCTTGACCACTATGCTATCATCAAGTTTCCGCTGACTACTGAGTCTGCCATGAAGAAGATAGAAGACAACAACACACTTGTGTTCATTGTGGATGTTAAAGCCAACAAGCACCAGATTAAACAGGCTGTGAAGAAGCTCTATGACATTGATGTGGCCAAGGTCAACACCCTGATTCGGCCTGATGGAGAGAAAAAGGCGTATGTTCGACTGGCTCCTGATTACGACGCTTTGGATGTTGCCAACAAAATTGGGATCATCTAAACTGAGTCCAGCTGCCTAATTCTAAATATATATATATATATATCTTTTCAACATTAAAAAAAAAAAAAAAGAAAATAAACATGTCATCTTGTTTTGGAAGGCAATGCCAATCAGTGACAAGGCAGAGTCAGACTTGTGGAAGCACTGGGGAGGGGTGTGGGAGGAGGGGAAGGAAGGGGCAAGTGTGCACCGTGACCTCCTGTCCACCTACCAAACATGGGTCCAAACACCCCAGGGAGCTGAGCCCCAGGCAAGCGGCCTGGGTTGGACCTTACTTAACATGATTTATTTTTGTCTGATTTTTCCAAGCCTGATAGTCTCGTTGGGCCAAGCTACCCAAAAGCCTAAAATCTTCACTTTATATTTTATTGTGTGACCTCGTAAACACACATTTGCCCTTCATTTGCCAGTAAGAACATAACAAAACAAAGCAACATTAGAAACAGCATTTTAGGCTCAAATGCTTTCTTCTCTATTTCGTGCATGTGATGCCACTATTTTTCTATTCTGACCTATTCAACATATTTTGCTATTTACCAAGACTGGAAGAGATTATTCATCATTTCAAATGACCCATCTGGAAGGCATTTTATAAACATGTCTGGTTTTCTATAATTTATTTATATTTCCAGATATCAAAATTCCTAAAATACGTTGAAACCACACCCCAGATAATAAAGACTATGTATTATTTTCCAGTTGAATTTTTTCAGTGTTTTTGGTAACAAAATTATGATAAAACAGGTGACACAATTAGTCATGTGGGACATTCAAACCCAGTGCTTTTTATATATTTAATGTAACTGTTTATTTTTTTAAAAATACGTGTTTGTTACAGAACATTTAGAAGATATAAATTTTAAAAGCTACAGGTCTATTTGTTAATCCTTTGGAGTACACCCTTCCAGAATTTTTATGCACCCATCTATCTCTGCTTTTTTTAATCATGTTTTACTTCATTTTGTAATTCCTATTATAACCTGACATGTATTACGTATTTATTTGCCCAGTTGTTCTAATCTATTTCTCCCACTCGAATGGAAGCCTCTTAGGGGAAAGTACTCTGCCACTTTTGTTTACTACCAAGCCCCACTAGCCTCACGTAGTATCTGGTACATATTAGGTGTCCATAAAAGAAAGAAAGAAAGAATAGTTGATGCTCACTAAATATTTGAAGAATTGAAAGACGCCTTGAAGTACAAGCCAACGGACCCAAAGTCACAATATGGCAAATGGATGGGAACTTCCTTCTTTTCCACCTCATATTTCTTGATTTCATCTGCTATTGGCCGATTAGCCCGTTAATTTGCTTGAACTCAGTCAATTAGCTGCAGGCATGCGGATGATTCATTATATGAGAACTAGAGAGAAGTAGTGATCTGGGGGCAAGGGGAAGAGTGGTGACCCCCACAAATGGGGCTGAATGTGCGGGAGGCCACTGTGGAGAAGTCTATTGCTGAGCTTACTGGTGCCTGTGTTCTTCCTGCAGGGGTGGTGAATGAATAGCTCCCCTCAATTCCTCCATTCTCAGAATCTGACCTGCACTGTTAGGTGGATACGAAGCAAGTGATTCTTGATCAGCCCCAAAGGGACGGCGCTGAGGAAGCTGAGTACCTTCTGCAGTAACTGAAGAAAGGAAGATCATCATGCGTACTCTCACGTCTTTCTTTACTCAACACCTGGACATTTTAACCACCAACTTCCCATTCACAGACAAAAAGTAATCCAGGGAGTATTGTTACCAGACAACGACTATTTTTAACAAAAGATTTAAAGTCTGATCTTGCTCTTCCTTTTGATCCTTTCAGTGAGGATGTCCACACTATGAAACAATTCCCAAGTATACCATTCTGATGGGGGTGGGGGTGGGGGCTGCAGTGTGATGGGAGCTAGAATTGCCTCTTTAACTTTTTATTCAGAAATAATTTTGAACTTACAGGAAATAATTGCAATGATCCAAACTCTTACTACTCAAGAAGGAGAAAAACAACCCAACACAAAATAAGCAAAAGATTTGAACAGATATTTTATCAAAGAAGCTATGCAAATGGCAAATGAGCACATGAAAATATGCTTGACATCATTAGTCTGTAGGGAAAGGCTAAAACCACAATAAGATGCCACAACACATCTATCAGAATGGCTGAAATAGGAAAGAGTGATATTACCAACTGTCAATGAGGACTTGGAGAACTGGAAGCATCATACATAGTTGATGGGAACATAAAATGGTACAGTCTCTTTGGAAAACAGTTGGGTAGTTTCTTAAACATAAACTTAACACATCACCCAGAAATTCCACTCATAGGTATTTACTCAGGAGAAGTGAAAATGTGTGTCTGCATAAAGACTTGTATGTGGGTGTTCACAGCAGCATGACTTATAACAATAAAACTAAAAACAGTCCAAATGTAGAACGGATAAACAAAACGTGATAAATCCATGCAGTAAAATACTATTCAGTGTTAAAAAAAAGAACAAGCTATTGATACCTGCTACAACGTGGATGACTTTAATAACATTATGTTGAGTGCGAGTAGTCAGGCACAAAAGACTGCAAATGGTATAGTTCCACCTATGCAAAATTTCTGGAAAGCTGCACACATTTACTAAAACACTATACTGGTACACTTAAAATAGGTAAATTTTATGGTATGTAAATTATACCCAAATAAAGCTTTTTTAAAACTGGGAGCATATTCTAAGTATTGTTTGTACGTGCTTTTTTCTACTCAAAACTATAACTCAAAGAGAGTTTCATATTACCACAGGAGATGGCCCTCATTTTTTAGTGGTTATATAATGGTTCGTTGTATGACCATGCCCACATTTAAGTAATGTAAACAGCCATGAACAAAAAGTTCTCATTTCCCCATTCCGTCCAAAGACCTTGTAGGCATACAGTTTCTGCGTTCAGTTTTAAAAGCTACAAATTCATTCCTTCCTTGCCTCAAAATCTCTTGAGCACCCTGTGGTGGATGCTAATGGTGCCTCCCTTGTCCCCTCCACACCCACTGTTCCCATCCATGCCAAGGGTTTCCCACTGCAGGTACCCGTGAGTCTCTTCCTGAAGTGTCTCTAGTGACAGGAGCATACCTGAATCACTCATGGGTGGCCAGAAGTGCCAGGAAGTTACTGCCTTTTGGAGCAGTCCTCACCAATGAGGGAAGGAAGCTATGGACAAACACCCCAGCTCCCTCACTCTGTGGGTAAAACCACTCAGAGGTGACGTCTCCCGCAACTTACAGAGCTCCCAGCACCACTGAACCCCCATTGCCAATGGCAGCATCTGATCTTTAACACTCGTTCTTTCCCTTCTCTGTCCCATGTCCCTACCCGTCCTCCATCCTTCCTGGAATCACTCACCAAATAAATTACTGTATCTAAATCCTTGTCCAAAATCAACCACCACCAAGAAGTGATAGTTACTAATTGGCTTATATATCTGGTACTCTCCACTTGATCCTTGTGCATTTGTTTTTTTATATTAAACAATCTTTATTTGAAAAACAGTACCTTACAATCTTAACACTAGCAAACTTCAACAAGAGCAATTTCAGCATTGATAAACAGTAGCTAAACTAATGAGAGAGCGATCAAAAGTGCTTTAAAGGGAGCAGCACTGGCTGATGTTCTGCTGAGGCTCTGGGCATTCAGAACCTGGCTAAAGGGAAAACAGAATCAAATCGGCAGGTGCTCCGGACCCAAGCCCTCACATTGTGACCCACTTCCCTCCTGGGGGCCCTGGCAGCCCATAGTCCCCTTGGTACATCTTTTTTCATTTCTCTGAGATGGAGTCTCGCTCTGTCACCCAGGCTGGAGTGCAATGGCACGATCTCAGCTCACTGCAACCTCTGCCTCCCAGGTTCAAGTGATTCTCATGCCTCAGCCTCCCGAGTAGCTGGGACTATAGGTGTGCACTACCACACCTGGCTATACATATATATTTTGTATTATTAATAGAGATGGAGTTTTGCCATGTTGGCCAGGCTGGTCTCGAACTCTTGACCTCAAGAAATCCACCTGCCTTGGCCTCCCAAAGTGCTGGGATTACAGGAGTGAGCCACCACACCTGGCCCCTCTTGGCACTTCTGGGCTCCTGTGGGCTGTGGATGGTGGAGCCCTAGGAGCCAAAGGGCCACTCAGGAAAGGCTGCAACTTGGCCTTGCAGTCAGCTGGCTTCTGCCTGTTGTAGTCATTTTCTTTCTGCAGCACCTGGAGTGTTGTCTCAGTTGTTTCAGCGGCCATCTAGCTTTCCTGGGCTGTTCTCTCGTGGAAGAGGATCTCCCTCTGAAAACTGGAAGTGTCTTTCTTCAATTCCTGGGCCAGGTCTTGGGCCATCTTCTTGTAGTGGTTGTGGGTGTGACACATGGTTCATGTATATGTGCACCTTGTGAAGTCTCTGGTCAAAGTCCAGGCAGTAGGCGTCTCCTCTGTGGGCTCCCATGAGGCCCCATCATGTGTTCTCGGTGGAGATCAGGCAGAACGGGAAGCGTCGGTTGCAGCTTCAGGAGCTCCCTCTCCAGCGGTGCCCTTGCACCCTGCAGAGTCGCCTGCTCGCTGATCAGACTTTGGACTTGTGCTGTGAGTCCTTTATACCTTTGATTTCTTCCCACGATTGCATGTCTGCTTCTCCAGTCTCCCCCTAAGGACATTCGGAGGATGCACCTAAGTCACCATCGTCATCCACACTCTTCAGAGAGACTTGTGGTTGGGACGCTAGGGGACCGCCATATCCTGCTTCCCTGTTCTCCTCTGCCAAGTTCCCATCCTCCGCATGGTCTCTACCACCCTCTAGCAGATGCAGGATGCTGGGCGGGGTGTGGACCAGGAAGGTCAGTCGCTTCACTCCAACGTTCATGACTGTTTCATTCCTGCCTTGGCCTGCTTCAGCCTTTCCTTCTTTGCCTGCAAGCGTTGCTTCCGTCTGACAATTTCCTGATTGGGCAGCTCTGCAGGTTGCTGATGGTCACTGCTGTCATTCAGATCATCCACAGTGTTCCCCTGATCTTCTGCCCCAGCTGTGAAGTATATGGACATGCTTTGCATCAGTCACTTACGGAAGTTCAGGAGGCTTCCTGTTTGGTGTTTTTTTCAGAAGCTCACCTAGTTCCTGATGGGAAGACCTGCTTATTTCATTCAGAACCCTAGGCAGAGGGTTTGGAGCAATCCAGGACTGGCCTGTGGAATGGGTGACACGAGGCCCCCCACTGGCCTAGCGTGCTGGCTACATCGTGGCTCTGGCCTTTCCTTGGACCACACCCTGGATGACATCCCTTTGGGCTGGCTCTGCCCTTCTTTTCACTGCATGTCGTCTCCTGACCATAAAGGCCACCATAGCAGTGCATGCCCAGATCACCCAGGGTATCCCTAGGGTAGCTGGCACTAGTCCCAGGATTCTGTACATCACTAGCCCTGCCACCCACAGGGGGCCAGCAGCAGCTGAGTAGGCACTGCATAGCGAGCAGCAGGCCCTCCGTGGCTCCAGAAGGCTCTGCTGCTCTGTCTCCACTTGCCAGTAGCCTGTGGACCACAGTTAACCGGAACCCTGCAGAGTGTTTTGTCTCTGACACAAACAAGGGCCCACCAACCAGCGTAGACCATCCGTTGGGCTGGGGGAGGGGAGGCATCTCGCGCTCTGGAAAACTGTCCCTGATTTTGCTGTGCAAATAGAAAGTGACATTACTTATACAGGGCCTTGGGGGAGTGGAAAGAGTTCATGGCAGACCCGAGCTCAGGCTACTCCAGGCCCCACCTGGCCCTACAGCATAGCTAGATGGTCAAAGCAGGGCCATGTCACAGCCCGTGCCTACACACGATCCTCTTCTCAGCTTTCCTTCACCCGACTCGCCTTCCCCTGACTCTCACTGGGCCATGGCGGCTTCTCTGGCCCTGCTGGGGACCGGGCTCAGGGAGGAGAGGGGAGGCCTGTGACTGCCAGGTGTGGCCCGTGAATTTATACAGACAGAAGCAAGCCACTAAGCCTGCAGGCATCTTAACGGTATGCATAAGGCATATGATTTCATTCATAGTTTAATTAGAATGCACCGTAAGACACTAGCATCAAGGTCTGGGTTCATTTGATTGCTTGCTTAGCCAATGCAAGGACACAGTATAAATAACTTATGAGTGTTTGGAAAGACATTTAATCATTTAAGGCTTAGGTTTCTTCCGCAGACCTTTAGACGGCCAAGAACACAACAGTGATGCCACCCCTAGCATATGTTTTATGACTTATAACTCACAAAAAGCATAAAACAGCAACTCTTTTCCATGCTAAGTTGGAAAAAGTCCTGTAAATTTACGGCTGCAAATTCCAACCAACATAAAAGCCTTTGCCTCTTCTCCTTCCAGCTAAATTGCATCCATGCCAGATGAGACAGCCAAGGTATTGAGAGAAGCACAGAAAAGACATTTTTGCAGAATCCAAAACCTTCTCCTAAAATTTAGGAAAACACACACATCAATATGACTGACAATTTATTCATTCTACTTGCTACTCTTATTTCATTCTGACAAGCTTGGGCAACTGGTGTGTGCTGAATCCAAGTCTAATCATCTGAGGCAGCTGCTGAGGTGTTAACAGGTTGTCACTGTGGAGGAATAAGCTTACCATCTCCAAACACTTCATGATTCTAAGGTGAACAAAGCCATCATACAAGATAAAGTAACAATTCCCAGCTCGGGTCTGAGATAAAGAGATTCTTGGAGCCTTACGGCGTGCAGCTTTTAGTATCATCTCATCTCCCATGAATAACAACTTAGAATATCATTAAGGTTTTGGGATTTTGCCGAAAGTGATAACTAAAGCTAGCAATGGTAAAGACTTAAATTTCACATCATGTTTGCCCAATTTGGCAGAAGATAGAGGAAGCATGGTAGATGGCCTTATTGGTCTTAAGCCAAGGTCAACAGTGGAAACTCCTCCAGCAAAGGCAGAATGCATTTCTCTGCCTCTTGACTTAGGTTTGGCCATGTGACTTGCTTTGGCTAATAGAATAATACAGAAATGTCGAAGTGCCATTTCCAAGCACAAGCTTTACAAGGTTTCTTGGGCTTCTACTTATACTTATGCACCTTTGCCGTTGTCACAAGGAGAGCTTTCCTCAGGTAGTCACCGCCCACCAACCTGGACTTAGAGTGTGCTAAGTGTTGCTGGCCTGAACCCAGACATCAGCGGGAAGCCAAGCCTAGCTGAACCTGTGCAGGAAGCAGCGTCACCTAGCTGAGCCCAGCCTAGATCAGCCAGATCCCAGCTAACCTCTGTTTGCATGAGCTAAACAGACACTTATTATAAATTTCTTGTCTTTTTTTTTTTTGAGACAGGATCTCACTCTGTTGCCCAGGCTGGAGTGCAGTGGTACAATCATGGATCACTGCAGCCTCGAGCTCCTGGACTCAAGCAATCCTCCCACCTTAGCTTCCCTATTAGCCAGGACTACAGGTGCACACCACCATGCCTGCCTAATTTTTGTATCTTTTGTAGAAATGCAGTTTCACCATGTTGCCCAGGCTGATCTCAAACATCTGTGCTCAGACAATCCTCCCACCTCAGCCTCCCAAAGAGCTGGGACTACAAGTGTGAGTCACTGCACCCAGCTCAGTTTTCCTACTGAGTTTGGAGATGGTTTGTTGCACATGTAAGAGCTGATGCCAGAGCAAAGGGGAAGTACAGGAAGCCGGGGGAATAGTGCATAGTAGGTTTCTCCTCTTTCCTTCCCTGGAAAAATGGGTGGCAACATACAGGATATGATCATGACGTTCACAGTTGTTTTTTAAAAAGTCCATCTCACACCTGTTAGAATGGCAATCATTAAAATGTCAGGAAACAAGAGATGCTTGAGAGGATGTGGAGTAATAGGAATGCTTTTACACAGTTGGTGGGAGTGTAAATTAGTTCATCCATTGTGGAAAACAGTACAGCAATTCCTCAAGGAACTAGAATTAGAAATACCATTTGACCCAGCAATCCCATTACTGGGTATATACCCAAAGGATTATACATCATTCTACTATAAAGACACATGCACATTCATGTCTATTGCAGCACTGTTCACAATAGCAAAGACTTGGAACCAACCCAAATGCCCATCAATGATGGACTGGATAAAGAAAATGTGGCACATATACACCATAGAACACTATGCAGCCATAAAAAAGGATGAGTTCATGTCCTTTGCAGGGACATGGATGAAGATGGAAACCATCATTCTCAGCAAACTATCACAACAATGGAAAAACCAAACACCGCATGTTCTCACTCATAAGTGGGAGTTGAACTATAAGAACACATGGACACAGGGTAGGGGAGTATCACACACTGTGGCCTGTTGGAGGTTGGGGGGCTGGGGGAGGGATAACATTAGGAGAAATACCTAATGTGGATGACGGGTTGATGGGTGTGGCAAACCACCATGGGTCGTGTATACCTATGTAACAAATCCGCACGTTCTGCACATGTACCCCAGAACTTAAAGTATAATAATTAAAAAAAAAAAAGTTCCTATAATTTGGGAAGGGGGCAGTGGCTCATGCCTGTAATCCCAGCACTTTGGGAGGCTGAAGCAGGCAGATCACCTGAGGTCAGGAGTTTGAGACCAGCCTGGCCAACATGGCGAAACCCTGTCTCCACTAAAAATACAAAAATTAGCTGGGTGTGGTGGCACGTGCCTGTAATCCCAGCTACCCAGGAGGCTGAAGTAGGAGAATTCTTGAACCCAGGAGGTGGAGGTTGCAGTGAGCCGAGATCGCACCACTGCACTCCAGCATGGGCGACAGGGTGAGACCTCATCTCAAAAAAAAAAAAAAAAAAAAAAGGTCCCTATAACTTCTTCCAAGAATATCCTAACTTCTGAGTCCCATAGTTGGACTATTCCAAGATGAATCCTACACAGTCTGTCACAGTAATGGTGGGATTGAGGCCCAGTGCCCACAGTGGTAACCTGCTCATGTCACAGACTATATGGCCTCTTTGCCCTTCGTATCCCACTCCCCACTCCGTCATTGTGCTTCAGAGCATCCCTGCCCATATAAATACTCACATCCCAATTTTTGACCAAAGCTAAGTCTCATTGTAACAAATAGTAGCTAACACTCACTGAACACTTGAATGTGCCAGACCCCATGACACACAGGTAACTTTACTTCTCAGTGCTTCAGTTTTCTCATCTGTAAAATGAGGGTAAGAATAGTGCCTGCCTACCTAAATAAACTAGAAAATCTAGCAGAAATGAATAAATTCCTGGACACAAAGGCCCTCCCAAGACTGAACCAGGAAGAAGCTGAATCCCTGAATAGACCAATAACAAGTTCTGAAATTTTGAGGCAGTCATAAATAGCCTACCAATCAAAAATAAAGCAAAACAACAACAAAACAAAACAAAGCAAAAAAACCCAGATGGATTTACAGCTGAATTCTACCAGAGGTACAAAGAGGAGCTTGTACCATTTCTTCTGAAACTATACCAAACAACTGAAAAGGAGGGACTTCTCCCTAACTCATTTTATAAGGCCAGCATCATCCTGATACCAAAACCTGGCAGAGATTCAACAAAAAAATAAAACTTCAGGCCAATATCCCTGATGAACATTGATACAAAAATGCTCAATAAAATACTGGCAAACCAAATCCAGCAGCATATCAAAAAGCTTATTCACCATGATTAAGTCAGCTTCAACCCCGGGATGCAAGGCTGGTTTGACATATGCAAATCAGTAAATGTAATTCATCATATAAACAGAACTAAAGATAAAAACCACATGATTATCTCAATGGATGTGGAAAAGGCCTCCAATAAAACTCCACATCCCTTTATGTTAAAAACTCTCAATAAACTAGGCACTGATGGAACATACTTCAAAATAATAAGAGCCATTTATGACAAACCTACAGTTAATATCATACTGAATAGAAAAAAGCCGGAAGCATTCCCCTTGAAAACTGGCACAAGATAAAGATGCCTTCTCTCACCACTCCTATTCAACATAGTATTGGAAGTTCTGGTCAGGGTAATCAAGCCAGAGAAAGATATAAACAGAATCAAATAGGAAGAGAGGAAGTCAAACTGCCTTTGTTTGAAGATGACATGATCCTATATCTAGAAAACCACATTGTCTCAGCCCAAAAGCTTCTTAAGCTGATAAGCAACTTCAGCAAAGTCTCAGGATACAAAATTAATGTGTGAAAATCACAAGCATTCCTATACACCAACAATAGACAAGCAGTGAACCAAACCATGAATGAACTCCCATTCACAATTGCTATAAAGAGAATAAAATACCTAGGAATACAGCTAACAAGAGAAGTGAAGGACCTCTTCAAGGAGAACTACAAACCACTGCTCAAAGAAATCAGAGGTGACACAAACAAATGGAAAAACATCCCATGCTCAAGGACAGGAAGAATCAATATCATGAAAATGGCCAAACTGCCCAAAGTAATTTATAGATTCAATGCCATTCCCATTAAACTACCATTGACATTTCTTCACATAATTCAAAAAAACTACTTTAAAATTCACATGGAACCAAAAGAGTCTGTATAGGTAAGACAATCTTAAGCAAAAAGAACAAAGATCTGATTTTTAGTTTTGGGTTTCACATTTAAGTCTTTAATCCATCTTGAGTTGATTTTTGTATAAGGTATAAGGAACGGGTCCAGTTTCAATTTTCTGCATATGGCCAGCCAGTTTTCCCAGTACCGTTTATTAAATAGGGAATCCTTTCCCCATTGCTTGCTTTTGTCAGGTTTGTCAAAAATCAGATGTTTGCAGATGTGTGGTCTTATTTCTGAGATCTCTATTCTGTTCCTTTGGTCTATGTGTCTGTTTTTGTACCAGTGTCATGCTGTTTTGGTTACTGTAAACTTGTAGTATAGTTTGAACTCAGGTAGTGTGATGCCTCCAGCTTTGTTCCTTTTGCACACAACAAGCTTTCAATAAATGCTAGTTATTTTCCAGCAAGACTTGCTTATCCTTATTACTATCAGGCTTCTAAGCTGCATCTGCTAGGGTTGAAAGAACAGAATTGAGGAAAATAAAGAGGTAAAAGAGAATGAAGAGAAAAGGAGTACATTTCATCTTCATTAAGCCACTTTAAAATTCTCAGCCTGCTGATGGCAGTGCTGGCTAATCAGTGAGCAGGTAGAACAACAGGAACAATAAAGCATTCTCTGTTAATCGTATTTAGTTAATGAAATTCTATCGTACTTAGGGCAGGAGAAGCCTGGGAACAAGAGAAGATAAAAAAGGGGTCTGGGGGAGAGGCTGGTTAGGTTGTGCTCCTTGGAGTATAGGTCTAAGGTATAGGAGGCATTTTCAAAGGACTGTGTCCAAGAGAGGATACATTGTTTGCAACAGGGCTCAGCAGGGTCTGGAAGACTTCATTCAGATGTGCAGAGGACCAGGGCTCACTCTAGATAGTGCCAGAGCACTCCTTGGGGTACCATGAAATAGGGCACAAAAACCTAGCTTTTGAGGGGGACTTCAGGACTCAGGCAAGGTGGAGAAGGGGGTGGGTCACTCAGTTGGTATTAAAAACTAACCATACCTAGCGACCCAGGTAAAAGTGGGGACTACCCAAAGGTGGCTGATGGACTGACTGCTTGCCAAGGAATTCTCCTTCAGTGATGTCATGCCTCCAGCCTGCTCTTCTATAACACAGCCTCACTCCAGACCTTCAGTCACACTGTGGCAAGGGCAAGGGAGGGAGGCCAAGCCCCAGGAGCTCTGGCTATACCTTTTGTTGTTGTTGTTGTTTAATAAATTTTGTAGAGATAGTGCCCAAGCTGATCTTGAACTCCTGTCCTCAAGCAATCCTCCTGCCCCAGCCTCCCAAAGGGCTGAGATTACAGACATGAGCCACCATACCTGGCCTGGCCATACTTGGTAGAGGCAGCTATTTCTGCCAAGCATGTAGGTCACCTAAGCACGGGGTGCTCGGGACAGGGCCCTGTGAAGTCACACGGCCTGCTCCAAATTCCACCTTTGACGCTGCCTAACTGGGTGATGTAGGGCAAGTGACAACCTCGTAAGACTCAGTTTCCCCATCTGTAAAATGACAATAATAACAATCTGTATAGGGCTGTATAGGGCTGTTGTGATTATTAAATATGATAATAGATGCTGTGGTCATCAGTTCTCCAATGCTGTATATTGGCTTTTCCCCTCTTGAAAATATTTTTTGCTTGGATAATAACCTAGTGAAATATTGTATCTCAGAGTCCTGTGGCAGTTCCTGTTATTGTTTAGTTTACAACTGCATTTTACTGAAGTAATTTATTTATGAAAGTCAAGCACAAGGATGTTTTATCTAACAGGAAGGACAGAGGAAGTGAGAAATAAATCTTTGGCCTCAAAAGACAAACCTACAGCATCATGATAAGACTTCAGTATTTATACCTAGAACTATGCACTTCCTTACTCTGTCATCATTATTATCAAGAAAATTCACATCTAATGCTCTCTGGTGTTTATTTAACATGCATTTATTAGCTGTCTGCTCAGGTAAGGGTCTTTGCTAGAAGAAAAGAGGTGAGGAATAGGAAAGACAGACTAATCCCAGACCTTCCCAAAATAAAACAAGGGATAGAGACATTGATCACAGAATCACATAATGATGCCAGGCGTGGTGGCTCATGCCTGTAATCCCAGCACTTTGGGAGCCCGAGGCAGGTAGATTGCAAGTTCAGGAGATCAAGACCATCCTGGCTACCATGGTGAAACCCTGTCTCTACTAAAAATACAAAAAATTAGCCGGGCACGGTGGCGGGAGCCTGTAGTCCCAGCTACTTGGGAGGCTGAGGCAGGAGAATGGCATGAACCCAGGAGGCAGAGCCTGCAGTGAGCCGAGATTGCATCACTGCACTCCAGCCTGGGCGAAAGAGTGAGACTTCATCTCAAAAATATATAATAATAAAATAAAATTTAAAAAACACGAATCACATGATTATTTTACATGATAGGGAAAAGAATATTGTGTAATATGAGCAAATACCACAGGATTTAAATTCATGGAGGGAAGGTAGACAGCTTCCTGAGAGAACTCTACATTTAAGTCAGAACAGGAGGCATCCATCCAGGGTCCAAATTAAGAAATAGAGCAGCAACATATTGTGCAGAGATAGTTCTCTAACATTTTTCTCTCTTGTTCCTCTTACTCTGCAAGGGTTTGCTTTCTCTGAGAGCAGTTGTGTCTACAGGGCAGCTAAGGCCCAGATCCCAGCCCAGAAAGAATGTGTAGTTAGAGCAGTGGTGAACCTCACAAGCTTGAAATCAGGTAGCCCCGGGTTTAAACTCCAGCAACACATTCAATAGTTGTGTGGCCTTGGGTAAGTCAGTTTATCTCACTCAAATTCTGTTTTCTTACTTGTAAACAAGTGTAATGATATCTTACACTTAAACAGTGTTGCTGTGCGTTTAAATGAGACAGCTGAAAACAACAGTGTTAATTTTGCTCATGAATCTGTTATAGGGGCAGGGCTCAGCAGGGACGGTTCAGCAGGGACAGCTTATTTCTGCTCCATTCAGCATCAGTGGGGGCAGCTCAAAAGCTGCGGGCTGGAGCCAGCCTTCTAAGTCCCATGTCATGGGGCTGTCAACTGGAGCACCGACATGTAGCCTCTCTGCAGGGCCTGGCTTCCCAGAAACATGGTGGCTGGGTCTCAAGGACATGTATCCTAAGAGGTTTAGAGAGCCAGGTGGAAATCCCATCCCTTTGCTAATCAAGACTTTGCTGTCACTTGGCATCACTTTGCCACATTCTTTATGTCAAGGCAGTCACTGTGTCCTGCTCAGATTCAAGAAGAGGGAAAATAGACCTCTCCGCTTGATGGAGGAGTAGCAAGGTTTTGGAGGAGCCATCACTGTGACCTACGTTGAAAAATATGATCTGCCATAGTGGCCTATACTGATATCCCGTTGATGCAATTTCCTTTCAGTGTGAAGATTTATAATTCCATGAAAAAAAATCTACAAAAAGTAGAGAAGAGGAAGCAAAGTGGTGGGAACTGAAGAGAAGTAGAATCATTACTGCCACATCCTCTTTCAGTTATTGCCAGGTTCTTTGTACTCAGAGGTGGTGTCATCCCTCAGATGGGGCAACAGCAGTGCCCACCTCATGGTGGTGTTGTGATAATTGAATGAACTAACCCATTAAAGTGCTTAAAGCTGTGCCTGGCCCATGATGAGTGCTCTGAAAATGTGAATGGTTTCCCTTTATGCTCATGGGCTCCTAACTTGTCCTGATCTTGATGTGGCCCTGCTGCCAGTGTATCATGGACAGAATCCCTCAGACAGCTGGAAAACATCCTCCCTATTGCTCTGTCAGAGCAAAGTCCCTTCCACAGCCACATACCACAACTATAGCACATGATATTCCCAATCACACTGATGAGCTTGGAAATGAAGGAAACACTGGGGTGGTGCACACTGGGTTTATGGTCTCGCTGCTACGTACCCCTTCACGCCAGCATCTCTTCTCCTCTCCCACTGCAGTTCAGCCTGACCTCCCCAGTGTTCTGAAGGGCTTGCACATTTTATCTTTTCTGGTAGAAGTTCAGAAGTCCAGATCTCTCGTCTCCATCTACAACACAAAAATTGACCATTCAGAGTTTTGTATGTATATTAAAAAAACAATGAACCACCACCCAGAGGACTTGCTTCCTAGCCTGGCTCTGGGAGGAGACATTGCTAAATGAGAACACAGTGATGGCCTTTCCTTCCCATTCCTGGTCCTCTACCTTTGGACGAGGAAACCGAGGAGCGAGATTTCTTTACCAGAATGCCCTGTAAACCCCTGTGCCAATGCTCAGATTTAAAAAAACTCTCCATGGTCTTTCATGAATGGAACTAATCAACAAGCATCCTGTCTTCCCCACCAGTTAAGTGACATTTCATTTCTTTCCCTTATCCTTTGCATCACATCGCTTCCTACAAAAAGGATCCCGAAATCTTCCAGTCTAGGATTCTGGAGATGGGACTAATCAGAATAAGAAATTCCTATATTGCCAGGTGCAGTGACTGGCATCTATAATCCCAGCACTTTGGAAAGTGGACGCAGGTGGATTGCTTGGGCTCAGGAGTTCGAGACCAGCCTGGGCAACATGGTGAAATCCCGTCTCTACCAAAACTACAAAAAATTAGCCAGGCATAGTGACACACACCTGTGGTCCCACCTACTCGGGAGGCTGAGGTGGGAGGATTGCTTGAACCCAGGAGGCCAAAGTTGCAGTAGCAGAGATTATGCTACTGCACTTCAGCCTGAGTGACAGAGTAAGACTCCATCTCAAAAAAAAAAATTCCATATTATCCTATATTTCATTTTTAACTGTTTGAATCAGTATCCTAGGCCTTTTCAAAATTACCTAAGTACATGCATGAATGCAGTCACCTTGCTTGAAAATGCAAATATTAGATCAAATCTCAAGTTCCCTTTGACCATCACCATTAACTCCTATATCCTTGGCAGAAGTGGGCATTTTTATAATTTAAATTATATCTTTCCACATTGCTTCTGTGCATTCCAATATCCAATTACACATACACACGCACACACACAAACACACATGTGTATGTGTTTCTTTTCTAAATATATGTTTCTCATGTGCTCCATTCTCCTGCTTATTCCATCCTCAGGATGTCCTATCAAACTCCCAACATCGGTATAAGAAGGTTATCTCATTCTTTTTTTCCCATTGCTTTCCCAGTACTTCATAGGCTTGGCTCCTCTGTCAGGCTCTATAACTGGCTTCTGACTTCCCCGCCATCCCCTCCCCCGGAACTCTCACACACAGATGCACACACATCCCTTCCTTCACGCCTGGGTCCATGTTAGCTTTCTGGCTTGGAATATCCTCCCTGTCCCTCTCCTCTTCCTTGAGAAGATTCAGCTCTTGGGCTGGGATGCAACATACTTAGGCTTCAGTCCCAGATGAGTTGCTCAGGCAAATTACTTAACCTGGGTTCTTACATAAAAAATAGGGTAATTGTAATAGCATTTATTATACTTCAAAGCATTGCTCTAAAGATTAAGTAGAATAATCCATAGAAAGCATTGGTCCATTGCAGGTTATTTAGTAAATGCTCAAACAATGTGAGCTGCCACCACCGTCAATGTTAGTGATCATCATCACCGTTTTTCAGGAATCATTTAAATCCCACTTTCCTTCTTAATCCAGATTTTCCCCTGAACCCCTGCTTCCCACACAGATAGGACTACTCAAAATCATCCCAATAAACATTAAGCTACGTTGACATCACTTCACAATGTCTTCTAATATTTACTAATAGATAGGCCTTGGATTCAATTTACTGCCCCACTTGGTATTCAGGGCGAGCTTCACAAATCACACAGAGTAAAGGGAGCCAGTGAGTAAAGTAAGGTTATCCTTTCAAGGGACAAAAATGCTAGGGGTTCTTCTGTTGCATGGTTTATATTATGGTATCAAATAAGTATGTACAAATAAAGTAACTAGGTGTAAATGGCTTATGTTCTTGTTTTTACATAGTTATAAAACCAAGCACAATTGTAAATTATATAAGAACAAGAATGCAAATTAATATAATTAAAAGTAACTCAATTAATGCAAGGGATAATGTTTTCCTGAAACTAAGTCACTCCTGCAACATAAATACGGTGGGGCTACATATTCTAAGAGAGGAAGGGCTTACATGAGAAACAAGTCAAAAATTACCCTGACAGCTAATTTGCTGTGTGCAGAGGCTCATACTAGTGATAGGTATCTATAAACTGAGACCACCTGGAGGAAGAGCAGACTCCAGTGCTCTGCGTCATGCTGATGCTGGGACACTCACTCGCTGAGTGGAATGGTAGCTGAAATTGCTCACACAATTCAAATTATTCCAATCTCTTCCACTCTCTCTTTGAATTCTCCCACTACATTTCTCTATCTGAATTACTGGGCAGCTTTCATTCATTCGCCCCCATTACACTGCATTTGGCCTTCACTAGGGGAAAACAAACAAACAAACGAACATTGACTATGTGTGAAGCCTCCTCTGGCCATCTTCATACCTTGCAACAATCTCAGTTTATGGGACGATTTGGCCCCAAGGCAAATTAAATAAACTCAAACTCAGAGGCAGGCACTGAAATTACTTGGCAGAACTTGGTCCCAAGGCTCAATTCTTTGGGGATTCTCCACCCTGGCTGCACACCTGTGAAGCTTTAAGCAAGCTCCAAGCCCAGAGTACATCCCAAATCAATTACAGGAGAGTCTCTGGGGGTGGGAACCCTATTTTTGAAGCTCCTTGTGTGATTCCAATGTGCACTGAAGGTTGAGAACAGGGATCTATTGATTCATAGCTTTCAAACACGTTTGACTTCCATCCATGGTAATAAATATATTTCACGGCCGGGCGCGGTGGCTCAAGCCTGTAATCCCAGCACTTTGGGAGGCCGAGACGGGCGGATCACAAGGTCAGGAGATCGAGACCATCCTGGCTAACCCGGTGAAACCCCGTCTCTACTAAAAAATACAAAAAAAAAAAAACTAGCCGGGCGAGGTGGCGGGCGCCTGTAGTCCCAGCTACTCTGGAGGCTGAGGCAGGAGAATGGCGTGAACCCGGGAGGCGGAGCTTGCAGTGAGCTGAGATCCGGCCACTGCACTCCAGCCTGGGCGACAGAGCGAGACTCCGTCTCAAAAAAAAAAAAAAAATAAAAAAAAATAAATAAATAAATAAATAAATAAATAAATAAATATATTTCACATCATGATCCATACCCAGGCATAGACATACAAAACAGAAACAAACATTTTGTAGAAAAATACTTAACTGTTGCTACCAGCCATACACTCTAATATTATCCATTTTTTTCACTTTTATTTAAAACAACCCTGGATGTACCCAACTTCACCCCTTAATGAACCACAATTCACTAGAGGGTCATGACCTACAGCTTGTAAAACACTGCTCTAGTTAGTCCACAATGTAATTTGATTAATTAGTAAATGTTATCCTTGACATGAAAACATACTGGATTTCAGACATTCCAAAGGAGGATATGTGGATCCCTGAGAATAAGTCCATATAGAGGCTCATTTTGAAAATCTTTACTATGGACCAAATCCTTCATTTTACAAAACAGAAAAGGTCAAACTCCTATATACCATTCCTCCTGGATGTGTACGTGCCTGTGTGTGTTACACTTTGCCCTAACCTACCTTTCTTTTCTTTTTTCTTTTCTTTTCTTTTCTTTCTTTTCTTTCCTCCTCTCCTCTCCTCTTCTCTTCCTTTCTCTTCTCTTCTTTCTTTTTTTTAGAGACAGTTTCATTCTGTCGCCCAGGCTGGAGCGCAGTGGTGCAATCTTGGCTCACTGCAAGATTACTGGCTGAGCCACTGCGCCCAGCCCTTTGTTTCATATTTTCTTGTGGCATTTTATCTATTTGAAAAATCCTTAAATGATGACATTGTGGATCCTTAAACATAGAGCTCCTGGAGCTTAGTGATGTTGCTTCAGTGTGTGTTGTTTGGGGGTGCTGGTCTTTTTTTCCTTTGCCCATGATGCATGGGGTGGGTATGTGCATTTTAACACTTGTCGACTGAGTTTTAGCATTCTAGGATATATTTCCAATTTGGATTTGACACAATGGCACTCTAAGGAGGCTGAAAAAATGCTCATTTGGTCTTATAGAGAAGGGGATTTGCTGTCACATGCAGGATCTCAATAGTTAGGCTGTTTTCCATACTAGAACCTCTTCTAACATCAGACTGTATTGTTTTAGATCTCTGACACCCTTATCTCATGGGCAAAATAGAGGGTAATAAAAGCTGATCATAATATCTAACTTTCATTAATATTGCTTCAGTAGCATCCACAGGTATTTAAAACTAAGTTTTCTGAGGACCTGAGGGGAAAAAAACTCACCAGGCAAAATGCTATTGGTCAACTTCCAAACGGGTTTTTACTTTGAAAACTACAATAAACAGTCAAACTCAAACAATCTTAAAAATAGACACAAAACCGAACTTGCACTGAATATGTATGATGTATGTTATAACATCTTACAGAAACTAAGATATCACTACAAAAATTAAAACACTATAGCCACTTACAAACGGTGCTTTTCCATAAGAAGAAATATAATCACCTATTAAAAACAGAAACAGACTGACTGAGACTTCCCTGCGAGTCCGGGTTAAGCAGCTGGAACAACTTGGGATGCTGTCCTGACCTTCCTGGGCCAGTGTCACCACATGTGTACACAAGAGCATTTCCTCAGCAAAGTGCCTGTGCTTTAAATGGGTTATCGAACTTTAACAGGGTTGTGTTCCTAAGAGAAATGCAAATTCATTTAAAACTTACATTGGTTTCTCAACAAACCAGAATTTCTCTAAAGACAAATAACGTGTTTCTACCTTTGAGAATTCTAAATTGTCTTAAATTTTAATTTAATTTTTCTATGGAGGAAAGCCAAATTTATGAAGGGGATTGTCTTGATCAGAACTATTCATGAATTAACCAATTTTGATCAAACATCTAGTAGGTGCGAGGCGTTGTGAGAAATTCTGAGTCGCTGTTCTCATTGGAAACCTTGAAGTCCTTATAAAGAAATTTATAAATTAAAACCTACAAGGTAATAACAGGTGGAAGAAAATGAAACACCAACTAGGTTTACTTTTTCTTAATCTAGTAGTCACAACTCTAGAAACTGAAGTAGTTGCTTATTTTTCCACATATTTTGATAGCATCATCTAGAAGGTTCATATGTACGTTATTCATCATTACCTAGTATCACTGAATTTTTTTTTTTTTTTTTTTTTTTTTTGAGACAGGATCTCACCCTGTTCCTTAGGCTGGAGTGCAGTGGTGCGATTTTGGCTCACCGCAACCTCCACCTCCAGGGTCCAAGTGATTCTCCTGCCTCAGCCTCCCAAGTACCTGGGATAACAGGCACCTGTCACCACACCTGACTAATTTTTGTATTTTTAGTAGAGATGGGGTTTTGCTATGTTGGCCAGGCTGGGCTCTAACTCTTGACCTCCAGTGATCCACCCACCTTGGCCTCCCAAAGTGCTGGGATTACAGACGTGAGCCACTGTACCCAGCCCACTGAATCTTTTTGAAGATTTGCACATGCAGGCCACTTGCTGGGTGTCATTTTGAAATGCTGCTATTGGTGGAGTTCATCTCTCACTAAAGCCTTTCTTTTCTATTCTGTACATGTTGACCATAGATTCACTATTCTTTGGATCCTTAATTGTGATCTTGGGTATATTATTTTCCCTGATCTTCTCTTAAAGGAGGTAAAATTGGTTCAGTTCATCCTGCCTTAGTGTATCCAAGCTTCACAGATGAAAAGATTCAGTAACCAATTTGACTGATTTTCATTAGGTACTTAATCCTGCCTGTGTTATCTTCACGACGGGACCCCATCTCTGGTGTTGGCTCAGGCTAAGAATTTACTCACCCAGCTATGAGCTTTCTCATTTCAATTCCCTGTACTTCTCTATCTAGCAACCCTAGCAATGTGTCAGTAGCTACCATGGGGAACCCAAATCTAGGCTTGTCCAGTCTTTCCCCACAGCTTTTCCTATAAAACGATGAATTCCCAACCTTAGAAAGTGTTAAAACATTGTTCTGTAATCCTAATAACCTGGAAAATTTGGAGTTATTCAAAGTAAAATAAGATTTTTTGTGCAAGATTTCTAGAGCATCTCTGCTAGTATAATCTAACAGGGTCAAAGAATGTTCCAGCATCTCCCTAAACCCTTTGAGCTTTCATTTGTGAAAACCTCAGGATTAGGCCAGCTGTCAAGATAGTGCCCTGGAGTACTTATTTTCTCCCTCCCTTTTTCCTTTCCTTTTTTTTTTCCGTTAAATTAATTGTATTAGAGAAAGGCATTGCCATCTCCCTCTCTGGGGTAAGAGAGAGAGAAAGACTAACATTCAAGGGAAACCATGCTATTATCACAGGAAAGCCCCTCTATGGCTGAGCCATCCAACACAGCAGCCACGGGCCCTGCGTGGCAATCGAGCACCTGAAATGTGGCAAGTCTGAATTGGGATGCTTTGTAAGTAGAATATATGCTCCAGGTTTTGAAGACTTAATCCAAAAAAAAAAGTAAAATGCCTCAATAATAAATTTTCATATTGATCATATGCTGAAATATTGAATTAAATACAATATCTTATCAAAATTAATTTTACCTATTGCTTTTAACTTGCTAAAATGTGACTACAAAAAAATTGAAAATTACGTAAGCAGTTCTATTGGACAGTGCTGCCTGATCGAATAATTCCCAAAGTCTTACTGGTCATCAATACCTCTTGGCTGAGCTGGTGTATTTCTGTATTCTGAACACACAGACACACAAACACAATGCTATATTCTGAACATCACACACACACACACACACACACACACACACAGTGGCTGCTTAGCCTAAAATATCTTGCCCTCTGCAGCCATCTCTTGTTACCATCCTGCCCAACCTTTAAGATCCATCTCAAAACATAATAGGCAATTGCTAGCAGGTCTTCAGAAGAGATTCCATGCCAGGCACTATGCTGAGCCCCCTCCTCCCTCAAATCACCCTGGCAGCCTATGAAGGTGAAATAGAATGTGCTCATTTTGTAGCTGGAAGAGGTGAGGTGACCTGCTTAATGCTATGTGCTGATCAGTGGCAAAGCTGAGTCTTCTTTGGCTTGTCAATCATCAAATCATCTTTAGCCACTGTGGTGGCTCTTGCCTCACCTCCCCATGTGTGCTCTAAGTCCTCAATGGCAGGCACCCCTTGCTCCTGTGAGCTTCGCTTCCCTCAGTTTCCAGACCTTAGTTCAAGTGTCTTTCTCACAATACCCATCACTCATTGCATCCTATTACCACTGCTTTGACATTTTGTTTCAGGCACATGATACCCTCTGATGACCCCGGTGGATTCTGCTCTTGTTTAAATGTTCATGAGAAATGACACTATGAGGTCTCAGTCAATATTTGATTAAGGTAAAGCATGTTATATACTTGATTATCTTCCTTTACCATCTTTTAAAACCATATATTTTTGCTGTTAAAAATCGGAATTAAGTGCATTGATGAGGGTGACCATTACAGACAGGCAGATCCTAAAAAGCCAAGCCAAACCACGCCGGCTGGAAGTGTAATTTCCCCTGTGGTAGAATTTGACACTGAAGACCTTCACAGGCAGTTCCTCTGTCCACAAATAAGAATTTCTTTCTTTCAGCTCATACTGTCAACTTGACCTTGTCAACTGCTCTGGCCATGTCCCTGGAAGGAGTCCCACTTGTCCTTCCTCTGCCCCCAACCATGGAAAACAACCTGAGAAAAAGCTGGATGGGGGAGGGAAGGGAAAAAATTACATATTTCCTTTTCAACATTATTAAAGGAATGAAGATAATAATTATGGGTAATTCTAAAACATGAACATTTTAGGTAAGTTTAGATGACTTTATTCCTTACCTGTTGCCTGAAGTGGACACAATACAGGCAAATAAAGCCTTGCTAGTTGCACTAAGACAACCTCAATGCTGATTTTGCATGAGAATATGAGCATTTCCTCAAAATGCCTCCTGTTAACAGTTCTAGGAATACTTATTTCAAAGAATAATTTATCTTTGGAAAAAGAAAGTAAGGGTCCTATGAAAAATGAGGATTTATATGTGTTATATTTTTCATTCCCTTTCCAAAGACTTTTGTGTAATGAAGAAAATCTAGATTACTTTAAAATGAACTTCTTAGTTAACTTTCCTCAACTGATGGTCTCTGCTTTCCCTGGAGAAGTCATGTTATTGCAAGTTTATGAAGTTTTTCTCACTTCTACGTAATAATATCTGAGGCAGGGGGCACATCTCCTCTTTGGCAGATCAGGTATTCTTTCAAAGATCAAGCTAAGAATTTTGTTGACCTTAAACTATCTAAGCCTTAGCACTATAACTCCCAAATCATATTCTTTGGTGTCTTCTTAAATATGTAAGAGTAAATTAAATAACATCCACAGAATTGTATTTTAGTTATTTTCTCAAATAAATTCATTCACTTTTTTGGAAACCTTATCTTTAGAAATGACCAATAGTTTCAGAAATACATATATATCTGTGATAATTTTCCAATCATTTCTAATTCTCTTTTTCCAATTAAAGAAATGGGACAAGTAATTCATTTGTTTATTCAATTTCAAAACCACTTGCTGATTTTGTTCAAGGTCTAAGCTATACACTACAGGAACGCACATGAAGTCCTGTTTTTCTATGTAGGCCATCTGAAAGAGATGCTGAAGATGAGTGTAGTTTTGGCTGGGAAGTGTAGGAAAAGGCATTTTCATTTAGACAGGACCACTTGGTTTAAAGCAGCTGTGCCAAGGTACAACCATTAGAACACTGGTTAGCCCTTGGAGCACTGAGGATTCACATGGAAAGGCAGGCCAGGTCACAGTCTGGACAAAGGGAAGGGTTTCCATTTTACAATGTAAACCAATGGAAGCTGGTGACCATCTCAGAGTAGGAGTGGAGTGCTGGAGGTGGAAGGACCACTTAGGGCAGGTAAGAGAGACCTGAACTAAGGAATATGATGGGCTTGAACTAACAACAAAGGTGGCAGACATGAAGAAGGGCCAGATAAGGCCACCCAAAGGAAAAGGAAGTTGGGAGGGGGAACTGGTTTGGGCAAGTGGATAATTATTCTATTTTTATTAATTTTTTTACTGCTGGGGTCACCCTACGTTGCCCAGGCTGGCACTGAACTCCTCTTGGACTCAAGTCATCCTCCTACTTCAGCCTCCAGAGTAGATGGGACTACAAGCACAAGCCACAGAGCCCAGCTTATCCTACATTTAGATAAATTAAGTCCAACTTGAAAAGTCCAACATTAGTTGAAAAATTAACAGGAATAAATGGATATTTTGTATTGGGATAGAACCTCCCCTTCCCTAAACCCACATACACAAATAGAGAACGAAGGCTGAGTGGAGTAATAGCTGCCCCCTAAATAATAAGGCTAGAGATCAAGTTATCTGAGTGGGAAGCAGGCAATCTGACTTGCTGGCCTTGTAAGACTGGGGCTGTTGCTGGTGTCAGTGGGTGTATGATTATTTCATTTTTGGATAAATTGAGTCTGAGGTTTCCAGGGAGATCCAGATTGAGAAATCCAAAAGGCAGTTGAAGAATTACTAGAGACAAATGAATAAGTCTATATTCAGAAAACAACACATCTACAACGAGGGAAATGATGGTGTATAGAGGCCAGATCACCTTCAAGCCTTCTGTTTGATTCTGGGTGCCACATTTTGATAGAAATGTAATAAAATTGGGGCCTGTCAATAAGTAGATAGAAATGAAATATGTGACCATGTTTAGGAAAAAATGTTTGAAGGAGTCTTGGATGATTGACTTGGAGAAAAGAAAAAGCAGGGAAGGCTCTGTCATGTGAGTGGAATCAGACTTGATCAGTGACATATAAGAGGAGAACCAAAGGGCAGAAATTAGAGGAAGACAAACTGTAACTAGAGATAAGGAATCTCTAGCTAGCACTTTGGGATTGGTTGATTTTCTCCTCATCAAAATATTAAAGCACAGACTAAATAACAACCCCTGGGGATGCAGAGAGGGGATTGAAGCACACTGCAGGGAACCAGGCAACAGTTGGATGTCCCTGAGAGCCCTATGACGCCATGGGAGGAGGCAGATTGGAACAACAGATACAAGATTAGAAGCCACCTACAGGGAGCAAGCAGTTAAAACTACAAATAGGTAAGATGCCCAAGATACCAACTGTAGCAAGAGAAAATAACTAAACTGCAGAAAGAATCTTGTACAAAATAAAATAAACTAGCCGAGATAGAGAAATCATAAAAGACTAGGAAGAAAATTAAGAGTGTCACATAACAAAAGACAAGGGAGAGGAAATTCTATTGAAGTATAATTAACGTACAGTAAAGTGCAGACGTCTTAAGTGAAAAGTACTAATGTAAAAAATCTTTGCATATTCCAAATTCATGAAGATATTTCTCTTATATCTTTTCTAGAAGGTTGTTTTAGTTTTAACATTTAAGCCTATGATCCATCATAAAATCATTTTTGTGTATGGCATAGGAATCAAGTTTTATTTTTTTCCTCAGGAATATCAACTGACTAGCACCATCTGTGGAAAAGACTCTTCTCCCACCTCCACACCTGCTTAATTGGAGTGTAGCCTTTGTTGTAAGCCAAGATACTGCATTATCTTGTAGATCTGTCTCTGAACTCTCACTTCTGTTCCATTTACCTATTTGTCTATCCTTGTTCTGATGCCACAGTCTTCATTATGTAGCTTTATAGCATGTCTTGATAATTGGTAATGTAAGAGCTACAGATTTGTTGTTGTTCTTAAATAAGGCTTTGAATTTTATAATTATTTTTCAATTTCACCTACATTTTGGAATTAACTTACCAATTTAAACAGAAAATAATTCTGCTAGGACTTATTTGAAATTCTGATGAATCTGTAGATCATTTTGGGGAGAATTGACATCTTTAAAATATTTCAGTCCATGAACATGGTATGTTCTTCTATCTATTTAGATCTTCTTTAATTTCTCTCAATGTTTTGTAGTTTTAGTGTGGTGTTCTTGCACATCTATTGTTAAGTTTATTTTTGTATGGTACTGTAAATCCCATCTTCTATTTAATTTTCTACATGTTACTAGTATATTAACTCCTGAGTAATTGCAATTTTAATTTTTTTTTTGAGACAAAGTCTTGCTTTGTTGCCCAGGCTGGAGTGCAGTGGTGCCATCCCCGCCTGCTGCAACCTCTGTCTACTGGGTTCAGGTGATTCTCCTGCCTCAACCTCCCAAGTAGCTGGGATTACAGGTGCCTGCCACCATGCCCAGCTAGTTTTTGTATTTTTGTTTTGTTTTGTTTTTAGCAGAGACAGGGTTTCGCCATGTTGGCCAGGCTAGTCTTGAACTCCTGACTTTAAGTGATCAGCCTGCTTCTGCCCCTCAAAGTGCTGAGATTACAGGCATGAGGCAATGCACCCAGCCAGTTCTTATTTTCTAATTTTAATAAGATTTCTTTCTTTTTCTTGCCTTAGTGTCCTGGTAAGTCTACCAGTACATTGTTGAACACAGGTGACAGAGTGATAGGTGCTATAAGGTGAGAGTGAATAAAAGTGATAGGGCACACTTGTGTTATTCCATACATCAGAATGAAAGCAGTAAGGATTTCACCATTCAATATGGCTTGCACATACCCTTTGTCAGATTCAAGTGGTTACCTTTCAATGGTAGTTTGCTGAGATCACACGAGGTATTTTTAATCTAAATGTTAAATTCTACAATAAAAACACAATAACTTATTTGGAAATTCAAGTTAGGAAGGGGTGTAGTTCTTCACACTACTGATAGAGGAAGTCTTCCTCTATTTGGAAAAGACTATCACCTTAGACAGATGGAGTAGATCTGAGATTGTCTTGTGTAATGCATAGGGTAGTAACACGGTCGCCAGTAACACATGCTTGAGCCAAGCAATTTAATCTCTGAACTGTCTATCCTCCCCTTATTAGATCTATGTCTCTGGATCTGGAGCTTAAAATACAAAATCCAGAGAGCATAACATAATGATAACACTAGCTACTACTTATTGAGCACTCAGTATATGCTTAACATTGTATTAAGCCATTCATGTCTATTATTTCATTCAATCCTTGCTATAACCCTCATAACAATAGAAGAGGCAACAAAGGCATGAGAAATAAATTTACTTGCCCGTGGTCACACAGCCAGTAAGTGAGGGAGCTAGGATTCAAACCGTCTGACTGCATGACATTAATCACTACACTTTTGCCATCAGGAATAAAATCTTCTCCCTCTAGCCCCCCATTTGAGGTAATTTCTCTCTCTCTCTCTTTTTTTTTTATGACGGAGTCTTGCTCTGTCGCCCAGGCTGGAGTGCACTGGCTTACTGCAATCTCTGCCTCCTGGGTTCAAGCAATTCTCCTGCCTCAGCCTCCTGAGTAGCTAGGATTACAGGCACATACCACCATGCCCAGCTAATTTTTGTATTTTTTAGTAGAAATGGGGTTTCACCATGTTGGCCAGGCTGGTCTCAAACTCCTGATCTTGTGACCCGCCTTGGCCTCCCAAAGTGCTGGGATTACAGGCATGAGCCAACGTGCCCGGCCAGTCTTTCTCTTTATTATGGCCTAGAATGTTAAATATGTTTGCTCACCATAGAATTAGCTTGAGAGCTACCCAATGTTGGGCTTTATTAGAAATCCTTGAGACCAGCAGCCACATTCTTAGTCCCTATGTCCTTTTAGCTTTATCCCACCCAGAAACAAAATAAACAGCTCTCTCCAGTACCCTATTCTATCATTTACTTTCACCAAAAGCAATAGATACATAAAGCTTTGCAAATACAAAAACAGAAAATCACTGGAAAATAACTCAATTCTTTTCCACTGGAAGGGTTAGCTTGTAAGCTCAATCTAGAGAGGAATATAATTCTTCCCAAAAGAGACATGTCCTGTCCTATCAACTTCCTCTATAAAAATTATCCAAAACAACACTACCGCAAAAGGTGTTAGGCACAGTCACAATGCTTTCCCTAGAAATGATGGCTTCATGCATCTTTATGCTTCAGGCATCCTCATTATCTATTGCTATATAACAAGTCACCGCAAGACTCAGTGGCTTAAAACAATAACCATTTTATTACTGCCATGGTTTCTGAGTGTCTGGAATTCAGGAAGGGCTTGGCTGGGTAGTTCTGGCTCAGAGTCTCAAATGTGGTTGCAGCCAGATGGTAACTGGAGCTGGAACAAAAGGCAGAGTGTGTGGGGGTGGGGAGCAGGAAGGTACTGCTGGAACAGCTGGAGACTGCTAGGGCATCTCTCTCTTTTTTCATGTAGCTTCAGGGCTTTGTCATGTGATCTGTTTGCCTGGGCTAGTTTGGGTTTCCTCATAGTATGGTGGCCTCAGAACCTGCTTGCATGGCAGCTCAGCACTCCAGCAAGAATGCACCAGACAGCAAGGTGAAAATTTCATTATCTTTTTCTTTTCAAATTAGCCTCAGAAGTAATGCAGTATTATTTTTGCTGCATTCTATTGGGTACAAGTGAGACACAAACCCACCCAGACTCAAGGGACAGGCATTCAACTTTACCTCTTGATAAAGAGGTGCCTAGGAGAAGGTGTAGGATGGGTGATGACATTGTGGTTATGTTTAGAAAAATACAATCTGTCCCACAGACTGAAGT
Source organism: Papio anubis (assembly GCF_008728515.1). Taxonomy (NCBI): domain Eukaryota; kingdom Metazoa; phylum Chordata; class Mammalia; order Primates; family Cercopithecidae; genus Papio; species Papio anubis. The sequence goes on from NC_044991.1 coordinate 38,630,665, forward strand.
TAGTAATGCACTGGAAATGTCACAGAGGGGAAAGCCATTCCCATTCTCATTTTTCACATGTATAAACCAAGGCAAAGCATTTCTAAGCTACTTGTGGTCACACAGAGGCAGGGAAGAAACTATCGTATGTGTTACTTTGACTTATCTACAACTTTAATGATGAATATAATGTATGAAAATTACTTTTTAAAGTAGAAAATATAGCATGATTTATTATAGTCATTCATTATAATTTGGAAACATCTCTGAAAAGTTTATCTCTGAAAGTTCGACATATTACCAAGGAGAATGAAGCTCTCCTTGGAAAGTTTAATCCACTCAACTTGATTTTCCCTGGGAAAGTATTTGGGTATTTCCTACAGTCTCATATAATAGAGAACTTGGCAAGTAAAAATGATAGCCAACATTGGCTTTTCACAATGTTCCCCACTGAAATAGCCAGTACGCTTATGGATAAGAAATGCTTGCCATGGGCTGGGGTTTAGAAAACATAGGCCGGTGGATGGGAAAAGGCAACAGAGAAAAGGTGCTAAGTTCTGGTCCATTCACTTTCTGCTGAAAGGATGTCCCGTCTGGCAGCACAAGTATCTGCAAACTGAATTTCTCCATGTCCTCTCCGGAGTTCAGTCAACTCTCATTTCACATCGTCCTGGGTTTTGCCCATTTTAGTTCTGATTTTTTTTATTAAAGGTTGGGTTTTTTAACATATGAAAATTCTTATGTTAGGACATTTAATTAGTGTTGGAATGCCATTACAGTTTTCTTTTGCTCTGGTGTGTGTGTGGGGGGTGTGTGTGTAGAGGGGTGAGAACATTCACTAGCTGAAATGCTTAGATTCATAAACTCGTTTCTTCTGATTGCAGCTCTGCTTGCACGTTGTCTGCCACTTTCTGCTCTTTTTGTCATCTATTTTCTTTATTGGATCGTGGGTGAGTGTTGATGTAGGCAGGGGACAGTGTGTGGGTGGCTAACTAGGTTTCTTGATTCAGACGCGCCCTCTATCGTTGATAGAGTGAAGTGTAATTTCTTCATTGTGCTTACTCTAGAAGAGGGGGAGCATGTCTAATTTTCTGGTTTTCTTTGATCTGTAAAGGACCCTTTATTTTATTCTTTTTGTTTTCTTTCTGGATATCACCAAGTTTCCAAGGGGCAGTTCCCTTCCTAGTTTCCCTCGTCTCTCCCAGTAACCTCGCCTTTCCCATGGCTGTAGCCTCCAGTCTCACACTGTCTGGTACTCCCACTCAGGATAGGACCTGTCTTTCCACGGGTGACGTGATCTGGGCTGCATCACCCCAGGCTCTGCACACTCCTGCCCATCTCCACTTGTCCTCTGTGGTCCCCGCCCAACGCTCTAGACAGGGGCGGGCTCCGGAGCCTGCCTGACTGGACCTGGGTGCTTCTCTCACTACTTACAGGACATTTGAAGTCTGTAGAATTTTGTCTCTTAGTAATCCTGAGGGCTTGTGTAAACAATGGTTTTATTTGCTCTATTTGTTGATTTGGGTAAATTTTTTTAAGTTAAGGTAAGAGATTTGGATGTAGGCAACCACCATTATTCTACTGAAACTCAGAGTTCCCTATGCGTTTAAATAATAATGCCATTTACTGTGCTAAAACATCCACTTACCCAGATCTATTTGCTCTTCACAATACAAGCATTTCTTAGTACAACAGTATATATAGCTTTTTAAACAAGGAACCCTTTGTAATAACTAACATGCATACACACACACACACACACACACAATTGTTTAAATTCCTTTCTGACCACTATAGTATACTTGAAGCTAAAATTCTTACATATCATCAGCCATCACCAAAACAAGCAAACTTCCTACCTCAACTACATCAGCAAAGGGCACAGCGCCCTTGATAGCATCTGCTGTCCTGAATAAAACTACAGGTTGCAGGGGTTACTGGCAAAGCCACATCTGATTTTCAAGTTGCCTTGGGGTAGCAGGCAATTTGCCAATTTCAAGCAGCGCCATCCAGTGCCATGTGCCAGCCCTGCTCGGACACACTGTGTCCACCAGTGTCTCACTGTGCTAACCTGGCCTCCGCCCCGGAGTAGACACTGCAGGTGCTGCTCGCGTCCCCTTTTCCACGACAGCCTGCTGGACTCCACACTGTCAGCATCCCCGTCTCCTTGCCTGAGGGTTCCTCTGGCTCTTGGAATGAGCTTTTCCCAGGGAGAGGCCTGAAATGCTAGGAATCAGTTCCCAGACCCCAGTAGCCCTCAACCTACAACTGATGAGAGTGAATGTGAACACCTGCCCTGCACCTCCCACACCTCCACCCCTAGTGGGACAGTTAGCTCCCCGGCAAGGGTAAGCTCTAGCTGTCCACGGGGTAAATGATTGATAACACTCTTCATATTGTTGCCTCACTCCCCTGCCCACCTCCCCACTTCCCTAGGGGTTTCCTGGGACCACTCTCCCAATCAACTACTTGCATTCTAATCAAATCCTTGTTCAGAGCCGGCTTCGGGAGGAATTCAGATCAACACAGCCCCCCAGCTCAGGGCCTCACCTCCAGCCACCCAGAGCCTTTGCCTGGACAGGAATCACCCAGGTCAGAGACTGGAAGACAGCCTCAGCCGGGTCCCCATCCAAACAGGGCAGGAATGAGAGGGGGCTTTGGATGTGACGTCCACAAACCTGGGGGTCCAGGGAAGCCCATGAGAAGGCCTTGACGGGAGTGTGCAGAGAACCCTGGTGTGGCCATGGCCGAGACTCAAAGGGGCAGTGATGGGGAGGGCCATCTACAGTCCATGACAAAGGCCTGTGCACACAGTAACTTCTATGCCGATGTTTGTGGGATTAATAAATGAGCAGGAATTTAGTTTGAGAAAACCGTATGAAAATAAACTCTGTTAAACACGGAATGTTTTTCCAGTTACCACTCTAACGTAACACATATTTGTTGTGTTATGATCTGATACAGCAACACACGACCACCAGGATGAGCAAGAGTTGGGATTTATAGACTCCCACCCACCACCACCGTGGGGCACTCAAGAGAACCCACCGTTGACCATAGGCAGCCGCTTCTTTGAATTCCTGGGTGGGGTCACATACTAAAAGGAGAGATGGAAATGGTTTGAGCTTTTCTTCATACACTCACTGTCCAAAGCTGCTAGGCATTCTGGGCTCCCCACCGTGGCAGGCCTGAGCTGGGCAGCCAGCACACAGGTAGGCAGGAGATGCGGTCAAACGGTCAAACACCTGTTGAATGGCCGTGAAGTCAATACATCTGCGTACCAGGGAGGAAATAACTGTCTTCATAAATGTCTTAATAATTAAGACAAGGGACAGATCAACCTGGGTAATACTTTAGAAGAGGCCAGACTGGCACACGAAGCTGATGAGTTTGGTTCATGCCAAGTAGCAGCAAGGGAGGCATTTAGAACACAGGAGAAGATGCACATTTACAGGCAGAATCAGGCTTTTTCCAATTCTTGGGGACATCAGTTAATTAAATCAGCAGTTATTTTTAAACTTTGTTATTCAATAATAACATTTTAATAGTTAACTGTGTTTTTAAGACAGTCTCGCTCTGGCGCCCAGGCTGGAGTCCGTCTCAACTCACTGCAAGCTCTGCCTCCCAGGTTCAATGGATTCTTGTTCCTCAGCCACCCAGGTAGCTGGGACTACAGGCGTGAATCACCAGGCCTGGATAATTTTTGTATTTTTAGTAGAAGCGGGGTTTCACCATGTTGGCCAGGCTGGTCTCAAACTCCTGGCCTCATGTGATCCACCCGCCTTGGCCTCCCAAAGTGCTGGGATTACAGGCGTGAGCCACCATGGCTGGCTAACATTTTAAAATACATATCTCATGCCTGACATTGGCTTAGGTGCTAGGCATATGGCAAGGAACATATAGACTTGATCTGGACCTTTCCTTCAGGAGTTTTAGTGGGAAAGACAGACCAATCTAGTGTGATCAATCCACTGGATATTTCATGAATAATTCTCCATTCAACTTTGTCTGATATGTTCCTGTGGATCCCGGTCATGTGCAAGCCCAGATAAGGAAGGGTTAACCATCTTGGCATTAACACCTCAAACAATAAAACAGATTTTTAAATTAGGGCTTAATTTAAAATGTAAAGCCAAATTACACTACCTTAGTAACCTATCATGGGAAATGGAACTGTTCTTTGATGATGCATGGTCATCAATAACCTTCAGTACATATGTTTTAGGTTTTGTATCTCCAGCTGTAGGGGGCACAGTAATTGCAAGCACAGAGTTAATGAAGATTGGCCGCAGATGAATACCTGGAAATACTTTTCTTGAAAAAAATAAAAAACAAGATATGATCTTCCTTCATAGCTCTTTGCCTCACTCATAAAAAGCTTGGTAAATAGGCCTTGCGCTGTGGCTCAGGCCTTTAATCTCACCACTTTGGGAGGCCAAGGCAGGTGGATCACTTGAGGTCAGGAGTTCGAGACCAGCCTGGCCAACATGGTGAAACCCGGTCTCTACAAAAAATACAAAAATTAGCCAGCTGTGGTGGTGGGTGCCTGTAATCCCAGCTACTCTAGAGGCTGAGGCAGGAGAATCACTTGAACCCAGAAGATGGGGGTTGCAGTGAGCAGAGAGATTGTGTCACTTGGTAAAGGGTATGCAGATGTCACATTCCCTGGATGATGCAACAGTGCTGCTTTTCTAAACAGATCCCCAAAGCCAGGACACAAGGAGTTTTCCTAACCTCCAGAAAGTCACCTATTGCAGTCATTATCAATGTTCTCTTTCTTGGCAATAATAAGCTATTTCTACACACTCCTTACAACATGTAGCCACTGCCCACTGAGCATCCATCCATGTGACTTCTATGTCCCAGATGTTCTTGCATTGGGAAGGGTCTATGTGACTGGGTTTGGGCCAGTAAAATATGGGTGGAAGTGATATATGCCACCCTCAGACATGGCATTTAAAGGGATGCCATGTGTCTCCAGCCTTCTCTCCCTTTCTGCAATAGCCTTGTAAACTATATGTTCCAGATGATATGATACAAGATAAAAACAGCCTGGATCCCTGCATTATCACCTGAAGAGCCACCCAACCAAGATCATGTAGTGGATGTGGGTTGAGTGGCTCTTCTTTACAAGCCCCTGAAAGTCTGGGTTTTGTTAGCCTCTCCTAACAAGTGCAACCATCTGGCCAGGCTGCAACCACCCTTTCATCTCTCTATTACTAGAAGAACTGAAATAAAATGAACTTCCTGGCCGGGCGCGGTGGCTCACGCCTGTAATCCCAGCACTTTGGGAGGCCGAGGCAGGCGGATCACAAGGTCAAGAGATGGAGACCATCCTGGCGAACACGGTGAAACCCCGTCTCTATTGAAAATACAAAAAAACTTAGCTGGGTGGGGTGGTGGGCACCTGTAGTCCCAGCTTCTAGGGAGGCTGAGGCAGGAGAATGGCGTGAACCCAGGAGGCAATGGAGCTTGCAGTGAGCAGAGATCGTGCCACTGCACTCCAGCCTGGGCGACAGAGCGAGACTCCATCTCAAAAAAAAAAAAAAAAAAAAATTGAACTTCCTTCCTATTCTTCAAGACCTTCTATTATTGACCTTGTTGCATATAAAGCCACAGCACAAATGCTGAGTGCGTTCCCCATGCCAATTAAATTCAAGTATTATGTGGCATAGCTCCTTTAATCTTCTCCTTTGAAGCAGATGCTATTCTCATTTTCATTTTACATATGAAGAAACTGAGGCTCAGAGAGGTTAATTAGTTTGCCCAGAGATCCACAGCTTGTAAGTGGATTCACGAGGGTTGCAACAGAGGCCATCTAGCTCCAGAACACGTGTTTTTATTCATCACACTGTCCCACTTCTCCATCTAGCCTTTCGTGTCAGCACCAGTCACATTCTTGAGCACTGGGCATTTCCACTAACACAGTGTTGGCCGCTGGGTGGACTCGTGGCGAGACCCTTGATTCCCACTTGGCTTGGTCTACTTTAAGAGAAGCTCATTACACCCAGATCTCAGTGGGTAGCAGGACATGTGATATCTGAGCAGAGAATGGGACACCCTGGTCCCTTGTGATTATATTTTTAAAGAGGCACTGCTTCTTCAAAACATATCAATTCGTGACCACTATCGGAAGCTGTCTTCACAAACAACCCTAGGTCATGATTATTTCCTTGCTATTTTAATGCTTTCCTTTTAACTGAATTCTAGGCCTATGCAGCCTTAAAATTATATAGCTACCTTCATGATAAGTGAAATTTCTCAAGGAATATATCTTCCACATTAAGAATTCATGCTCTGAATCACATTACACTCTGGCCCAAGAGCTGAGTCAATGAGGCATTGGTGTTTTGTATTTTTGTTTCTGTATTTTTCTGAATGGTTCAAATCATATACAATGAGTAGATATTCTCTTTATAATCAGAAATAAAAGCTATTATCTGTTAATGAGGTGCTAGCAGAAAGAAAATGATTCAACTATTACAGAAGCCATAACATCGCTTCTTTAGGGCAAACACCCCAACCTCCAGAAATAGGCTGGTTTTGCTATGCTTAGACAAACCAAAGATTTCATGTATTCTTTCCCTGGAGGCACAAAACATGCTGGTACCAATAAAAATCACATCCATCACACTAACTTGAGCTTTGTAAGCAATACATGGTATACTTTTGAAAGCCACGGCACGACTAGATTGTCTAACCACTGAAAGTCTTATTTTAGAAAATCTCGAAGTGTTCAAGAAAGAAAAATACTAATACTTGTTTTTGCAGGGCTTGGGTCTGGGGACATTTATCTGAGGCTCTCTGCTTGGCTGCAATTTGACAAGCATGGCCAGAATGAATCAGTTTTTCATCCTGGGAGTCAACATGGATCCTGGAATTTTGGACACATTTTCTTATTCAAATTCCAGCTTCCACATTCTCTTACCTTGGTATCCTAAGCAAATTAGTTATACCCCACTGAGGTGCAGTTCTAGTGACCCGTGCCCTGAGGACTGTGCTGTAAGAATGAGTTGAGATGATCTCTCTGGAATACCCAGCCCAGGGCCTGGCCCAGAAAAGAGCACTTAGCTCAGCACCTGTGCATGGTAGCACTCAATAAACATTAACGATATTATCAATAATTAGGAGGATTTTTTAAAATCTGTGCTTTGAATGCCTGTTATCACCTTGACACACAGGATACAGCATTTGCTATGTAAAACTGGCAGGATTTAGGTTAGAATTGAGCCAGAAGTCAAACACCCTTCAATTCTCTCACTGAGACACCTTTCTGAGCTGGACCTGGAATTGCAAGAATATGGCTCAGTCTCCTTTTTACAGATTTGTGATGATCCAAGAGGATGAATCCTCCCGTCACTACCATTATTGCTCTCGCTGGATCACCCAGATGGCCTTATTTTCTCTTTTAAGTTACTTGTAATTTCCTTATGGACATTTCTGCCTTTTGACTTAGTGGTGTTCTTAGTCCAAACTCTACTCTGTATCAGGACCCAGATGCTCCGATGCTGGTTTTCGGCTGTGAGGAAATGGAGAAGGGGAACCCCAGGAGTTGTAGCAGTTGGAGGGCTGGGAGTACAGTCCCAGGCACTAACAAGGCAACTCAGGTGGTGTCTCTGGGCCTTGGTTTCCTTCTTTGTACCCCACAGTGCCCTCCGAGGTCCCAGAAGTTCCCTAACTTCAGAATAGATGTCCTTCCTCCAAATGTCCCCAGCTCACCGTCCCATTAGTTGGTATGGCCCAGTTCCTGGCCCCAAAGAAGCTCAGGGTTTTCCCTACCCAGCATCTGCTCCAAGCTTAGAATTAGCCCGTGTTTGGGATGTGTCATGGAAAGTCTATGTTGGGCTTTGCAGTCAGCACTTCTAGTTCCAAACCCTGGCTCTGGCACTACTTATTAGGTTTGTGACTTGGGACCAGTTCTCTTCTCAGAGCCTTTGTTTGCCCATCTGTAAAGTGGGGATCAAGGCACTCACCCCACAAAACTGTGAGTACCCTAAATAAAGTGGATAAAGTTCCCACCACAGTGCCTCACACACAACTAACAGTCCCAAAATAATAAATGCTCTAAGTACAAGGACTTGGGCACAAAATTTGACATTTCTAGGATTTAGCGTCTCCTTCTGTAAAAGTGGGTGATATGATTCAGTGATTTTTAGGGTCTTTTGTTATCTCAAATTCTGAGTCTATGTAAATGCTCATGCAACTGGAATTCGCCATCTTGTCTGAACCCTTAACACTACTGCTTCTGTGGCACCTGGCAGGGAGCCTTATGCATGCAGGCAATTTATCAATGCCTGGGGCAACGCCCTCTGCATTTCTAAAGTTACCTCTTCTGTATCAGGGGACTTTGTTTTTCCTTCCCAAGCAAATGAAAAATATATTCAGGTGGACCCCAAACAAAGGCATGCTTTTCTCCTCCTTTGAAAATACAGCTTCTGTAGCATTGTTTGCCTTTTTAGGAATTTCTTTGGATTTGGAACACACCAGTAAGACTGTGGATTGTAGCATGTGTTGATTGTAATCACACATCCAAAGCCTCCCCAAATTCAATTACATTTTGGTGGCTCCTAAAAAAGTGACATTTGACTTTTAAAAATGGCAAAATTAAAAAACCAGGAAGGCCACAGAACCAGCCTTTGCTCCACACCAGTGTTCTGCGTGTTTATTCACAGCATTTCACAATTCGTCTGGAACGAAAACTAAACCAGAGAAATTAAAAATTCCATTTGAATAGAAAATCCACTGTTTATCGTAAGGAAGATCTCTTCTCAGCCAGAAATGAACACAAACCAATATAAGAAAAATCATGGTGAATGTCTCTGCTCTGCAGAGAGACAGCCCCCGTTTACTTGAGGAATTAGTTTTAAATGGTCATTTCCTGGAACCATGAGGCGACACAGAGGTCAGGTCTAATTAACAATTTATAAAAGCCTATTAAATCCCATGGGTCAGTTTTATAGTAACTGGAGTGTGGAATTTTAATCTCCTGGTATGGAGGGGAAATGTGGAAGAATGCAGAGCTGAAGTTCTGAAACAGCATCTTTCTTTGTAAGATACACTGGGGCTACCCCACCCTAGGCTTCTCAACTGGTGGGACCCTGCTCCAAAGGCCCCAGTGGGGCAGATGAGCTTGAAGCAGAAGGGGCCTGGTGGGGTGAAGAGGGAAAGAGATTCAGGCACTTGGAGCCTCTTCCCCTGAGATTTCTAGGGGTTCCACCTGTGCCCTTCCCTGTGTTCTTTGGCCCTGAGCACACAGTTCTTCTAAACCTCCCACATTTAAAAAGACCGACACTCTACCATGAATGATGGAAGGAGAAGCCAGGATAAAACAATTGCCTCCGGGATGGACCCACCCCAAACACCTCCTCCTTCCTCCCTCACTCCTTTTCCTATTTTATCTGTCAATGAAAAGAGCCCAACTGTGTAAAACATCTGAAGAGATTTATTCTGAGCCAAATATGAGTGATCAGTGGCCTGAGACAGAGCCCAAGGAGATCCTGAGAACATGTGCCCAAGGTGGTCAGGCTACAGCTTGGTTTTATACATTCTAGAGGGACATAAGACATCAATACATGTAAGACATAATCAATACATGTAAGATGTACATTGGTTTCGTCTGGAAAGGCAGGAAAATTGGAAGGGAGGGGGCTTTCAGGTTGTGGGCAGATTGGAAGATTTTTTTCTTTCTTTCTTTTTTTTTTTTTTTGAGAAGGGGTCTCGCTCTGTCGCCTAGGCTGGAGTGCAGTGGCGTGATCTCAGCTCACTGCAGCCTCTGCCTCCTGGGTTCAAGCAATTCTCCCACCTCAGCCTCCCGAGTAGTTGGGACTATAGGCACCCGCCCCCATGCCCAGCTAATTTTTGCATTTTTAGTAGAGATGGGGTTTCACCATGTTGGCCAGGCTAGTCTCGAACTCCTGACCTCAGGTGATCCATCTGCCTTAGCCTCCCAAAGTGCTAGGATTACAGGCGAGAGCCACAGTGCCTGGCCACATTCAAAGATTTTCTGATTGGCAATTGGTTGCAAGAGTTATTATCTAAAGACCTGGAATCAATAAGGGGTTGTGGAGAGTAAAGTTTTGTCATGCAAATAAAACCTCCAGGTAGCAAGCTTCAGAGAGAAGAGATTGTAAATGTTTCTCAACAGACTTAAAGAATCTGTTCTTTCAGTCTTAAGGTTTCTGTGTTGATGTTAATGTTGGTCAGCTGTGCCTGAATTCCAACAGGGAGGAGGGTATAATGAGGCATGTCCGACTCCCACTTCCCATCATGGCCTGAGCTAGTTTTTCTGGTTAACTTTGGAATGCCTTTGGCCAAGGGGAGGGGTCCATCAGTTGGTTGGGGGACTTAGAATTTTATTTTTGGTTTACATACCAAGGAAATGAGAAGAAGTTAACGGTTGACTTTAGGGCACATAAAAGATTGAGGCCAGAGAACCCCTGGGTAAGTCTTTAATAAGCTATACACGTCACAAAAATATTTGTTAGTAGTAGTATTTCTATTTCAGAAGGAAACTGTAAAACCAGATTGCCTGGGTATTTTTCTGCAGTTTCAGTCGGAGCGAAGCTGGAGGCTCTGACCGCCTGTGGAGGGTGAGGCTCCTGACTGCAGTTGAGTCCTACACTCAGCTAAGCAATGGAGGGCCCCGGGGCGGACATGCTTCTTAGGCTGTTGGCTTCAGGAGAAGCAGTACAGCTTGGCACTTAGGAGTCTGGGCTCTGTCAATGGACAGAGCTGGTCCAAGACCTGTTCTACCACTGATTAACATGAACTTGAGCAAATGCTTGTGTTCTCTAAGCCTCTGTTTTTCCAGTGTAAAATGGGTAAGAATACTCATCTTCAAGACTGGTGTAAGTATACAATAAATAGCACATGGACTGTGGCAAGTATATGAGTGACACACATGTACTTAATAAATCTTAGGTTCATTACTGATCTCACCTCTCAGCAGTCTACCTAGTCTCTTGTTGAAATCAGGTGGTGTCCTCAGCCCCAGATTGGAAGGGCAGGCATACCTCCACCAGTCAGAAACCTACTGCAGTAGAGGGAGCCAGATGCTAACATCCAAAATACCGATTTCAATGGGGGCTCCATCTGCAGGGAAGACATGCAATTTAGCAAAATGAACCAGTAGTCAATCCTTGCACTGCCACATTTTCACAGACTTTGGAGGCCATAGTTAGCAACATAAGATTTTGCACTTATTGCCATCCTGTTACACGAGTTAATCCTAGGATAACATTTCCATATCCTTTTCTTAGACAATTTTATCCTCTTTAGGCTCTCTATATACTGAAAACTACCGACAATGCATTTGTAGCCCAAAGCTCTCCTTCAAGCTCCAGACTCCCAGATCTTTAATACCTCCTTGGATTTTCACAGGCTCATCAAACTTAACACATACAAAGTGGAACTCTGTATTGCTTTGGCTTCTTTTCCTCCCAGATTGATCATCTCCTTAAATAATGCCTCCATGAACGTGGGTGGTCAGTAATGGGCCATCCTTGACTCTTCTGCTCTCCTCACATCTAATTCATCACAGCTTTGCTGGGTCATTCTCCAAATTTTGCCTCCAATTCTTTCCCGGAGCCCGGGACCAGTCTCGGAATGATCACAGTCTTCCGCCATCTGGTCTCACTGAGGCCACTCTTGCTCCACTGAGATGCTGTCTGTGATCAGCAGTCAGCGTGAACTTTGTAACACCAAATCCTATGACATCATCCTATTCACAAGAAAGAACAATGGCTTGGAATGCGACAATGACCACAGAGATTCAGGGAAGTACAAAAGCGGGTACCCTGCCTGTTCGATGCCTGACAATATAATTGGTACTCAATAGTGATCTGATGAGCAAATGCATGGATCCCACTCCCTTGTGTCCTTTTTCTACAATATGAATGATTTTCTCAAGGCCTTTTCAATTCCTTTACATGCCACAGTGGCAGAAGACAAGGGAGACTCATGGCTTTTTCTGACTAAAGATTCTCTTGGAATTCCTCTCTGCAATCTCTGGCTCTTAATCTTTTTCCCGCTTCTTCTCTAGTTGCAAAAATACTGCTTTTATAATATGCTACTGTAAGAAAAATACAACGTACCCAGTCCACATTCCTATCTGACTTCCTTTGGAGAAATCAATCAGAGTTGGGTTGTGTTGAGTTCTTTACGCAACCTCATCATCCTGTTCTCTTCAGCAATCCCAGTGCTCTCTCCTGATTCAGTGAACTGGTACTTGGCTGCTTGGGGGTAAGAGGGGAGATACATTCATATTTATGTCATTTTAGATGCATCATGTAAATTGAGTTCAGAAACCTAAGCTCTGTCTTTAAAAATTCCCTGTGAGATAAAAGAGAGGAGCCTATAAAGGCCTCCACCCCCTGCCTATGGTAGCTGGTTGACAGCCCATAAACACGGTTGTTCCATGGGACAGAAGCTCCAAGGTCATGGAACTGGGTGCTGGTCAGGGGCAAATCAAGGGCACGATGGTGAATTTTATATGAAGCTAAACTTATTTCTTTTATTTTTATGATACATATATAATATTTTATAATATTTATCATCTAGTGCATCGTATTACTTTATTTTTATTATCACAATCCATGATGTGATTTTAATAGTGATTGTAATCAGAATCACTGTATTATCAGGCATTTTGAAATTGTACTGCACATCTCCCAAATATAGTCATTTGGCCTCTCATGCACCTCGGCCAGCAGGAAGGAGAAGTTGCAGTTCATTAAGCATCAACACCTCCAAAGAGATGTACCTGGCACCCCGCAGTACCATCAAGAGATCACAGAAATCATAGACAGCACGCCACCAAACCAAAGTTCTGGAACACCCACCTCACTTGGCCCTTTCTTTAAGCCTTCAGCTCCCATTCTCTGCTTTCACCCAACTCAGAAGGTGCTAAGGCCTCCCCAACAACAGCAGAACAAGGCAAGGAGGCAACTTATACCTGGCCCTTTGACCTGTAATAAATATTTACTGCTGAGAATGCCTGACTCTGTTTTCTGATTGCATGCACTGGTCACACTTCCTGGATATTTGATCAGTTTCTAATTTTACACCTAGTTACGGGTTGAATTGTGTCCCTGCAAAGAGATATGTTGGTGTTCTCACCCCAGTAGCATTGGATATTACCTTATTTGGAAATAGGGTCTATGCAGATTTAACTAAGTTAGATGAGGTCATCAGATGAGACCCAATCCAACAGGAAAGGGGAAACCTGGAGGATCATGTGAGGACACTCTGGGAGAATGTTGTGTGAGCATGGAAGACTGGCGGGATGCATCTACAAGCTAAGGTATGCTTGAGGCTTCCAGAAGCCGGGAGAGAGGCCTGGAACAGCTCCTTTCCTATCACCTTCAGAGGGAGCACAACCTTGCCGACACCTTGATTTCAGACTTCTGGCCTCCAGAACTGTGAGACAATAAATTTCTGTTGTTTCGAGCCATCTTGTTTGTGGTATTTTGTTACAGCAACCCTAGAATATTAATGCATGCCTGTATTTCTACACAGATACATTCTGAGGTTATTACAGTCATTGCTACAAGTATAGGTCCTGGTGTTTGACAGACCAGGAGTGAATTGTGGCTCCCCACTTTCAAGCTTTGTGACTACAGACAAATCACTCCATCTCTCCGTGCCTCAGTTTCTATAATTTGGAAAAAAAAAAAAAAGCATAAAACGACTTCATGCGTACCGCGGCGGTGACGCACGAAGTGATCATCTCACAGGCTGGTCAGGGTTCTGAGATGAGGCCAGCCCACGTGAAGTCCTGAACAGAGGTCTGGCTCAGGCGGTGCCGGGACTCTTGTAGCTGCTGGAATTATTCCTTGGGATCTTGGAGTGTTTGGCAGTGGAAGCTCGTGTCTCTTGTGACATGAAACCCAAGATCAGCATGGTTCCAGGGCTGGCTTCGTGACACCCAAACTGTTCAATCACACAGGGCCCTGCATTTAGAAGGGCCCCACCCTTGGTTTAATGTCAGATGCTGCTAGAAAATCACATCATATGGGGATCAAAGACTGACCACTGGATTTAAAAACGAGGGAGTCATCGGTGACCTTGGCAAAATCAGTTCCGAGGCAGTATCCTGGCTAGAGTGGTACAACAGAAGAAGCGAAGGAAGGGACCTGGGGACAGTGAGCACCGACGCGCTCATAAAGAGTTCTATGTAGAATGAAAGCTGAGAAAAGAGGTGGGAGCTGGAAGTAAATGTGGAGTCAAGAGATGGTTCTCTAAAGATGAGCCATACTACAGTATGAATGCACCTGGATGGAAATGACCCAGGAGACAGGGTGAGAAACTGGTGACCCAGCAAAGAGCGGGACAATTGCTGCTGTAATGCCCTTGAGTATCTGAGAGAAGCCTGGGTGGACTGCGTACCCGAGAGCGCGCCATCTGTTCTATCCACGGAAGCCTGGGTGGACTGCATTACCCAGCATGTTTCTCCCATGAGGCCTGGGTGCATCTGTGGTCCTGCTTCCACAGGCTGCTGGGTGGACTCTGCGTGCCTGAGGCCCTCTGTTCTATCCACGGAAGCCTGGGTGGACTGCATTACCTGGGCCATCCTGTTCTATCACGAGGAAGCCTAGGTGGACTGCATTATCCGAGGCTTGGCAGCATCTATTATTTCTATCCGCGAGCCTGGGTGGACTGCATTGTTACCTGAGAGCTACATCTGTTCTATCCCACGGAAGCCTGGGTGGACTGCATTACCTGAGAGCGCCCATCTGTTCTATCCACGGAAGCCTGGGTGCATCTGTTCTAGCCACGGAAGCCTGGGTGGACTCTGCATTACCTGAGGCTGGCATCCTGTTCTATCCCGGAAGCCCTGGGTGGACTGCACATTGCAAGGCGCCCATCTGTTCTATCCACGGAAGCCTGGGTGGACTGCATTACGAGGTGGCAGCATCCTAATTTCATCCCGCGGGCCTGGGTGGACTGCATTACCCACAAGGCCAGCATCCTCTGTTCTATCCACGAGCCTGGGTTTGCATTACCGAGGTGGCATCTAATTTCTATCTCACGAGCCTGGGTGGACCCTGCGTGCCTGAGGTGACATCTCTTCTATCCACAGAAGCCTGGGTTGACTGCATTACCTGAGAGCGCGCATCTGTTCTATCCACGGAAGCCTGGGTGGACTGCATTACCTGAGAGTGCGCATCTGTTCTATCCACGGAAGCAGGAGGGAGCTGGAGCCTATGGTCGGCATGCAGGTGGCTTGGTAGTGTTTGGGAGGGGTTTGGGAGTTCTGGAAGTTCTGCGGATTAGTTCTAGTTTCTGTGCATCAGAGCAAGATCCTGTCTCAAAAAAACGAGGAGAGCAGGAGGAGGCAGGAGGCTTGAGAAGGGAGGGACAGAGTGGAATAATCATCCAGGGCATGTTTTTTTCAAACCCCATTAGTGGGTTGTGAAAGCAATTTAGAAAAGCTGCTGTCAGAGTATTTTAATGAAATGAAAGAGGATAGGATCAGAGAGAAGAAAAAAGGAAATACCAAAGTAGTAAGTGTTAGTTCCCCGAACTCTCCTTCACTCCTACACATATAAAAATGTAATTTTAAAAAACAAGTGTGTCGAAGATGGAGCTGAAGAGGTGTGTGGATGGACCAAGAAAAGGGAGCTGGACCCCTCGAGACCGACAGCTGTGAATCCCTTAAGGAGGCTGTGGTCTGCCGGGCGCGGTGGCTCACGCCTGTAATCCCAGCACTTTGGGAGGCCGAGGCGGGCGGATCACAAGGTCAGGAGATCGAGACCACGGTGAAACCCCGTCTCTACTAAAAATACAAAAAATTAGCCGGGCGCGGTGGCGGGCGCCTGTAGTCCCAGCTACTCAGGAGGCTGAGGCAGGAGAATGGCGTGAACCTGGGAGGCGGAGCTTGCAGTGAGCCGAGATCGCGCCACTGCACTCCAGCCTGGGCGACAGAGCGAGACTCCGTCTCAAAAAAAAAAAAAAAAGGAGGCTGTGGTCTTCCTGGCCGTGTCCGTCTGCCTGGTGCAGGCACACCCCAGGGCAAGTGTGCTTCAGCAGGGGTTGGGGTTGAGCCCAGGGAGTGCCCTGAGAGAGACCAGGCAAGAGAATTGAGGAATACGCAAAGGAGGTGTTATGTGTTATATTATGAAACATATACCTGGTCTTTAACCCTGTCGCCTGCCATACAACTCCAAAAATCTTTAGACTCTCCAAAGATGTTTCTGCATGCTAATGAGTGGATTGACAGATGGCAGTCCCTGGTTACGGGAAAGACCAAGGCCGGATTAGAGGACTGGGACTTTGAGCCACTGTCTCACTTGCAGGGACGGGAGAGGGACTGAAGGTTAGGTTGATCACCAATGGCCAATGGTTTGACCAAGCAGACATTGGTAATGAAGCTACCACAAACACGCCAAAGGCCTGTGTTCAGAAAGCTTCTTGGAAGCTGGCCTCCCCCTGTGCTTCTCTTCATCTGTATCTTTTGCAATGTCCTTTACAATAATCCAGTAAATATTTATATTTCCTTGAGCTCTGTGAGCTACTCTAGCAAATTAATTGAACTCGAAGAAGGGGCTGGGGGAACCCCGGCTTGGTGCCGGTCGGTCAGCAGATCTGGAGGCCGGGACTTGTGGGAAGGTCAGGGCGGGGCGGGGGGGGGGCAGTCTCGCGAGACTCAGCCCTCGCCCTGTGGGAATTGGGCTGGAGGATGCACAGCTGGTGTCAACTGCTTGGTGTGTGGGGAAAACCCCCAAACATTTGGTCACAGAAGTCTTCCATGTTGATGATTGTTGCGAGAGCAGAGGAAAAACACGTTTTTGTTTTGTTTTTCACGTACAGGTTATACGTGAAAACATGGAATTCTTGCTGGGAAGGAGGCAGCAGGAGATGGAAGAGGGACAGAGGCCAGGGGCAGAGCTATGGGTTGCAGGACTTGGTGGTGACTGAGCGGAAGCAGCTCCGCAGGGAAAACAAAATTTCACATTTCCTCCTCCAGACGGAGGGCAGGGGAATTGTGTCCCCTTAGAAACGCTCATTTGCAGAGAGGTTCTGTTAAATGGCTGATCGGGAAATGCTTTAAGGGTCAGAGGGCTTTCTCCTTGCCTCTGCACTGGGCTTTTCACATGTCATGTAAACAATTTTGAAGTCAAATAGTATCATAGCTGGGTCAATTTCTCCAGCACTCACCCAGCATTGTTTTCCTCAAAGGCAGTTCTGTTAAATTAAATAATCCTTCCTTCAGCTCAGTCAACCTTCAACAGCTATTTTGCTAAATTTATTACTTTTTATCTTTGCTTCAGGAATGATATTTATTTTATAAAAGCATCATAATCCTTGTGAAATATGAAGTCTTGGTTCTTATGCCAGGCTCTTTTTGCCTCTCTAAAAAACTTGAGCATAGCTTTCTCTGGAGCCTTTTATACCTTCATTACACCATCTTCCATGAGAAATAGAAATAATTCCTCAGAATGTTAAAGACCAACTACAACCAAGAGGTTTAAATGGGCTTATAGGAAAGTGTAGCTAAAATATTCACTTTTTCTTTTCTGCTGTTCATTTTCTTTTGCTCTTAAGGTTGATAACTTTTTCTCTTACAATAATTATTTTTATCGTTTATTGATTCTTTTTTTTTTTTTTTTTTTGATGGAGAGTCTCACTCTGTTGCCCAGGCTGGAGTGCAGTGGCGTGATCTCGGCTCACTGCAAGCTCCTTCTCCTGGGTTCACGCCATTCTCCTGCTTCAGCCTCCCAAGCAGCTGGGACTACAGGCACCTGCCACCACTCCCGGCTAATTTTTTGTACTTTTTAGTAGAGTGGGGGTTTCACCATGTTGGCCAGGATGGTCTTGATCTCCTGATCTCATGATCCGCCCGCCTCCACCTCCCAAAGTGCTGGGATTACAAGCATGAGCCACCGCGCCCGGCCTATGGTTTGTTGATTCTTAAGCTAAATGAAATATACCTTAGTAAAAAACTTTTAAATGAAGTTGATTTCCACCTTATATCAGCAGTTCAAATTAGACCTTATCATGATCTACCTCCTGAGGTCTTGAAACACAGTATTTAAAGTATCTGATTCCATATGGCCCTGTCATGTTATTCTGCTTTCTCAGCCATTACTCCAGCTGCTGCATGCTCAGAATAGCAGACACATGGAATTCTTACTCGTGGTTTGTCACTGGTAGGAGCTTCATGTTAAATTGCAGCCGCCTGGTAACAACAAAGTGCTTCATCTCTGAAATCTCTTGTGATTTGCTAGCTTGAAGTAATTTACATATCCAACCCTGTTACACTTCACGGCCTGTGCAACCTACCACAGGTGGAGGGGCGATGATGATGACGACAGCACAGAAAGGATGGAGGTGGAAAGGTGCCTATGCATTCAGATACTCATGTGTATTTGAGTAAGGATTTGACAAACTACTAGCCTGGGTGGTGACAGTATGCGCTGCTGTGCCCTGACCTGGTTAGGAGATTCTTCTTCATATCTTCACATTCTCTGGTCTCCTAGACCCAAATCTCTCAGTGTCCTCTATCCTACTCATTACTTACCCTTTAAGGAACTCAGAGCCAATAATAATAGAAACAGAAAGCTGGCTGGGTGCAGTGGCTCATGCCTATAATCCCAGCACTTTGGGAGGCCAAGGCGCATGGATGACCTGAGGTCAGGAGTTCAAGACCAGCCTGGCCAACATGGTGAAACCCTGTCTCTACTAAAAATACAAAAATTAGCTGGGCGTGTTGGCAGGCGCCTATAATCCCAGCTACTCAGGAGGCTGAGGCAGGAGAATTACTTGAACCCAAGAGGCAGAGGTTGCGGTGAGCCGAGAGTGTGCCATTGCACTCCAGCCTGGGTGACAGAGCAAGACTCAGTCTCAAAAAAAAAAAGAAAAAGAAAAAAGAAAAGAAACAGAAAGCAAACTATTTCCAAAAAGGATATATATATATATGTATCTTGTAATTATATTGAATATTTCCAATAAGGTCTAAAGGCATAAAAGTCAGCACCAGAAGTGTGAGAAATAAGCACGTATAGGACAGGTGGTTTCTGGTGGGTCAGCATAACCTCTGAGGGGCCAGTAAGCCACACTTGGCATCATGCTGTGTAATGTCAGTAAGACACTCCTGCTCCTCATACGATCAGGAGGTCACAAGAAATGACAATGAATTATTCATAACAATCCACCCTGTCTGCCTGTGTGAGGATGAGAATAGGTATCCCAGTCTGGCAAATGCTGCCAATGCCCTGTCCCTGTGCCTTCAGAGTCCTAAACCATTTTCATTCACATTTGCGCTCCACAGCCAGCACCTGGGTCTCTGTCAGAGGACAGCTCTCTATGGGACTTGCTTTGCCTGCCTGCATAGAGAGCTGGAAGCACTTAGGGCAACCCTTAGTCTGATTGATGCAGGGGTATAGTGTCTCCAGTAAGCTGGCCTCCAATCTGGCTACTCTTGTGGGGTCCACACTGTCTACAGAGCATTCCCGTTTGCACCGCTGCTCAGCTTCCTTGCTTTCTGGCCCCCTTTCCCCTCTCTCCTCTTTTCCTGTGAATATTTCTTCATCTATTTTCCATGAATCCTCACCTCAGGGTCTGCTTCTAGGGAACCTGGTCTGAGACCTTCCCTCATCTCCTGTTATAGACAAGGAGCCTGAGATTCTATTTAGATCAAAACGTAGGGAACAAGACCAGGCAGAACCTAAGCATTTGTTTGTGGACTATACTGTTTCCCTCATGGACTTTCTCCATCATGACACACAGTCTGGATCATTGGGACGTGACGCTCTCCTAAGTTGTCCTCCACTTGTCCCACAGTTACAGTTCTTGCCTGCCTCCCCGGACTGAAGCCCTCAGAGGGTCTGGGTCACATCCTCCGTCTCTCTCCATGTTTCGCAGGAGGCTTGCATTGATTTTTTTTTTTTTTCTTTTGAGACAGAGTTTTGCTCTGTTGCTCATGCTGGAGTGCAATGGCATGATCTCCGCTCACTGCAACCTCCGCCTCCCAGGTTCAAGTGATTTTCCTAACTTAGCCTCCTGAGTAGCTGGGATTACAGGCGCCCACCACCACGCCCAACTAATTTTTGTATTTTTAGTACAGATGGGGTTTTACCATGTTGGCCAGGCCAGTCTTGAACTCCTGATCTCAGGTGATCCACCCCCCTTGGCCCCGCAGAGTGTTGGGATTACAGGTGTGAGCCACTGCATCTGGCCAGGAGCTTCGCTTTCTAAGTGGTGCCATAATGAACTCGTGGGAGCTCAGAAAACAATACCCCAAAATGAGGGCGTCAGAAGCAAAAGTCATTCTCTGACCTTCTGCCCTCTGGTCTCTCAGCCACATCCTCCCTGAGGCTAGCCAGAGAAACTAGAATTCTCCTTCAAAGTGGGTCATAGGACCCATAACCTCTTTTCCCCAGAGCCAGCCACAAAACCTAAACGTACTGCTGTAACTTTCCTTCCACCATTCTGTGTAAAAACTGGCCATAAAGAAACTGTCTGACCTGCTGTGACTAACTGTAGGTCATGAGTGCATTCCAGAGAGGGTCTGGCTCCATACCTGGAAGAAAGGAATCTGCTCAGAGAGACCAGGAGGAATCTAGACAGGCCTTGCTGGGTCTCCCCAAGCAGTCTGTTCGCACTCAATCAGACTCTCTTTGTTCAATCACATTTCTACATGGCTGTCCATATTTGTTGAACCTAAACATAAACACAACTTCCCCTGTATTTTTGGGTCTTCATTCTGAAGGCTCCTCTGTATACACTTTAAGTAAATCTGTATGCCTTTTCCCCAATTAACCTGCCTTTTCTGAGTTGATTTTACAGCAAACCTTCAGCAGGTGAAGGAGAACTTTTCCCTTGGCCCCTACAAACTACACGTTCCTTCCCTAGGTGCTCCAAGCCTCTCTTGTTTCTCACTCTTTTTTTCTTTTCTTTTCTTTTTTTTTTTTTTTTTTCTGAGATGGAGTCTCATGCTTTTGCCCAGGCTGGAGTGCAGTGGCATGATCTCAGTTCATTGCAACCTCCACCTCCTGGGTTCAAGCAATTCTCCTGCCTCAACCTCCCAAGTAGCAGGGATTACAGGTGTGTGCCACGACGCCCAGCTAATTTTTGCATTTTTAGTAGAGATGGGGTTTCACCATATTGGCCAGGGTGGTTTCGAACTCGTGACCTCAAGTGATTCGCCTGCCTCAGCCTCCCAAAGTGCTGGGATTACAGGTGTGAGCCACCACACCCAGCTTATTTCTCACTCTTTGCACTTACCACTCCTGCCTGGAACCCACGTGTTACTAGTTAACACTGATGATTCCATCCACCATAGCTTAGACATCCCTTCCATTGTGAATCCTTTTCTGATGCCCAGGAAAGGATGAAGTACCCCTTCTGTATGCAACCACATTGTCCTTGAATAGAAAGCGGCCTGGGAACCAACCTTGAATCTGCCCTTTCCTAGCCCCATTCTTTGAAATTACTCTACCTCTGATCCCAAGGTCCCATGGAAGCACAGTTTAAAACAGGGAGATTGCCTGAACCAACACGAAAGTGTAGTAGGTTATTTGTATTATTTAGATCATATATGTAGTTTAAGGTCATCCTGTAAATGGTTTAGGGAAAGACATTAGCTACAAATATTAGGGAAAACAGGGATATGAGATGTGCCCAGAGAAAGTGTTTGTCATAGGGAACACACACCATCTGTTAAGGCAGGAATCCTGGAATACAGAGAGGATGGGTGGGTTCCCCGTGACAGATGGCCAGGAGCGGGCTCCCACCATGGGGGAGGGACAGGGAGCTGTCTGACTGTCACTTCATACATCAGACCTCACCCAACTGAGAGGATAAGAAGCTTTGAAGAAGCCACCCTAATAAAGCACCTTCGTCAACCTAGGAGGACCATTCTCCCCATCTGTGCCTAGTCCGTCCCACTGGCTGTCCCTCCTTCCCTCCCTCCCTCTGTAGACTCCTTTGCTCAAAAGCCATGAAACCTTCCAAAGGGTCTTGCCATCTATGAGGATGAAGTCTCCTTCCTTCAGCAACATTAGTCTAGCAGAGAGCCAGAGGAATCTCCTAAACCCACCCCATCCCACCCCCAGGGTCCCTGTGCTTACTTCATAAAAGGAAGAGGGATAAATACCTTTTCTTTTTTGAGACAGAGTCTCACTCTGTCGCCCAGGCTGGAGTGCAGTGGCCAGATCTCAGCTCACTGCAAGCTCCACCTCCCGGGTTCACGCCATTCTCCTGCCTCAGCCTCCCGAGTAGCTGAGACTACAGGCGCCCGCCACCTTGCCTGGCTAGTTTTTTGTATTTTTTAGTAGAGACGGGGTTTCACCGTGTTAGCCAGGATGGTCTCGATCTCCTGACCTCGTGATCCGCCCGTCTCGGCCTCCCAAAGTGCTGGGATTACAGGCTTGAGCCACCGCGCCCGGCTGATAAATACCTTTTCTAAAAAGACAAAAGCCTCCGACTTTGTGGGATCCCTGAATTGTCAAGGAGAAAAACCATTGCAAAGGACAGCAACAAAGCACTTGAATTAGGGGTTTTCCAATTCAAACTCAACACAAATATGTCTGTCTCTCGAGTCAAGCACTGACCACACTGTCCTGCCCTTCCCAGTCTAAGTATCCCCTGCTAGGCTGTGAGGTCCTTTAGGCCTGGAATCTTAAAGGAGCGCCTGCACACATGAGTGCAAATGAATCTTTGGGCCAGCCAAGATCCCACACCTCCCAGCAGAGCTGAAACCAGCAGCTGGTCTTGTCCAATCTGGGTTTGTGCCTTCCTCACCAGCCACCCCAGGGATCAGTGTGCTAATGTGGCCTGAACACATACAATCAATGCCCACTGGCTCTAATTCAGTGTCATGGTTTCCCGGAAAAAGAGGATCCTAAACTTTTTTTTTTTTTTTTTTTTTGAGACGGAGTCTCGCTCTGTCGCCCAGGCTGGAGTGCAGTGGCCGGATCCCGGAGCTCCGCCTCCCGGGTTCACGCCATTCTCCGGCCTCAGCCTCCCGAGTAGCTGGGACTACAGGCGCCCGCCACCTCGCCCGGCTAGTTTTTTGTATTTCTTAATAGAGACGGGGTTTCACCGTGTTAGCCAGGATGGTCTCTATCTCCTGACCTCGTGATCCGCCCGTCTCGGCCTCCCAAAGTGCTGGGATTACAGGCTTGAGCCACCGCGCCCGGCCAAACTTTCTTTCTGATCTTCGCAAATTAGGCTTAATATAATTCCAAACAAATACGCCGGAATACAATTTCACTGGAAGAATTAATGAGTGAATTTGCCAAAAAAATTTGGGGGTGGGGGAGAAGATAAAAGCATAGAAAGTGGCCGGGCACGGTGGCTCGCGCCTGTAATCCCAGCACTTTGGGAGGCTGAGGCAGGCGGATCACTTTAGGTCAGGAGTTCGAGACCAGCCTGGCCAACATGGTGAAACCCCGTCTCTACTAAAAATACAACCTGGTAGGCAGAGGTTGCAGTGAGCTGAGATCATGCCACTGCACTTCTGCCTGGGCAACAGAGCAAGACTCTGTCAAAAAAAAAAGAAACACAGAAAAAAAAGGGCAGAGAGTGAAGTGGGGCTTGCCCTTCCTAGTATACTTTGTTTGTATTATGGAGCTGGGGAAAGGCAGGTTTATTCACCAAATGATGCCAGACCTGGGGGAAAACTATGGGGAGAAAAGAATAAACTTTTGTTCCTACTTTATAAACCACTTACCAAATGATCCCAAATGA
This sequence comes from Papio anubis, assembly GCF_008728515.1. NCBI lineage: Eukaryota > Metazoa > Chordata > Mammalia > Primates > Cercopithecidae > Papio > Papio anubis. The sequence continues at coordinate 38,654,335 of NC_044991.1, forward strand.
ATTTAAGTAGTAATCTAAAAAACTGAAAGCAGAAACATTACAAGAAAATATAAAAGGCTGGGTAATTGATTGAGGAAGTGGAAAGGTTTTCTATGCAGAGGGGCCATTAAGGAAATTTTAAGAAAAAGCACAAACATTTGATGATGCAAAAGGTTAAAGATTTTGTATAACAAAATGTATATCACTGAAGCGATAAACATTCAGCACTTAAACAAAGTCTGGGCAGCAAGACGATGAGCGTTTAGGTTCCACGTCCCTTATCCGGACAAGGGTGTGCTGAAGTCAGACACACCGGGACTGCTAGGTCCTGCACAGACAAGGTGGCTGGTCTCAGCACTCAACTCCTGATGTGGGATCCTGGCTCACTTTCCGAGACTCAAAGGTTTCCATCCAGACTAGTGCAGCTGCCCTCAGTTACCACACAGGACAGACATCTGCCTCCATTCATATTTTAAAAGTATTCTTATAATCAAGCCATAGTTAAAATGCAATGGGAGAGTTCAGTATTTGGGAAAAATCTGTAACAATTTCTTAACAACTAAAGTTCATCCAGCTAACTATTTAAACTAGCTATTTTTTAAATTTTGAATTCCTGATCTACCAAATAAAATCAGATACATAAAAAACAAAAAGTCTCTTTATCCAATTTATTGGATTAAATTACTTAAAAAAAAAAAAGACTTCACTCATTAAAAATACAAATGTTTCCAAATTTGCTTTTTAAAATGACTCAGATTTTGAAAATTTGAAGCAAGTGGGGGGTTATGTATTAATACTCCATGTACTATCACTTGGCCAGATGGCATCATCAAATAAAAATGAGATATATACTCATAGTAGGAATTAGGACACCTCCCAGATCCGTTTCTCATTTGGGTACTATAAAACCCAGCAATGTCTTTTAAATCACTCTTAGGATGATTTTTAAAACAAACCAGCATACCTTTATAGCCTTTCCTACATCAAACTGAATCAGGGGCTCTCAATCATGGACCATCAAGTTTTGGGGTAATTCAAAGTTAGTAATGGAGGTTCTTACAACCAAAGATTTTTGACCAGAATAAGATATCTCACACAGGCTGGAATGCCGATAGCCTTAAAAAAATCCGATTTTATTTTCTTAGACTCTTTTACAAAATGGGTGTGTTTAAACTTTCATCTAACCATTAGTGAGTTTAAAAACCATTTCTGCTACAAAAAAACAGTGTCATTTAATCATTCATTCATTCACTCATTCATTATGTGATTATGCTCTTGAGTGGTTTTGCTAGTGGCTGTGTTAACTTGTGTGGTTCTATTCACACTTTCAGCTGACATTCCACACTTCTCTGTGCTGATATACATATGTATTTTTTTATTTTTATTTTTATTTTTTATTTTTTGAGACAGAGTCTCTGTTGCCCAGGCAGGAGTGCAATGGAGTGATCTTGGCTCACTGCAACCTCTGCCTCCTGGATTCAGGGGATTCTCCTGCCTTAGCCTCTGAAGTAGTGAGGACTACAGGGGACTGCCACCAGGTCCAGCTAATTTTTTTGGTATTTTTAGTAGAGACGGGGTTTCACCATGTTGGTCAGGCTGGCCCTGAGCTCCTAACCTCAAGTGACCTGCCCACCTCAGTCTCCCATAATGCTAGGATTACAGGCATAAGCCACTGCACCTGGCCAGGACTTTAAAACTCAACAGGTTAAAGATCACACTTAGGCCTGTGCACAGTGGCTCACGCCTGTAATCGCTGCATTTTGGGAGGCCGAGGTGGGTGGATCACCTGAGGTCAGGAGTTTGAGACCAGCCTGGCCAACATGATGAAACCCCGTCTCTACTAAAAATACAAAAAATTAGCCAGGTGTGGTGGCGGGCACCTGTAATCCCAGCTACTCAGGAGGCTAAGGCAGGAGAATCGCTTGAACCCGGGAGGCAGAGGTTGCAGTGAGCCGAGATCACACCACTGCACTCCAGCCTGGGCAATAAGAGTGAAACTCTGTCTCAAAATAAATAAATAAATAAATCACACTCAGTATTTCCTCCCTACCTTCTCCCTTGTTCGCACAGCACGATGATATGTGCATGCTCACACACACACTTGAACTCCATGGCTTGCCTAATGACTCATCAGCCTTCTAGTCTCTTCTTCAACTCCCCTTGTCACTCCCCATCGCGCCCCATCTGATAGGTCCATTTTTCTCAAAACACTCCTTCCCTTGACTTCTGTGACACCACCCTGTTTAATACATATCTCTAAATGAGACTTTTTACTTTTTGTGCTTTGGAAAAATCTACAAAACAAATCTTGAGATATATTTGCTCAGCATTGGAGACCTAGAAATGTCTGCAGATGAATGTTAAATTTGCACAGCCATGCCTCTTTGATCACTTTCCAAAGGCTCCTCCATTAGCCCACAATACTCCTTTGAATCCCTGAAATTCTAACTCCAACTTCCCCACTTCATCTCCTTAATTGCAATAACGCCTCAATAGCTGAGGTTACTGGTCCGTGGAAGGTGCTCTAACAGTAGATTGAAGGCAAACTCTAATTTAAAAATACCTCTTTTCAAACAGTGGGTGTTTGCGAAAGGGGGCTGCAGCTCTTATGAGGAGGGATTGCTATTAGCAGGCCTCTGTTCCAGGTCTGAGACACCCAGAGAATGACGGTTGCTATCTTTTCATAAGTAAATGTCCACACGCACTTAGACACCCTAGAGAATTCACTTGGCCAGCACCCAGGGAGAGAGGAAGTGAGAGAACTGAAAATTCACTGAGCAGGAGTCCTTTCTCACTCAATGGATGTAACTAGCCAAGAGGAAATAGTGATCTCAGGACAAGAACCCTGAAGTTACCACCCCATCTACAGAGCTGTGTGTGAGGACATTCTCAGAGTTGGGAAGGCTGGTTGAGATCTGAAGGCTTCTGGGCAGCAAAAAGGCAGTGCTCCCCAGAGGATGGGGTTCCCTCAGATCATATCTGATCAAACCCAAAGAACCTACTCATATTAATCGGATGCAGGGAAGCTACTTGAGTTAATTGGATACACAGATCAACAATCCACTCTAAATTTACAAGGGTGGATTATTATGCTTTTCTAGTGTCCAGAATACACATTTTTACTATCCAAAATACCACATATTACTTGGAGTCAACATTCCTTGGAAGCTGACCCGGACATTAGAAGATTCTGGGAGAACTGAACAATTCCCAAGGTGAATTCCTTGGAACAATGGATCCAGAAGATGCTTCATGAGAAAGAGTGTTCTGTGGCCAAAGAAAGTTGGCAAACATCCCATACTGTGGTGTCATTCTAGAGAGTCCCAATATATGGTATAATAATGAAGACTCCTTAAAGTCCTGCCATAAAAATCAGATTAACATTAGCATTTCCCTAACATATTTTATCACTGTAACTCATTAGTGATTGTTTAGCAAGACTGCATCCTAAAACACAACTCGGTGAATCCTGCTTTGTACACACACTGCATGGAGCGTGCCTCTGGGCAGGTCCGCTGTGCTGCGGCAGAATGACAGACTACTTTTAGGCCTCCATTTCCTCACCTACAAAATGCAATGAATACTACTGTTGTGGGAACGGCTGAGATACTATCTGTAAAGCCATTTTATAATGTGCTACAAAAATGTTATCTGCTTTCTTCAGAGGCATTACAGTCCTGAGGGTGTATTTCTTGCTGTGCAACTCCTCCAAATGCCTTGACAAAGGGATACTTTTGCTCATTCATTCATTCATTCAACACCCCCTCCTCTACTGGTAGGTCTTAAGGGCTATGGCCTGGTTTTCAACCCCAGGAGGCTTACAGACAGTGGGCAAGTGAGATCCACTGCATTGCTTTAAGTGATACACACACACACACACACACACACACACACACACAAGGAATTCTGGTGGTGGTGAGGGGGTGTCTTACCAGGGAAAGCAGGACGGGGTCAGGGAAATCTTTCTTGCTGAAACTATTAGGATTCTTGAAGGATCATTAGGAATGTTGGATGTACAAGGGGAGTTGGGCACAAGGTCAAAACACTGTAACACGGAGAGTATGTGAAGAATGGGCCTCCCATTAATGGGTCACATAAGCATGGACCTCCCAGGGTAGCATACCCTGTGTTTCATCTGTGATACCTGATTCATCTGTGTCCTCCAAGCAGAGGAAGAGGATTTAGCTAAGCGAGGAGGTTCTTTCTGGAAAGTGGAAGTCCTGAAGTGGGTAGTGGCCCTTGACTTTGGATAAGGTATGTGGCAGGGCACCTTGGGTGGGGATAAGAGTGCTGCTGTGAAGTTAACTTTAAATAAGCACATGCCCCCAGCACTTTGGGAGGCCCATGCCCCCAGCACTTTGGGAGGCAGATCACGAGGTCAGGAGATAGAGACCATCCTGGCTAACATGGTGAAACCCCGTCTCTACTAAAAAAAAAAAATACAAAAAACTAGCCGAGCGAGGTGGCGGGCGCCTGTAGTCCTAGCTACTCGGGAGGCTGAGGCAGGAGAATGGCGTGAACCCAGGAGGCGGAGCTTGCAGTGAGCTGAGATCCGGCCACTGCACTCCAGCCTGGGCAACAGAGCAAGACTCCCTCTCAAAAAATAAAAATAAAAATAAGCACATGCCATAGCCATCCTGGGAGTCAAGCTCCCTCCCACCTGCCCTACACTAGAGGTCAAGTGTGGGCTATTTCAGTTTCCTCCTCTGAACTCCGATGAACTGTCTGAAGGAGAATGTTTCCAGACAAGAGACGTCTTGATAGCAGATTGGTTTTCCCCATGTCTCCAGCCTCCAACTATTGAAAGTCTCCAAACCCAAAAGCTCCTGTCAACAACCTTCTTCCCAAGTTCCAAAAGCAAGGGCCCTTCGCTGTCCCAGGACCCTACCAATGCCTAGCTTGTGATGCTCTCTCCAGAGGTGCCAAAGCATGGGAGGGCACACTTTGGGTATTCCAGAGGCAATATTAGAACCTGAGGCAAAAGGAAAATCAGCACCTCTATATCCACTTACGACAACATCCTCCCATATTTGAATTAGGTAAAAAGTTCATAAAAGCTCTGCAGTCAGTGAACATGACTACATCTGAAGCCAGAGTTGCTCAATCTGTTGCGTGCCACTGTCAACTCTCAAACCACCAGGCAAGGGAACAAACAAATGGGAAGTCTGGGGGGCGGGGGGGAGACTGGATATGACTGTTCTCATTGAACAATAAAGCAGTGTTTTTTGTTTTGTTTTGTTTTGTTTTGTTTTGAGAGAGAGTTTCACTCTGTCACCCAGGCTGAGTGGAGTGGCACAATGTCCGCTTGCTGCAACCTCTGCCTCCTGGGTTCAAATGATTCTCCTACCTCAGCCTCCCGAGTAGCTGGGACCACAGGCACGTGTCACCATACCCAGCTAATTTTTGTATTTTTAGTAGAGATGGAGTTTCACCATGTTGGCCAGACTGGTCTTGAACTACTGACCTCAAGTGATCTGCCCACCTCAGCCTCCCTAAGTGCTAGGATTACAGGTGTGAGCCACTGCACCCGGCCTATGAAGCAGGGTTCTAACAACACCCACCTTTATTTAAAATGTTGATTCTTGCTTATCATGAATTTTTTACATTCAATTTGGTTTTGTTAAAAAGATCGTATTAAAATACTATTTATCTTAATGATGGAGTGCTGCCCTGTGTGTTTCTTTTTTCCCAGTAAACCCTTTGCACTCCTAGCAAGTATTTCTTTTTGCTTCGGTATTTACAGTCCTTTTGGTCGAAGAGTACTCTGATGTTTCCTTACTGATGACACCGTGTTCCTAAGAAACCCCAATGTGCCCAAAACCGCGCAAGGAAGTGCGGCTACGCTGCGGAATTAGGAAAACTCCAGGGATTTGAGAGCTCTGAGAAGAGAGGCGCCTCTCAGGGCCCAGGGGACCGATCTTGCCCTGTATTTCTTGGCAACATATCACAGGCTTTAAAGCTGAACTTCTGCAAATCCTGCTGTCCCCGCTCCGTCGAGGGGCGCGCCACCGCCGGTGGGTGGACGCGGAGCCCGTGGGAGCCCAGGCCAAGGGTGGAGGCCAAGCCCAGAAGGGGGCGGGGAGGCCTCAAAGTGGGAAAGTGGCCCCGTCCCTTCCCGGCAGGAATCCGGGGCTCCTCCTCCGCCCGCTGTGCAGCCATCAATCACCGCAACAGCCCAAGTGCCCCCTGCCTGGACACAACACAACAACCCTCCTGCTTTTCCACCCGGGGGAGGAAATCTCCGGTCGGAGCATTTGCCCCGCACACTGGCTGGACGCACCAGTGGGGTCCGCGCTGGAGATCAAAACTGTGCGACACCGGGTCTAGCCCGCGCGCTCAGGCGCAGGGAGCACTTGATACCCCACAGGCAGTCCTGCAGGTAGAACTCCACAAAGGTCCCTACCAAACTCCGTCCCTTGCACACGCACGCACACCCGCACCTCGAGCCATAGTGCCCTCCAGCTGCCCCTCACCCCAGCCCCGCACAGGTCAGCTGAGGACACCCGGTGACCCTGCCGGGACCAGCGGCCACCTCGCGCTCCGGAATGTCACCCTGCCCCTTGTCCCCACTCCCTGATCCCCCTCCCCGCCTCCGCCCCACGATCCCCGAGGACGCGCTCTGGCTGTCTTCCCCAAGTCCCCTCCGGAGTGGGGAGAGGGTGCGCGCAGTAGCACCCGCGTCTGGAACCCCAGAGAGCCCCGCCCGTGCCCGGAGCCTCTCCTGGCTCTGGGTGCGGGCACAGGGGGTGGGGTCTCCGCTGCCACCGCCCCTTACCTCGCGCGGGCCCTCCCCGCAGGTCCCGGAGGCGGGGGCGACCGGTGGCCCCAAAGATGAGCGCGGGGCTGGGTTTCACCGCCCGGGAGGAGCAAGAGGAGGAGGAGGAAGAGGAGGAAGAGGAGGAAGGGGGAGAAAGGAGGGGAGGGGAGGGGAGAGGAGAGGAAAGAGGAGGAGGGGAGGGAAGGGCTTTGTGTTTGCCTCGGGCCGTCCCTCGGCAGTAGGGAGCCATCCCCCTCCCCCAGCCACCTTCCAGAGCTCGCAGAGGGGATGGGGCGGGGGTGATCGGATCGGAGGCAGCGACCAAGGCGCCTGCGCGACCCCAGGTCCGGCCCATCCCTCCACTCCCTCTTACCGCAAGCCCCAGCCCCTCCTGACAACCACCCGCTACGCTTACCCGGTTACAAGGAACCCACGCTGCAACCAGGAAAAACTGCCATCAGAAAGTTTATCTAAGCCGGAGCAAACTTGGCTGGACCGGCCCCTGACCCGCTTTGACGCCGCCGCCCCCGTCTTCTGCGCTCCCCGGCCAGGCGAGGACCAGAGTTTCGTTGTCGGAGATTCTTGCCTTTCTTGTTTTAGCACAAACGCGCACGCACCCCTTTCCCATAACGAGCCCCTCCGCCCAACTACAGATCCCGGGATCTGTCGCTGGGGCTGGAAAGGCCCCACTCCAGAGGCCTGAGCTGGCTGCGCCTCTTGGTCCCGGGGCAGGTTCTCCACGGTTGGACACGCTCTGGACGCCTGGGCGGGTTGTTTTGCTTCGGCCTCGCTGGCCGGGGGCCCGCCCACCCCGCCTGGAACGCGGTTTGGATCGGTGCTGGGAGCCCTCTGTAACCCCACAGAAGGCCTCGCAGGCAGGCGGGGACGCGAGAGCCGCGGGGCCGGTTCCCCGCCAGCATCCAGCCCTTTCGGAATCAGGCGCGTCCCTGGTGATTCGCTGGGTTTTCCCACCTCCCACGAGGACCTCACCTTTGGGAATTAATTGCTGACAGTGTTAGAGTTACAAAGTAGTCAGTGTCACAGAGGGAACCTACGGTGTCAGAGAGACAGTTGTTACCGGCAGAAACAGAACAGCGAAGCGGAAAGAAAACAAACCTTATTTCTGTTCTTGTTCCACTTCAGACAGTAGCAGAGGAGACTTGGATGTCATTGGTGTTGCTTTTCGTGATTCCTGCCTTCTAAAATCCCAAGACTTATTTATCATTTATCATCAGCTCAGATCCTGGGAAAACAGCCCCCTGCACTTCTGTTTCTGCTCCAAGACACCCATTAAATAAATAATTGAACACCTGCTGGTGCCAGGCGAAGTTCTAATGCTTGGGATGTGTCGATGAACAAAGCGAAAGTCTCCCTCACCTGGGGGAGCTGATGTCCTGTGGGGAAGGGATGGAAGACGGAGGGTAAACCGTGGCCATCCCTAAGTCAATTATTTGGGGTGTTGGAAGAAGTCGGTGTCAGGCAAAACAAGAAAAAGAATATGGGGGCCCAGAGTGCTTGTGTCAGGAGCAGGTCACAGAATTAAATAGGTCACCGGTGTGGTCAGGGTGGTCCTCGGGGAAGGTGGGATTTGAGCCTTAAGGGTTTGAGCAGAGGATGACCTGATCTGTTATTGCTGAGAACTCAGTCTGATGCTGTTTGGAGAGCCCACTGTCCAGGTAGAGGTGGAAATAAGCCAGGAGGCAATTGAAATAGTTCAGGCTAGAGATGGTGGCTGGTAGCAGGCTCAGAGCAGGGGTGGTGGAGAGAGGTAATTGGATTCTTATTTATTTTGAAGGTCGAGCTGACAGCAATTCCTAAGAGGTTGGACACATGGGCAAAAGGGAAAGGTGGACAGAAAGGTAGACCTGGCCCCATGTCCCTCTCTCTTCTCTTCCTTTTTCAGCCGCAGAGTAACCCAGTTTTATAGACAAAGGGTGCCAGGTAAATGCTGAAGACACCTGACCTCTGCTCCTTTCTTCCTGTCCAGTTTTCCTTTCTCCCCTTCCACCCACTCTCTTGAAAACATCCTTCCTCTGCCCACATTGCACCATGGATGGTCCCAGAGGCTCAGTCTCTTCCAGAACTTGGGGGCCATTTTGCTCTGCCCTTCCCCAGAAAAACATCTTTTACTGTAGAAATGAATTTGGGGGTTGTTTATTCAAAACGATTTATTGAGTACCTACTATGTGCCAAGCACTGTCATAGGCACTGGAGCTACAGCAGTGAACTAAACAGAAAAATCCCCGTGTTCTCTGCGAACTCACAATCTAATGCGGAGGGAGAGACAATAAACCAGACAAACAAGGTGAATATGTAGTATTCAAGCCGTAGAGAAAAGCTAAACCAGGAAGAGGAAGAGAGAGTGCTGGGGAGGCTGCACTGTAAAACAGCCATTCATCAAAGAAAACCGTGAGGACACATGGACTTATCTCATTTTTGACAGACTTGACCTCCCATCCCAGGGTCCCAAGAGACTTGAGTGGCTGCTTCAGTCAGCTGCAGAGAGCACAAGTGCTCGTGGGGCACTTTTGCAAGCTTGGGGACCGGCTAGCCAAGAAAATGTCATTTCTAATGAAGTTATTTGCCCTTTAAAGTAAACCAAGCTGTGTTGGTTCTGGAAGCATTGCCCAGAGCTGGCAACTCAGCAATTTGTTTCTCTCCTCTGTTGAGCAGGGCAGGTAGAGGTGAGTGTCATGTGTAAATGATTTGAAAAGTGCAATTTTTTACCCTGGGGTCTGAGCTATAAAATAATCATCATAATCATGATGGCAATTCTTGTTTATTGGTGGCTGCTGATACTGGGTAACGTCACCCTGCTCAAGCCCCATAGCATAGCCATCCCAGAAGATAGTAGAGAATATCAGTAGAAACTTAACTATTTCCATGTATTAGAAATTACCTAAACAGTGTTTATATAACTCTGCATCTCCCTCTCCAAAGATTTGGTTCTCAAAAGAGAGGAGGTTCTAAAAAGGAAGGGACATTGAAAAGGATACATTCTTTCTACTTTTTAACTTACATCTTTGTTTCAGAATCTAAAAGAGTCAGTGATTATCCCTGGAGTGTGGGATTACTGGGGCCTTAACATTTTTTTTTTTCTTTTTTCTTTTGGAGACAGTCTTTCTCAGTCACCCAGGCTGGAGTGCAGTGGTACAATTTTGACTCATTGCAACGTCCACCACCCAGGCTTAAGCGATCATCTTACCTCAGCCTCCCAAGTAACTGGGACTACAGGTAAGCACCAACATGGCTGGCTAATTTTTGTATTTTTCATAGAGACAGGGTTTTATCATACTGCCCAGGCTGGTCTGAAAATCCTGGACTCGCGTAATCCACCTCCTTTGACCTCCCACAGTGTTGGGATTACAGGCGTGAGCCACTGTGCCTGGCATGGGCCCTTAACTTTTCAAGTTGCATGTTTATGAATTATTTAAATATTTAAATATTGTATGAATCCTTAGTTAATCCAAAGAAAAAGCATTACCAGAAAGGGATCCCAATCCAGGTCCCAAGAGAGGGCCCTTGGCTCTCACCAAGAAAGAATTGGAGGCAAATCCATAGAGTAAAATGAAAGCAAAGTGTATTAGTAGCTGCCTGGGCTACTCAGCTGCTTATACTTATTGTTACTTCCTGGTTATATGCTAAACAAGGGGTGGATTATTCATGAGTTTTCCTGGAAAGCGGTAGGCAGGCAATTCCTGGAAGTGAGGGTTCCTCCCCTTTTTAGTTCATATAGGATAGTTTCCAGATGTTGCCATGGCATCTGTAAACTTTAATGGGGCTAGTGAGAGTGTCTTTTAGCATACTAATGTATTATAATTAGTATATAATGAGCCATGAGGACAACCAGAGGTCACTTTCATCCCCATCTTAGTTTTGGTGGGATCTGGCCTGCTTCCTTACCACATGCTATTTTATCAGCAAGGTCTTTGTGACCTGTATCTTCTGCTGACCTCCTGTCTCATCCTGTGACTAAGAATGCCTTAACCGGCCAGGCGCGGTGGCTGACGCCTGTAATCCCAGCACTTTGGGAGGCCGAGGCGGGTGGATCATGAGGTCAGGAGATCGAGACCATCCTGGCTAACATGGTGAAACCCCGTCTCTACTAAAAATACAAAAAAAAAAAAAAAAAAAAGTTAGCCGGGCGTGGTGGCGGGCGCCTGTAGTCCCAGCTACTCGGGAGGCTGAGGCAGGAGAATGGCGGGAACCCAGGAGGCGGAGCTTGCAGTGAGCCGAGATCGCCAGGGCACTCCAGCCTAGGAGACAGAGCGAGACTCCGTCTCAACAAAAAAAAAAGAATGCCTTAACCTCCTGGGCATGTCACCCAATAGTTCTCAGCCTTATTTTACCCATCCCGTATTCAAGATGGAGTCGCTCTGGCGAGAGAATTGAAAGCACAAGTGTGAAGGCAATCTTATCTATAATTACTTAAGATTTTGATAACCTCTTTGACTTTAGTATTTAAATCACTTAAAAAATTTCCAAGTGTTGAGATTTCTTTGTTGCTGCTCTTTAAATTTTTGTTATTAGTTTCCAGGTTTATTGCATTGTGGTGAAGAAATGTAGCTTGTTCAATTTCTGCTTTTTTTTTTTTTTTGAAATTAATTGGGGCTTTCTTTGTGATCTAGTGTATGATCAATTTTGAAAAAAGATTTCCATAGTTATCTGAACAGAAGGCATATTAACCAAGCCCCATAATCTAGTTCTAGGCTGAGCGTATAGTAGTTGTTAAAAAAATTGTTTATCAGTGAACATGAGCAATAATTAAATGTTCATTCATCTTGCATATTTATTCTAAGTCTTTACATCATTTACTTTATTATTTCATCTTCCAGTCTTCTAGACTATACTCTGCCTTCTCCCCTACCCATCTTTGTGAAGAAAATGGATTTAGGATGGGTGTATTAATATCTTCCATTTCAATCAGAATTCTGACATTTTTCTTTGACTTTCAACTGCTCTTATTCCAGCATTTTCATGCTGTGTTACACAGTACAGAAATATGTATATGTACTATCACGTCACCACGGGCTACACAGTTATTGGTGTAATAAAACTCCTTTACCCCATTCAATGTGTTTCCCTTAATCTTTTCCTTGACTGAAATTCATATCATGATCCCTGCTTTCTTTGTCTTTGCATCCACATAGTACATTTTTGTCCATCCTTTGTTTTAAGTCTCTCTGCAGAATTTTATTTTGGAGGAGTCCATTTAAAGCAACATATACCATGATTGGATTTTGTTTTTAAACCCAACTAATGAATTTGGTTTAATTTCTGCCATATTGTTTTATGCTTTTGGGTTTTATGAAACCCTGCCAATTCCTAAGTTCAATGTTTTTGGTTAAACTGACTGTGCTCTTATTTCTTTATATATTCTCCAGTCATTTGGAAAGTATTTATTGTTTTAACCATAGTGCTTCTTTTTTTTTTTTTTTATTTGAGATGGAGTCTCACTCTGTTACCAGGCTGGTGTGGAGTGGAGTGGTGTGATCTTGGCTCACTGCAACCTCCACCTCCACCTCCTGGGTTCAACATTTCTCCAGCCTCAGCCTCCCGATTAGCTGGGAGTACAGGTGCTCACCACCATGCCCAGCTAATTTTTGTATTTTTAGTAGAGTTGGGGTTTCACTATGTTGGCCAGGCTGGTCTCAATCTCTTGACCTCGTGAGCCACCTGCCTCAGCCTCCCAAAGTGCTGGGATTACAGGTGTGAGCCACTGAGCCTGGCCTCATTTCTTTTTTCAATATAGAACTTTTGATTTTCTGTGGGGTGGCAGGCACTGTCCTTGGTACTGTGGATATGTGATGAAACAGATCAAATCTTTCCTTCAATGTACTTATCATCTAACTGGTGGCATACAATAAACACATGAACAATTAAATATGAAGATATGCAGGGCATGATGCATACCATGAATAAAACAAAGAGAATAGTGTGAGGAAGAGTGGCTGGGGGCTGACTTAATTTGGGCTATCAGAGAAGACTTCCCTGAGAAGGTTATGCTTAAGCTGAGATAAATGACAACAAGGATGCAGACAGAGAGTACCTGAGAAATTTTCCAGTCTAGGCAGAAGGAACAGCCAGAGACAAGGCCTTAAGGTGGGTGTCAGGGAATACGAAGAAGCCCACTGGGGCTGGAGCTAGAGGCTTAGGGAGAGTCCTCGGGGAGGGTTCCAGCAAGGAATGGCTCAGTCAGCTTTGTATGTTTAAAAATGGCCACAAAGAAGGCTGTGGGGAGAAAGGATAGCAGGGAGGAGATGAGCAATGAATGGTAGAAGGAGACAAAAGAGGTAGACTTGCAGTCCCCAGGCAAGGGATGGTAGATTGATTAGGTAGAGGGTTAGAGATGGAATAGAATGGGTGAATTCAAGGTAAGTTTTGAAGGTAGGACCCACTGGGCAAGCTATTTTACATATCTCTCCTGTAGTACATTTGAATACAATTTGGATTATACTTCAGTTGAAGTTAGCTATCAATAAATTTATTAAACTTGTAGGGTGACTTAAAGTACCAAATATTTGTTTACATTAACTGAAAATACATTGTCTCCTTTGAGAATGTTTACAATAAGAAGTTATAATGAAATAGTGGCATTAAAAAATGTGTGCGTGCTTGTATACATGCATGTGGGTATGTGTTTACACCTTGTAATGGTTTGAATATTTGTCCCCTCCAAAACTCATGTTGACATTTGATTGCTACTGCAACAGTATTAAAGGTGGAACCTTTAAGAGAGAATTAGGTTGTGAGGGCTCAAGGTGGGATCGAGGTCTTTATAAAAGGGTGAGTTTGCCTCATCTTGTTCTCTTTTGCCCTTCCACCTTCCGCCATGTGATGATGCAGCAAGAAGGCCATTGCCAGATCCCAGCCCTTTGACCTTGGGCTTCTCAGTCTCCAGAGCTGTAAAAAATAAATTTCTGTTCATTATAAATTACCCAATCTCAGGTATTCTGTTATAGCAACACAAAACAGACTAAGATATACATTAAACATTTCCTGCAAATGTTCAGAGGATAAGGTTTCAGGGCATGTTCAGGGGAGGAAAAGAGAGATCATACATGGATTTAGGCTTTCTGCTGAGTGCCTGGGTGGATCGTGGAGCAGTTTAAGGGGGTGGAAAATAGAGTTCCGGTTATATTTAATTTATTTGAAAACTGCCTGCCTTAACTACCAGGATAAAAAATACATGGCTTTGCCCATGTCAAGATGGAATTTATCATGCTTCCCAGTTCCCTACTCACAGCCTATGCCCAGCCTCTCTCTTCTTTCTCTAGTATTTGTTTATACACTCTGAGCTTTAAAGCAGATATTTGGATTAATGAATCATTATTTTTAGACTATACGACTTGTCTTTCAAGAATTATTTTGTGGCCGGGTGCGGTGGCTCAAGCCTGTAATCCCAGCACTTTGGGAGGCCGAGACGGGCGGATCACAAGGTCAGGAGATCGAGACCATCCTGGCTAACACAGTGAAACCCCATCTCTACTAAAAAATACAAAAAAACTAGCCGGGCGAGGTGGCGGGCGCCTGTAGTCCCAGCTACTCGGGAGGCTGAGGCAGGAGAATGGCGTATACCCGGGAGGCGGAGCTTGCAGTGAGCTGAGATCCGGCCACTGCACTCCAGCCTGGGCGACAGAGCGAGACTCCGTCTCCAAAAAAAAAAAAAAAAAAAAAGAATTATTTTGTATCTACAGATTTCAATTCTATTTATAACAATTACTTAGATTTAATTATTTATTTAAACTTGTTTCAATATCTACTTCCTCGTCTTTCATATCTTGTCTTTGCCATTCTTAACGATACACCTTTTCATCAGAATAGAAAGAATATAACAAAATACTTTTTCAAGAAGAACATAAAGATCATAAGTTTTCTAAGCATATGTGTTTCTGAAAAAGTTTTTCTTATCTCTTTACACACAAATGTGTATGGAATTCTTGTTTTCTGTGGTAGATTTTCTGCAAAAATGGTCCTGACAGTTTTTCCCATCCTGGTATATGCACATCTATCACTTTTCTCATTAAGAGGTTGGTTTATTTCCCCTCTATTTGAATCTAGTCTCATTTTCTGAATTGCTTTGACCAAGAGAATATGGCAAAAATGATGCTGTGATACTTTTTTGCCTTGGGACTTTAAAGCTTTGGCTACCCCAATTTTTGTCATCATAGGATCCAAAACGATGTAAAGAAACTTGGGAAAGACTGTTGAATGATAAGATACCATGTAGGTGGAGAGAATGCCAGACAGCTTTCTGCCATCTGGTTACCCTAGTTGAGGATCTAGCCATTTTGGATGATCCAACCCTCAGATGGAAACCCTCAGCTGAGTTTCCAGCTGAATGTAGCCATGTCAGTGACCCCAACAGATAACACAGGATGCAGAAGAAGCACCAGCTGAGCTCAGCCAACCTATATAATGATGAAAAATAAGTAATTGTTGTTTTAAGCCACTAAGTTTTGGGGTGGTTTGTTACACAGCAATAGATAACTGATACCATTTCCCTTCAAAACTCATTAGACACTGCTTTATTACTTTCTAATGTTTAATCTCAGTGACAAGTTTGGGTTCAACCTGACTGTCTTTCCTCATTATTATAGACACTAATTTTACATACTTTAAGAATTTGTTTTATTTTCCTACTTTAAGCTATTTCCCAGTATGTGTTGGAGTATGAATACTTCTTCATTGATTTGGTATAAAACAGAGTTAAATTTTTGATATTATTTCAAGGATTTCTTTTTCAGCTCTAAAACATTTTCTTTAGGGAAACCTTTGATTACTGCATCGGTTCTAATTGTAATGATTCCTTCATCTAGACATGGGTGAGCAACTGCAGCCTGCATGAAACCTGGCCTGCCACCTGTTTTCATCAATACAATTTTACTGGGGCCCAGTCATACCCGTTCATTTATATATTGTCTATGGCTGCTTTCACACCTCAACAGCAGAGTTAAGTAGCTGCAACAGAGAACATCTGTATTAAGCATGTTTTTCTTTTTTTTATTCTGAGGCTTTGACATATAGGGCTTTGTGGACACTGGAAGGGACTGCCCGTCTCAGAGTTAGCTAATTCCTAGAGATAGCAAACAACTCTGTCCAGGAATGCTGCTTTCTAATGCAAATCAACCCATCTGAAACCCATACCCACCACCTCTTTTCTTGGGCTTTCAGAGTTGGACCACTATCCACCCACCCTAATCACCCCAGGGCCAGGCACCAGACAACTAGGGACAGTCACTGTGCCCCAGAGCCCACCAAAATTATTCAAACCAACTTGTCCTAAGCCTGTTTACCTTGACTTGCCTATTCCTACGAAACCCCCCCCCCCCCCCCACACACACACACACACACACACACACACAGAGGCTCCTGCCCATGTTTTCCCCTCACGTCCTCGGCCTCCTGACCAACCCTGATACTTCACAGTGTGACCTCCCTCAATTGCATGATGTGCTCCTCCTCTTGGGAACTGTAACAAACTATCTTTTCAATGGCAATCATCTCATTCAATGACTTGTTGGCGTCACCATACATGAATAATAATTAAACCTACATTTAAAAAATCATCTGGGGCTGGGCGCGCTGGCTCATGCCTGTAATCGCAGCACTTTGGGAGGCCGAGGCAGGCAGATCACTTGAGTCCAGGAGTTCAAGACCAGCCTGACCAACATGGCGAAACCTATCTCTACTAAAAATACAAAACATTAGCTAGGCGTGGTGGAGTGCACCTGTAGTCCCAGCTACTCAGGAGGCTGAGGCAGGAGAACCACTTGAATCTGGGAGGTGGAGGCTACAGTGAGCCAAAATTGTGCCACTGCACTCCAGCCTGGGCGACAGAGCGAGATTCCATTTCAGTAAAATAAAATAAAATCATCTGGCTCACAAAGGCTAAAATATACTATTTGGCTGTTTACAAAAAGTTTGTTCACTGCTGCTCTAGATCACCTATAATTCTTAGACTCTGTTACTCTTGTCCATGTTATTTGTCTTGGCTTCCTCATCTACCACTTGCTCTTCAGCC
The DNA here is from genome assembly GCF_008728515.1 of Papio anubis. Lineage (NCBI taxonomy): Eukaryota > Metazoa > Chordata > Mammalia > Primates > Cercopithecidae > Papio > Papio anubis. The sequence goes on from NC_044991.1 coordinate 38,671,095, forward strand.
TGCTCCAGTCTGTCCCTAGTACTAGACTAAAATGGCTTTTGTCGAAGTCACTACTGTCCAAGATGCTGCTAATTCTGACTCCCAGGCAGAGGAGTGGGAAAACCTTATCCAGGAAGAAAGGGAAGGCTTCAGGTGGGCCTTGATAGAGGCTGTTGTGATGAGGAATCTGTAGGTGGGCTAAGGGAAGAAGGTTGTCCCATGTGGTTGGTTAGAAGTGCATATTTAGTTCTCTCTGGTTTGTCCTTAGTTGGAAATTAGCAATAAAATGAGGGAAGCTGTCTGTGACTAATTAAGTCTTGGCAGTGTGAGACTGATTGTTATAGGGGTTATCATTTGGCTCCTTGGACCAGTTGTTAGATTTGGTGGTCTGACTTCCTACATAAGATTGACTTGTAAGTAGCAGACTGGCTTCCTGGGCTGGCTCCTACAGATAATTGGTTGATTTCCTGGGCTAGCTGCTGCAGGTTGCTGGTTAGAGTTCTATTTTTACAGATGGTCTGGCCGTTGTCCCTTTATATGTTCAGACTTGCAGCTCCCTAGGAGACCTGCAGTCCCGTACCAGGTAGCTATCTACATGGGCACTTCTTCAGGGTCAGCAGAAGAGCATCTCTCACTCTTATGCATTCTGGGAAGATGGTATTTTATGACATGCCATTACATAATCACGGGAGTGACATCCCATCACTGTTAACACATTCTGTTGGTTAGAAGCAAGTCGCAAGTCCTGCCCACACTGAAGAGGGAGGATTCTTTGGAGTATAACTCTGGGCTGGAGATCATCAGGCATTTTCCCTACTACTTAGGATAGTGCCTAACACGAGAGGAGAAAGAGTGAACCCACAAGGAGAGCCCAGGTCCTGGAGAACAACCGTTGGTCACTGCCATTCATCGGTTTTCCACCAGATGACATCCGTGCTTGGGATTTCACCTTTAAACTTGTAGAAGAAGGAGCACTGGAAAGAAGCCAGTTCCACTAGTGCTGTGCCGGCCCTCATTTCAATGGTCCTCCAGCACAGAGGGTTGTGTGCTGCCCTGAGAGCCTCGCTCTAACACCTGCAGCTCGGTGGCTGTGGCTGATTTCTGTGTGAAAGAGGCCAGGAGCAGAAATTAGAAGATTCCTTTCAAACTCTTCTCTCAGTGCCCTACCTGCACCCGTCTACCCAGTTAGCAAGAATTAATCTCTAATTCACTCCCTGGTTCTCTAGCTCTCTAATACTCTAAGTGAAAAACTTATGCTCCCAAAAATGTCATTGTTTGCCTCCATGGCTTTCCATGTCTCTTCTACTATCTCCTTAAGTGTGGGGTCCTTCAACTCCTGGTACAGAGCCCGTCCCCTTTAGTGCTCTGTCCTCTTGTGGGGCAGTGGGCTCAACGCTGGCTGTATATTACAGTCACCTGGGGAGTCTTAAAATCCTGATGCCCAGGTCACACCCTAATTAGAGCCTCTAAAATGGGACCCAGGCATAAGAAATTTTGTAGCTTCCAGGTGGTTCTAATATGTATCTAAGGTTCTGGAACTGTCACTGTTTAAAAGTTATAGCCCTTAAGCAATTCTTGATCACTGGAATCACCCCAGAAGCTCTAAAAGACACTGGTGCCTGGGCCTCCCCTGTGGAGATTTTGATGTAATTGGTCTGGCGTGTGGCCTGGGTATCAGGACATTTAAAAGCTCTCTAGGTGACGACAGCACACCCTGGCTTGACATCCAGGTAGCAAAACGCTCACAGGGACTGAGTCTCATTTTTCTGCTCTGCTCAATGAGGAAAGAGGCAGGTGTTCAGGTTTAAATGTTGTTAATAAAATGGTGGTCAGAAAATAAGGCTCCGGGTTGCTTTTGCTCTGAAAGTTGAAATCATCGAGAATATTAATTCAAGCATAGATCAGATTCCCTGTTTTCAGGAAAGTTTTCCAAACAAGCAGTTGAAATTTCCCTTTGATACTAAATTTTGCATGTGTTTTGATTTTCATAAGCAGTATTAAGAGCACATGATTCAGATTCTCCATCTGGTATGTCAGTTTGAGTTTGTGAAGCAGTCCCAAAGCATCCTTTTGGTTTCAGCAATGAGATCACTGTAGACTGGGTTGTCAAAGGAGAGAGCATGGAGAAGCTGGCCCTCGGCTGGAGCCTGAGGGTAGGCTTAGCTAGGCTGGGGGAAGAGGCTGAAGTCCAAGGTCAAATGTATGAAGGTGGGATTGTGCATGGCTGTTGAACAAACAATATAACTTAAAGGATACAGAAGAGGAGAAAATTTATGGAGAACAAATGTTTTCTGACTACTTTAATTGATAGAACTCTTTCTTCCTATCCTCTCTATCAGCTTCAGATTTACTATAACAGGCACAATCTGCCCTATAATCCCAATTCTGTTTTCTAGACCTTCTTTACAGGTTGATTCTGTGCACTTTCATGGCAGGTTGATTCTGTTTTCCAGACCTCTCTTGCGTTGATTCTGTTTTCCACCTTCTTTTCTGCTGATTCTGTTTTCCCAGACCTCTTTACAGGTTGATTCTGCTTTTCTCCAGACCTTCTTTACAGGTTGATTCTAGTTTTCTAGACCTCTTTACAGGCTGATTCTCAGTTTCTTTGGGACCTTTACAGGACGGATCTTGATAAATTAATTAATTCAAATTACTTTAAAAGAATTTAATTTATTTTAATATTGCATCGTCAATAATTTTATCCTTAATTTCAATCATTAACTTATTTTGCTTGTTTGTTTATCCATTTTCTTAATATTCCTCCACTTAAGTCCCTTCCCTCCCTCCCTCCCTCCTTCCTTCCTTCCTTCCTTCCTTCCTTCCTTCCTTCCTTCCTTCCTTCCTTCCTTCCTTCCTTCCTTCCTTCCATTTATATTGTCAACAGAGGACATTTATCATTACACATCTTCAGAAATATCCAGCTATTTAATCACACTAACTAAGGGATTTACTTTCTGTTTAAAGCCATGTTTCCAGAGACTCCTGCATTTCTGCTCCAATCTAAATTGGCTGTTGTCTAGACCTGCTGGGAGCTATAACCCAAGGCATTTTTTTCCCTTTGTACTTCTGGGGGTAAATCTGTTGTTTTCTAGAATCTCAAGTCTTCCTCTTTTGTTTTGTTTTCTCTCTCATTTTATTGCAGAAAAGGCTTTCAGAGGCTCTGTATATCTGAGAATATATATTATTCGTGTTCAATAGTTATTTTGGCTAACAATGACATTTTAGTTCAAAATATTTTTCCCTCTTAATTTGAAGGCATTTCTCCACTGTGCTTTACTGACTGGTGTTGATGAAAGAAATCTAATCAATGTTAGTCTGAATCTCTTTCTCCTTACAGCTGATCTCATTTTCTTTTCCTCTGGAGACTTTTTTTTTTTTTTTTTAAATCTCCCCAAGTTGTAAAATTCACAAGATTCTGTCTGGACTTGATCTTTCATTCATTGCTTTGTTTTATCCATCAGTATCCTCATGTCTGCTTGTGTTTTCATTTAATTTACCGTAGTCTCACAGTTCTTGAGGAACCGCATACAGATCCCATTATTGTTATGGATTTAATTCCTCTTGTAGCTCTTTACTTTCATTCTAAGGGATTTGGGGAGGGTAGGGAAGCAAATGCAGGTGATTAGTCTACCATTTTGAACTCTACTTCTTCAGACATTTTATTTGGATATTAAAGGAAAGGATGACTCCAGAAGACTGAAGGACTCAGAGATCCTTGAATGACCTCTTAGGGAAACTCTGGCTCTGTCAGTGGTGACCTGAAGAAGTGACATCAAGGGGACTTCCATGTGCTCTGCCCTGAAGCAAACTATGACATCATTTTTTAACTGAATAGAAAAGAATATTCCAATATCTTCTGGGCAATTTCCACTAGTCCTATGCTTATATTTATGCAGAATGGAAATTATATGGGCAGCTTACTGCCTAAACTCTACATGTCCAGTACTTCTGGAAGGCACCTGATGCTGGTCCAGGCATGCATTTGAGTTCTTCCATTTCAGTGCGATTTGTAGTTGGCACTTGAGTTGCATCCTAAACTTAAACATTATGTTACTTATTCAAGTGTGAAATAATAAAAAATTAACATGGGATGGTTTTGACCAGACATTGTGTAAGTTTAAGCCCTCTGGAGAAAAGCCTCGGGTGCCCTTTACCCTGGTAAGTCCTGATTGTGATCAGGAGGAATTATAGATTCCCTACAGAGAACGAGGAACTGAGACTAGCACGGCTTCTGCGTCTCCTTTCCAGGCTGGTGCCCAGTGATGTGGGAAGACTGTGGAGCTCTCTTTCATTTAGCATGGTGTGGGGTCAGAAGAACTAAGGATGAGGGGTATTGAGACACACAGGCCTAAGACAGCGCCATAGGATTGCCACTCCCTCTGGGTGGCTGAAGAAACCTACATGAACCAATGAGGAAAGGCCGGAGGAAAAAAGGGCATCTCTGCAGAGTGAATAAATAATGATAACCACCAGTAGGATGCCTCCCAGGATGTGGACTGGGGCCGCTATGGGAGAAATGAAATTGACTGACATGTAGTCTTCTCCATGGGTCTCTTATGTGGGTGGGTCCAACACGCTTGTGTTTTGGAGAATCATACCCTGGTCTCCAAAACCACGGCTCATTGGGCAAATGAATGCTGAGAACAATGGCTCTCTCAAGCTAGAAGCCCCCTTGGGGGAACATTTGATGCCTACACAGCAGAGTGGGAAATAGGCCACTGTCTGCCCCAGTTCCCACATGCTTTGCGTCCTTACTTGCCTTCCAGATGTCCAAAGGCTGGAACCGTGATCATCCCATCTATCTGGGTGTCTGTCCCCGTCTCACCCTGGCTCCGGTTCCTTCCAAAGGAGCTCAGTACCCCTTGGAGCTGATGTTTCCTAGAGAGAGCCCACTCCCCTGTCTGTCTGCCTTCTGGCCAGTGCCCTTAGCTCTCATACGTAAGAGTGCATGGCAGCAGAAGCTGCAGAAGCTTTCATCTCTCTTATGCATCCCATCCCCACTAGACGGTGATCCTGCCGCCTCGTCTCCGCCCCATCCCACAAACCCATGGCCAGCCTCAGCCTTTGGCAGAATCACAGAGGGATCTGATCCCATCCTAGGGGTTGGAGGGCGTATGTGTGTGCACCGCCGGGCAGTGGTTTTGTGGTCCTGGCATCTCCAGGTGCTATCTAGTATGGATCTCCCACAGAAATGCTACTTCAGTGGTAGCAAAAGCAGAGAGTTCTGTTTGTCCTGTTTATACCATGGCCCCACCCTGGAAATAGATACAGAGGGCTTAAACAGGATTGTAAAATATTCTCACCTTTATCGATAGTCACAACTCTTTCCTGCAAGTAGTCAAGCTCCAATTACAAAGACTTGGTGCATCCATCAACTTGGGATGGTTTCAGGGTAGGATCTGAATCACCACTGTGCTTGTTTCCCAGGGCTGCTGTCACGAATTACCACAAACTTGATGGCTTAAAACAACAGAGCCATTTTTCGCTTACAGCTCTGGAGGCCAGAAGTCCATAATCAGTCCGGGTTGTTTTCTTCTTGGGGCTCACGGGGAGAACCTGTTCCATCCTCTCCTAGCTTCTGGCGATGGCTGGCAGTCCTTGGCATTCCTCGGCTTGTGGCAGCATTACTCCACTCTCGGCCTCCGAGGTCACCTGGCGTTCTCTCTCTGTGTCTGTGGCCACATTTCCCTCTTCTTTTTATCATTTACTTCTTTTTATTTATTTATTTATTTTGAGACGGAGTTTCGCTCTTGTCGCCCAGGCTGGAGTATAATGACACGATCTTAGCTCACTGCAACCTCTGCCTCCCAGGTTCAAGCGCTCCCCTGCCTCAGCCTCTCGAGTAGCTAGGATTACAGGCACACACCACCAGGCCCAGCCACCAGGTCCAGTTTTGTATTTTTAGTAGAGATGGGGTTTCACCATGTTGGCCAGGCTGGTCTTGAACTTCTGACCTCAGCTGATCCACCTGCTCCAGCCTCCCAAAGTGCTGGGATTACAGGCGTGAGCCACCGCACCCGGCCCACGTTTCCCTCTTCTCGAAGGGGCATCATCAGTCATCGGATTAGCACTTACCCCAATCCCCTAAGACCTCATCTTAACTTGATCATATTTGCAAAGTCCTTATTTCCACAGAAGGTCACATTCACAGGTTCTGAGGGATAGGACTGTAACATATATTTTTTTTTGGAGGGGGGACAATTCAACCCAGAATAATTATCAAAGTAAATTAAAAGATAATTAAACACTAAAATATGATACATCTTATTCTTTCAACAACAGTGTTGTGAAATTTTCTTAGGCCCACAAATAGCCACTTTTTCAAATACACAAACACCAGTTTATAAATACTCAGATTACTGAAAAATGGAAAAATAAGTGCTTTCGCCTCTCTTAAACTACTAATTAGTGCATACAAGAAGAAAAAGAGTTATAAAGGCAAATACTCCTCTATAATAAATGGCAAAACAAATATAGAGAAATCAGTTTCATATAAGCATGAAACAATTCAGTTTATATCACTTTAAAAATAATAACTAAAGTTTGTCCTTGCTGCATCTGCTTTAAAGATAAAAAATCTTATTAAGAAGAAAGATAATATTTGAAGATAACTTTTACTTTCAAAATTCTTTAATTTCTTTTTTTTTTAAACTGTAGAGTTCCAAAGAACAGAGATGGACAATATAGCATGTGGATTTTTTTTTTCAATTTCACATTGTTTTGTATATGTATGACGCTTAGAGAAACACCAGAGAACTTTTAATTCTATTGATAAATGAAACAGAAAACTTTTAATTCAGCACAGGAAAACATGCCTGCTTCAGCCTGACCTATTTCCAGAACATACTCAGCTCATTTTTCCTGCTATGCTTTCCTGCAGCTTTGAGTGAAATGTAGCACCAAGGAGAAAGAAGAAAGGCATGTTTAGATGAAAGGAATTTAGCTGCTTGCATTAAGTTTCTTTGAATTAATATCTTATCCTGTACATAAGTATACAGTATAAGGCTGATACTTTGAAGTATAGGATTTCAAAAGGGGACATTTCAGGAAGGACAAAGGCTTGTAATGAAATTTCCAGGACACTAGAGGCATTTCAGGCCCGCTTAGCTGAAGCACTTATGAACATGCATGTATGAGGAATGATTTCAATTGAAACCAGTAGTAGTTTCACATAATTACCCAGCACTGGGAAATAAGGACAAGAGAGGGTTAAGGTTAGGGTTAAGGTTAGTTTCTCCTTTCAGTGGCATACTGAAACATTGCTCAACAGACACACCCAAGGGTTGTTGTGAAAACTAGGAGAGTGCACCTCTGACTCACTCTTTACTGTCGATCGAGGACTCACACTTTATGAAGTTACACTTCAACATGTGTATCTTGTCTGGGAAAGGCAAATCATTTCTATCAGGTAACGAAGATTGTGAAGGGTTATGAGTGTGGTTGCACTGGAGATCATTAATTAGTCTGAAATCTAGCACTCTTCACAGTCTTTGTATATACCTATACATCCTGACGTCCTCAACACGCTTTTTGAGCTACATTTACCACCTTACTGATTATTGTGTTAATACACTAAGAAATCTCAAACCTTTACTTATTTTATTTTTCCATGAGAGTAGTCTTGGAAAGATTTTTGAGTTTTGTGCTTTCACACAGTTTTGGACTTTTAATCCGTATCCTTGTTTTGGTGGTGGACTACAAGAGGTTATTCTATTTTTTATTTCTTGTTCATTTCTTTTTTTAGAGATAGGGTCTCACACTGTCACCCAGGCTGGAATGCAGTGGTACAACCATAGCTCACTGCAACTTCGAACTCCTGAGCTTAAGTGATCCTTCTGCCTGAGTCTCCCAAGTAGCCAGAACTACACTACAGGTGCATGCCAGCATGGCTGGCTAGTTTTTAAATTTTCTGTAGAGTGGGGTCTTGCTATGTTGCCCAGGCTGGTCTCCAACGCCTGATCTCAAATAATCCTCTGGCTTTGGCCTCCCAAAGCACTGGGATTACAAAGGTGAGCAACCTAGAGAGTTAGTTTCTCCTCTGCCCCATCAACTTAATAAATAAATTTAATAAAAGGTTATTAAGGCCAAGCGTGATGTCTCACGCCTATAATCCCAGCACTTTGGGAGGATGAGGCGGGCAGATCACCTGAGGTCAGGAGTTTGAGACCATCCTGGCCAACATGATGAAACCCTGTCTACTAAAAATACAAAAATTAGCCGGGCATGGTGGCAGGCACCTGTAATCCCAGCTACTCAGGAGGCTGAGGCAGAAGAATCACTTGAACCCGGGAGGCAGAGGTTGCCGTGAGCCGAGATCGAGCCACTGCACTTCAGCCTGGCGACAGAGCGAGACTCCATCTCAAAAAAAAAAAAAAAAAAAGAAAAAGGTTATTAATAAAAGCACCAAGGGTGTGTTTTCTTGTGTCAGGCCCTTTTTAGTCCTGGGAAGAGGCCACAGACCAAAACTCCTCACTGCCCTGTCATTATCTGTATGTAGAATAAAATGAAATGCCAGAATAAAATGCCTTATTTGTTTTCATCTTGAATTTTTTTTTGCAAATGAAATTCTGTAATGATGGCCTGAGCAGATGTGAAAGAGGCATTTAGAACCAATTCCCAGTTGTTTTGTTTTATATTTGGATTAGGGGTGCAAAATGGGCAAGAGAGGGTCGGGGTGTAGTAAAGGTAACGGGAGGTCCCAAGGAAAGGAAAATTTAATTTGAAGGAAAATTCAGGGACTGTCTGAGCTAAATATCCAAAATTTGTCATGCAGAGAGCTGTGATTAATTTCTTTCACAAGCTACAGAAGAACAGATTTCCGTTCTCGCTCACACAATTGAACTTGGTAATGCCTACACCACAGATGACTATTGCTACTCCCCTGGGCAAAGAAATTATCCCGCCTCTGGTGCCCTGTGGGCTGAGTCATCTGCTCCTCCACTTCCTGGCTGTGTTTGCTCCTGGCGTCAAACCTTGCTGCTATCCAGCTGGGTTCCAATGATCATTTCAAAATTAACAGCCTAATGTCGTCCCGATGGGACCTGTCCCTACACTTATTACAAAAAATTGCTGTTACATAAACCACTTTTTTCTTTGTCCTATTTTCTGCCCCCTTTTCTAAATGTGTTGAATTTCTGGGTTGAGGCTTTTTTGTTTTTTGTCCCCCCTCCCTTAGCCCCAAAAGAGAAATCTAGCTTGCTAGTGAAACACAGTGTCACAGGGCTACGGGCCTGTTTTATTTGTCAGTACAGCTCAGGAACTTTCTATGCTAGCAAGATACCTGATGTGAGTCCCCTTCTAAAGAAACAACTGGAATGAATTTGAAAATCAAGTAGGAAACACCTTGAGTTAGATCTTTATCTTTCAACTGAGCTCTCTAGTTTCTCCTCTGCCCCATCAAAACAAAGGCTTACTGGAACTAAAAGAGAACCCTTTTGCCCTTTAAACTGTACCAGTCTATCCCCAATTTCAAATGTGTTGCTCTCCGTAACTCTTGTCTGTCCACATTTGGCAAGTCTTGTAATACACACGGATACCCGTGACTTAATATAGAGTGACCTCCTGGACAAGGCTTCTGTGCAACCGGCTTCTTGTCTTCTGAAGAGCAGAGCAGACAGCTATTGGCAGCTCATCTCAGACTTGACTATTCTCAGAAATCACCTGGGGATCTTGTTAAAACGCAGGCTCTGATTCAGGCCGTCTGGATGGGGCCTGAGAGTCCACATTTCTAACAAGTTCCCCGGTGATGTTGTTGCTCACGCTGCTGGCTCTGGGACTATCCTCTGAGAACCGTTGCTCTGAAGCATCCCGTCTGTCTCAGGGCAGATGGCCTCACGACCTTTGCCAAAGGCAGAAGCAATGTTCTCTCTACACCATGGAAGGAAGTCTAGGGCCTTTGTTGGCCAAGTCGGCCCCTCAGTACACTCTGTCGGCTCTGCGAATATCGGAGCCCCTAATTGCATGCGGTTCTTTAAATGCAGATTTAAATGAAAGATAAACAAGGTTAAACATTTTGTTCCTCAGTTGCATGAGCCACATTGCCAGTGCTCAATGGCAACACCCTCTGGTGGCTACTGTACCGAGCAGCAGAGGTAAAGAATATTTTCATCATCATGGGAAGTAATGCCAGACAGCGCTGTTCTCCAGGAACTCCAAAAATCATTTCTCTCTCTCTGTCTCTCTCTCTCATCAAAGCTGCTGGGTGAAGACCCACTCACACTGCGTAGCAAAGACCTGCAGGACACAGGGCGTTCCTTTTGGAATCTACACAATGAAAGATCTCAAATGGTGTGATTATGCTTCCTTAAGCCAGTGGTTCTGAACCGTGGATACATATCAGAAATACTGGGGAGTCCCAAACAAAAGCTGAGGTCCTGTGGTGTGTCAGACACCAAAGATGGGTTGGGGATTGGTGGCTGGGCCTGGGTATTCTTAAACGCATCCTAGGTGGTTCTGATGTGAACCCAAAGTGAGGAATCAGTGCTTTCCCCCTGAATTTAGTGCCATGCCCAGAACTGACACACGGTGTGAGGAGGGCTAGGAAACATTTTCTGGGCTTCTCAAAATACTCCGCTTGTGTTTAGCACCTCATGGCTTTTTCAGTGCCTCCATTTTCAGGTGAAGTCTCTGAGACACTGGACTGAAGCTTTAAAAAATAATAATAATTTTACATTTCTAATAGAGGCTAAGAAACTGAGACAGCTTCACTGTGACATTCTCACACGAGAAGAGATGTTTGGCAGGCGTTGAAGGAACACTGAGATTCATTTTGATCTTTCTTTGCTTTCAAGCGTCCCCGTATTGAAACCTGCCTCATTTATGAAAGTCAAGAAGGGAAAATAAAACATTTTTATGTTAACACATTTCTTACACCCATCAATATTCCCATTAATGCTCCAGTCACTGGGAAAAGAATAGTGCCTGGTCCAGGGAGGCCCACGAAAATCACGCAAATAGTTACAGGTGAGGAATTTCATCTCTGGTTGGATTTGACTCTCCATGTGATGAGTATCTGTGGATATAAGGGACACATTAAGGGTTTCTCCTGAGATTTTGAACTCTCTGTGCCAGATGCATACATTAAGAACATACATTTTGGCTGGGCCTGGTGGCTCACGCCTGTAATCCCAGCACTTTGGGAGGCCAAGGTAGGTGGATCACGAGGTCAGGAGTTAGAGACCAGCTTGGCCAATGTAGTGAAACCCCATCTCTACTAAAAATATAAAACTTAGCTGGGCGTGGTGGTGCGTGCCTGCAATCCCAGCTATTCAGGAGGCTGAGGCAGGAAAATCGCTTGAACCTGGGAGGCGGAGGTTGCGGTAAGTCGAGATCGCGCCACTGTACTCCAGCCTGGGCGACAGAGTGAGAGACTCCATCTGAAACAAAAATAAAAAATAAAAATAAAAAAAAAGAAAGGAAAAGCATTTTATAAAGATTTAAAAGCAAAGTTTCCTGGTTTCTGCCTTATGCTCATATAACTGCATTCAGAAAAATGGACAGGGATGATAGAAAGACCTGTTTAGAAGCAGCACCAATTACAACAAAGACAGTGTAGGCTTTTCAGCTGAACTGGCATTTGTACTGCAACAATGACATGGTCCAGATGATGGACCACATCACTGTGAGTACCTGAGCTGTCATAGGTCCACATACGCCTGACATGCTTCCAAAGTGTCTTCTATTTTGTTAGTAATCACTCACTGTCTTTTCTTGGCAGTTGGCCACAGAGATTCCTTTTGCTGGGTTGAAAAATATACTGAGGACCAGGCCTATTTGACACTGTGCCTGCATATAACCCACACTTATCAATTTAAAAATCAGGCCTATAAACAGGCATATGAAAACCTGCTCAACATCACTGACCATCAGGAAATGCAAATCAAAACTACAATGAGACATCATCTCAACTCCATTTAAAATGGTTTTTATCCAAAAGACAGGCTATAACAAATGCTGGTGAGGATGTGGAGAAAAGAGAACCTTCATACACTGTTGATGGGAATGGAAATTAGTATTAATACAACTGCTATGGAGAACAGTTTGGAGGTTCCTCACAAAACAACAAATAAAGCTACCAGCTATCCCACTGCTAGGTCAATACCAAAAAAAAAAAAAAAAAAAGGAAATAAGGATATTGAGATATCTGCATTCCCATGTTTGTTGCAGCTCTGTTCACAATAGCCAAGATTTGGAAGCAACCGAAGTGTCCAACAACAGATGACTGGAAAAGGAAAATGTGGTACATAGACCGGGCGCCGTGCCTCATGCCTGTAATCCCAGCACTTTGGGAGGCCAAGGCGGTGGATCACAAGGTCAGGAATTCAAGACCAGCCTGGCCAAGATGGTGAAACCCCGCCTCTACTAAAAATACAAAAATTAGCCAGGAGTGGTGGTGGGTGTCTGTAATCCCAGCTATTTGGGAGGCTGAGGCAGAGAATTGCTTGAACCTGGAAGGCGGAGGTTGCAGTGAGCCGAGATCACACCACTGCACTCCAGCCTGGGCGACAGAGTGGGACTCCATCTCAAAAAAAAAAAAAAAAAAAGAAAGAAAAGAAAAGAAAAGAAAAGAAAATGTGGTATATATACATCATGGAGTACTGTTCAGCCACAAAAAAAAAAAAAAAAAAAAATGAGATCTTGTCATTTGCAACAACATGGATGAAGCTGGAGGTCATTATGTTAAGTGAAATATACCAGGCACACAAAGACTAACTTTACATGTTCTCACTTAATTGTGGGAGCTAAAAATTAAAACAATTGAACTCATGGAGATGGAGAGTAGAAGGATTGTTTGTTACCAGAGGCTGGGAAGGGTAGTGTGGAGGTTGGGAAGGGAAGTGGGGATGATTATTGGGTACAAAAAAATAGAAAGAATGAAAAAGACCTGGTATTTGCTAGTATAACAGGAGGACTATAGCCAATAATAATTTAATTGTACATTTTAAATAACTAAGAGTATAACTGAATTATTTGTAACACAAAGTGTAAATGCATGAGGTGATAGATACCTCATTTACCCTCATGAGATTATCACACTTTGTAGGCCTGTATCAAATATCTCAGGTACCTTATAAATTTATATTTCTACTATGTGCCCATAAAAATAAAAAAAATAAAAAATAGAAATAAAGTAAAGACAAAACCTAAGACACGTCAAAGGACCCCTGGTCAAGGGTGACTTCCATGCCTGATATGTGTGGATAGGTTTTCCAACTGCAGGCATCACTGCTGTTTATCCCTCGTCAGGCCAGGCCATTCAGGCATGGTTCATAGTTTACGTTGAAAAAATGCACTGAGGTCTCCTGAGAAGCTGCTAGCACGATACTTTAATAATGTATTGTGCAGATTTTACCATTCGTGACTCTGATTTTCATTGGGGGAAAATTCCTCCCAATTTAGTAAGCGTTCAAGAAAACACTGTCTTTTTTTTCTCCCCCATGGCTGACATTGTCTAAATAGAAAGCATGGTGGATAGATAGCTGTTTTCCAAATCTCAAGCCCTGCAACTGTTATTAACAAATATTTATAACATTAAGCATATTTTGCCTTGCTATTGTCCCTCCTTTTGTCATTGTACTACATGAAATAGTAAATTTTAAGTGTAAGCAAAGAAAAAAGTAACTTAGCTTCTGGTGAGCCTAAGACACACAGAGCACTGTAGGAAAACAGGTGACCTGTAACCAACAGGGACAGCAGCATTTTCTCTGCTTTATGCATTATACATATTTGAAATACTTTTTGTCTGTCCCTAAAGTGACTTACATGCACAAAGGGAGTGAACTGAGAGGTTCTTGACCTTGCACGCGTGTCAACATGGCTTGCGGCACTCATTAAGGATGCCTGGCTTCCTGTCCACACCACCAGCTCTGCTGGAACATTCTGATGCCCAGTGCCAGCCCAGCTCCAGCCATCCCTGCCTCTTGGGAAGCTTCCTGTCCCCAAGATGACCAGTTCTTGGAGATTTTTTTTTTTTTTCAGAGGCCCAGAACTCAAACCGTGTATGATGCTGGAAAGGATACATGTAGCCATTGCCAGGCAACAAGCACACACTCTACATCTCCTTTAAAATAAATGCATGTCTGGTCTCCAGAACCCCAACAATGCTTCCCGAGAAGGACAAAGGGATGAGACTTTACAAACAGGTTGTTTTTCTTATAGATGATGTCCAAAATTATAGACATTACAAAAGCTCAACTACAATAAAGATGGAATTTCAGTCACAGAGCAAATGACCAGAAGAACTTGTGAAGTATTTTATATCAAAACTCATGCCAGTCTTGCTGTATTTACATACCATATATAATTATTATTTTTGATTTCTGGAGGGAAATCATCTTCTCTCTTCTAAGTTAATACACTGTTCAAGCTGGCAGGGACCTCGGTGACCATGTGCCCCGATGCATTCTTCCAGGACGGGCCAGGGTTCCTGCCCTTGAACCCAGAGCCTGCTGGCCCCCTGATTACGGCTTTCACGAGAAGCAGGATCATATCTTGGCCACTGCGTATTTATCTAGAGTTCAAAAGTTGGGTTAGAAAGATTCCCTGTTTTCATTTCATGCATCACAGAACCTGGGTAAACCATGACCCCAGCTCTCCCCATTTTGGGATCTCTTGATGGTGGGAGTAAGCTTCGCAGTTCAGCTGATGATGAGAACTCTTGAGGATCCTACATCTGGCCACTGCCAGGCCAGCAAAAGTGAGAGAAGTCACATCACACTGCCTGAGACCTGTGAAAAGGGGCCATGTGGGAACTCTCAGGATGGTGACGGAGGTAAAGCGAGCGAGAAATGAGCAAGCAAGCAGGATTTAGGACCTCCTGGCTTCCCTCACCACTGAGTCACAGAGGGAGCTCTCAGAAGATACAGCAAAGCCAGCGTGGTTCCCTGATGAGGGCCAGGGAAGAGCTTGCCACTTACCTTCAAAGGCTGCCTGGTCCCAGAATTCATACATATAAATTGTGAAACTTTCGGCCAGGCACAGTGGCTCATGCCTGTAATCCCAGCACTTTGGGAGGCCGTGGCAGGTGGATCACCTGAGATCGGGAGTTCAAGACCAGCCTGACCAACATGGAGAAACCCTGTTGCTACTAGAAATACAAAATTAGCCGGGTGTGGTGGCACATGCCTGTAGTCCCAGCTACTCAGGAGGCTGAGGCAGGAGAATTGCTTGAATCCAGGAGGCAGAGGTTGCAGTGAGCTGAGATTGCACCATTGCACTCCAGCCTGGGCAACAAGAGCAAAACTCCATCTCAAAAATAAATAAATAAATAAATAAATAAATAAAAGAATTGTGAAACTTTCTGTGTAGCCAGTCAACCCATGTTAAAATATTAACAGGACTATATTAGTCCACTTTTACACTGCTGATACAGATATACCCAAGACTGGATAATTTATAAAGGAAAAGAGGTATA
Source organism: Papio anubis (assembly GCF_008728515.1). Taxonomy (NCBI): domain Eukaryota; kingdom Metazoa; phylum Chordata; class Mammalia; order Primates; family Cercopithecidae; genus Papio; species Papio anubis. The sequence goes on from NC_044991.1 coordinate 38,686,486, forward strand.
ATGGACTCACAGTTCCACGTGGCTGGGGAGGCCTCACAATCATGGCAGAAGGTGAAAGCCACGTCTTACATGGCAGCAGGCAAAGAAGGAATCAGAGAGTCAAGTGAAAGGGGTTTCTCCTTATAAAACTACCAGATCTCATGAGACTTAATAATTCCATGAGAACAGTATGGGGGAACCACTCCCATGATTCAATTATCTCCCACTGGGTCCCTCCCACAACACTTGGAATTGACCATTGTTCAAGATGAGATTTGGGTGGGGACACAGCCAAAACATATCAGGGACATAATTCCTAATGAAACAAATAATAAAGTTGAAAATTTGGAATTGTATTAGATTCCCTTTGAGAGCAACACAAGTAACTCTGTTAACGCCCATCCAAGGCACAGTAAGTACCAACACCTTCGAATAATTGATCTGCCTTATGTATGACAGACTTGCCTCATTTTTAACAGATGAGTAAATTTCTTGGCATGGATCTCTTCTGTTTTTTCAAACTTATTGGTTTCCTCCTAAGAAGTGCCAACAGTTAACATTTAGGTGGCAGATTAGATTCTGTCTAGAAGTGTAAGCAGGCTGCCTCCATCACAGAGGGTTTTATTTATTTAAATATTTATTGAGACAAGGTCTCCCTTTGTCACCCAGACTGGAGTACAGTAGTGTGATCTCGGCTCACTGCAATTTCTGCCTCCTGGGCTCAAGTGATCCTCCCACCTCAGCCTCCCAAGTAGCTGGGACTGCAGGTGCAAGCCACTATGCCTGGCTAATTTTTGTATTTGTTTTTTTTTTTTTTTGAAGAGACGGGTCTCTCGCCATGTTGCCCAGGCTGATCTCAAATTCCTGAGCTCAAGTGATCAGGCTGCCTAGGCCTCCCAAAGTGCTGGGATCAGAGGCTTGATTGCACCTGGCCCACAGAGGGGTTTAGAAATAGGAAGAAATGTCTTGCATTCCATTGTACAGTGGCAAAGGGGTCTCACAGTAACAATGCTACCACAGAAGAGCGGGCTTTTTGTTTTGTTTTGTTTTGGAGACAGGGTCTTGCTCTGTTGCTCAGGCTGGAGTGCAGTGGTGCCATCATAGCTTACTGTAGCCTTGAGCTCCTTGGCTCAAGTGATCCCCCTGCCTCAGCCCCCAGAGTAGCTGAGACTACAGGTGCATACCACCACACCTTGCTAATTTTTAAAATTTTGTAGAGATGGGATCTTGCTATGTTGCCCAGGCTGGTCTTAAATTCCTGGGCTCAAGCAGTCCTCCCACTTTGGCTTCCCAAAGTGCTGGGACTACAGGCATGATCTCCTACTGCTGGCCCATGTTTCTTCATCGGCAATACCACCACTGGAAAACTGTGGTTTTTCGGAGCATCCAGAGATTTGAGGGTGAGGTCCCACACCTCTTTGCCTTTAGGCTGATTACCCCTTTGCTGGCTCAGGCCAAGCGTGAAATGTTCTATTTCTAGAGAGGAATACTTTACCCTTCCTCATTGCCTGGCCCTCCCTGGGTTCCACTTGCCAATATTTATACCCACTTCCTGACTCAGAGCAAAACTTTTAGTGAACTGTATAAAACTGTGGCTTTTACCAGGTCATTTTGAGCCCAGTGCATCCTCTGAGTTCTTGTGGATAATGCAAGAGCCCACGCCCGAGTTAAGGTCTGGCCATAGACACAAGCCTGCCTGTCTCTGTCTCTCAAGTGGGAGTCTCAATCATTTTCCACTTGGGAGCTGACCCTTGGTCACAGTCTGTCCATGGAGGTTTCTGAGTCCTGGGCAAGAGACACGTGGCAGGGTGTGTGCTGCTCTCACTTCGTGTGATGATCTGAAGCACTTGGTGGCTCACTCTTGTGCAGGACTATTATTTATTTTCTAAACCATGACATATTTCCTGGATTGATGTGCATCAAAATAACACATTTGGATGAGAAGGTTAGCTACACACAGTTGTAATATGCAAATATGAGTTCATGTGCAGAAAATTTCTCCTATATGTAACATTACTTTTTCTCATAGTTTATAATGAAATCCTTTTTACCATAAATGAAATTGGTAGTCACCTGCTTCCATCTCTGCAGAGAGAATAGCCCACACAGAATCTCGGCTTTCCTGTGTCTTTATCTTAAATCATTTACTTTCATCTGATTTGGTTTTAATTTAAAAGTTCTTTGGGGATGGGAACAGACAGACTGCAGAATGGTGGAAAATGCAGATTATGAAGAATTAAACATACTATTTTCCCACTTTCAGCTATTCGTAACTCTCAGTGGAAGTAGAAGGAAAAAATAATTCTGAAAAATGAAAGAAATAGTATCTGTGTGCATGTGTGTATGCTTTTCATAAGTTGTAAACCTGTGATACTGGTAGGGGCTGGTGTAAGAAAAATGTGGGTTTATGGGCAAATGATTTGGACCAGTGGTTCTCAAAGTCAGTTCTAGACCCAATAGTGGTAATGTGTGGGCATTGGTGAGAAATGAAAATTCTTGGACTTATCCTTGAGTCTACTGAGTTAGAAACTCTGGGATGAAGCCCAGAAGTCTCCAGATAATTCTGACGTATGCATCAGTTTGGGAAACATTGATTGAGATAATATGATGAATAAATGCAGGTAAACATGTTTTTCACATGTGAAGTTGGATTGAATATTTAAGCAACTGTAAGAAACAGTTCCACTTGCTATGACAATACATTTTTAGAAAAGCTAGAACTGGTATATCAGAAATCTGTAACCAGCAGACAAAATCCATTCTCCTAAGAAAAAAGCACTAGTCATTTGGTGGTTAGAGCAATGATGACCAAACACAGTACAGATTTAGTATGTGGTATTTCAAAAATTAATCATCCTTCATTAATCATGGGAGAGGGATGAAACGTCTAACTTGGCATATAAAAAATAAAGATGTAAAACTGAGTGGAGTATACTTTATTCTGCAAGAATTAAAAAGCATTAGTTTTGTACTGGAAGCACCTTCACACACAAGCATCTCTCTTTTAAGCAATGATTTATCAACATGGCTCGGAAGCACTGAAAAAAGCAATTGCAAGGATTCTGAAATTCCTCGTCACATTTCATTCCAAGTTTCGTGTGTCGTTTTCTGGAATCAGTTACTGGATTGATTGTCCCAACAAACCAAAAGATGTGACATCACCAAATTCAGCTTTTGATAAATAGGGTAAGTTGGAAGTTATATAAAGAAGAAACACAATTTATGTATACATGCATATGTTTATGTAAATTCGTTCAAGTAGAAAAATCCTTAAGTGGCATCTGTGAAAGCCAAAATTGTAGTTTTAAATCTTCCCTTTCCTCCCTCTTATTGCAAAAACAAAGACCAAGACCAAAATGAGTATTAACTGTGGCTACTCACTAGGTTTAAATCTCTGTAACGTGGCAAGAATGTTTGCTACATGAAGGTTTAGTAAGAATTTCTTAAATTCATGGGACTACTGGGTATACGTTTTTAAAGAAATAAATGGCCTGAGTGTAACACTAAGCCATCTGAAAGACTTTGGTGGAGTTTTATTACTCTGCCCTGTGTTGTAAGCATAAAGTTCAATGTGAAATCAATTCTGGGGCCTGGCCTTATCTATCTCATGTACATTGCTAATCTTCTCTGCTCTCCGCAGCCCAGCTCCTCACTTTTCAGCATCTCAGCAGGGCCCACATCTCTGGATGAGGAGACAATGAACATAGAGCTTTTTCTTTATGAGAAAAAAGTTTGCTGAATCCGCCTCTATTATTCTTGCATAATAATAGGCAGATGGAAGAACTTTTTTGAAAAAATTGCAATGATCCACCGGCTTGTGTTCATACAGAGTTTTGGTATCAGATAGATGGTGTGTGTGTGTATGTGTGTGCACACACGTGTGTGGGTATGGAGAGTCACTGCACAAAATAACAAAATAAATGAGACTCATTAATTAGTATGAGACTACAAAATCCAATATGAAAATATCTCATCTATTTCAAAACAGTTGATGGAAATGGGTCAGAATAACTGGATAATTATTCTGTTAATGGGATAATTATTCTACATTTAAAAAGTGAAAATAAATAAATCTTGGAAAAAGCACTATCATCATTATCAATTTCTCACTTCTAATTTTTCCCAACGATCTGATTTTTTTTTTTTTTTGAGACAGAGTCTCGCTTAGTCGCCCAGGCTGGAGTGCAGTGGCGGGATCTCGGCTCACTGCAAGCTCCGCCTCCCGGGTTCACGCCATTCTCCTGCCTCAGCCTCCCGAGTAGCTGGGACTCCAGGCGCCCGCTGCCTCGCCCGGCTAGTTTTTTGTATTTTTAGTAGAGACGGGGTTTCACCATGTTAGCCAGGATGGTCTCGATCTCCTGACCTCGTGATCCGCCCGCCTCGGCCTCCCAAAGTGCTGGGATTACAGGCGTGAGCCACCGCGCCTGGCCTCTGAATATTTTTAAGAACAATTAGGTAAAATTCTAGGACACTCTTTTGTTACATTTATTCTAAGTTGGATATTCTTATTTTTATACACCACAACTTAAAACGGTCTGGATTTTACAATGTTATCACTCCTTATCTTTTTCTGAACATTCATTTCTTTGAAGCTGGAATGGTTAAAATGAGTTCAGATTTGCTGCTTGAGTTATACGGCGTCTTGGATCCCTAGTATGCAAATCTATGACTGTAAACTATAAGGGTCTGCAGCAAAAGACCTAGGAAAATATAAATGGCTTATATCCACTCACCCCGCATGCCAGATATCTTTTGGAGGTGAATACAAAACATGTGCCTACAAAAGTGAACTATTACTAAAAAGGTAGGGCCAGCAGTTTTCTGTAGAAGGGGCAGACGCTATCTTTCCATTGTGCATGGAAATATCCCCTCGTTGTGACCTCTCTGTGTATCTGAGGCCACTTGAGGGCCTCAGTGACTCCTCCTGGTAGTGACTCTCAGCAAGGTGGGAAAAGAATCTCCAGGAACAGAGGGTCTTCTCCAGGTGCCAGCTGGTGAGGCCACTAGGATGCACTCAGGAGGAAGTGTGAGCCCCAGTGCCCATCTTCCCTTGGCCAAGGCCAGGGAGACATCCCACTTGTGCACGGCTGCAGCCTGGGGAGTTCAGCCTGCTCAGAAAATTGCCGTGAGGGTTTCTCTAGTAGACATGGTCAGGTTTGGGGATATTGACCTATCCCAGCCCCATCTTAAATCCCAGCTCAGCAGAAGCCATGACAAGAGCAATCTGGCATCACTGAACAGCCGGCTCATTTCAAACCCCATTCTCAACTCACGACCCGAATCAGCTGTGCACGCCTCAGATCTAGGCAGAAATAGGCTAAATTCTCATTTCAAAAGGGAAACCCCCACAGTTCCTGGGCTGGCAATCATTATGCATGGAAACATGAAAACTCTACGTAGTCCCAGAATTCTCACTTTGAGAAATTCAGCCATGAATTACAGTTTCTAAAGATTTCACAGAAAACGTATTTTTTTTTTAAAATCAAGCTTCTGACTAAATGTCTTTGCTTAATGTTAAAAGTAAAACTAATCAAGACTAGTCTAACAAGATACTTAACATGAAAGTATCTAATGCTTTGTGGGCACTGATCAGCATAATGAAAATACCCTGCCCTGTGTCCAAGGTATAGTTGTAAAATACACAAATGTAGTAATAAAACATTTGAAGATAGAAACACTGAAAACATGCTAAGTACCTAGTATTCCTCCCACCCCAGGAATATATATTTTTCAACAGTTAAAAAAAGTTGGTGCTGTGGATTAGTGGTTATTTTTCTTCTGCCTCTTATAAACGAATTTGCTGCATTTCTGGTGGAAGCTTAGCTGTCTGTGTTTACTAATTTAGATCTGGGTAGTTATTTCTTGAGCATCACCTAGCATCAGAACACGGCTTATTACAACTATGTTATTGTCACTTTTAAGGTATCAGCTTTGGAGAAATCCTAATTTTCACGATTAAGAACTACTCAAATCAGACAGAATGGAGAACTTGGCCACTCTAGAATGTCATTGTCAGTCCTGTGATGCTCCTTCTCTCATGTTCAACGGAAACAATGAATTCCTAACTAATGTATTCTAGGACAGGTGGAGTTCTAGAATTCTATGACAGGATGATAGGCCTAAAGTCCCTTCAAGATTTACAGGAGACCCACAGCTGGCCACTTCATTCTCATAATCTGCCACACATACGCCAGCTTTCCAGGTGAGGCAACGCAGAAACAGCAGGTGGCAAATACCTGGACACATAGTGACTGCAAACATTTTACCTTGCATCCATTCTCCTCAACGAAAAACACACAGCCTTCCAGGGGAGAAAGTAATGCACTCTGCTCTGGGAAGGATAGAGAACAGAGAAGTTTATTTTACACTATCCGTCCAAGAAAACAATCGCGATAAACCAGTGCAAAATGTGCAACAGAATCAATAAGTGTGTCTTAGCTCTGAGAGCCCAAATTGGTGATTTCTTCTCCTGTTCCTCAGTTGGGCAAGTGCCCCATTCGTTAATGCTGGCTCGCATCATAGACAGAAACATTCAACCAATTTGTAGCAGGTTATTTTTTACAAATTCATACCAGAATGTGTACAAGGGACAGGGAAAACCATACCGAATGAATGATAAGTGATCAGTGCTTAAAGTAAATACAAGGGACAGCACGGGCAAGAATCCACAGTTTCAATAAATACAAGTGAACAAGCATGGGTGTGTCTTGACTGGGTGGAATTAGTCTGCGTAATAATTCAGCATCATACAAAATCTAGCAGGGCTGTTGAGCGGTGATTGGCAAAAACGTTCACAATAACTTACGCCCTTGAGCGAGTCTGCATGTAACACATTCTGTGGTTTCAAAGGTGTCAGTTCTCTGTTTTCTTCTTCCCTGGCCATCCCTCCAGGAAGGGAGGGGTGCAGCTGGGCCAGCTTGGCGGAGGCGCCCCGTGAGGAAGGACGTTTGCCCAAGAGCCAGCGGTCAGGGTCCAGTGTACTCAATACCAAGTGGCAAACTGGGACTTAATTGACGACGTCTGTGCAAAGTGCGCTTCTCTCCATTTTCCAAGAAACCAGTGTCTGTAACTCCTGCATGTAAAGCAGTGGTGGCCTCTGGGTCACTCCCTGTCACCCCAAATGCCAAACAACAAGAGCGCATCTCAGGGACTCACAAGTTGGGGAAGCTTCTGTTGTTGACTGCCTGGCACCTCATGGATGGGTAGTTTAACTGGGGCCCCCTTGTCCAAGGCAGGCTAGAACTATTGCTTGAAAACTAGAAAGAACCTAGTGAGAAAGAGATGGTGATGATGGACATGAGGGAAGTTGTCTTCTTCCTCCAAAACCTTGTGCCCCCCAACCCCAGAGGACGCCCATAAGACTTTAGCGAGGCGTCCTTGGCTATAAAATGTCATGCATTTGTTCTCGGTGGCCTTGCCCAGTGGCTCCTCTAAAAAGCTCTACATCCATGCATACTCCAACACGTCTGGGACGCAGGCCCAGACAACACGGCAGGTGCAACCTTTGGGTCATTGATTAATCCGGAGCCCAGTGGAAGAAGATGCAAGAGAAGTTCTTGATCTCTGGAAGAAAAGGAGTAAAAAGGGAAGGCCCCCAAAAGAAAACAATCCCCCCAAATCCAGTAACCTAGGCATCATCTCCAAACCAAACAAAATCCCAAACACTCTCTGTAATCAACGGGCCCCCTCCTCTCTATTTCTTCAACAGTCTCAGGTCACAAATTAGGTGAGTCTTCCATCAAATAACTTAAAAAAGGAGGAGGGATTGGAATCAGTGTTGCCTGGCTCGGGCCAGTTAGCAGCCAGTTTTTCTAGAATCTCAGTCGCTGTTCCAAAATGGAGCTGGAAAAGTCACGTGGATGTTGGATGTCTTCACACGGAGGAGGCAGGAAAGGGTGGGTGGGCATGATCCTAGGATTGGGGAAGTGACGATGGGGTAGGGGAGAGCCTGGGCCACCAAAACAGGAGTGGAGGCCTGAGGACAGCACAGGAGAGACGAACGCCGTGGCCCCAGGGTCCTGTGTGACTCAGGGTGCGGCCAGGTCTCGTATTGCACAGAAAAGAAGGAGCTGAGCCTCTGCGGGCACCCAGCGGCTCAGTGGTCCCCGCACATGGGCAGGTTCACGAAGGTGAACACGTTGAACTCAGTCATGATGGAGAAGCACAGGAACACGCCATACAGGAGGAGGCACCCACAGCCCAGCTTCTTGTCCAGCTGCCACTTGTTCAGGTGGACGCCGAACACCTGCAGGGCACAGAACAGGTTCAGAGGGCACCAGGAGGAGGCAGCAGCCTCTGGGGGGTTGGTAGGGGAACCCAGGGGACCCAGGGAAGGGCTGCTGTCTGTGGGCCTCGGGCAAGGTTCTGATCCTCTTTGAGCCTGCAAAATCCACCTCTCGTCTTGGACTGTGGGAGGTGAAAACATCAATATCAGGAAGGAAGGAAGCCAGAAGCTGCTGGTTGTAGAAAAATAACTAAAACAAATGGCAGGACTCACAAGCACATCCCAGCAGCCAATCCTCTTCCATGGAGCTCCAACATCACACCCCTGTGGGCCCTTCATTTGTTCTGGGCCTTCCCCATCTTGCTCTAAGCAGACCCCTGCTCCCCTGGGCACACTGATCCCTCAGTCCTCAGGCGGCGGCGGCTGCATCTCTTCCCATGGCTGTTCTGGAGCGGAGGAAGTTGCTCCCTCCCCACTGCTCCTCACGGCTGCTTCCAGACCATTTTCCTTCTCTCCTCCCTAAAAACACTGAGCCTGGAATCTTGGTTCTTCCCACAGTTCCTCTTGGTTCCTCCTGTTGCAGCCAACAATGTAACCCCGGCCACTGCCCATCCTTGAAGCTTTCTGCCCCAGCTCTTGCCAATCTCCTCTGCACTCCTGCTGACTTTCTCTGTGATTTCAATGCTCCCGGAGGGGAGAGGGTCTTTCCAACACCCTGCCCCATCAAGTCCTCATCCTTCACCTGGCCTCAGCCACTCACACCCACCAGCCCATGTGCTACCCAAATATAAATGAAATAAAATTAAAACACAGCTCCACATTTCAAGTGCTACAGCCAACCGTAGCCAGTGGTACTGTCCAGCCCAGCTGCCGGCCATTTCACTGCAGAAAGGTCTGCTGGGTGGCACTGGGGCCTAGATGTTGCTATTGGCACTGACAGAAGCATCTGTGTTATCTTAGCGTCACACATCCCACTTTCTGACTCCAATCTCTTCCTTTCTAGTTTACTCCTCCCGATTCCCCAGCTCCCACAACTCTGCAAATGCCCATAGTCCACACCTCATTGATACCATCACCAATTCTCTACACTTCACCCACTTTGCCCCTTTCCTTCTCTCCTTCTTCTGCTTCAATTCCACCCACACTCGCTAGAGTCACTCCGGGGCATCCACCCTGATTCCCTGGCCTCTCTCTTGCTCGGTTGTCCTTGCTTGGCTAAGCCATAGCCCTCCAGTTCAAGCCAGGTTCCAATCTGGTTCATGCCGCATCCGTGCAGCTGACCATCAGGGCTGGAGGAAGTCGGCCAGCCATGCTGATGGGTCTTATTTTAAAAATCGAGACCACTGACATTAAGTGGGTCATTCATGCTTTTCAGCAGGCATCTCATCCTTCCCTAGTCCCTTGTCTCTCCCTTCCCCAGATGGCTACTTCACACCTCTCCCCTCTCTTCCAATCTCCAACACTCGCTTCCCCATCCTCACTTATCCCCATGGCACAAAGCTCCCAACCCCACCTCCCTGCCTTCTCTCCTGGCAGTGAGCTCAACTCCACCCTGCATGCCCCAGATCCCATCTCCCACACTGCTTAAGGACCTGGTTCCAGCAACTCCCTCTCTTGCCAGCCACATGCCCCAGCTCCATCCCTGGGTTATTCTAAATGGCATACAAAGATTCTGTTATCTCACTCATCTTAAAATAACACTTTTTTCTGAATTTCCATTTTTCTCCTTTCTTTACAGTCAGATAACATGAAAGAGTTGTGAATGTCTGCTCACAGTCTCCAATCTCACTCCTTCCATTCTTTATTAACTTATTCCACTCAACTGCACAGCACTACCCTCTCATTAGCACCAACGGTTTTGCATTGCTAACTCCAACGACCAGGGCTCAGGGCTCCTCTCCCTGACTCAGCCCATAGCTCCCTCCACCTGGAAAACCCTCCAGTAGGTGGCTTCCAGGACCCCGCACTCTCCTGGTTTTATTCCTGCATCTCCAAACTGTTCCTTCTCTGTTTCTTTTGGTGTTTCTTCCTTATCGACCTGACCTGCGAGTGTCAGACTGCCTCAACACTGAGATCTTGGGCCTCTTCTCTCTTTTGTGTGCACTCACTCCCTTGGTGATCTCTCCCAACTGTAGGGCTTTAAATACCATCTACACTATGGTGTCTCCAGACTGAACATCTCTCGTGAACTTAGGCTTATATTTCCAATGGCTTTCTTGACCTCTTCCCCTGGATGTCAAACAGGCATTGCAAACTTAAGATGTTTAAAATTGCTTTTCCTCCCCCAAACTTGCCTCTCTTCAGCATTTTGGCAACCTCATTTTGACAGCCCAGTTAGTGGTTAGCCAGGTCTCCTGTAGATGGTATAACTATAGCATAGCCTAAAAAGTCACACGGTAGCTATGAGTGTGCACCCTGGTGTCAGCTGCCTTGTTCCTCCATTCACTCGGTGTCAATAAAGATGAGTCAATTAGTTTCTCTAGGCCTCAGTCGCTCATCTGTATAATAGAATGACATTAGTGACACCTCATGGGGGGCATGATGAGCTCCAAATGGGAAAATATGTATACAAAACATTAAGTATACGGTGTTGGCTACTACAACTGTCACCACTCCACGTCATAGAAGAACTGCAGGACCTCCTAAACCATAAGAGCACGAATGATGTCGATTTTCACTTTTGCATAAGGCAGTGTTTGCTTTGGTGAAATCTTGACATTCAATTCACACCCTGATCCTATAAACTACTTATCTTGCTTCCTGCCTGTCCTTCTGAATTCCCATTCTCTGGCATATTTATGCTAACAACATGCCAGGTGTAACTCAATGACTACTTCCTTGAAAAATTAAGAAAAAAACATATTGTGTCTCAATGCTTATTAATGCCAACAGCATATTTGTATGTTAATGGATGCTTCATGTGGATGAGTCTATGCGTTGGTGTGAACTTGTTCCAAACACATCAGTTGAATTGGGAATATTAAAGTACACAAGTGGGCGTAATGGCTGAGACAGCAGTGGAATGGCCTCAAAATGTACTGTCAATAAAATATATTTTTAGTTTCCAAGTATTAGTCAAATTCATGGATTCATGTGGAAACCTGGAACAATCAATGAATTGGAATCTACCTTTCCAAGACTAATATTGCAGACAAAGTGGGATCTTCTCTTTGCATTTGGGAAAACAGTATGTGTTCTACTTAAGATAGGGTCATGCCTTTGAGAGGAAGGCCGGCTTCTTTCAGAAACGGAGAAGGTGTTCTAGTGGGTTGCTAGGACTCACTTCTAAAAGAAAGAGCCAGGAGATGGGACACGGTGGTTGCTTGTCTCCAGTCACCAGGAGGCCAAGCTCATCTAGTCTCCAAAGAACCCAAGGGGAGGAAAGAACAGGCAAACACAAGTACGAGGAGAGAGCTGCCAACTTACCGTGACAAAAACAGAGGCCAGGAGCAAGCCCACAGAGTAGATCAGCCCCCTGCTATTCAGCCGGATCTGTAAGAGAGGGTTAGAGTTAGGCTTCTGACAAGCTAGGCCTCCAAAGCAGAGTTAGGCTTTGGAAAGGGCATCTGCCCACACAACTCTGAGTAGCAGTGATTCCACGTCTCTCCTCTAGAATGAAAAACCAACAGACAGCTTCAGCAGCCAGCTCCGCAGCTTACACTTGAGACGTGTGCTCTTCTGGAAACCCAAGGCTTGTCTTTGTCTTGTCCACTCTCAGTCCCATCCTGGCCTTACCCTCAACAGCAGGGTCCTGGCTGGAGTGCCCCACGGCCACCTGAACTCTCCATCTGGGACTGTGAGATTCTTGTGGCCCACAACATATCCCTGTCCACACGTTCCTTTACCTCCGGGGAACTTCTGCTGTCTCAAACCCGAACTGCTTTTAGGATGAATTTCACGACATGGGCAATGGAAAAATATGAATAAACTTTTCATCTCTTTTGCACCAAAATGTCTCTGTCCTTACCCTAACTTGATGGGAAGAAGTGGAGGAGGGTTGCTGTTGCGGGCAAACAAAACAGAAGAAAAAGTTAAAATTCCATTTCTGATGTTAGTAAAGGGATTTTGAGAGGTTTGTTTTTCACACAGTGGGGAAAACAGCCAATGAAGGGAAAGAGAGAAACGTATTTGGAGTTCCTTCTTTTTTTTTTGAGACACAGTTTCACTTTGTTACCCAAGCTAGGGCACAGAGGTGTGATCTTGGTTCACTACAGCCTCAACCTCCCAGCCACAAGTGATCCTCCCACCTCAGTCTCCTGAGGACTACAGGCACACACCATCACACCTGGCTAATTTTTGATTTTTTGGTGGAGGCTAGGTCTCACTGTGTTGCCCAGGCTGGTCTTGAACTCCTGGAAGCAAGTGATCCTCCCACCTTGGCCTCTCAAAGTGCCCATTACAAGCATCCCAAAGTGCTCTCAAAGTTTCCAGCCTTGGAGTTTCTATAGAATAGCACTGACCAGCAGAACTTTCTGTGGTGATGGAAAGGTTCTATATCTGTGCTCTCCAACATGGGAGCCATTAAGTACATGTGGCTGTTGGGCATTTGAAATGTGGCTCATGCAACTGAAAAAAAAAAAAAAGCAGTTTTAATCTCGTCCTCAACCAAATTTACATTTAAAGAGCCACATGTGACTGTGGCTACAATATGAAGCAGAGCAGGTAGAGAGTACTGGAGTGCTGACTTGGCCGACAAAGGTCAAATAGTTTCTTTCATGATGTAGAGAAGACATTGCATCTGCCTTTGACCAAAGTCACGAGGCCGGCTGCCCCAAAAGAGAAGAGATTCCTTAGAGCAGTGGTTCTCAGAGGGTGCTTTTGGGGCCAGCAGCAGCAGCAGCATGCGGGAACTTGCTAGAAATGCAGGATCTCAGGCCCCACCCAGAACTCCTGAATCAGAAACGCTGGGGCAGGGCCCACGAATCTGTGTTTTAACTCCAGGTGATTCTGATGCACAGGAAAGTTTAAGAACCACTGATTTAGAGAAAGTATAAAGCTCAGATCCACTTCTTCTGGTCTCCAAGGGTTCTGGGGAAGGGATCTTGATATTCATCTTTCACATGCTCTCTTGGAAATGCTTGTGTGCATTCAGGTTTGAGGACGACAGGCCCCAATCAATGTACACTATCCTGCAGGGAGTGAAAAGCTTCTCTGTGTTCATGGGAAGGGAAAGTGAGGCTGGCTGATTTCTGCATTGTTTTCATTAAACAACTAAGTGGTGATTATCGAGTAAGAGTGGTTCTGGGCCCTTCTGACACGGTTTAAGGTACCTCGTGCCATGACAGCACCAGTTCACTACTGGAGTGTGCATATGGGAAGGTGTCTCCATAGGTGGGTGTGTCAGGTTTATTTTCTGACAGGACAGAAAATATGGACACCATACGCCCTAAACAGCCAACCCTTTCTGTGAAGATGTGACTTAGGGATGTCCTGTCATGGAGGGATTGAGCTGGACTCTTTCTCCAGTGATCTGCAATCCCTGCGAGTCAACCATTTGCTGGCCCCCAGCTGGAACATGCTTCCCCGCCACCAAATGCCTTCCCGAGAATAAGGAAAGGCTCAAGTCATAGCTCTATGACACCAGAGCAATGGCTTAACCTGGTTAATTCAGTGTGGAAAAATGGCAGATTGGCCCCATCGCAGTCCAGCTGGTGGCGTAACTTCATGCACACACTCAATCTGACTGTGGGTAGACTGTTCTACTTTCATCAGCTGGGTTGGTGTAAAGAGGCCAACACACAGGACTGCATCACAAATGTGTTGCATTGAAGGAGATTTTCTTCCTCCAAGTATTCTGTCCACACTGACTATGATAATCCCCTGCGTTCTGGTCACTGTTGAAGGGGAGAGGTGGGCTCCTCACAGCAAGATGGCAACCCCTAGGAGAGAGGAAGAGGCTCTTGGAGCTATCCTCAGTCACCCTTGGGTAGAGGTGAAACTGTAGATAAACACTCAGGAATCCTTTTGAGCTCTTAACTTTCAGCACTGCACACACAGATGCCTTCTATGAGGGACAATGCATTTCCAGCACGGCTTGCCCTCTGAGCTCCAGGGTCAAATCCTTGTCAGCAACAAGAACTTAGTAAAGTGATTTCACACCCTTAAGAAACCAAGAGAGCGAAGCTCCTAGCAGGAAAATTCTCTTTGGTCAAACATTTTCAAAAGGAATCCTGTTAAACCAAAGTTTTTCAACTTTACTCTTCCTGTGTTCACATGAAATCTCGAACAGCGTGGCTGAAATTCTAAATTTGGCTCCAGAGGCCAAAGGCAACTCACTATTTTGTGGAGTTTCTATGTGTTTTTAACTTCTCACCTTTTTCTCTATAGCCTTCCTTTGGTCATGAACTGCTACACGCACCCAGGAGTGTATTTTTGTGTTTTCATTGTGAGAGACCTGGGCTCTCAAAGCCTATATTTACTCCTTGCTGTCTGACCCTTGTACTTCCACAAGGATGTGACAGGCAGGAATGAGGGCTCCTTCAGCTGCCTTCTGGCCCAGCTCAAACATCTCCCGGCTGCTGCAGCTATGGATGGTTTGGGGCAGGAGTCATGGCCTCTTTTTGTTTTTTTTAGAGACTGGGTCTCACTGTGTTGTCCAGGCTGGAGTGCAGAGGTGAAATCACAGCTCACTATAGCTTTGAACTGTGCCCAAGTGATCCTCCCGCCTCAGCCTCCCAAGTAGCTGGGACTATAGGCACAAACCACTACGCCCAGTTCATTTGTTGTTGTTGTTGTTTGTAAAGATAGGATCTTGCTATGTTGCTCAGGCTGGTCTCAAACTCCTGGCCTCAAGCAATCCTCCAGCACTGGCCTCCCAAAGTGCTGGGATTACAAGCATGAGCCACTGCATCCGGCTCCAGCCTGTCTTTGTAAACACAATTTTATTGGAACTCAGTTCATTCATTTATGTGTCATCAATGGCTATTTCCACATGACAGCAGCTGAGCTGAGTGGTTTTGATGGAGACAGTATGATCCACAGGGCTTAAAATATTTCCTCTCTGGCCCCTTATAGAAAATGTTTGCAACCCTCTGATTTAAGGCATGGACTCCGGAGCTAACTTCCTGGGTTTTGAATCTCTGCTAGGTCACTCGCTTGCTATATCATCGTGGACGGGTAACTGAACTTCCCTAAGCCCCAGTCTTTCAAAGTGTAAAATGGGGGATAATATAGTTCCTGCTTTGTCGGTGCTTATGAGGTTGAACTGAATTAATCCATGTTAAAATGGTTGAAGAGGGCCTAGGGTATAATATATTCCCAGTAACTGGGGGCTGGGTCCACTTCCTTGCACCCCCGAGGCTGCTTCTTTTCTAAACCTATCACTGAACAATAGCTTACTAGATTGCAGACACTGCAAGGGTAGGAACCACGTCTGACTTTACCCTCCACCTGGCACAGGGCTGGGCACAGACCACGTGCTTAAAACATAATTGATGAATGAATAATACATGTCCATGAGATCTCATTTTGAATATGCATTATAAGGAGGCCAGTGTTCTGTGGGGCAGCGGGGACTGGTCAGAGTGAGGTTAGAAGCAGAGAGACCCCAGATGCCATTCCCTGGATAATGTTCCAGAAGCAATGTGGTCTCTGCCCAATGTTCTCTCTCTCCCTTCCCCACTTTACTTAATTTATTTTGAGTCTATGTAGTGTTTTTAAACCCAGCATGCTGCTATGAAAGTTTTCAAGCATTCAGGAAAGTTGCAAGAATTATACCATCTTTTTTTTTTTTTTTTTTTTAAAAAGCAGGGCATGTCCACATGTGCTTGTGGGGACTTCAAAGTAAACTGCAGAGACCAGGCCATTTCACCCCTGAGCACTCCTGTCTGCATCTCATTAAGTAGAGTTCATTCACAGTTCATGGGTCTTTTATTCTTAGATGCCATTTTTATATAGTAAAATTCCCACAACAAAATTGTACCATTCAACAGGTTCTGAGAAACGCATACACCCATGCAACCCAAACTACCATGACACAGAACACTTCCGTCATTCCAGAAAGTTCTCGGGTGCCCTCCTGCAAACCTCGCCCGAGGCAGGCACTGCCCTGTTTCTCCACCACAGGGCAGTTCAGCCTGTCCTAGAGCTTCATAGCAACGGAATCCTGCAGCGTGGACTCTTTTATGTCCGCATCATTTTAAAAGACTCTTTCAATGTTTTCATTGCATCAACAGCTCATTTATTTTTACAGCAGTGTAAATATGCCATGGTGTGTTTAATTATGCTCCTGTTGATGGACATCTGGGCTGCTTCCAATTTTGGGCTATTAATGTCTATTACTTTTATAACTCAAAAACAAAATGAAAAGAGGCCTGTAGGGCTCCTCCTTCCTGAGAGGCTAGCCATTAAGGAAGATGCGAGGAGGGCCAGGAGTTCTGTTAAGGACCTCATGTCACTATTTCACATCCTAGCACCCCTTCTCTGTAGTTGGCACCTTAAGCACACTCCTGAACCCTCTTTGAGACTTTCGGTCTAGCTAGGTGGGGGTCTCACCTCCTTCCCACCTCTACTCTGCTCATCCCGCCCTAAGTCCTTTTGCCTCTTCCAAGTTCACCATTGTCCATATGGTGCTGATGTCATCCTGCTTGTGCTTGGGTTGGGGCACGTTCTTACCAGACCAGCAGGTCCAAATGATCAGAAGGCGGATGCCTGGCTTGTGAGTTTTTCCTCACTCTAGCACCTAATTCCCTCACCCTTCCAGTCCCTGGCTCCACATACTATATGTTTAAATGAGCATCTGGGCCAGGTGTGGTAACTTATGCCTATAATTCTAGCACTTTGGGAAGGTGTTGTGGGTAGATTGCCTGAATCTAGGAGTTAAAGACCAGCCTGGGCAACATAGCGAGATCCCATCTCTACAAAAAAATAATAAAAATTAGCCAATTCTGTTGGCATGTGCCTGTAGTCCCAGCCACTCGAAAGACTGAGGTGGGAGGATCACTTGAGCTGGTGAGGTCGAGGCTACAGTGAGCTGTGATCCCACCACTGCACTCCAGCCTGGGTGACAGAGCAAAACCCTTTCCCAAACAAACAAAAAAATGAGCATCTGCTGCCAGGCGTGGTGGCTCACACCTGCAACCCCAGCACTTTGGGAAGCCAAGGCGGGCGGATCATGAGGTCAAGAGATCGAGACCATCCTGGCCAACATGGTGAAAAACTGTCTCTACTCAAAATGCAAAAATTAGCTGGGCATGGTGGTGCATACCTGTAGTTCCAGCTACTCGGGAGGCTGAGGCAGAAGAATTGCTTGAACCTCGGAGGCGGAGGTTGCAGTGAGCTGAGATCACGCCACTGCACTCCAGCCTGGCGACAGAGTGAAACTCTTGTCAAAAAAAAAAAAAAGCATCTGCTGGTGATTCTTAGCATGCGTGTGTGTGTATGTGCATGTGTTTGCATGTGAGCATGCACATGTGTGCGTTTCCCTGCATATGTTTGCATGTTTGCATGCATGTGTGTACGTTTGCCTGTGTGTGTTTGCATGTGTGGATGTGTGTGTTTGCTTGCATGTGTGCATGCATATGTGTGGCATGTTTGCATGTATGCATGCATGTGTGCACGTTTGCATGTGCTTGCATGTGTGTATACGTGCATTTGCCTGCATGTGTTTGCATGTGTGCATGTGTGCATATGTGTGTGTTTGCCTGCGTGTCTGCATGTGTGTGTGTTTGCCTGCGTGTGTCTGCATGTGTGTGTGTGCGTTTGCCTGTGTGTGTCTGCGTGTGTGTGTGTGCATTTGCCTGTGTGTTTGCATGTGTGGATGCATGTGTGTGCGTTTGCCAGCATGTGTGTGCATGTGTGTGTGTGCCTTTGCCTGTGTGTGTATGCATGTGTGCATGCATGTGTGTGGCATGTTTGCATGTATGCATGCATGTGTGCACATTTGCATGTGCTTGCATGTGTGTGTACGTGCATTTGTCTGCATGTGTTTGCATGTGTGCATGTGTGCGTGTGTGTGCGTTTGCCTGCGTGTCTGCGTCTGTGTGTTTGCCTGCGTGTGATCTGTATGTGTGTGCGTTTGCCAGCATGTTTGCATGTGTGCATATGTGTGTGTGCCTTTGCCTGCATGTGTCTGCATGTGTGCA
Source organism: Papio anubis (assembly GCF_008728515.1). Classification (NCBI taxonomy): domain Eukaryota; kingdom Metazoa; phylum Chordata; class Mammalia; order Primates; family Cercopithecidae; genus Papio; species Papio anubis. The sequence goes on from NC_044991.1 coordinate 38,704,771, forward strand.
TGCATGTGCATACTGGGAGGCAGTGAGGCTGCATAGCAAAGGGCAAGAGTGGAGAGTTGATTGAGAGACAGGCCATGGTGAGGGTTGGCTTTAAGCTGATCTTTGCAAGTAACAAAGCAAGAGGGCACCAAATTGTTTTTTAATTGAGGCATAATTTGCATAGAGTAAAACGCACAAATCTTAAGTGTTCTTACTACTGGATGAGTTTTGACAAATGCATATACTCATGTAACCCACACTTCAACAAAAATATAAAACATTTTCATCATCCCAGTAACTTTTCCTGAAGGCAGCAAAACACTTTCTTGAGGCATGCTAAGCCAAATGATATCACCAAACCCTTCTCATCCGTGAATGACCTTTGGAAAGGCCTGCACAGTGTTGAACTAGATCATCTCCCTCCTCCCTGCCTCACAGACACAAGGAACATTAAGTGCCAGTGCAGAAAATCTTCAAGGCAATACTGATCTGAGAGCATGTGAGGCACATCTTGGATTGTTCAGCCCTGACATTTAATGCTGTTTTCATTGCTTGCCTTAAGAAGCATGCATTTTCATTCTCTAATTCCCTCTTGGCAGTTGTTGTGGAGGAAACAGGAGGGTATCTATTTCCAAAGTCAACAGGAATTTAGCCCACAGTGCATGTATATTTTTCAGTACGGATGCAGACACAGATACTCATTCATACCAAGTTTCATGCATACTTGCTGTTCATAAAATAGTTCTTTGAACCTTATTACCTTTGGAGAGCCCATACCCCCACCCTAAAAGATTCTGATTTCCCCAGTACTACAGTTTAAAATCTCTCTATGGCTTGTGGTCAGCTCGACCCAACCAACAAATTCTTTTAGGAAAAATAAGAAGCCCCGGCATTTTTCCTAATTTATTTCTAACTTGGAACATATGTGGCATGTCATTTCACATTTTCTTATTTGGGTAGTTTTACACTTGTTTGGGTGTAGTTTCCAAATGGACGTTCCCAGCTGTGGCTTTACATTGTATAATATCACTGGGTGGGAATCTCTTTGTTTGAACAATTAAATGAGGTAAGACAGTGACCAAGCCCACAGAAAAGAAGCAATTACATGACAGTTGCATCCCTAAGTCCTTTAGTCATTTAGTACCACAGTGCGTTTAGTTCCAGTGGCCACTCATGAAGTATGCAGAGTGAGTTTTGTTCTCCACATTTGAAAGATGAGACAACTGAGGCTCAGAGAGGTTAAACCACTTTGTCAAGTTTATGAAGTTGGTGAGGAGTCAGGTCTGCACTTAGAGTTGGGCTTCGCACCCTAAATTCTCAATTTTGTTATACACTGCTAGGCACAGCAGAAATCCAGGGTATAGCCTCCCTTTACCCTCTAAGAGCCCTCAGAAGTGCATCTGGACCTTTCCTGCCTAGCAATTTTTTTTTTTTTTTTTTTTTGAGATGAAGTCTTGCTGTGTCACCCAGGCTGGAGTGCAGTGGCATGATCTCAGCTCACTGCAACCTCCTCCTCCTGGGTTCAAGTGATTCTCCTGTCGCAGTCCCCCAAGTAGCCTCCCAAGTAGCTGGGACTATAGGTGTGTGCCACCACACTTGGCTACTTTTTGTATTTTTAGTAGGACAGGGTTTTACCATGTCTGCCTACCATGTTTGTAAAAGTCCTGAATGAACTTTAAGAATCACAGATGCCCCTGCAGCAGTTGCCATCAGTACTCATCCACGTCCCCCCATCTCCCTGAGGTGCCATTTTGGTGGGTGCCAGCTGCCTCCCAACAGCCATTCCTGCCTCCGTGCCTAGGACCTTCTCCTGAACCACAGAAGTGCCAAGAAACGAGCAATCCTAGAAGCTGTTCTCAGCCAATGACTCTGAGGAGTGGGTGCAAGCTCCCTTGCCTCTCGGATGGAGTCATTCTGAGACAGAAGCTGTCCCCTGTTTCCCAGACTCCCACTGTGGGAGTCAGCCCTGGTTGCCCACTGTGGTAATAGTCTTGCTAGAACAGTTGCTGTGAGCTGCCTTCCCTCCTTCTCTCTCTCCACTGTCATACTGCTCCCCCTCAATAAACTCTTTACCCTGGATCCTCATCTTAGAAATGAATAGTTTCTGAGGGACCTAAACTGTGATGAACAAAGAGACTGATTCGGCTTTCTAGGTAAGCCCTTCCACAGTAGGATCTGGAAGAACCCTTCCTTCCCCCGGGCATCACCTAATTTTCCTAACATAGAGCCTGAAACTCAATGGTCAATATTAAGGGAATTGGGTGGTGATACTTTTGCTCCCAGGAGCTATGCTTGAATAACCTTGAGAGGCCTCATTCATTAAGACATCACCACACAATCCCCAAGTTACCTATCTAGTTCCTGTGGGGATAGTTTGTAGACAACCCTAGCAGTGGCCGTCTGACACGGTCCTGTTTCTGTGGTGTAAATACTGCCATCACGGCTGATTTCAGACTACCAACGTGGCATCACCGGAGGAAGCTACGAAGAGTTGCACATGATCGCTTCTCTGGAGGCTGTATGAGGTGGCTCCAGCACCCTACTGTCCCTGGGGGCGAGGGAAGGAATTTGCAGAAAAGGGAAGACTGGTTCTAGCAGAGGGAGCAGTGTCCTGATGCTGGGAGCCTGAATTGGGAATGGTTGCCATACAAGGTGAGAATGAAAGACATGGGAGATATCAAGAACTAATGGGTTCATTGATTCATTCCACAGAAAGCCCTCTGCTAGGTGTTAAGGAGCACGAGTTGAGTAAGATACAGTTCCTGTCCTCAGGGAGTTAAGGGGGAGGCACACACATCACAGAATATACCCCCATGCTGTCATACAGGTCCTAAATTTGGCGGAGGGTAGGCTTCTTGGAGGAGGTGATGGTTGGTTGAAAGTGCTGGTCTTAGAAGAAGGACCTTGGACAAGGTCTGATATACTTGGTTGCTCCAACCTCCTTATAACTTTCTTCTGGCTCTGTGGTCCCCTTTCTTCTGATTCTCCACATCTCTGGCTGGCCCTTCCTCAGTCTCCTTCAGTGAATGTTTGTTTCTTCCCCCATCCAACATCACAACATGTTCTAGGCCCTCTCCTCTATCTACACTTACCTTCTTACTTTGTTACTTGCAATTAATGCTCTTGATTCCCAAGTTCATATCTGCAACCAAGACCTTGCCTCTGAACTTCAGACTCATCATTTCCACTACCTGCTTGACATCTCCATTCCGATGACCCGCAAACATATCAAACTTTATTTGTCCTAAATGGAACATTTGGTATTTCACCTTAAATGTGTTCCTCATCTCCCAGCTTGTCTCCCCATCTCCATGAATGGCACCACAATACCCTTAGTTGCCCAAGCAAAGAATCATATGTTACTTATGATTCTTCTTCTTACCCTCTCCATACATCTGTCAGAAAACCTTATTAATTCTCCCTTAAAAAGAATCTATTTTTGTCATCAGCTCCTTGACCTGTCTCCCCTCATCCACTCTTGCCTCCTGTGCATTTACAAACAGCATTGAATGGAATCTTAAAATGTAAAGTGAATCATGCCCTTGCCTTGCTAAAATCCTCAATCGTAGTTATAATAGCACCCGGAAATTTTGCAATAGTTTACAAAATCCTTGCCTCTCCCGACTCACCTCCGCATGAACAGCTGTTTAGGGGCTAAAGTTAAACCAATTACCAGGTCCTGTTATTTTTTTCTGTAGTCTCTTGCTTAGCTTTCCACTGATCTCCAGTTTTACAGCTACTGTGGAGGCAGAGCAAACTGCTGGTCTCACTTCCTCTCCCCATAATAGGTTTTATATCCACACACTTTCCATAACCTCATGGTGGGTGGATGCATTTTTTCTGCTTCCTAATTTGGGGCTTGGCTGTGTGATACTCTTTGGCCAATGGTGTTAGCTGACCTGATATGAGCCTGAATCCAAAATGTGTTTCCGAAGCTGGGTGCGTCTTCTTGTGCTCTTGCTTTGAGAAGAGCAAAACAGGATGTGTCTTCTTTGAGACACATCATGAGAAGACTGTCTTGAGAAGCCAGTGGTCCAAAGAGAATGAGAGGCACATGGAGCAGACTCATATGAAGCCTGCAGCCAAGCCCAGACCAGCCACACACTTGTCAGCCACAAAGGTATGACTGAGAAATATACGCTAATGGATGCCTGCCTTTTGTTACTTAGCATTATGGAGTAACCATAGCTAACAGATACGACTATCCTAATCCAATCACCCTATTTTCTCTTTCCTGCAAATGCCTTATAACTGATCTTGTTGCCATCAGTCTCATCAGGCTCTAATGCTTTCTCTATGGAATTGTCAGAATCTCCTTTCTAAAAGGCACACATGACTATACCTCTCCTTCTCATGTACCCTTCATTCTTTCCATTACCATGGCCTTTACCATGTAGCTTCTCTCTGTCTCTAGTTTCATTTCTGCCACTTTGTTTCAACTCTCCAACTCCTCACCCCTCCCATACTCCCCCCAGCCACAGAAGCAGCCCTTGGGTCCTTCAGTGCAACAAGTTTTCCCATATCTTGGTGTTCTACAAGCTCTTATTTTTGTTTGGAAAAAAATTTTCTCACCTCTCTCCACCTGCTTGTCCTGATAATCTTGGATTCTCAGAATAACTGTCATTTCCATCCCAGCATTCCAGATCCCCTGATCACTGCCACACACTGCCTAAACTTCTGTATAAGCAGCCCTTAGGAAAGCAGGCATCATATCTTGTTTTGGAATTGCTTGTGCAATTCTGTCCTTCCATAGCTGTATGTCCAGGAGCATAGGCTTCTGCCTGTCTTGCTTACTGCACCACCTCCAGTGGTTACCAGTGTAGTACACAGAAGGCACTCAATTAATGCTTGGTCAAAGAAAGAATAAACCAGGCAGACAGTGTGGGGTGAGAATATTTCTGGACAGCTCTTCTCTTTGTCTCTGTTGTTTCTGGACTCTGGTGGTCTTGCTTGGAGACAGAGAGACAGACACCCTCCCTCCATTGCGTCTCAGATTTATTTTACATTTCTAAGCCCTAGCTTAGAAGTATATGCTTTGCCCTGGCTTCCTGGAGCCTGCATGAGACTTTCTCAGCTCTCTTAAAGCTTGTGGAACAGACGTTCATCACCATAATGGAACAAGAAGTGCTCATTTTCCAAGCTTTGACTTTTAGAAATATTTCTTACTTTGGGCACTTAGGTAACTAGCTGCCTCCTGAGCAAGCCACAAAGTGCTAAGAAATGTCAAAATCTGTAAAACTGCATTCATCCTTCCCTGCCAAATGCTTAAACCTAATGCCATGCATAAAACAGCTGTCCGGATGGTAATTATCAGATAATTATGACTTGGAAATCCCATCTAGATGAGACGGAAAAATTGCTTCAAAATTGTTGGCAGGTCCCTTGGGAGGTTAGGAGAGGCCATTAAACCCACAGTGGCTGCTCAGTTCTGATGTCAGAGATGCAGAAAGATGTCATGCGGTCACTACCATGCTACATGAAAGGAGGCTTTCGAGTGTCTTTTTGGAAATAAAGCCTCTCCTAGGAAAAGCTTGCGGTGGAGAAGAGGGCAGATCAAAATGCTCTCAGCAAATAAGCCCTAGATTTGCCTTTCCATGAACCTGGGATTATTTTTCCAAATAACGTCTGCATTTCGGTATGAGCTTCATGGTGATGTCCCCCTACCCTGCCCAGTGTGGCTGAGCACGAGGAATTGGCCACTTGAAGGCACGCAAAGAGAGCCAGGGAGGGACCAGGGACTGAACAAAGGATCCAGAGCAGTTCCTCCAACCATCAGACAGAAACTCCCTGTAAAAATATCAGTTACCATGGCCCAGGGCAGCAGTGAGGGCAGCCCCCATGATGCCTGTTGGTACTTTTGGGATAGAAAACTGGGGATCAGAATTTGCTCCCCTTCTAGCTGCTCGCTTCTTTATATGAAGTTGAAGAGGCCACCTAAGCATTAATAAGCAGACCCCGCCCTGTCTTTTAGCAAAGATTCCAACTCAGGGATGGATCTGGTCTGAAATGTCTCCTCTGAGCCCAGAGTTATGCAAGGGTGACCGCTGTGGCATGATTTGCTTTGGCAGTAGTTGTCAGTGCTTTGAGGAAAGCACTCCTCTCTGCCTCTTTCTGGCTGTGTGATTTAACCTCTGCCACTTGGTTTCCTAATCTGCAGAACTGAGGTAAGAACTAGATTGGATTTAGCATGAAACCTGAGCCCTGTGGCCAGTCTTGGTGGCCCAGTATGACCCCTGCCCACCTTACTCCACACTACCCCTGCCCAGCATGCCTCCCGTTCTAGGACACATCCTGCCTCAATGCCTTTGCAAGTACAGTTCCTTCTCAGAATGTTCCCCTGCTCTCCACACACCCCTCTCTTCCCGTGGCTGGCTCTTGTCATTCATGACTCCACACAGAACTTAATCTCCTGTTCAATAAATACAGAGTGACACCTGTACCTCACTCTCTAAAACATCACTTCATCTCATCATCTGCATAAAGCTTTTTGTCCTCTGAAGTTAGTGCAATCAGGCATTTGTTCATGTATGTACTGTCTATCCTTTCCCACTCAATGTATACTCTAAGAGGAAAAGTCCTGTCTACCTTGTTCACTTCTGAATCCCTATTGCCTTGACAAGTTCCTGGCATATAGTGGGTGCATAATAAGCCCTGGTTGAAAGAATAATCATTTCCTTATATAGGCGTTGGAAGGATTTGATGAGACCATGCGAACAGTGTCCCTACAGTGCCCAGTGCAGACTAGATGCTCAGTGAGTTCTAGCTATTCTTTTTGCTGTTGTGCTTGCCCCCTGCTTTCTTCTCAAATCATCCTACTGCTTTGTTCTTCTTTGCTCACACATGTTCCTCCATCCATCTATCCATCTATCCATCCATCCATTTCTCCATCCATCCATCCATCTCTCCATCCATCCATCCATCCATCTGTCCATCTATCCCTCCATTCTTCTCTCCATCCATCCATCCATCTCTCCATCCATCCATCCATCCATCCATCCATCCATCCATCCATCCATCCAACCAACATTTTTGGAATATGTTACAAGTGCCAGGCACTGTGCTAGGCATAGAGGAAATAAAAAATGCATAAGATGAGCACAGTTCTTGTCTTCAGGGAGGTCACTTCTCCAGCGGGAGACTCAGCTCAAGGGGTAAAGGTAAGCACTCTGATGAGAACTGCTGAACACAGGCATGACACCTGGTCCAGGCTTGGGAAATCCCAGTTCAACATCTGTATTGATACCTGAAGGATGAGCTAGAGAAAAAAAGAAGCCCCTGGTGGGGGCCCCTGTAACCACGTGGTCTGAGTTCAGACAGCCATTTTCTGGGACCCCCAGCCTCCAAGAAAACCAAAAGGCATAGTTTGGTTGGGCCAAATACTGTTACTATTTTGACCTAACATTATTAGTCAAAGAAGCATAGTCTGTACAAGCAAAAGCTTCTGGAAAATTTAAGTCTACCTCTCTATAGGCTAGTTCCTTAACTATTTTTGATGAAATATTTCACTCTGAAATAGATCATACACTTGATGCTTATCCTAGAGGATATGAGATACAACTTAACTTTTGCTTGAATGACTCAGGATCACCACCATTAATATAAATTATTTAACTGGGCTGACACATGGCAAAGATCTCAGGAGCTATCGATGTACAAAGGGATTGCTTGCTTCTGCAATTGAAAAAATAAAATTTATTCTCTATTTAAACAAACAAAATGTCCTTCTATTGTGTGGGTGGCAAGCCACCCAGGTGCCGAGGCAAGAGACCGAGGGCACGAGCTGTTCCAGTATAATAAAATATATAAAATAAGAATAGTTATACTAGATATAGACAATAGATACGATTATATATGAATATCATTCATCATTAGTTTGTAGCAATTACTCTTTATTTCAATACTATAATAATCCTCACTCTGTAATCATAACCTAGGAAAAACCGGGCCATTACAGAGATAGGAGCTGAAGGGACATAGTGAGAAGTGACCAGAAGGTAAGAGTGCGAGCCTTGTGTTATGCCCAGACATGGCCACCAGAGGGCTCCTTGGTCTAGCGGTAACACCAGCGTCTGGGAAGACGCCCATTGCCAAGTGGACCAGGGTCTAGTGCTAGCGTCAGTGTCAAGGGAAAACACCCGCTACTTAGCAGACCGGGAAAGGGAGTCTCCCTTTCCCCGGAGGAGTTTAGAGAAGACTCTATTCCTCCACCTCTCGTGGAGGGCCTGACATCATTCAGGCCCACTCGCAGTTATCTGGAGGCCTAACTGTCTCTCATTGATGCTGTGCTTCAGTGGTCACGCTCCTAGTCTGCTTTCATGTTCCATCCTGTACACCTGGCTCTGCCTTTTAGATGACAGTAGCAAAATGAGTGAAAGTACTAAAAGTCTCTGATATGCAGAAATAATGGTGTAAGCTGTCTCTCTCCCTCTGCCGTGGCTGCCAGGCAGGCAAGGGCCCCTTGTTGAGTGGACATGTGACCCACATGACCTTATCTATCACTGGAGATGGCTCACACTCCTTACCCTGCCCCTTTGTCTTGTATCCAATAAATATCAGTGCTGCTTGGCATTCGGGGCCACTACCGGTCTCCATGTCTTGGTGGTTGCGGTCCCCTGGGCCCAGCTGTCTTTTCTTTTATCTCTTTGTCTTGTGTATTTATTTCTACAATCTCTCTTCTCCACACATGGGGAGAAAAACCCACCAACCCTGTGGGGTTGGACCCTACATATGTGTAAGATGGATATTGGTGGCAGACATGAAGTGGATGAGGCCTTAAACTCAGACTCTAACAGCAGAGAGAGATGTGGTAAATAACTGTGAAACAAGGAGGAACGTGGATGGGTCAACAGGGATGTGGAAAGAGATTATGTGCAGTGTGAGGATGCATTTGGAGAGAGCTTATAAGGATTAGGATTTAGGATGTGGGGAGTATTTGGGGTTCTTCTGTTCATAGGGATTCTTCCCTTATTAAATGCCCTCTCAAGGAAAAAGAGCAAACTACTTGAATAAAAGAAGAAGAAAGCAAAATATTAAAGCATGCCACTAGGATCTAGGGCTGATTTTATGACTCTCACCTCCCTGATTCAGTTCACCAGGTTAATCTGTCCCTGTTTCTTGTTCATTTACATTTTAGTCTTGACTCAGGATAAAAACTTTTCCAAATAGTGGAAGTTAGCATTACTTATGAAATGCAACATTCACAGCTTTAACCAAATCATGGCTTTCTAGTAGTTCCTAGGTTGTGATTATTACTGAAAAATAAGCTAACCAGAAATTTTTCCATTGAATTTTTAAAGCTCAAAATGAAATCTCCTTTTCAACAGAGGGTGCTGAAACAACTACATATCCATGTGCCAAATAATAAAATTGAATTCCTACCTCAAATCATATATCAAATGGAATCTCCTTGACTTCCCTGGAGTTCATAAACTGTTTATTGATTATATTACTGATTTTCTACTTTCAAGAGAGTGGTCTACATTGGATATTTGTATCCCCAGAATAAAACGATCTTTTTTGTTTGTTTGTTTTTTGCACTGATTACAGAAACAGCAGCATTTGGATGGAAACACAACATGACACACCTTTCTCTACAGTCTTCCTAACCAAGTCTCCCCCAAGAGGACTCTTGTGTGTGTCATGGCTATTGATCATAATAAGCCAGAGTGGTTTCTGCTCCTGCATTTCCTCCTTGACTCCAAGGATAAAGTAGATCTTCAATTTCAAGACTTAATGTGGCTCTTGTACAATTCCAGCAGAATGACCACAGTGATCCAATTATGTCATCTTCAGATGAAAAACATGAATTTGGGCCAAACATCCACTAAAGCCTGAATTTTTGTTTTCATGATGTCACCATGTCAGTAGACATTGAGATCTGGAAAGAGTATGCTTTCATAGCTCTGGGAATTACTGACAGAAGAATAACGTTTAATTTGTTTGTTCTCTAAAGAGTATTGGGGGAATGTCAGAAGGAGAGGAAAGGAGGAGAGATCATTAGGGGAATGATTTATGGTGTGCTGAATCGAGTTGGAATTTCAGGCCTAATATCCACGTCTAGTCAGGAAGATTTCAAAGTTGGTAAGAGAAACTAGTTTGCTTCTGGGGTGAGTTTTCATTTTGTTTTGAAAGTTTTTGATTTCACCTTCTATGATTGTCCCCTTTAATCAAAGTAAAATAAGAAATAATATCATGGATCTGAAGGACATTGAAAGTTTCTCATTCTCTGGTCCTGCCTGTCTCTCTCTCACTGGAGAGTCATTCTGGTAAAAATATATTATGCAGGGATGAATTTATCAGGTTGTTTAGAACCCAGTTTTTTCTTCTTCTTTTTGATGTCATTTTTTAACCACTGTCTTCTAGTCCTCAACAGAGGGACACAAAGCAGTTAAAATTGAGATAGGTCTGATTTTTAATTCCTCATAACTTTGGTAAGAGGTAAATGGGGAAGTGAAACAAGCTGAGGAATAAACGAGATGGACTGCCAATGAGTTCATCAGACCCCTGTATGCAGCACTCTGAATCTGGCTAAGGAGCATCTTTATTGGCTTCCTTGTCAAGTATGACCGAGTAGGAACAGAAAGTCACTAAATGTTTTTAAGGAAGTTAGGTTGTGTTAACTGCAAAGCGTTTGTTCAGAGCATGATACGCAAGTTTGAGTTCAGAGCTGAACTGCTTGATAACAAGGGAGGATTGCATTACTGAAGAAACCAGTAATCTCCTATCTCCACCCTTTGCTCACGAAACATTTTATCTCATCTTGAAAATAAATGCTGAAATATTTTTTTAAATACAAATATGTTTTGGGGGGCACCAAATTACAAGGTTATTCATGTCCTCATGTCTCAGCCTGGACCTGAAATGTCCCTCTAATTCATGAAAGGTAACTTTCACTGCTGGTGAAAGTGAATGCAAAGGCCGTGGAAGAGCTAAACATGGATTCCCATTTATTCAACAGGCTTTTCATGGCTTGAGTATGTGCCTGCCCCATACTGTGTGCCATGAAGAAGACAGACAAGTGAAAGGTTCAATGTCAGCCTTCGTGGAGCTTCCTGTGGTCAGGATATGAGGGTATCATAAAGCTGTCCCAAAACTTCAGGAATGAATCTGGACAACCACGTAAAAAATATTGTGATTCTGGAATGTCAATCTGTCATTCTTTTATATAACTTTTCCAACACTGAGAAAAATCATCTAAAAAAAACTTGAAATGTAAACTTGAAAAGTATAGATCTATGTACAACTCTAAAACCTATAGATTAATGTACAAAGATGTCTGTGGTGTCACTACTTGAAACAGTGAAAGGTTTGAATCAACATAAGTGTCCAAGATCAGCAGCATGATTATGTAAATTCTGGAATATACTGTAATAATAGGGCACCTTGAAGATGATGTTTCCAATGAGATTTTGAGGAAAACATGTTTGATATAACAGGAAGTATAAAAAGCGATGTATAAAATTGCCTTTATAGGATCATCTTAGCTATACGAAGTAACCTAGAGAAAGAAAAATCTGCTGAAATGTTAACAATAGTTATCTATGGATTAGACTCTGGGGGATTGTCATTTAATCCTCTAGAGCCGCAGGGTCCAACAGTCAGCCACAAGCTACACGTGGCTATATGAATTTCAGGCACAACACTAAACTAATTACCTGGATCCTTCTTGCATCCAAGTGGGTACATGTAACTTATGTGGACAGTGGGATGGGAACAGTTGGGATAGATACCACTTCTGGGCCTCATCAGAAAATGATCTACATAATATTCCATGCCCTTGCCTTCTCTGCTTTCTGTGTAGCTATGGGAGAAGGACTTTAAGATGGTAGAACCACTGGATAGACTGTGACAAACCCTGAGTTTCTGCTTGGAAGAGCCCATGGGAGCTGCCAGGATGGGAATATCTGCAGTGGAATTTGAGTAAAAAACCAAACCCTTGTTGGGCTACTTCAGTGGAATTTTGGGGTTTTTGGTAACATAGTAGCTAGCAACATTTACTCTGAAAAATAAAACAATAATTTGACCTTCTGTGTGAAAGTTGTTGACACAGCAGGCCTGGTTATCTAATCCTTGCATACCTCCAGGAGAGTCCAGAACCATGGTTGACCTTTGGCCAACCCCTATGAATGTGACCCTTGGGATGTTACAATTGATGACATTGGTTTGTACCCCAGAAGCGATAGGCCATGCTGTACCAACTTGTCAGGATCATTTGGCAAACTTTATAATGTCTACCTGGTATCTATGCTGTGGTTCTGAGATTCAGGCATCATGGCCGTTCGTGCAGCAGAAATGCGCCTACCAGACCAGCCCTCCCCAAAAGCCTCAGCCTCCAGTGGACTTCCCTGGACAGAGACATCTCATGCATGTTCCCTGCAAGGGAGAAAGCACGTTCTGTGTGACTCATTAGGGAAGGAATTAGAGGCCTGCAGCTGACCACGCTGGGCTTCTCCTGATGCATTTCACTTTCCAGCTCCTTTTATCCCATATCCTGTGCTATAATAAACCTTAGCCATGAATGTAATCTGTGAGTACTCCTGAAACACTGAATTAGAGGATGGTCACAGGATGCCCAAAATAACCCCCACATAAGTTATTTCTCCAGGAATATAGAGAACATATCATCCAAAATAAGCATATGCTTTCTGCACAGCCCTTATATATCTTACCATCTGTTACTACCATCTGTTGACATTCTATCCTAGACATCAAACTCTTGTGAATTTGGCTGATGTGAGTCAATTTGTAAAAGCCTGATTGCAAAAGTCTCACCCTCTGGGCTGCAGAACTTAGAAGAGTTATTTGGAATTCTGTGACCCCTTGCAGTGGGTGATGCCCTTTCAGTGGCCAACCTGGATGGCATCTCTCCAATGTGTCTCTGACATGCATCACTTAGCCTGTAATAAGGTGGAGCAAGTCTAAATACACTAAAGTAGGAGTTGGCAAGTTACGACCCATGGGCCAAATTTGGCCCACCAATTGTTTCTGCATAGTCCACTAGTGAGGAATGGCTTTTACATATTTAAATGGCTGGAACAAAAATCAAAAGAAGTGTAATATATCATGACATATAAAAATGATATAAAATTCAAACTTCAGTTTCTATTAGGAAAGTTGAATTGAAACAGACAAGCCCGTTTGGTTATTTGTTGTCTATGGCCATTTTTCTACTACAGCAGCAAAGCTGAAGAGCTGTATAAACATCCTCTGGCCCACAAAGCCTAAAATATTTAGTATTTGCCCCTTGACAGAAAAAGTTTGCTGACCCCTGCTCTAAAGTCCTGAATGTCCCTGCAAGCCTGACTTAGGAAGGCCTTTGACAAGGAGAATTTGTTTTCCCCTCAATATTACGATTTCTACACCCCCTTTGCCCCGAGACAAAGACCCTGTGGCCAAGGCTGTTAAAACAGAGTCCACGTAGCCCTGGATTTCAGGAGAAGTCCTGGAGAAAACCACTTACGTAGGATCCGTAATCCACAGCCAGGGTCTGTAGAGCCCAGGGGAGACCGAGGCCAATCAGAATGTCAAACACGTTGCTCCCAATGGAGTTGGACACGGCCATGTCTCCCATCCCTGCAGCGACAAGAGGTCACTTAAGTGAGGGAACGGAACCCAGGAGAGTGCAGGGGCCCCACATAGGACTCTCCCAAACCTTTAATCTCACAGCCAGAGTGTGGTTCTGCAAGCTCACATATGTGCTTCTCTTTCAAGGCCATCACCCATGTGAAAGGATGACACCAATTATCAAGCATAGAAACACACGTTCTATTGAATGGTTGACCTTTACTTCAAACATGATCACTGACTGAATATAAGTGATTCAAAAAACCAAATACAGTGATATGCTTTGTGTCTGTGTCCCCACAAAATCTCATGTGGATTGTAGTCCTCAGTGTTGGAGGTGAGGTTTGGCGGGAGGTGATTGGATTATGGGGGTGGTTTCTTACGAGTCGTTTAGCACCATCCCCCATTGGTACCAGCTTTGGGACAGTGAGTGAGATCTCGTGAGATCTGGTCGTTTAAACGTGTGTAGCACCTCCCCCCACCCTCTTGCTCCTGCCATGTAAGGCATGCCTGCTCCCCATTCACCTTCCACCATGACTGAAGTTTCCTGAGGCCTCCCCAGAAGCTGAGCAGATGCTGCCATGCTTCCTGTACAGCCTGCAGAACCGTCAGCCAGTTAGAGCTCTTTTTTGATAAATTACTCAGCCTCAGGTATTTCTTTACAGCCATGTGAGACACACTAATACAGATGATTTCAAAGATTCTGGAGATTCTGAGACATCCTTATGGAAAGAAATAAATTCAACCATTCTAGAAAGTGACTCCTGAGATCACACCTGCACACTGGGTCATCTTCCAACTGCCCTGCACTGTCTCTAGGCCTTCTTCAGAATAACTGAACAATAGTGTAGACAATAGTAGAGCTTCGTGAGGATGTCTATGGGACACTGGGCTAAGTTTTGTAGCTCAACACACATTTGTTTGAAACAAATGCCCTCCAGCATAAATCAGGCAGATGCATCAGAACGAGTGCTGCAGAAGGGTGTGGCCATCTGGGGCATCTGTTTGGGAAAGTGAGCTGTGAGCCTGTGAGCTTGGCTTTGAAGGAGGGAAGGATCTGTCACACTCTGAAAACTGACCTCTGGGACCTGTCACTCAGAGGGCACTGCAGGTGGGTCAGCTTTAGGGATGGGATCTGTCCTCAATTTTCTTGTCCATAAAATGGGGGTATGATTATGCTTACTTCACAGAGCTGTTGTTTAAATCAAATAAGATACTGCATCTGCCATGCTTTACTCAGCAAAGGTTAGCTGTCAGTACATTTCCCACTACTTTGAATAATAGAAGGATGGTGATACAGCCTCCAGAAGAGGCTACGGGTGCTACCTGGAAATGTCTTTGCTTTCCTCAAGGGTGGGACTTTCTGGATCATTTCTCTGTTCTTCTGATCCCAGGAAACCTTTCAACCAACATGGCATCACCCTCCCTCCTTCCAAACCTTGTTAATTGCCAGGTAGGTACCCCAGGTAGAGAGGCCCTCTCTTCCTTCCTTCCTTCCTTCCTTCCTTCCTTCCTTCCTTCCTTCCTTCGTTCCTTCCTTCCTTCCCTCTTTCCTTCCTTCACTCCCTCCCTCCCTCTTTTCTTCTCTTCTCCCTCCTTCCTTTCTCTTCTCCCTCCTGCCTTCCTTCCTTCCCTCCCTCCCTCCCTTCCTCCCTCCCTCTTTTCTTCCCTCCCTCCTTCCCCATTGCCACTGGAAGTCCCACCTTGTCTGGCCACAATGAGGCTGGCCATGCAGTCAGGCACGCTGGTCCCGGCAGCCAGGAAGGTGATTCCCATGATGACATCAGGAATCCCCAGGGTGTAACCAATGATTGTGACCTAGAAGGAGCAGGAAGAGATGGTGAGCTGAGGGTCACCTCAAGCCCCACCGGCCCATGGTTCTTCTGATGGAGACTCACAACAGGGTACCGTCTGGGCTATCTCTGTGGGGTGCAATGTCTGCTCTCTGTATCAATACTATGTGGATGCCGGCTGGGGCTGCAGGTCAGGGGACGGTGCTATAATAGGACCCATGCTTCCCAACAAAACATTGGTCTTTTCACTTGTTCTTTTCAGGTGAGGTGGGTGGTTTGAGAAGAGAAAATAGAATTTCTTAATATTGGGACAGAATATTTGAACTACGGGTGGCCCTGAGGAATCCAGAATGGATGGATGCTTTGCTTGGAATTTGAGTGTCCATGTCAGGGGGGATGCATAATGGGAATTTAGAAGAACTGCAAAGGGGCTGGATTTGACAGTATCCGTACTTGTCAGAAAAGGCATAACTCTAAGGTTGGGCACAGTGGCTCATGCTTGTAATCCTATCACTTTGAGAAGCCAAGTTGAGAGGACTGCTTAAGTTCAAAAGTTCTAGACCAGCCTGAGCAACATAGTGAGACCTTGTCTCTACAAAAAATTTTAAAAATTAGCTGGGCATGGTGGTGTATGCCTGTGATCCCAGCTCCTTGAGAGGCTGAGGCAGGAGGATGGCTTGAGCCCAGGAAGTTCAGGCTGCGATGAGCTGTGATAGTGCCATTGTACTCCAGCCTGGGCAACAGAGTGAGACCCTGTCTCAAAAAAAAAAAAAAAAAAAAGACAAAGCCGTAACTAGCATTTCCTTTTCTCTGTTCCTTGAAGCTTGGTAGCAATTTGCTGTCCTCGTCCATCTTCATCATAATAGCTTCTGGGGACCATTATCTTAAGTGAAACAGCTCAGACACAGAAAGTCAAACTCCACATGTTCTCACCCATAAGTGGGTGTTACGTAATGTGTACACTTGGACATGGGTGTGGGATGATAGGCAATGGAGCCTCAGAAGGGTCAGGCGCAGAAATGTTGTGTTTCTGCATCTCATTTTCCTCCCTGGAGACGGAAAGTCAGGAAGGCCAGAGGCCACCCCAGTTTAAATTCAGCACAGAATGAAGTGGGGTGGGTGATGACAAATTACTTTAACGGGTACAAGGCACATTATCTCAGTCATGGATACATTAAAGTCAGGACTTCGTCACTTCCATCACACAATATGTCCATGTAACAAATTGCACTTGTACCGCTTAAACTTATGCAAATATAGAAAAGGCAAACGTAAGCATGCTTAAAAAAACAAAAGCAGTTGATGAGGCAGATGATGAGGGAGCTGGTGGCAAAAAAAGAGGTAACTGGAAAAAGAGACATATTCCCTGCACGTGGGCCCAAGAAGAAGATAACTCACAAGAGTTGAAACTGTTAGATCATTTTAGGATGCCACTTTCCATAAAACTACAGGAAATGCAAACCACATGTTGTGAGGAGCACATTCTTCTCACAGTTCCTCCTGGGCCAGCCCTTGAGAGACACCTACACCCGGAACCCTGACTTCACTCCAAAGGCCATAATCCCTCCTTCCCTGTTCAAAGACTGGGGGGATGTGAGTGAAAACCATACAGATGCCTGCCTTGCCTCCTTTCAAACCAGAGAATGCAGCTCATTTCTGTTCAGTACTGAGCAGAACTGAACAGAATTGAACCTGGGGTGGCCACAGGGCTTTCTGACTTCCAGTCTCCAGGGAGGAAAGTGAGCTGCAGAAACACACGCTGTTTCTATTTTGTTGCTTTGCAGCAAATGGAGCTACCGGCATCCTGGCCAAACCTTGTTTTTCCTTTTTAACCCTCAGTTCAGTCCCTGTAGGAATCTGGTTTGGCTTAGCCAGGCTTGGCCTCTGGCTCATCATTTTCATGATCATATTTGTGGCTCGGTCTGGAGTTCAGGGGAGCAGACTGCTCAGGTGGCTGGGACCAGGTCTCCGGCTTCTCCTAGTTTTCTCCCTTAGTCCTGGGCATTGATTGGGACTTACTAGAACCTCTGCTGGAGGGAAAGGAAGCAAACAGAAGGAGGTTGAACCTCAGATGAGTCAGGTCAGTTAGACTGCTGGTTAGGGGACTGCACAGAAAATCACATAGCACCTTAAGGTCAGGGACAGCCAACACTGTCCCCCAAACCCAGATAAGAGGTGGCACTTGGTGCATATGTCAGATAAAAACATTAGTGAATGCAGGATGAGGGAGAAACCCTTGGCTATAAACCTTGGGTTTTAAAAAAATGTTTGTGATATTGAGGGAAGAGAATATTATGAATTAGTTGTGTCAGGTTTACCAATTTGCAATCCATGTAACAAAATTTTTCTGGGTATTTTTGGTCCTACCAAAATACCTTTTTCAGAACCTTCTTTTTAGCTCTTGAGTTTAATTCTCCAGATTTATATTGCATTTCTGTCCAACACTCAAGGCAAGATTAATTTGGATTTGCATCATTTTGCCATGCCTTTTAATTTCTGGCCAATTCTAATGATTTGGAATTGCTCCCCCCTTAAAAAGTATAGCCATAAATGGGCAATGCATTCTGGAAGGCTGGGTTTCCTCAAATGGCTTTGTTAATGTCAAAGCCACTGAATCAATGTCAATCAACTAATGTCAGTCAATGTCAATCAACCAATGTGAATCACTGACTCATTATTTTAGCCTCAGAAGGGACCCTTGAGTGATCACCTAATGCAATGCCTCATTGTCTGGTTGAAGAAACTAAGTTGCTGATAGGGATTGATCACCATTTCCCAATTCTTCATGCCTTTCCTCCATGTCCTTTGCCCTGAGACATGGCTGTTCTTCCCACTGGAGCAGGTGGAGTACATTTCCCCCATGCCATTGATGTGGGGCTTGGCCAGTAAAATGTGAGTGGACGTGATGGTAAGTCAGGGCCAGGAGAAGACCAGGGAGGCATCTCATGTTTTCATGTACTCTCTTGCATTCTAATGATGCACTGTGAGAAGAGAATATCCCAGGTAGCTAGCCTCTAGTACAAAGAAAATGAGCAGACATGTGGAGTAGACATGGACCCCACCTGCTGCCTGAATCAAACACAACCACCCTGAAGCCTGAGAGACAGTTGTATAGCAAGTCCCAGCTAAGATTGATAAATCTACAGTCAACCTGAAGAGGTGTGAGCAGGAGAATCGATGCCTGCAATTCTAAACTACTAAGTTTAGGAGTGGTTCGTTGTGCAGCTTATTGTAGCAATAGCTGACTGGTACAGTTATAGGCCGAAACCCTGACTCTTATTCCCTTCTTTTTCCTCTAAAGAGGTTTAACAGTGCCATGGGGTCCCAATTGCACTCACCATCCACACCATCATGTAGGAGAAGGCTGCGATCCACAGCGTGGAGGAAGCAAACGTCACCATGAACCATTTCTCCCAGCGCGGCTTGTTGCAGTTGGGTACAGTGAAGTATAAGACGAAACTCAGTGGCCAGGTGAACGCCCATTTCACTGTTTCCAGTTTACCCGCTGGAAAAATGAAAACGGCCAAAAAGAAATAAAAAGAAAAAAATGATAAAGAACCCCAGTTAGCTTTATTTCCCTGCGCTGCCAAGCGTCTGTACTGCTTTCCCCAGAATTAAACCTTATTATATTGCTCTTTTCCTAAAACATTCAAATGACTTTCCATCACCAACGAAACCTGACATACAACACCAAGCAGAATTAAAACAAAAATTATCCACTGCCCACCTGCTAGTTAGGTCTCCGGAATGAGAGGGTGAATCACTTCTTAGTAACACCGGACTTGGGGGATGGTTTGGCAGATGGCCAGGTGGGAAAAAAGAGGAGGATACTCAGGACAAAAAAGAGGCGGAATGTGTGTAGGTGTAGGGGGTCGAAATGGGGGTGGGGAGCTAGGAAGACCACCAGTGGGCTTCTGTTTTCCACGTTTTCGCCCAATAATACAGCGTCAGCGGACGCAGCGCCACCTGGTGGAATTTCTCAGCATGGTCTGTCAGCGGGCCGGAATCTTCAAAGAGGATTTGAAGGCTCTGCCTAGACTTGTATTACTGTCCTGATTAACTGCTAATTCACCTCTAGAAAGAAATATGCATACATATTTCCATGTACTCCTCAATGCAATCCAGATACACAGTGTCTCTACCTTCCAGAAAGTTTCCTGTGCCTCTTTCTAGTCAACTCCTCACCCTCTACCACCATAGATACTGTTTTAACTGTTTTCCAACTTCAAATAAAACCATATAGGATGTTTTCGTGCCTACCTTCTTCTGTTCAGCCTAATGTGATTGAGATTCATTCATGTTGCGTGATCCATTCCTTTTAATTGCTGTGTAGTATTCCATCCTATAAGTGTGCTACGATTTGTTATCCATATGGCGGTGGGTGAGCATTTGTTTGTTGCCAGTGTGAGGGTATTACAAGCCAGATGACTGCGAACACTGTTGTACAAGTCTTTTTGTGGGCATGTTTCATCTCTCTTGGATGAAGACCCAGGAGAATTGCTGAGTCATAGGGTGGATGTTTATTTAACTTTATAAGAAACTGCCAGTTTTCCAAAATGACTGAACCATTTTATATTCCCATCAGAGTTAAGGAGGAATTTTTATAACATTTAAACAGTAATTAAATGTTTAATAAAATGTATTTTAAAATTTTAGACCAGTATCCAGTATTTGTTTCATATATCCTACCAATCTCCCAATAGTTTCTAAAAACTGCATAGATAGAACAATTATCTAACATTATTTCGGGCACCCTCTGGCCTCTCTTAAATGGCCGAGGCACAGTGTCTATGGGAGGCAGAGGGGTTTCTCATCAGATGGTGCTGGGCTCTGGTCCCTGCTCTGTGGCTGATGAGCTGAATGACTCCGTTATTTAAATTCTCTACACCTCAGTTCCTTCATCTATGAACATGTGTATACAGCAGCACTGAGCTGACAGAGTTGCTTGGAGAATTAAATAAGATGATATTAGAACGACGGCTGGGACAACATGAGCTTGCAAGTTGTTCCAGTCAAAATCCTGGGAGTCATTCTTGATTCTTCCCTTTCTTGTATCCCCCACAGCCAACCCTGGCAACCTGACAGGGTATTCCCACCATCTCACTATTCCCACAGCCTCCGCTGGGGCCAGGTTCACCAAGCCTGGCTGACAACCTGGCTTCCTAAGGGGACTACTGCTCCAATGCCTGTCCTATCTCCATCTGTTTGCTACCAGTAGCCAGAGGAAAGAGCCTCAAAAATCAAATTGTTCTAGAACCTTCCATTGGTCTCCACTGCCCTTAGAGTAAAACCAGGTCTCCCCACCATGGTCTGTAAGGCACTGCCTGATTTTGCCCCAACTGCCACTCTCCCTGCTCACATACTCCCTGGTCTTGGCTTGCTTTCTGTCCTCAGAGACTCCAGCCCTTTTCCTGCCTCAAGGCCTTTGCCCTCACAGGTCTTCTGCCTGGATCTTCTCATGGCAGAGTCTGCCCTGTCACGCAGACCACTTCACTGCTCAAATGTCATCGGGCCCTCAGATAAATCTAAATATAACCCTTATCATCTCAGTCCTGCTTTTCTATACTCCTTTTTATTTGTTTCATCCAAATATTTCCTGTCTTAAACCATCAGGGTTGTTTGTTTCTTAATTTATTTTCGGTCTCCATCAAATTAGAATAAAGTCCATGAGAACAGGGGTCTTCTCACTTGTTTAGCACCTGATTTTGAAAGGCAGGAATAGTCCTGAGCTTATATCACATTTTCAGTAAATAGCAATAACAATTGTAGTAATAATGTTATTATGAACAATTTAATCAGACAGACCAAAGAAAATTACTTGTTTTTGAGAATCTAAGGCTATCCAAAATACAAGTACAGAGTAAAGCAAGCAAACAAAAAATTACCAAGAAAGGAGAAGTATTTTCCTATTAGCTGCTATGAATCTTGTTAGATTTAAGATTTGGAGACGGTCAAGTGAATGATGAGAACAGAGAGACTGTGCTTGCTTTGTAAACCAGGAAGCTTGGCTGAGAGTTGTTTGGAGACGGGCTTCCAAATGTTGCAGAATCCAGGATATGGGCAGCTCTTTGGATCCCACATGCATCCTGGAATTCTGCACATTCCTAAATCCTGCAATGTGCTGATAAGGCATTTACCCATGTGGAACTCCAAGAATCTCCTCAATGGCCTTCCATATGGCTGATGCCCTCACACGGACAGGGAGACTTAGTTTAGTTTAAAATGCACACCCAATCAAAGATGACAAAGAAACACATGAAGAGGAGGAGAAATAATCCCAACTTGACTCTTACATTTTTCAGAAAATAAATAAATAGAGGGAAAAAAAAATGAAGTCAGAACTTACAAGTGCAAGAGCTTGGAAAATGATATTGATTAGACAAAGTTGCAAGAAGTGTGAGTGCCAGTGAATGTTGAGTTCTTATCAACTGTTTTAAAAATTTCTGACTGGACACTGGGAGGGCATTATATCTGGAAAATGTCATTTTCAATGATATATATGCTTGCTTTAAGTTATTGCCCCTTTGTAACAACAACCACCTTAAAACTAGAAATTCAATGAGCATTATCTGAATCATATATTTAAAAGTAACACAGCAAATATAACAAATACAAGGTACAAATATAAGGTGTCTTTTAAAAGTGATTTTGAGGAGCAAAGACAGTTAAATAATGATTACCCACATTTTAGCTGGTCTTAATTTTCCTTCTGTTTTTTTTTTTTTTTTTTTTTTGGAGACAGAGTCTCACTCTTTTGCCCAGGCTGGAGTGCAGTGGTGTGATCTCAGCTTACTGCAACCTTCGCCTCCCAGGTTCAAGTGATTCTCCTGCCTCAGTCTCCCGGGTAGCTGGGATTACAGGCGTGCGCCACCATGCCCGGCTAATTTTAGTATTTTTAGTAGAGACGGGGTTTCGCCATGTTGGCCAGGCTGGTCTTGAACTCCTGAACTCAGGTGATCTGCATCCTCCCTTTGCCTCCCAAAGTTCTGGGATTACAGGCGTGAGCCACTGCGCCCAGCCCTTAATTTCCATTTCTGAATAAAGGGGTTAAAAAGGTTTCCTTTCCTCTTTGAGTCAACAACATTTCTGGACATTTTTTCCGTCTTCTGCTCTATTACCATTGGGTCAAAATAGAGCAGCAAAGGGGATAGGTTTCCTCTTCATTCATTCATTTAATACATATTTGTTGAATGCCCTCTATGGCATTTTGTGCCGGCCGACTGCTGCAGGTGCTGGGGGTACAGCAATGAATTAAGGGAAAAAACTTCCCTGCACATGGACCTGATGTGCTGGTGATTACCTGATTTCACAAAAGTCAGCCAGCAACTGAGAGCTGAAGCCAGGGGCCTGAGCCGGGCCCATAAGCATGATAGTATCCCTTTGGGTTGGACTTGGCTTTAGCAAGCAAAAACATTTGTTTCTAAATTATGTTCCTCAGTCTGCTTTAAGAAAACTGAATTCTATCAGAGAGAGAAAAAGTTATTGCACAGTATTTTAGACCTAGACTTAAATATATGCATTTGTTCCGATAATATAGGCAATAAAAATGCACACTGTTTTAAGGTAAAAAATATAGAAAAATATAATTTTGCTTTGGAAAAACCTGCTTGTATTTTGGTGTATTTCCTTCTAGTTTTTCTTTCCCATGGAAATGTGTTTACCTATATACACAAGAAAAGGTTTCTTTTGCTGTCTGTCAACCATAAGGCTTTCTTCACCCAAGAGATAACAACAGCTGCACGTTTATATGCATGTATGTGCATATACCAAGTGTAGGAGTATATAATATATATTATGTGCATATAACCTATAATATAGTATATACATATATAAACATAAATATGTTAATATCTGTGCATATATTATACATGTATACAATCTATTGAGTGTATACAGTATACATGCGCATGTTAATGTGTTATATCAATCTTGAATTGCACACTGTACATATATGTACATATACGAACTCACAAACAGTATTCACATACTCCTAAATAATTACTTTCTTGGTAATCATCATACCCACTCTAGTCAAGTCCTGAGAGAAGAAAGCACTGTGGCTGGGTGCTGGAAACACAGGGTACTCACGCCTTGCAGGACGACTACGAATGACTATGAGAGAGAAACATGTCCTCATCGTGTGGGTGGACCCTTTTCAGGCCACAGGAACTTGACTTGATAGGAACCCATCTTGGGGCTCCCAGAACTGACTCCCTGGCTTCTGGATGCCCTCTGCTGGCCAGAAGCACCCCTCAGGCTTCTCACCCGTAAGCAGAGGCCTGTCTGCCCCTGCAAGGGGCCTGGCTGGGCATTCAGTCCCCTTGCCTTAAAATGGAGTTCCTAATTCTGGGCCTGGGATTCCTTAGCAGCTGGTAGAGGGGAAGAGACAGTTGTAATTGGGGGAGTTCACTCTTTTCAAAGGCAGACTCGGGCTCTGAATCAGGCTTTCGTGCATCTTAGAAGAACTGGGATGATCGCTGAGTGCC
Source organism: Papio anubis (assembly GCF_008728515.1). NCBI lineage: Eukaryota > Metazoa > Chordata > Mammalia > Primates > Cercopithecidae > Papio > Papio anubis. The sequence goes on from NC_044991.1 coordinate 38,728,592, forward strand.
TCTAGGTCTCTAGCCCCTCGGTGCTCCAAGTGTAGCACACAGACCAGCAGCGCCAGTGTCGCAGGATGCGGGGGGTTCTTGATTAGCAATGCTGACTCGGGCCTCACCCTAGACCTCCTGAATCAGAACATGCATTTCATTACGGAAGCCCAGGTGAGAAGGGCTGGTAGAGAAGAACTTGGAATTCTGCTTTCTATCTTGGCAGCTGGGGGTCCTTGAATGACATGGAGACCCCACGGGATGGTATGACCACACAGAATATCATCTCCTCTCTCTTGCCTGTGCTCAAGAAGGACATGGGAGGGGATGTGGGGTTCCTGAGCCTCAGGTGCAACATTTGTTGGGGTGAGATGCCTGCAGCCATGTCTCCTAATACACAGGAGCCCAGAAGGTGTGGCTGGAAGGTCTGAGGCCTCCATCATCTGCAACCTAATCACAGTGAGACAGAGGGTTGGGAGCAGGAGTTTCAAAGACCTTGAAACCGCACGGTGAGCTCTCATCCAGAAGAGAAATATGGAACCAAGGATCTGAAGGGGGCACTGGGTCTCAGTCAGTAACGAGGCCCAGGCACTGGGCCAGACTTGGCCTCATCTCACACACGCATCTTTCATTGTCCCCTGGAGGGGTGCACTTGGGGATTCTGGGCTCCCAAGATGCTAACATAGAACTTGGCCACTTACAGACCTTCCACTGGCTCGACTATTTCTTTAATTAGTGAAAGAGTTTAGCAAAATAAGCATTACTGGAGCTTGGTTATGGCCAGCCAATGGTGGACTCTGAAAGCAGGGGCTGAGTAGGCGGAATTCTAGACATGGGCCCCTAAGATTCTCAGGGTCTGTGAGTGGGATGGGCTATCAGCCTTGTGACTCTGCTGTGCTGTATGGCACAGTTGACCTTTAGGTAGAGAGATTGTGCAGGTACCTGATCTAGTTGCAAAGAGTTCTCAAAAGTAAAAGGGGAGCCAGAGAGATTAGGAAGGATGGTGGGAAGAGGTCCACACATCCAGGTGAAGGTGGAGGGGCTCCATGGCTTTTAGGAACAGTGGAACATCCCCAGCTGACAGCCATCAAGGAGCTGTACAGCCACAGTGAACTGGTGCCTGGTAATGATTTCTCCCAGGGCCTCTGCAAAGGAATGGAGCCCTGGCTACACCTTCATTATGGCCTGTGAGACTAAGAATCCAGCTGGACTTCTGACCTACAGAACTGTAAGGTAATCAGTGGGTCTTGTTTTGAGCTGCAAAATATGTGGTATTTTGTTAGGCGGCAACAGAAAATGAATGGAAGGGTTTAAAAGGGAGGAAAGGAGTGTTTTTTGTCATTTAATTCTTAAGATGTTTCTGTCTTGGTTGATGGGAAAGGTTGCCAAGAAATATATCCGATGGTGGCAAAATGGATAAAGGACGAGTGTACATTTTTTCTATGAAGATAATATACTGACAAGTGATGATTCAGCTTTGGGTGGGAGGTGAGGGAATGGGGGGTTATAGGAATGTGGATGAATATTTTCTGATTCGTTTTGGTAAGTTCTTGATGAGGTTGACATCTTGGGTGCCCTGAGTGGGCACAGGGCAGCTCTGATTGAAGTTTTACTTGCTGTCCTCTGGACAGAAAGGAGCTCCCCTGGAGCACAGCAAGACCCTGTATCTGAAATTAACACTGGACTCTGACACTCGGCACCATGTCTTACCACTAAATGGGCTTTGAAGTGGATCAAACGTTTCCTCAGATAATCCTGCACATTCAAACATCCCAAAGAGGTTGCTGCACATGTATACTGAGCCTCACACACTTGACAGTCAATGTGAATCAGACTAGTGTACTCTTCCCTGAAACAGCCAGAAGCTTCTGGAAGGTCCAGCAAATAGGCAGAATTCTTTGGGCTTGGTCCAACTGCTCCGATAATGGGTGGGGTGGGGTGAAACAGTTTCTGGAACAACCAAGTCCTTGTTGGAGGCAGCAGTTGGGAGAGGAGGACACTGCCCTGGCGACTGAGGTCCTGAAAGCTTCTTCAGGGCTTGGCGTCCACCAGGGCTGACCTTGGCAGGACAGCTCTCCTGGCGAGGTACAATGGGATGGGTGGAGGTGAGTGATGTGCCTCTCCTTTTGTGCACCAAACTGCCTTGCCCACAAGGGTCATGGGCATTTCCTCCTTCATACCAAAAATTCCTGCAGAACAGCTAAGTAAGATAAGACCATCCCCTGAAACCAGCCCAACTGTCCCATAGAACTGATGTTTATAGTTTCTTTTGAATTAATATAAAAACTGACTCTCAGCTTTAAAACTTGAGAAACGTTCATTTGTCTTCTCTGAGCTCTTTTCTCAGGAAATGGACCATTAGGCCTCCCAGATGGCATCAAGGAACTGAAACTCACCAGATCGTTGTGTCTGGACAATGAGGAGTCAGATCTCTCCTTCATCGTGATGCCTGATGGACTGCCTACTTCCTGCGGAGCAACTCCTCTTCCTTACTTCTCCCTAATTCCTATTTGCCGGAAGGTAGCTACATTCCTTCCCTGCTATATAAATCCCCAATTGCAGTTGCTCAGTGAGATGGATTTGAGACTGATCTCCTATATCCTCGGCTGCAGCACCTGATTAAAGCCTTTTTTCCCTGGCAATATTCGTTGTCTCAGTGACTGGCTTTCTGTGCACTGATGAGCAGGACCTAGACCAAATCCCTGGCATTTCAGTAACACTTGTACAAAACACAGCTGATTAAAGAGCTCACATTTCAACCAATGATCATGGACCCCCATCTTGGCCATCTTTGAACTTCTACAACAAAGTCCTGCCCAAAGAAGACTTGATATACATATTCTCATGTTCATACAGAGATTTTAAAAAATTGAATGGTAAAAAGATCATTCAGGGGCATCTACTCAGTGGCTCAAAATAGCTCCCAACCCCAGCCCAGACATAGAACCTCTTACAGGGGGGGTCGAATGGCGTGTATGGTCCTTCATCATCATCGTCGTCCTCCTCTTCCTCCTCGTCATTCTCATTGTCCTCATTTTCATTCTCTGTTTCGTTGCCAGCCTCAGCCACAACATCGTCCCTCCGTGTCCCATTCACGCCCCTGTCTGGGGCACTGCTGGGCCCTGTCCCATTCTCCACAGTGTGCTTAATTGGGATTTTGATGGCCACCTCGGATTCCCCGTTGGTATAAGCCCTGCTGTTTATCAATCTTTGTCTCTGGAAAGAGAAAGGTGCACTCTTACCACGGTCAGCGGGATTGCAAATACCTTACACTCAGAACACGAACTGTTGGGATTTTTTCCTGACAGCTGACGAGATGCTTCCAGAAGACCCTGGAGTCAAGTTTTAAGGGGCCTCTCAATGTGATAACCAACTCCAGACAACGTCCTTCTGGGAGGAAAGATTAATTTTTGCAAATTTGAATTTGCAAATTAGAATTTGCAAATCCCTTTAGAGGAAAATTCTTGTGTCTGGGATGTGCAGTTCCTTGATACTCTGTGTACTGTGGTGTCATCTTTCTTCCCCAGACTGCAGGAGTTCCTGGGTTCCTATGTGAGAAAGCTGAACAACTGTGTTTGGACTAGTGTATCAACAAGGCTACACTCCAGAAAAGGAATGCACAGCAAAATTCAAGTTAGGGACTCTGTATTACTTTAAACTAAGGTAACCCTTAGTTAGCAACAATTTCTGTGCAAGTTTACGTCAGGGAGCTTTATTCAAATGGAACAATAGAAGAAAAATGTGGGTGAAAGGGAGAAGGAACAGGGGAGTTTTCTATATAAATGGGAATTAGTCCATGTCTCAACACGTGGAGGGAATAGCAAGGGCCAGATACACAGCTGGTCCAGGGAACTAAGATTGGGAAATGGCTGAGGGATGCTGCGGTGTTAGACTTTGAGTTAGGTGCTTCTTCTTTCTAACAAGAAACGTTCTCTCTTTCCCAGAGTTTCCCACCCCTGTCCAGTGTCAGTGGACAGTGCTTTCCAAGGTACCTCATTGATCAACATGCGACTGGCCATGGAGAGCCGGGTCTTGGGGGGAAAGTGGCTGGTGATCATGATTCGAAGGCCAGCCTCAGAGAAGGAAAGCTGGTGTGGGTAGGCCGACAGCAGCTCGTCCACCATGATCACTGATGCTTTGCGGTGGAAATTTGCTAGGGAAATGGAAAACATAAGGTAAAATAACATTGAGGCCAGGAACAGGAAAGAGGCATTCATTTATTCTTCCTTCCCTTCCTTTCTCTTCCTCCCTTCTTTCCTCCCATCCATTCACCCATCCATCCATCCATCCATCGATCCATTCATCCACTCTTCTTTCCTTATTTCTTCCTTCCTTCCTTCTTCCAATCCATTCATTCTTCTTTCCATCCATCCAACTCACCTATCCACCCATCCATCCACTCTTCTTTCCTTATTCCTTCTTTCCTTCCTTCTTTCCATTCATCCAGCCAGCCAGGAAGGGTTGCAGTGAGCAAATTTTGAACAAGTCAAAATCTCCTTTCCATGGGTGTTAATGTTAAATCTTTTGAAAGGACTTGAAACAATTTAAGCATCATTCATTGACATGGTAAGAATTAATGATACCATAAGAGAATTCCTCCTTGTCCTCAAAGGATTCTTTTCCCACCACTCAGATCTGGGGCACAGAGAAGACTCTAAGAACTTTGTACCCTATATGCCCTTCAAATGTCAGCAATATTCATCCTGAGCTGTTAAATGCTACTGGATTGACGTTAGTGCAGTTCTGCACTGGGGGACATGGTGGTGAAATGTACACATTCCCTCAGTGCAGTCTATGAGCAGAGCCGACAAGGGGTGGGTGAGTTGTTCATGTTACAGAGAACCGAGGTCAGAAGGGTGCTTGGGACAAATCCTGTGTGATAATTCACCAGAAGGCCTAAAAAAATGTGGCACGAAGGGTCCAGCTCCCTCTCTGTGAATGAGCAGTATATGCACACAGCTCAAGGGTACTTGGCTGCAGCCTCTTGTAGTACTAGCTCCTGTTTTCCAAGCCACTAAAGCATGAAAGGATCTCTGGAAACACTGGCTAATCCTAGGTAGCTCTCTTTGGCATAGTCCTTTTATGGTTATAAACTACCCAGAAGAGAATAAACTCAATAAAATCCTCATGTGAAATGGTACTAAATCACTTAAGTCATTTGTTAAACATATGTATAATCATTCACAAAAATATATCAAATATTTAATTTTGAAAATCTAATAATGATGCAGTGATGTCAGAGATATGTTCGAAAATAACCCATAGATGTATTTGAAAATAACCTTTCTAATTTCTTTTTTTTTTTCCTTCCTGCAAAGCAACCATATGGGAACAAGAAAAAATAAACTCTTACATTTCAAGAGAAAAGTTTAAAAAATTAAATAAAAAAACACATTCCAGGCAAAATTCAATGATTATTTTCTGAGTTCCTCTAAGAAAAAATATTATATGTTTGAGAGCGCCATATTATTTCCCTTAGTATCTCAGCTGTTTTGTAAGACTCGATTGAATATAAGAATTACTTTGAAGGGGAAGGTACTTTTCTATTTCTATTTGCAGCTTGCAAACTGAGTTAGTGTAGCCTTAAAGTGAGTTTGGATCTAGTAATACACTAATAACACCTGTCATTTATAGAGCATCGCACTAAACTCTTATACATATTTATCTGCTTTGCTTATTACAAAAATGATTCTCATATTTCAGAAGAGAAAATTGAGGCTCAAGAGGTTATATAACCTGCTTCATAGTCACACAGCCAAAATGGGACAGAACCGGTATCTCAGAACCTAGGGTCTCCTTTCCTTTGCCATCCTGTTCTCTGCAGCACTCCCAGCAAATGTGTTGCCTGGAAATTTCCAGGGGGCTTTCTGAGCTCCAACGGGCTTACCAGGTATGAGATGGCTCCATGACATTGTAGCGAAAGGGAGGGTTGGAGGACTGGAAACTTCTGCTCTATCTTGGGGCAGGGAGTGTCTTCTCAAGGCCAGCTAGGACACCCCATGTGTGGCTATGACAGTGGGCAGATGGGTTCATATTCTAGCACTTTCTTCTCGCACACAGTATCCCCTTGGTTACCTTTCTTTTCTTTTCTTTTTTTTTTTTTTTGAGATAGGGTCTGGCTCTGTTGTCCTGACTAGACTACAGTAGAACAATCTTGGCTCTCTGCAACCTCTGCCTCCTGAGTTCAAGTGATTCTCGTGCCTTGGCCTCTCATGCAGCTTGGATTACAGGTTTGGGCCACCATTCCCGGTTAATTTTGTTGTATTTTTAGTAAATATGGGGTTTTGCCATGTTGGCCAGGCTGATCTTGAACTCCTGGCCTCAAGTGATCCTGCTGCCTTGGCCCCCACAGTGCTCTACTTGGTTACCTTTCTTAAGTAGCACCACAGTTGCGTCGCAGTTGCTGCTGTCATCAATTTCAGCATTGTTGGCCAATCCGTTGACCATGTTCCCGGCACCTTTTGTCCTCCTCTCAAAGCACTGATGTATGCAAGCGTTATATCTGAGCAAAGTAACAAGTGGGCAGAGTCCATCAGTGTTTGCCATTCTGCCATGTCTCAGCTCCCACCGAGTGCTCCTGGGAGCTCTCCCAGTCTGCATGTACAGTCCCCAGAGCTCAAGTTATTACTGTTCTAATTTTCTCAACCCATTCCCCCTCAGAATATACAACCTGTCCCATTTCCCAATTTATGAACAAATGGTAGGTGAAAAGAAAACCACCATTATAGAAATAAACCAGATCACACTGCTTACTTTGCAACCTCTTTCATGCCAGTGGAGGCCTCTCTGGGATTGAGCTCCCCTTCTCAGTCTGCATATGGAAGGACTGTGCTAAGACTCAGTGGGATGGTCAAGGTCTACCTGCTCTGGGCCACATCTCCAGGGCCTTTGGAAGAAGGGGAAGCTGCCTCATCCACACCACTCCCCAAGAGCAGTGGCTGTGTGTCACAGTCTATGTGCTACAGGTCAGTTGGCCATCTAGGTCTCTATGTCTTTGGTTTCCTGAGGTCACGGATTGGGATTCTGCAAATTTCTATGACTATCGTGCCTAAGTTCCAGACCCAGTGGGCCCTTGGCTTTATGAAAACTTCTAGGCTAGGATCCTCCCGAATGATCAAGTGAATACATTGTGCAGTGTTCCTTACATGCCCCAGCAGGCTCAGGTGGGAAGGGAAGAAGCTTGTACAAGTTCCAAGGGTGGTTTTTTGCAAGTAAATGTTCCAGTCTCCCTAGCTTTAGTATGAGAAGATTCCCACAGAGGAATTCTAGAAAACTCATAAAAACTCATGGGCAAAGACAGCCAGGCACAGTTTCCAGGTCACAGAAGGCTGCTACTGCTTTTCCCCATTCATCATTTACTGGCCATGGGGCAGCTCACTGGGGACCTCCAGTTTAACCTCCAGCCTCCCATAGGAACGGCAGCTAGGCATGGTGACCCTAAGTTGACAGCTGGAAGGCCACTCAACCTGGCCATGGGATGGCTCACTGGGGACCTCCAGTTTGACCTCCAGCCTCCCATAGGAATGGCAGCTAGGCATGGTGACCAGCTGGAAGGCCACTCAACCTATGTTTCTCTTCCCCTCCTCAACTCTTTTGCTGCTACAGACATGAAGCTCTCTGGATTCCCTCCCAGCTATCTCCCTTGCGCCTGATTCTTCAGTGGGGGCAGCTCTAGGGTGGCTGGCTTATGGCAACAAGACCTCAGAGAGATGAAGAGGTCCTCTGTAGCTGGACCATCTCGTCCATGAGGTCTTTCCTGTACACTCTAGGAACATGCAGTTACTACATTGCATGAGAGAGAACAGAAAACTAGTCAAAGTGACAGGTGCCATTTGTAGTTCATAAGACACGAAGCATAGAATTAGAACAGCACTATTTTGCAACCCAAATGAAATAATGGATCCAGATACTGAGCACTGATGGCTGCCAACATTACAGAGAGAGAAAGGCAGACATCGCCGTGCCTCCTGATGATGGAACTCACCACCACTTGGGACATAGTCTAGCCCGAATCAGATCAATTACAGACATGCAGGAAACACAGAGGCCAAGGGAACAGACTGCACCACAGCATGGGATATAATCAACACTTTTCAACCGTGGGCAACTCTGCAGAGCAAACAGCCAAACTTCATCAAAGAACAAAGTGCAAGGAAAATGCACACACACACACACGCATATACAGACACTCACACAGAGACACACACAGACACACAGACACACACAGAGACACACACACAGACACAGAGACACACAGAGACACACAGACACACACGCAGACACAGACACAGACATGCAGCACACACACACAGACACACACAGACATATACACAGACACAGAGGTCAAGGAAACAGACTGTGCCACATCAGGGGATGTAATCAACACTTTCCAACCGTGGGCAACTCTGCAGAGCAAACAGCCAAACTTCATTAAAGAACAAAGTGCAAGGAAAATGCACACACACACATATGCACACACACACATGCACACACACACAGACACGGCACTCAGTCAAGGGCCACCGATTCTAATGAGTGGAATTTATTTGAATTCTCATTTTTAAAATATTTATGATATTCAAGAAACTAAAAGAAAACAATCAAAAAGACATTTGTTAGGCCACTGAAAATTTGAACGCTGGGTATTTTATGACATTAAGGAATTAGTATTAATTTTAGGTGTGATGATAATGTTGTGGTTATGTTAAAGACAATTGTCCTTTTAGAATCCTAAAAGAGTATCCAGCTATGTCTAGAGAAGTCCAGATGTATACTGGAATTTTTGTGGATGAGCTAGTATGATGTCTGGGACTTCCAAATTACAGAAGAAAAGGGAAGTGAATATAGTGTGGATGGGGCAACTGTGGGTTGATGGTTTCTGGGGCTGGTGATGAGTGCGTGGGCTTCATTATACTATTCTGTTGACTCTTGTATATATTCAAAATTCCTGTTAGTGAAAAGACCTCCACACTTTATAGACTCAACAAGGATGCCTTGCCCCATAGGGCGACAGGGAAAGAGGCAGTGTTTCTGTCATCTTGACTTAGAATCCATTTCCCTGAAAGAAATATTGACTTGCATAAAGGTTGCTTTTTTTTTTTTTTTTTTTTTTTGAAACAGGGTCTTGCTATGCTGCTGAGGTTAGTCTCAAACCCCTGGCCTCGAGAAATCCTCTCACTCTAGCTTCCTGAATAGTTGGGATCACAGGCATGCACCACAGTGCCCAGTGATTAGGTTTTGCTTTTAAAGTACAAAAGCAAACCCATGTATTATACATTTATCAGGGTTTAGAGAACAGGATAATAATACTATACAGTGAGGGCTTTCTTGAAACTGGATGCAGAGTTAAACTAAGCTTATCTTAGCTTGACAGCTTAACTAAGCTGTCGCATTCCGTTCTCATGGAATATATATAATAACAGTAGAAATTATTATTAATCTTTTTTTGCAGAAGAGGAAACTGAGATTCAAGATGGCTGAATAACTTGGCTGAGGTCCCACGGCTGTCAGTGGCAGGGGGCTCCGCTGTCAGGGCCGAATGTGAGGCACTGGTTCTTAACCACCAGCACACATAACCCATCTAGGTAACAAATCCCAGAGCAGCGACCGGGGATGTACAGAAATCAATCCTTGCCAAGGCCAGGCAGGCTTCATGCTCCCTGAAGGTTTCTACCAACCTGGACAATCTGAAATTGCTTTCTGACCTTCAGATAGAATGTTTAAAGTCCTTTAAAAACTCTCCACCTAGGACGCTGCTGACGATTTTAATATATGCTGGTGTGTTTTTTTTTTAACTACTGTTGCTGTTTTATATTTTTAATTGAATGTTTTAAATTTTGTGCTTGCACCCTGAAGCTATTTTATTGTGAAGCATGCAATTTTATAAATCAGATTTGATAAAACCCAATGATTAAAGCCTCTGATTGCAGAGGGGGATGGCTAAAGAGCAGAGATTTCAATTTAGAACTTAGGACCAGAATTTATGCAGAAAATTTCATGAGCACAGTAGCTTCCATTCCCGGTTTTGTTTGTATCCTGCTGGTTTGAACAGCTGGAATGTTGGTAAAAGTGAGGCATCAGCAGAAACACACCTCATTAGCTTCCACATTTGGTATGGTTTGGGGAAGAGGAGAGGATGTGTTCGCTGTTCTATCTTACTGTCCACGTGTTTTGACAGCAACTCATGGGCTTCAAGGTGGCTTAGAAAGGGGAGCAGGGGCCATAGGATGCATGACAGCAAAATTCCTCAACTCTCCTTCCCTCTGGTCACATCTGTTTTTGAAGAATACGTAACTCTGTGAAGCCCCTAGTGAATTCATTTTGAAACGTACTTTCTTGAAAATTAAGATTCAAGACCCAAGATTAATGTTGGGCATAGAGCAGACACTGTACGTCGATTCTTCCAGAATAATCAACTAATCCACTTTTGGGAGCTCAATCAGACCCTCAAAATGTTAAAAAATCGAAACAATGCACTAGAAAACAACAAAGGAAGATGTGTGAGTACACACACAGACAGCAGTTTGAGGCTTCCCCACTTGGCACTGATTCGCTATATAGCTTTGCTGTTTGAGGCAAAGAGGCATAAGATGGGTGCTCTGATCTTTAAAGGCCTTTCCTTTGGGGGCTGGAAACTTTGGAAAGGCTTTGGGTCAACTCTGGGTTTCATGAGAGCTCATCTGTCGGTATGTGACTTCACGGTGTGTGACTTCTGGTTTCTTCATTAGTTACCTTACGGTACCAGGATATGTATGAGTAAGGTCCTACTCTAGGAATGCCCTTCTCCACTAAGCTCCAGATGTGCTTGCTCCTGTGATATTTGCCAATGACCATGTTGATTTCTCTCAACAAGCGTCTCAGTCACTGGTCACCAGAATTAACTTTTGTCAGGCCTCAACAATAAGAAACCTTAACGTGTCAGTTCCAGACTGCTACCTGATATGTCCAAACTGGCCATTGTTGATGGATTTCTACTTTCTTGCCCCTAGAGAAGGCAGTCACTCCTACAGCTACATATGCTGGGGAAACATGGGCTAATTTAGAGGAAAAGAAGCTGCTCCCACAGGAGTGGGCAGCTGTAGCATAGAACATCTCTGCATTATTTATAACCTCCTCATCCCAGTGGTGCCTGGCAAAAAGATGAACCAGCAGGCTCACAACCATGATGCTTACATGGTGCTTACAACTTAGAGCATGGGAAACATTGGCCATATAATTTTCTTTTTTTCCAATGAGATGGAGTCTCACTCTGTCACCCAGGCTGGCGTGGTGGCGTGATCTCAGCTCACTGCAACCTCGCCTCCCGGGTTCCAGAGATTCTCCTGCCTCCTCCCAAGTAGCTGGGATTATAGGCACGCACCACCACACCTGGCTAATTTTTGTGTTTTTAGTAGAGACGGGATTTCACCATGTTGGCCAGGTTGGTCACGAACTCCTGATTTCAAGTGATCTGCTCATCTTGGCCTCCCAAAGTGCTGAGATTACAGGCATGAGCCACCACGCCTGGCAAATTCTTGATATAAATAAGCTACTCCAACTCCAGGAGGGAAAAGAACACATGACATGGTGGTTTTAAAATATATCAACAGTTCTTTGACACTCTTCCCTTCGCTAGGTGATGCCAGCCCCTTGAGTGTGGACTGGACTTAACGACTCGCTTCTAATAAACAGAATACGGTAGAAGTAATGGCATGTGACTTCTGGGATATTATAAAAGGTGTTGCAGGGCCCTTCTTGCTCTCTGCTTGAATCACTTGCTCTGGAGGAAGCCACTCAAGCAGCTCTAAGGAGGAGCCCACGTGGTGAGAAACTGAGCCTGCCAGTCAAGAGCCAGCATCACTTGAAGGCAGGTCCTCCCACACCTGTCTGGTACATGATGGCAACTCTGGCTGACTTCTTACCTGCAACCTCATGAGAGACTCTGAGCTGGAACCTTGCAGTTAAGCTGCTCCCGGATTCCTAACTCTCAGATAATGTGTGAGATAATACATGTTTGTGCTTTTAAGCCACTAAGTTTCGGGATAGTTTGTTATGCAGCAGTGGATGACTAATACCACGCAAATAATGGAAGTCCACAGATATTTGATCCATGATTTCAGTTGTCTCTTAACTAACTCTTCATCAGTTACCTCACGATAATTCCATGCCAGGATATGTTTGATGAAGGTCCTACCCTAGGAATTCCTTCCACAAGCAAGCCGTAGATACTGGGTCTACACAGACCACCGGAGGGCTGGCTCACGTTGGCCGCCATATTGAGTAGAATGGCAGTAGACTACCTTGTATCTTCCCTCACCCTCTATTGCAGTGTAACGTATTGAGTTGTATCTCCTTTGTGTTAAGAAAGAGAGTGAAGAAACCTTCCAGAGCTAGGCTGCCAGATCCTGAAGAGAGATTAGAGGTTCTAGAGAGTTCTCAAGTGAAACATTGAAGCTTTGAGTTTATCATCGTATATGGGCTGGAAGGGTCACTACAATTGATACTAATCAAAATTACAGTGACTCACAGCAGTCTGGCAGGGAGCCAAGTGACTGTGATGATACACACTGAAAAACCAGTCAGATACCCACCCCAACCCTCTTCCCATGTCATCACATAATGTGGAATGCAAGAAACAGTTTTGGAAAAGAAATGAAGAATTTTACTTACTTCATGATGACAATGTAGATAAGATACATCAGCACAAGGACTAAAGACTCCCACCTGCATGTAAACCAAGAACAGTTAAAGACAGTCATAGACATCTGTGAAACTCACCTGCCCCCTTTTTAAAGACACATTTGATGCAAACGGCCAGGATAGTAAGGAGAAGGCAGACGTCGCCAGTGATGGATACTTCCTGGTCTAGAGACATTCTCTATGCTGCATAAGGCTGTCAACCATCTTTCTCTTCTCTCCTCATCTAAAGGGAAAATGCCCCTTCCTCTCTGTTATTTGTCACCTAAAAGAGCTCTTCGAAAGCAACAAGCCTTTCATACATGTTGCTGAATATAGGTCAATATGTATACATCTGGCCTCAGCTTAATCATTCACTGAAACTATTCAGATATATTTACAAGGGGAAACTAAAATTAGAGGAATTGACAGGGGTGCCTGAGGGATTGTTGGGTATACAGGAGCCACGCCAAAAGGGTAGAAGGGGAGAGAGAGGCAGGCAGGCAGACAGATGGAACCTGGGCAGGGAAGGTACCAGCCAAAGAGTAAGAAGGAATAAGTGGGAAGACATTCCACAGGAAGGAAGAAAAGAAAAACCCACTGGAATGCGCCTTGAGCTTCTAATAGTCTGAATACTTCTGTTTTCTTTATCTTAGTGGCTAACAGCTAAAAACCAGGAACTTGTTTTCCCGGTTTCGCTTTAGCTACAGGATTAAATCGGCTCATTGAGGGAGTAATTTTGGCTTCAACGGTAGGTTACTGGAGAATGGTCAGATGAGGAAACTCCAGGTTATATCCATCCTTCCTTTTCTCTTTTCAAATTCCATGTCTAGAAGCTGATCCTTGAGAAATATTTGGTCAAATGTGAAAAGGATACATACACAAGGGTTTTTCTTGCAGCAGTGTTTATAAAAAAGTGAAAAGCTGGAAAGAGGCCAGATGGTTATAAAATGGGGCACTGGGCACATAAATGATAAGTATGTTCATCTATCCATTAAGAATGATTATGCAGCCTGGGCACGGTGACCCGCTCCTGTAATCCCAGCACTTTGGGAGGCCGAGGGGAAAGGATCACTTAAGTCCCCAAGTTCCAGAACAGTCTGAGCAACATAACAAGATCCAGCCTCCAGAAAAATAATTAAAAAATTAGCCAGGTGTGGTGGTGTGCCCCAGGAGTCTCAGCTACTTGGGGAGGCTGAGGCGGGAGGATTGCTTGAGCTCAGGAGATGAAGGCTGCAGTGAGCTATGATCACACCACTGTACCGCAGCCTGGGCGACAGAGTAAAACCCTTTCTTCCTTCTCCCCTCCAAAACAAATTATGCAAAGATGTATGTATTTATTCTAGAAAGTGCTCAGGATGCACTATCGAGAGAGGAAATCAGGGTATCCAAGCCCTTTCAATTTCCGCCACATCTCTCAGTTTCTTTCGTGGCAAAACTTCTTAAAGGGCTGTGCACACTGCATTTCAGTGCTTCTCATTCAGCTGGCAAATTTCTGTAGCCTAACTTCCACACCCACTGATCTCTTGAATCGCCTGTCAAGGGCACCAGTGATTTCCATCCACACCAATCCAAGAATGAGTGAGTGGTTGTCCGTCATCCTGTTCCATTTCTTGGTAGCATCTGAAAGGAGATCGTCTGCCCCACTTCATAAAACCCTCTCTTCTGACTTCTGAGAGGCCACACCCCTGGCTTCCTTCTTGCCCCCAGCTTCTCCTTCTCCACCTCCTTTGCCTCCTCCACTCCTTCAGTTCATCCTCTCATTATTGGGCCATCTTTATTGCCTATGTTTTCTCCCTAGGTGACCTCATCCTGACCGATTGCTATAAACACCAAATACGTGATAATGACCCCCAATTTACACATCCATGCCACACCTCTCTCCAGCCCCAGATTAATATATCGGGCCTCTGCACCTGGAAGTCTAAATGTCTATCAGAACGAATTCTTCATTCTTACTTCCTAGCCTCCTTAAAAAAAAAAAAAACCTGGGCTTTGTCATTTCAGTCAACTGTACCACTCCCTGCCCAGTCAAGCCCAGAATCTGGAAATCAATAAGGAACACTCCCTTTTCCTCACTCCCATATTCATCAGACTTTGTGACTCAAGTATTTCATCAGTCATCGATTCTTTCCTCTCTACTGCGCCCTCCCTAGGTCATTTTCACTTCAACCTCTGAACTGGTTTCCTTGATACTATGGGAGCATGTCACTGCACTTCTTAAAATCTTTACTTACTTCTCAAAACGCTTAAGAAAAAAATGAAAGTTTCCTTTTACTTTGCAATTCCTGGCCTTTTCTTGTTTTTCCAAGTTGTCCTGTGTCCTGTCTGTGCCCCACCTCACTGGCCTTTCATTTGCACACAGCCATCTCCTTCCCTCTCCCAGAGCCTTTGCCCTGAATGTTCTTTGGACCAGGAATGCCTTTCTCTTCACTCCTTTGCTGGCCCCTTTTATCCTGCAGATACCAGCTTTTAAATATCACCTCCTCCAAGCAATCCTCCCTGCCTGCCCCTGCCCGACTTTCTCTCACATGACCCTGTTTATGTTCTTTAAACCTCTAAGCAGTCTGTGATTATCTTGTTTATACATTTATTACTCATTTATTATGTAACACACACCTGTTTCTAGCAGTCACTTGACACCACTCCTCACACCTGACACCTTCCCTGGTATCTGGTGTCTCATTTTCCAGAGATTTAAAATGCCGACGGCTGATTTCTCCCCACGCAGACACCCTCAGGTCTTGCCCACTCGCCTCTTCTCCCCAGCACAAAGCAACCCTCAGCTCATCTGTGCAGGTGACACTCCCTCCAAACATCAATTTTCAGTTGCAAAACGCCTCCAGTGGCCTGAACGTGGTTCTTATCTCGTCGAAACCAATGTACACGTAGCATACACTTCATGGTGAAAAGTAAGATTCATTCACAGCCCATTCATTTGGAAGGAACGGACCCCCAGGATCTGAAGGGATGTCACGTTATTGCTTAGATGCATTTTTATAGATTCAGCGAGAAGTCACCAGAAAATGAATCAACTTTAATGAAATATTGTAGTCAGATTGAATTAAGTCCAGCACTTTCTAAACAGGTCTATGTATGCTGTTTCTAATTCTTTTAGATCTTTTCAATTTTTTACTCATCAAAAGCCCTTCTGTTGCAATATTCAAAACAGGTTCTCTTTGGCCATTTTGCAGAGATGCCTGTAGGATGAGATTCCTTGCTTTTGTTGACATTTCAAGTTTGCTCTGTTGGCGTTCAGACACAGGACTCACCAGGCGTTCTCCCCGGTCAACCCAGTGGGCTCTAGGAGGCCTCTGTGCGCCCCACCTACTGTTCCTTGTGCATTTTTGATCTGATTGAGTTTGGATCATCAAGCCTTGGCCTAATGCTCTTCAGGACCCCTTCCCCCCACCCCCCTCCCCAGTGTGGTGAGCCTCTCCATGTGGCCCCATAGTTACATGTCAAGGGTCTGCATCCCTCCAGCCTGAGAGAGCTCCAGGTCAGGCCAGCTCTGGTTTTGTATGACATGTTTCCCTGGTGTAGAAGAGGTGCTTAGGAGGCATCCAGACATTGGAAGTCACTCAGCTTTCCTCGCCCTTTCACCTAGGACGCTGTGCACCTTCTCCCCTTTCCTCCTGAGCACACCTCACCCGCTGTCCTCTGAGGATCTTGTTCTGTGGCTGATCTAGGTTTGTTTCTTCCCTTCCCAAGCTTCCATTTTGAATCATTTTCAACGGATCCCTGATTCTCACCAAAGACGGTTCCTTCTCAGATGTGAGGACTGCTCCTCTCCTCACCTGGGTGCACCATTTGCTCAGGTTTCCTGAGCACAGCCGTGAACAGCAAAAGCTGTTCTCCAGCCCCACCAGGAAGAGTTTCCAGGTTGCAATCCCACGGTCTCTTTTCTCTCCCAAAGTCACAGCTTTGGACTCAAAAGAAGAAACCAAACCATCGCTCTGCATTCTTTAGTTTTCTTGTTGGGTCTTCAGACTCCCTGGAGGCACATTCCAAATTCCTTCCAGCAACATTATGGGCCTTGCTCTGTGAGTCGAGCGTACATCCTAATAGCTGGGCCTCTGACACTTTTTTCTTCTTTTTTTTTTGAGACGGAGTCTCGCTCTATCGCCCAGGCTGGAGTGCAGTGGCACAATCTTGGCTCACAGCAACCTCCGCCTCCAGGGTTCAAGCTATTCCCCAGCCTCAGCCTCCAGAGCAGCTGGGACTACAGGCGTGCATCACCACACCTGCCTAATTTCTGTATTTTTAGTAGAGACGGATTTTCACCATATTGGCCAGACTGGTCGCAAACTCCTAACCTCAAGTGATCCACCTGCCTCAGCCTCCCAAAGAGCTGGGATTACAGGCTTGAGCCACCATGCCCGGCCGATGCTTCCTATTTCAATGTCTTTTAGCGCATAGGCACCTAACCGAAAAGTACTCACCACTATTCCCCTGCCTCTTCCCTGCTAAGGGAACCCCAACCACTAGGTCGAGGCAGCATATGGAGCCCTTCTGATCTCAAACAGGGTGCGCCTTGCCCCTAGGCCCTGAGGATGAATCATGGTTGGTCTAAAGTGGTCATTCTAATCTCCCTGGCTGCTCAGTGGTCAAGGCAGACCCTGTAGTGACCAAAGAGATGCAAGGTGGAAGTGTGCCAAAAATAACAACAGTGCCCCCTTCTTCCTCCCTCCTGCCTTCAGGATGAACTTGGTGGCTGGGACTGCAGCAACCATCTTGGGACCATTAAGCAAAGGCCAGGGGAAATGCAGAGCCACGGCACCACGTATATCCGGGGCACCGATATGTAAGAAAAACACACCACTATGTTTTCAATACGCTGTAGCTGGTTCTTCTAGTACCTGCTACTAAAATCATTCCTGACTAACTGTCAACTGCCATTTTTTGACTGAATGTGACTTCCTGCAGAAGGCTGCTTCAGGAATGGTGAAAGAATATGAGCTGTATGACAGGGGTCCTTTGTCCTGGTGTATTTGTATTTGACAAAGCTCACTTCCTCCTAAAGAGTACTGTAGTTTCAAAATAAACACAATTAAAATTTGTTTCCTTTTGAGGATTTTGGGGATTGAACTGGTTACCTGCCTTGAAATCTCTAGGCCATGCTGGAATGTTTTATAACAAGGAATGGAACTCTCTCTTAAAGGTATTTTCAAAATGTTACTGTGCTTTAATTGCACAGACCGAAGACTCTGATTTTAAAGAGAGAAATCAGCACCTAGATGCACCATTTCAGCAAAATGAATAGTCATGATTGGCTTGGTAAGAAGATAGAATAAGTGAACAGTAAAAAATTCTTAAACTTCCATATATTTTTCATCCACTAAATGAGAAGTTGAAATCCCTGGGAGTCCCAAGGTAGATAAGGGCCAGTGGCACAGACTTTAATTTCTCAGCCTCACTCATGTGCAAAATGCTCTTCATCAGACCATGTGTGTAATAACAAGTTACACGACAGGCCAGCGCTTTGGGAAGAATGGAGCTCTGGTGCCACCAAGGCCTCCCAGGCCAGTTCTTCCCTGGAATCCACAACTGTGCATGACTTATGATTCCAACATCCCCCAGATAGATCAAGACACTCCTGGGGATTCGCAACTCATGTATCCATGGCCCTCCCAGCCTCTCACTCCTAACTGGATGCGAGGGAGCCTCGATGCTCAGGGCAAGGGCTCTGATGACTTATGCCTTCCAGAATCTAGACCCTTCTGCTGAAGGCTTGGGCACCTACCCTAGGATGGGGTTACCTAACATCATTGGAAAAGTCTTAGGAATGAAGATGAAATAGACACTCCTTTCCTTGCTCCAAACCATCTGAACTATCCCGAGATGTTTTGAGGATACGGAGTGAAATGGGCTGATGGTGAAGCCTGCTTTCTTCACTTGCCACGGCTTTCATACAGCACTGCCACGGAGGTAGTAGAAAAGACGGCTCCCTCCAAGGCTGACAGCAAATCATCCGGGGTAGCCTTTCCTAACACGTTTCTGCACAACAGCAGCAGACACATTTCTGAGATCAACTGTGATCATGACTTGTTTGTCTTTTGGGGAGTGTCATTAGCAAAGACTAGCAACACTGAGCAATGCTGAAGCACCTACTGTTTGCTAAGGCGGAGCAGTGGTTGTGCGAACTATGCCATCGGCTTCTGGAAGTTTTCTTGTGCGGCGCTTTATCCCCAAGGACATGGGGGAAAAATGCTCCACATTGCATTTGGCAGCCACCTCCAGGATGATATAACAAGGAGGCTCTCTGATCTGGGGTGCTCCTTTCAGCCTATTGCTCACGATCATTCAAAGAAGATCTCCTTCTTATTTTCTCCTAGCTGTCTCTCCTTCTCTTCCTTCTTGCACAGAGGAGAGAGAGTTAGCAAAAGTATCTTAATACCCTGACACAGCACGTAACATGTATCATCAATGTGATGGGTTCTCCACCTCCCGCTAATCCTGAAAATCAGAGACGTCCTCAGACACAGAGAGGCCCACTCCAACAAAAGAGTTAGCAGTCATTTTGAGGAAAGTGAAGCCTGGTGGACTCTACTTTTTCTGGCTCATTCCTAGCTTTCAGTAATAGGGAAATTTTCTACCTACGCATATTCCTAAGATGTTATTTCACATTTCTTACCTCTGTAGATCAAATATTAGAAAATATGCAACGAAAATGCACAATACACTCAACTTCCATTTCCATTTCAAACATGTTCAACTTGCTCAGAACCCATCTCAAAAACGAGGATTTGAACAGTTGGCCCAAATGAAAATGTCTTCCCATATATTTAATTTGGGCAACAGTTTCTGTCTATCAAAATAAAAAATCCCCAACAATACCAATTTTCAGAGCTCTAAGATCTTTTGAAAGTCAGGAGGAACTTTAATGGGTTAATGGTCACTGAAGTGCCTGGGTCCTAATTCTTAAAATAAACACGGGAGCTTGGTTTGGACACAATTTTAAAAGATCAGTCAAATCTTTTTTTTTTTTTTTGGAGACGGAGTCTCGCTCTATTGCCCAGGCTGGAGTGCAGTGGTGCGATCTCGGCTCACTGCAAGCTCCACCTCCCCGGTTCATGCCATTCTCCTGCCTCAGCCTCTGGAGTAGCTGGGACCACAGGCGCCTGCAACTACGCCCGGCTAATTTTTCTTGTATTTTTAGTAGAGATAGGGTTTCGCCGTGTAAGCCAGGAAGGTCTCCATCTCCTGACCTCGTGATCCGCCTGCCTTGGCCTCCCAAAGTGCTGGGATTACAGGTGTGAGCCACTGCGCCGGGCCTTTCTTTTCTTTCTTTCTTTCTTTCTTTTTTTTTTTTAGATGGAGTCTCGCTCTGTTGCCCAGGCTGGAGTGCAGTGGCATGATCTCGGCTCACTGCAAGCTCCGCCTCCCAGGTTCAGGCCATTCTCCTGCCTCACCCTCTTGAGTAGCTGGGGCTACAGGCACCCGCCAGCGCATCTGGCTAATTTTTTGTATTTTTGGTTTCACCGTGTTAGCCAGGATGATCTCGATCTCCTGACCTCATGATCCACCCGCCTGGGCCTCTCAAACTGCTGGGATTAGGGGCATGAGCCACTGCACCCGGTCAAAAGATCAGTCAGATCTTCACTCTGCCCTAGCACATGGCTGACTGTAGAAAGACACAGCTAAGCCATGATGTCCAGACATAGGATGATAAAGACATTTAGATATTAGGATCTCAAATGGAACCCCGTCACTCTAGCCCAAGAGAAAAGGTCTTTACTCTGTGAAAATGAATTTAATTTCTCTCCTGGGGTGTGCAGAGGGTTCCCAGGAAATTCTCCTCATTATAAGCTGTCATGACATTTCTCTTTCTTTCTTGAATCCTAACTCTGGTCTTCAATATATTTGGCTCTACAACACAACATTCGGAAATGAGAAGGGGGAAAAAGAGGTACTTACCAGGAAACTTTTTCATCATAAATGAACTGTGAAAAAATAAAAAGAATAGAAGATTAGACACACACACACACACACACACACCATACTCTTTAAGGCTGCACACAGTGTCCACCTTGTTCCTGGCATCCTGGCATGGTATAATCAGGACTGGGTTGTCCTGAGACCTGGAGTCCCTGTGAGTAAACTCCCCTCTGTACTGGTTTTGCCTTTGGCCAGTGTTAGTGGAAGGAGGTGTTCGCAGATCAGGGTGGGCACGTGTGGAAAGGAGCAGCCTCAGGTAATTCCCTTCTTCCTGCAATTTCTGTACAACATCAGAGTGACAGGCAAGTGTGACTAACCTGCTTTGTAAAGCAAGGCTCATTGTAGAATCTTAGATCTGCAAGGGGATGTAGGAGCTCAGCAGGTACTTCCAAGTATTAGTCTCTGTAAGATTTCTGCATGTCTGTGCATCTTCAGTTTTTATGCAAGTGCTTGGACTTCTATGGGCTCCATTTTTTCTTTTAATAGATTTTTTTTGGTTTCCATAAAATAATTTATTTTCAAAGGAAACTTCACATCACAACCAGAAGTAGGGGCTCAACACCCCTTGCCATCACCCTGAAAAATAAGTGCAATCACAACAAATGGTGTTTGCAAATCCCAGTTGGACACTGTCGGCTGCCCAAGCCCTGGGCATGGTCTGCCCTTTCAGTAAGGAAGATTATTAGGGGTCAGAAGCAGTCAAAGGCACACTAGCATCCCACTGAGGTTTACTCATCAGTTGGGACTTGAAAGAGAATACAGAGAGAATACATGGCAGGATTTAATCTACTTAAGTCCTGGTCTACATACCATCTGAAATCATTTCCCACCTTGTGGGGTGGGGGAGGGGGAGGGGGAATCTAGTGTAATCCTTTGATTATACAGGGAAACTGAGTCACAGAGAACGTAAGTAATTTTCCTGGGGTTGCTCCATCTGCTGCAGAATTGGCTCGAAAACTCAGCCCCAGCTCCGAATTTGGTGTCCTTTTCAGGACACACATGGCTAATGACATGTTGCCGAAACCGAACGAGTACACCTGTATCTCATAGAAGCAGGAGGCTGAGGACATGGTTCGTAGCTCTTTCTTCCCACACTCCTGAAGGACAACTGCTTTGAGTATGGTCATTTCAGAGTGCTCTTTCCTTTAGAGGCAGCAGCCCTCTGCAGACTGAGGCAGACACTTGCAGGACACTCTGGGTGTCAACCGCCATCACAGCTTGGAGATGGGAAACTTAGTTAACAAAGTGGGCATGGCATCAGCCCTCAGCCAGGGCAGGAACCACCAGCTGGGTAGAGACGTGGAGAACACCTCAGGGCATAGGTCACAAAGCGCATAAAAGGAACTCTTTCCAATTATCTTGAAGGTCAAAATGAGGATGAGGAGGAAGGAGCTGTGCTCATTTGTAACTCATTCTTCCTAACAAGCCATTGGAAACATGAGCTTCATCATTTTTGTTACTTTCATCTTTGTTATCAGATTCAACAAGTTGACATTGGGATGACAATGTCAAACTAGAATGGGCAGAGAATTAAAGAAATATAGGCAACAATCTCATAATCCACGTTGAATGGCATGGAAGCCATCTCCTAGAAGGCACTGACAGCTCTTTTGTATAACCCCCTTTCTTTTTATGAAAAAAGATTGTTGTCAAAAAATCATGGAGCAGATCAAATTATTTAAGATAGAAAACATTTTCTATTAATTGAAGTTAATTCAATATCAGTCCTTGCAGCAGGCTGGAACAATCAATTTGTAGCCACTTAAGAGAACAGAAGATACTGAGAAAGAGTTTATTAGACCAGGCCAATTTAATTTTCTCCTATCAGGGAAGGCAGGCAATACCGTAGAATATGAAAGCAGCTTTCAGAAAGCCCTGATTCTGTGTGATCCTCCCCATAGCTGGGGCACAGATTCTGCAAAGGAAAAGCTTGAAGATCACTCACCCTGGAAGAAAGTGAACTTCCTGTCTGCTAACAGTGGGCCCCGAGATTCATAGGACTTTAGCTACTGATCATTTCAATGATCATAGCAAAGAAAAAATGAGATTGGGCTTAATTGTATGAGAGACCCCAAATAGGCACACCATAATCAGAGAAACAGAAACAGTGGGCAAATCCGGGTGAGACTGGACAAAATACGCTATTAGGGACAGAGCTTCATGACCCTGGAGTCAAGAGAATGGTTATGGCTTGGGGAGCTGTGGTTGGGGATATGGTTCAGGGAGGCAGACAGGGAGAGAGAAATGCAGGTGATCTCACTACAAGTACTAACTAATGGTGGAGATCTGGAAACATGCAAATAACTGATACAGTTTCCCCTTTGATCTCTGCCTGGTGTGAAGATGCCCCATCACTCAGAATGCATAAGGGTAGAGGAGGAGAAAGGAGGAGGAGGAGGAGGAGGCGGCGTCCACAAAGCCAGGTCTTCTTTACCCTGTGGCTGACGGCAAACATCATTCTGGTTTATCCCTCTCCTTTAAGAGGATTGTGCGGAGGAATGAGAGGACTCAGAAAAGAACAACGAAATGAACAAAAGGGACTAGAAAATCTAAATTGGCTTGTCACAGTGGCTCATGCCTGTAATCCTAGCACCTTGGGAGATCAAGGGGGGAGAATCACTTGAACCAGGAGTTTGAGGCTGCAGTGAGCTATGATCCGACCACTGCATTCCAGCCTTGGGGAGACAGCAAGACCCTGTCTCTAAAAACACTGTAAACAGAAGCAGGGCTTCCTCATCGTGAGAAAGGAGGTGGAGATGAGCTATGAACTGCCTGTGAGCATTCCGTGCTGTTATTTGGAGAACAAACAGCTGGTCATCGCCTCTTTGGAAGACTGGAAATGAGGACTGGTACTGTTTGCAGAACGTTCCATCGGGAGGGTACCTTGCTGGACCATCTTGATGGAGCATTTGAATTGCTCTCTCGGAAAACTCTTCAAACAACAAGGATGAGGTTCCTTTCACTCGAGTTTGCTGAAGGTTAGGAAATGAATTTGTTATTCCTTAAAGATTTCATGTTATTCAATACACTTAATATACCCGTTGTATATCCCTCTGTAGTTTATGCTCTACTGGCTGAGAGTAAAAGAAATCAAAGCAACATCCCCCATTCCTTAGATCAGTATTATCAGTGTAGAAGAAAACTTGAAATCATTTCTTTCTAGACCAGAAGTTGCACCCACAGTTCCCCCCAATGACCACTAGGTGGTGCTCACGTTCCAGTCCTCCTTCCATGTCCAGCCTGCCAAGGTAGTGAAGTTGAAATGAAGTCAGTTCAAGTCCATTTTCGCAGCTCTATTAAATCTCCCGGAAGGAAGGGAAGCACCTCAAGGCAGGCAGCCTACTGAAGGCGGCTTCAGCCGCTGCTGTCATGGGGCAAGGTGGTGTTCCAGGGGCAGGTCCTGCCTGGTGCTCTGTCCTGTGGTCAACACTCAGTCCTCACGATGAGTTGCACTTGAGGGACCTCCTGTTGTGGGTTTTGGAACTGACTCAGCTTCTTCCCCATCAGATTTGTGAAAGCAAGCCATGGGTAAGCAGCTCTTCTCTCTGTGCCCTGTTGGTTCTGTTTGGGGGCCAGGCACTGTGATAGCCCAGAGACCACCAAGGGTGATCCTGATAGTTGGGTCTCAGATCTGCTGAGCACCAGCTGGTCAGGGGGCCTCTGCCCTCTGACCCACATGTGCTTCATCCAAAGTCACCCTTGGCTTCACCCTAAGGTTTCCACGTGTTCTGCCGCTGAGCGAAATGTTAAACAGGAATGAATTTGAAAAAAGCACTCATTTCCTCCAGGCTTCAGAGAAACGGCTGGGTACCATGGAAACCGGCATTTCATTCCTGGTTTCTGCTCCAGAATTCTTCCAAGCAAGACCGGCTTACAGCAGGCTGGCGAATCCCTGGATATCAGAACAACCCAGATAGCTGCCAAGGGAATGGAGTGCTCAACATGGAGAAGCAGGGGAGGAAGAGCCAGGACCCCCTGGTATATGCGGGAGAAAAGAGGCTGGCTGAGCTGGGAGGCAGGTGGCTGTCTCAACATCGCCATGTCAG
Source organism: Papio anubis (assembly GCF_008728515.1). Taxonomy (NCBI): domain Eukaryota; kingdom Metazoa; phylum Chordata; class Mammalia; order Primates; family Cercopithecidae; genus Papio; species Papio anubis. The sequence goes on from NC_044991.1 coordinate 38,753,209, forward strand.
CCCCTGGGTTTGCTTACTGTAAATTGTAACCATGAAGCAGGAGAGGCCGCACTGCTGAAGCCAAGACTTCATAGCATGTATTGTAATCACGGGCACCATGAGAATTTTAAGCAGCGAAAATAATAGGAGAAAATCAACATCATCATTTTCTTTCAAGAGACTGAAACCTGACACTCTTTCCTTCCTTGCTGTAAAGAAAACAGTCCCCCGTAGATTTTTCCCACTCAATATCACGGGAATTCCCTTGAGTGGGTGTAGTTCTCACTTCTTCAGCTCTCGGGTGGGGGTACAGACAGCTTAGCTAAGGCCATGGTGATTTCAACTGAGGAGAGGGATCCGATGGAATACATTGCAAAGCTGGCTGTTAGGCACCAATATCGCTTATATTTCAAAGTTAAGCAGGAATTCCTACTTCAGGATATCTTGTAGGCTGGCTTGATTGATGAAGGCTGTGGTTGCAGGAGGGCAGGGAATAAATGACCTAAGGGCAGGGCTTTAGCAGAGCTAATCATGTTGTATAAATACATAAAGGCAGGCTACAGGGAAGAAAAAAGGATAAGTACTGAGGATAAAGGAGACGGGGGTAGTTCAACCAAAAAGACTATGTTTGTTAGGCAGGGAAAACCGAAATTAAACACGTAGCTAAAGTTTCCAAGTTGTTCTTGTTAGAGATGAGAGGCTCCTCCCTGGGGTCTCCAGGCCAGCGGATGCACTTCTCTGTTCAAGCAGCAAATGCGAGTGTAACCGGTCTCCTAGTTTACCCAGTGTCATTAAAGCAGGCCTTTCCTTCCTCCTGTCGACAGCAGGCGACCTTTGTAAGACCATAGTTGATTTGTTTAAGGATCTTAAAATTCTGGCAAAGTGAGGATCTTCTAGCTACCATAGTTATTCCGACTTTGCCAGAAAGAGAGCTGAAATGTAATGAAGGCACAATGAGCTGAAGGACCTCAAGTTTTCTAGTATGAGAATTTCTTAAAGAACTGAAAGTAGATCTACCCTTCGATCCAGCAATCCCACTGCTGGGTATCTACCCAGAAGAAAAGAAATCATTCTATCAAAAAGACACCTGCGTGAGTACGTTTACCACAGCGCAATTCACAGTTGCAAAGATATGAAACCAACCTGAGTGTTCATCAGCTGATGAGTGGATAAGGAAAATGTGGTTATATACACCATGGAATACTACTGAGCCACATAAAGAAACTAAATAATGTCTTTTGCAGCAACTTGGATGGAGCTGGAGGCCATTATTCTAAGTGAAGTAACCCAGGAACGGAAAATCAAATACCGTATGTTCTCACTTATAAGTGGGAGTTAAGCTTTGTGTATGCAAAGACATACACAGTGGTATTATGGACTTTGGAGACTTAGAAGAGGGGGTGCGAGGAGGGACAAGGGATAAAAAAAACTATGTATTGAGTATAATGTACACTACTCGGGTGAAGGGCATGCTAAAATTTGAGACTTCACCACTATATAATTCATCCATGTAACCAAAAACCACATGTACCTCAAAAACCATTGAAATAAAAAAATAAGAACCCCAAGTTTTCTAAATTGGAGAGAGAAAAGCTTAATTCCCATGAAAAATGTGTGCAGGAGGGGAGGGTGATGGGTCAGAGGAACAGGGCCTTGGAGGCCAGCCAGCTGCCGGTGAAGGACAGCCTTCCACACGCCCTCTGAGATGTCTTTTCTCTCACAGAAAGGGCAAGATACAATCATTTCCAGATTATTTCAGATTAGTTATTTTAATGAAAAAAATTCTAGCAGGGGGGTGGCTGAAGCTGTTCCCTTCTGCCGAAAAACTAGACCGCAAAGTTAGTGAAGGTGACGCTCATCTCTAACAGGGGGAGTGGGCGGTGGGGTAAGGATGATTTTAAAGACTGTAAGAGGAGGATTTTACTGGAGGGAAAGTCCAAATTCTATATTGGGGCAGTAGAGCTGCACCATGTCAGACGCCTGCTCTGGCAAACTCGAGGTATTACCAGTCCCTGACCTTGGGTGAACCATTTAACCACCGGAGCCCTGGTGATGCCATCTCTAAGGTGGGACTCACCAAATAGCTTTCATGCATAGTCACAAGTATTAAACTAAAATGTCATCATCAGTAGATCCAACACAGTCCCCTCTTGAGGATCAAGTCTATGCTTGTTAAAAATTAAAATTAATAACATAAAAAGTGTAGTTCCTTGGTTCCACTAGTTGTCTGTCAGTAGCCATGTGTGACTAGTGACTACCACATTGGACAGCACAGATTGCAGGCCATTTCTATCACCATGTAAATTCTGCTAGAAGTGCTGGGCACCTGTGGCAGGTGAGTCAGCTGAGCTCTCTCATATCCCCCTGGGTTCCATCCACTTGGGGCCATGACAATGAATGTCCCAAGGAAGGAAGGACATGTGTTGGCATGAAGGAACCTCGCTGCTGTGCCAGTGCTCGGGCTGCCCTGAAGAGCCCCAAACTGCTGCCAAGGGCTCACCTGGCCCATCAGCAGACAGGCAGCACTTGCGAATTTGGAGTTTCAAGCCGGTCCACCTTACCTGGGACCTGTCCCATAGGCCTATCTGCTTCCCCTGAGGGCTGCCCTCCTCTCCACGTTCACAATCCCCCTCCTCCAGAAGAGAGGAAGGGTAAAAATAAAGTATTTCTTTTAGAGCAGCTGTTAGACTGCCTATGTAATGAATCATTTGCATTTATGTAAATTATCTGATTATGTAAATTACAGTAACAATTCAATACAAAAAACTGTCGGCCTGCTGGGATTGGGAGAAAAGAGAGGACTGGGAGGCCGGAGATACCCGCAGTTGAAGTGCTCACTGGGGGCAGAGGAGAAGCAGCGACGAATCTGCAATGACTTGCACTTGGCTGTTGGGTGGATGGGCACAAGGAAGGGCTCTAAAGAACCTAGAACTCTTTCAGGACTTACAAGGTGATGTCTGTCTTGTAAAAAGAGACTGAAGGCATTGGGGGAGCCTCCTCAATGCTTTCAGAGCCACTGTCCAGCCTCGCCAGGGCTGGCCAGATGTTTCAAAGTATGGAATGTCACCGGGGCTAAGGGAACGTTGACTGGGGCGGGGGAAGGGCCCCGAGAAGCACACATTTTATGTTTTTGAAATTATAATTGCTTTGGACACTGACTAAATTCATTTCTTTTGCTTCTCCTTCAAACAAACAAACTAGAAAATAGCACAGAGGAAAGTTTAGGTGAAACACCCGAACAGGGAAGTGGATCGCCCTGCGTCTCTATCTGAATGAACTGTGGCGAGCTCTGTCGGTTTTGGAATGCACGTGCGCTTCCTGCTCCTGTGGTTTTGCTTGTCGGCCCCCGCCATGTCCCGCCCGCATAGGCTGACATTTCAGCCATTTTGAATCCAGGTCATAAGGACTCTATTAGCACTTTCCTGGCCTCCTCCGAACCCTCAGCCCCTCAGCAGCCATCAGCGTCTCTGGAGAAGTCGCGGTGCCTCTCTGTGGGTCTCCAGGCCCCACGGTTTGTCTCCAGGGCTCCTCTGCTGAGGTCTGAAGAACCCCTTGGTGGGCATGTACACAGCACAGCATCTGGTCCTGCTGAATCCTGACTTGCCCTCTGGGTGAAGGAGCTCTTTATTGCACAACCTCAGGACACTGACAGTTACGCCTTCTGAACATTTCAGTGCTGTATAGTAGGGAGGAGGGTTTGAAAACACCCGAATAGTTGAATGCATTGTTTGGGAAGGTTGGTAATTATTTGGTGGGTAGCAGAAAGGGCCTTTAAATAAAGGAATTTCAAGTGCTCGTTGCAGAGTCCTATAGAGAAGCTTAGTATTACCTAAGGGAAACTGGAGGAAAAATGATTTTGTTACCATGATATTAGGGGAAATAGAAAGAGGAAAATAAGAAAAAAGACACAGAGTGTGTGTGAGCTGTAGCCTCTGGCTGGGGGCATGGAATAGATGTGGAGACATTGTGAGAGGTACTTTGTGAACTGCAGCACTTTTGGGTGTGAAACTCTGTTTTAACCCTCATGGACAGTTTCAAATCTCATGTAAAAATGACCTTGGGAGTCTGGCCACCACTTAACAAGAGTTAAGAGTCTACTCAGACTAGCAATAGTCAGAAATCCCGGCAACTAAAGTTACTTAGGCTGCTATGATTCCTTTCCTTTGGGAATCTCAAAACTGACTCTAGAAATTGTCATTTCTAGGACACAGATGAATACCCCAAGGAAACAGTTTCCAGCCATATTTAAAGTTGTGTTTCTCAAGATGCAGCGTGGTGCTACTGGCATCAGAATCACCTGCGGTTGAGGGAAGATGTTGGTTAAAATGCAATTTCCCAGGTCCTAACCAAGAGGCTGTTGAACTAAATAGGCATCCTGGGTGTTTCCAGTGCAGACTGAAGTTGGAGGAACATCAGTTAAAGTAAAAAGAACCAAGACCTAACCTTGAGAACTGAAACTTTATCTTTCCTATTTCTTCTTAACAGTGGAGAGATGTAGTTTTTCTCAAATCACAAAACTCTAGCCTTGACACCTGGTCTGTAAATGTACAGTCCACATCTTCAGGTAACAGCAAAGAATCATTTGCTTGTGTGGCTTGTTGCTGTCTGAATGAAATATGGAGCTGTCCTGGCAGCCTGCGTGTTCAGCTAGCTCAGCTCTGGGGTTTATACACTGCGCCCCGAGGACAGATGATTGCTTTGCCCAAAGACCAGACTCGGTGAGGGAGTTACTCAAAGCCCAAAGAAGAAAAACCTCTTTACTTCTTCACACGTCATTAACAACAATTATATTCATTTTATCTTGGATATATCCAGATACACTGAACAGAAGACAAGTGATTTCACACATAGTCCAGTTAGTGTCTATGCGGAAAACAGGGAAAGAAGCCAACACCAGCAGAACTGCTGTTGGGAATGTGTGGTTAAGTCTGTGCTCCCAGGAGATCCGAATCTGCTCCGTTCCGTTCCACCACCTTGTTTTCATGAGCACAGTCATCTCCTTCTGGAATTCAGCAAAGTAGAGGGCTGTGTTCATTGACACTGTTCCCTAACCATGTATTTTTTAAAAAAATAATTTTCAAAAATCATCCCAACATCCTGTAATGGCAGAAGAGCAGAGGGCACGCAGTCAGTGTGGGTTTGTGCATAGAAGGATGAAGCTCACTGGAAGGGGTATTAGAGAAGTCTGGGAAGAGTCCTTGGGTTCCAGGGGATCATACTCTTTTCATGGGTAATAACTGAGAACAAGAACATAGTTCATGTATGTCCTTAAATCTCCTAACCAGAAGTGTAAAAGATGAAGCATGTCTTCAGTTCCAGCATAACATTCTGAACCTCTCTGCTCTGTGGGGTGGGTTCCAATCCTCCCAGTGATAAAGGGCCCCTGTAATTAGGGGAGCATGGCAGGTCTAGTTCCCTTCCTGTTTTAATCTGGGGATGCTAGAGGACAAGGTTGAGAGCACATTTTAAGGGAACACTGACCTCCTGGCAAACCTTGTGATGGTTTGTAAACTCAAGATTTTCAATGTCAGAAACTGCTGGTCACTGAAGTACCTGTCTGGTTCCTCAGGGAAAATCTCACATCAACCCTCATGTTCATTTTATTTATATAAAGATTTACAATAAAATAATCTACTGTTAAGAGCTTCGTCAAACAAGTGAGTAGACCCTTTAGTTGATCCATCCCCATCGTGTAGGTAAGAAAACTGAAAACCTAGATTGATTGATTTCTCCAAGGTCATGAGAGCCAGTGAAGGCTGCATTAGTCAGGGCTCTTCAGAGACACCGAACCAACAGAAGACATATATATATAATGGAGATTTGCTGTGAGGGATTGGCTCACAGTACCATGGAGGCTGAGATGTCTCACGATCTTCCATCTACAAAGCCTGGGGTGTAGTGCAAGTTTAAGCCTGAAAGCCTGAGAACCAGGGAAGCCAAGACTGTAGGTCCCAGTTTGAATCCAAAGGCCCAAGAACCTGAAGCACTGATGTCACTGATGTCTGAGGACAGGAGAAGATTCATAGCCCAGCTCAAGCAGAAAGGGCACATTCACCCTTCTTCTGCCTTTTTGTTCTATTCGGGCCCTCAGTGAATTGAATCGTGCTCATCCACCGTAGGGAGGGTGATCTTTTAGGATTCAGACACTGATCTCTCCTGAAAAGCACTCTCACAGACAGCCAGAAATACGTTCACCAGCCCATCTGGACACAACTTAGCCCAGTCAAGTTGACACATAAAATTAACCATGATGGTAAAGGGGCAAGCAGAACTAGGAGTCAGATCTCCCGACTCCTATTTCAATCTTCTTTCCAATTTTTCACCCTTTTTGTGGACAGCCCTGCTTGCCACTCTAAAGAGTATGAATTTTTCCCCATAGACGACACAGAGCCACTGAGCAGTTGAACAAGGGATAGAAGCATTTGCAGGGGTTCTTTGTGGAGACGCCAGTTGGATGGCCGTGAGGACTGGCTGGGGGTAGAGAGAAGCGAGGAGTAAGCGGTGGAGATGCACTGCACGGAAACACTGACCCGCCATGAACTGCAGCAGCTGCTGTGTCAGGCCTGCAATGCAGAGAGCCTCAGCTGAAGTCAGTTCTGGAGGAATGCACTGGGGAGATTGTGGTAAGCTGAAATCCACAGAACAACTAAGCCACATGGGTATGCTGGGAGTTGAGGGAAAGGTCAGTTTAATCTCATTCCCAGTTTGTGGCTAAGATAGGAACGGGGACTGAAATATATGGAAAGGCAAGTCCTGGGGAAAACATCAAAAGTCTATTTAGGGGCCGGGTGCGGTGGCTCACACCTGTAAATCCAGCAGTTTGGGAGGCTGAGGCGGGCAGATCGCTTGAGGTCAGGAGTTGGAGACTGGCCCGGTCAACATGGTGAAACCCCATCTCTACTAAAATACAAAAATTAGCCAGGCATGGTGGTGCATGCCTGTAGTCCCAGGTACTCGGGAGGCTGAGGCAGGAGAATCACTTGGACCTGGGAGGCAGAGTTGCAATGAGCCAAGATCATGCCACTGCACTCCAGCCTGGGCAACAGAGCAAGACTCCATCTCAAAAAAAAAAAAAAAGGAAGGATTCTATTTAGGGACGTGTTGAGTTGGGGCATGGAGATGTCTAGTAGAGAGTTCTTTATCCACCACGGGACCTCAGGGAGGTGTCACTGCTAAGTAGCTGAGTATACGGGTGTTGCTGTTGGCACAAAGGTGGCCACGGTAATGGGCTCTGTGGGAGGGCAGGGAGTCCTGGCAGAGCATACAGAGTGAGAAGGGGGAGAAGTGATGTCCAAAGCTAGGGATGCCAATGAAGTGACAGAAGAGCCATGCTCAGCAGGGTCTCAAGAGAACAGCCATGGACTCTCACAGACCCAGATAACCCAAGTCTAAATGCCAGTTCTGACCAGCAATTGGTCAGGCTGAGTTCTGGGTGATCAAAGTAGCTGAAAGAAAGAAATCTGCCTCCAAGCAAAGACATGCATCACGCACTCGTCACCGGTGACCTCTAGTGAACTCCACGCGGAGGAGCCGCACACCACCCCTGGTGCTTAAAAGAGCACTGATGGGAGCTGAAATGGCCAGAGCGACTCACCACGATGAGCGCGATCACAGACAGCGTGTAGTAAATTGAATCCCTCAGCAGGCACCAGGAGGAAAGAGCTACAACCTGCAGGAGAAGGGAAACAAAGTCAAACAGGATATAGACTGTACAAATGAGACGGCGAGCCAGCTTCCTGTCTAGGCCTCCTGTCCTGCACCCAATCCATCTGCCAATCAATAGGAATTTATTCAAGTATTTAGGCATATTAGTCTGGATCTTCTGAGAGGCAGACATGAAGATGGACTTAAACCTGCAACAATTTTGTTAGGGGGAAAGAGCCGGTGACAGAAAATGGGGCATCGGGGGAGCTGGACATGCAGCCTGTCCACCTGTGATGCGTGTCTGACCCCCGCAGAGAAGACAGGGATGGTTGGGTGCACTGTCCCAGCTGCCAGGCAGTCTGAGGAAGGTGCAGCGAGGCCCAGGGAATCCTTAATGCAAAGTTGCCTATCAGAGGAGACTCACGTGCCCCAGGAACAGGCCTGCCTTGACATCCATAACGTCAAGGGGATAGGAGGAGCAATCCTAACCTGTGCCTTTGTCATGACTCTAGCGTCTGCTGCAGCCTGTCCTGCCCCGTGGAGTGAGCAACCTGTGCTGGGCTGCCACTGCCATCCTTCAGAAGGGGTGTGGACAAGCCTGTCTCTGCCAGACCTTCTTCCCTCATCTCTATTATATGCCTGGTCTTGCTGGCATTTGACCCCTGGTTTAATCAGAATCTTTGAAAGATTGATTTGCACACTGATCCAGGGGAAAATGTTCTTGGCATTTGGAGATGTCCCTTTTTAAAGAGATGCTAGCTCTGCTGAGACGAGGCTGATAGGCACATTGCTGGAGGCTAAAGCAGCCTTGCCCTGCAAGAGGAGGGGGCTGCCAGGTCCAAAGGAGGGCAGAGGAGCCAGGGCTAGAAGTGGTGGGGAGAGAGCTCTGGATGTCAGGTTCAGGCTTCTGTTCTGGAGAAAGAATTATTTCTCCCTGGAAAGTTCTTCAAAGTCTCTTATTAAGGAATATTTAGTATTCTTCTGTCTTTACAGTGTAGGTTCACTTCGGCAGACCTTACAAATAAGTCTGGGAGAGTTCACACACCTTGTCCCAAGGGCTGTCACTGGCAAGTCCCTTTCCCTTCCCTAGAAGAGTACCGACTACCCCATGGGCACAGGATGTTTGCCTGGCTACCTTTGCCCTTGGCCTAGTAAGTGAAAAAAGACACAGCACAAGTCAACACTCTCAGCAGGGGTAATGACAGGCACACGCTACACCAAACACAGTGGGAAAAAGGAACCCCAGGGACGTGCAGTCCCTGAGCCTCTACCCTCCTTGACTGCTGTGCAAGTCTGTAAAGATCAGACCAAGTCAAACTGGAGGTTTTCTGGATTCAAATAACATGAAAGGCATGACTTACATAGGACCATAAATGAATAACGAGGCCAGTCTCTTTCCATTAACGCATTCCCCACTTCTTATATGAACACTTAGTTATTTCCTGTAGCTAATTTTGCCTTATTAGGTGAAGCATTTGCAGATCTAAGTCACACATGACAGGGTTGTCAAGAAGAGAACTCACATCAGAAAAATCATGTTAGAATAAATATAAAGTACTCTTTACCCTTTTATCATTCTCTTTCAGTACTGTAAACTCTTAGAATCTGTGGTCATCACTCACCATTTATGCAATAGATTAAATTGGACTAAATTGTTCATTTTCCAGCAGGTCATAAAAGGTTGTATTTATTCATTTCATTATAATCAGACAAATGGGCTTAAAACATGTGGCAAATATCCATTTTGAATTTCTTTAACACATTACTTGGGCTTTTAGTTAACAACGGCAGATTGAACACATACCATTACCATTCTTGTTATACCATAACGAGATAATACTAAAGGGTTTTTTGCAAACAGGTCATAAACCCACAATGCAAAAGGAACAGAAGAGCTGATCAGAACAACAAAATTTTGGAAGCTGGAAAGCAGAAGAATAATTGGGAATGTTCTAAAAGTTAGAATAAAGATGGACCTGAAAACAGAACAATCAAAAGACTGTTTAAGAATTTATTCTCCAAACCTCCTTCCTTACTTCATACAGCCCAGTTAATGCTCATTCTTTACCTTAATAGAAAATAAGAGACCCAGTATTTGAAGAATTGAAGTTCCAGAAAACAGTGAACACAGAGGGAGGAAATGATCAAATAAATAATTCAGAAACCATTCCAGAAGTTAAGGACACGCATTTTCATAGCAAAAGGGTCCTCTGAGTTTATCTCACTGAGTGCACAATAAACAAAACAAGATGTACATCGAGGCAGATAATCATAAATCTTCACAACACTGGGACAAATAACAGACCCTAGAAATTACCAGACAGAGGAAAGCAGGTTTATATACAAAAAATAAAAACTAGAGTGACATTTTGTACTCAACAAAGACATGGAAAGCTAGCAAAAAATGGAGTAATGCTCTCAAAATTAGAAAGGAAAACAACTGCATTTCTATGCCCAATCAAATTATTAATTAAAAATGAGAAAAGAATAAAAATAAAATTTTAGTTGTCTCAGAAAATTTGCCTCCTATGTGTCCTTTCTGAAAAAGCTACTGGAGAATGTACTCCACCAAAATAAGGGAGTAAAGCACTTGTTACATATAATTATGTTACAATAAAACATAATACCAAGCAACCAGAATCTATGATGATAATTAAAGGGGATTTCTAGAATGACAGTGAAGGGAGAATTTAGAAGGATGATAAAAGGAAATTCCAAAATGAAATTTTTACAGCAGGCTTAGAGAACAACCTAGCCAGATTGGAGTGACTCAGAAGACTACAGAAAAAATGTTGCCAGAAGGACAAAATTGATGGAACAGTTGATAATTTTGAATCTACAGAAAGAAGATTAGAGAACTCTAAGAAGAGAACATAAAAAACTAAGCAAGCAAACAATAAAAAAGACAATTATAAGCCACAAGGTAAACATAGGACTGTGCCCCAAAGAAGATGAACCATTGTATATTAATGGCTCAACTATGAAGAGTGGTCATAAAGTGATAATAAACTAAGCAGAATATTGTCTAACCAAACTTATAACTCTTTAGGGGAAGATGGGGGCTGGGTAGTGAGATGGGTGAGGCTAAAAGAGACGCAAACCCTCCTCTTCTATACTGTGAAATAAATGGAGAATGCCTGTAACTGAAAAAATCAAGTAGCTGCCATCTAAGTAGGTTATTTAGAGATACTGAGCAAATATCAGGAACAGGAACTAATGGAAAGTAGTTACCTTAGAAGAGTGGGGAAATGGTGATGGTGGGACTGGAGGATGGCTGTTTTCCATAATAAGCTTTTTAGAATGGGTTGCCTCTTTAAGCTCTGTGCCCATATAACTTTAATAAAAATAAAGATAGGAAAGCATATCACAAATTATCCACTTAGTTTTACTTCTGCAAGAAATATATCATGTACTAGGTCTAGATGTCAAATGTGGGTGGATAGTGATATTCTTTTTCTTCTTTATTAATAGAATAGTTTTCAATGTTTGGATTGTAATCAAGTTTCAGCCCCATATTCAGAGCATACCCTTAGCAAAATCTTTTTTTTTTTTTTTTTTTTTTTTTTTGCATAGAGGTGACAAACTGGAGCACAGGTAAGAAGGCATCAAACCAAAGAATTCTTTCCACACTCTAGAAGGAATTTAGAAAGGCATACACACTCAAATAATTCACAATTCTATGGTACTTACAGTGAGAACTGTGATCATGAACTCATGTCCACCTCTGACTTACCTTTCTGACACCACCACTCACCACAAAAGCAATATTTATCTGACCCTTCCTGCAAAGAAGAAGGTTTAGAAGGGTTCTGTATCCTTGCAGAGGCCAATACCATTTGACTTACCCTCATTTCCTAGCAACCTGGGCTTGATGAATTTGAGTACTAAGCCAGGTTGGTAATACTAGCAGTGGGAAAGAGTTTGGGATTTGAATCCAGGAAGCCTGGGCCTTGGGTCCCTGTTCCCAGACACTATACTACAATGCTTCACTACAGGCAAAGGTGAAAAGCAGGCACCCACTTGCGATTGCTTCCCATGGGGATTTTCCTTTCTCCCTCACTGTAGCCATTAAAACAAGTATAATAGAAATTGTAGCCAAAAAAGAGAATAGTTGAAGGCTGAGAGAAAAACAAAAAACAAAAAACAAAAAAAACAAAAACCAGTGACCACAGCTACATTTTAAAATAAACTGCTTTCAAGAGAATCGAGGTAAGTGATCAAAGCAAAAAAAGAGTTACTATAAAGACTGTAGATAGGAATGTAGATATGGAAAGGATATATTCTAGATACGGATATATTCTAGGAGGAAGAGAATCAGTTAAACAAACACTGAAACTACCTGTCCGTTTGACCTGTTTAATTTACAAAAATCAAACACCACTACAGCTCATTGTGGGTTGAGTGTTTCACTGTTTCACAAACATGAATACCCTGGTCTTCTGGACTCCATATGGTTCCCTTTGCCTCTCAGTGAAGGATCACTTATCTCTAGATGAAGGCTGGAAGCCATGTGGCTCAGCCCTGAACACATCTCCTGGCAGAGGGAAACATGTTAGCATCTCTGCATCAAATGGGAGTCTCTTTGCATCTGTTGGCAGGTGTCCCCCAAGCCACAGCAGGCTGATGAGAAGACAGGTCACCTTCTGTAGCCCTTTGCTAAATGATTGCATGGAAGAAAGACAAATCACTGTGGCAAAGAGACCAGATTAGAGGTCCCAGGAGAAAACCAACAGTGAGTAATTCTGTCCTTGACCTCACTGATCAATAACATAGATGGTGCAGATTACAGGAGTCCATCCACTCCTCCACAGATTCAGCCAGAGGCTCTGTTTTCCCCCTATAGTTCTAGGAATCCCACCCAGCTGGAATTTCATCCTGATATTTCTTTTTCTATTTATGGAATGCATTTCACACATTCTCCATTGAACATGCAGCTTCAGTTTGCTTCTTATACTTCCATTTAGTTTCAGAGTGGCATAATGCAAAAAATAATTCACACTTTCAAAACAACACATTCTCTTCTGAAATTCTGGCTGCCTCTAAGAGGTTAAAAGTAATTGTTTATGATAAAACCATACACTTTCTGGGTACAGATATGCATTGTGAATCTATATACAGCTATTTGTATATATGATAATACACATATAGTATATATGAGGATAGACTGTGTATCTGTAATATGATACAATATTTATGATAACTTTTCCTGATGAACAATATCACCTGACACTGCAGGCACCTTTTAAAAGGCACAAATACTCTCAATTGGTGAGTACTTGCTCTTAAAAAAAAACAGTTGAAGCAAACAAAACAACGTAGTCGTTAACATAACATAAAACATAAAACTGTTACTGTCTATGAGAAATGTTGTTATTTCACACACATTTCATGGAAAAGGGATTTGAGAAATCATAACATGAGTTTTGTTCCAAGCTTTTGAGCTGACACAATTTCTACAGCCAATTCTCATCTCAGGGAACACAGCCACCTGATCTGCAGTGAGGATGGGGCTCTGGGGTGTCCCTGAAACCACCTAAGGACACCAAGTGGTGCTGAAGTTCAGACAGGCCTGATGTGGGTTTTTCCTCCCACAGGGAAACCTCAGTGCTACTGTCTGCTCATGAAGTACACTTTTAAAAAACTTCTATGCTGGGAAAAATCACTGAAATACAAATGACTCTTGTTTTCTAGAAGTTCACTATCGAAAATGGACAGTAATAATTGGGCTGTGTAAAAAGACAATAACATGCTTTTGCAAAATACAGTGAACTGCTGCTTATTAATCTTCCCAACCAGGCACACAAATAAATTCACATTTTTAATTTAATTTTTTAAAGAAAACTCATTTTGAGTTCTAGTTTTGTGTAAGAAAAACAAATGACAAATAAACAAGCTTCTAGTGGAGACAGATTTAAATAAAAATAAGGCCACATTAGGACAGTGCAGACATAGAATAATCTCTTGAGTGCTCTTCATTGATCTTGCTGAACAATAACCACGGATGCTCATAATGACCTGGAGATGCCTCGGGACTCAGACATGCCTTCTCAATCATCCACAAAATTATGTGCAGTTTTCATGTTAAGTGTAAGTTATTGCCTGCTAGGCCTTCAAAATTTGGTAGTTCAGGGTGTTCCCCTACACATCAGAATTCACAGGGAGTCAGCTCTGCTGTAGGGAAGAAAATTCTGGACTTGAGGCCACAGGGCTGTTCCCTGCAGTGCCCCTGGCTCCCTTCGCCCATTCTGGGTACCGGGTGTAAGGACATCTACATTCACTGCCAGGCATTGATGTGCCAGCACCCGGCACAGCATTTGGCAGTACTAGGTACTTGATACAAATTTGTTGAATAAATGTAGGGCATTTAGGGTAATTTAATTTAACCAAATATATTAGCTTGGATTCACCCAGAAACAGACCCAGATTTGAGTGCAAATAGTTTATCTGGGGAGGTGATTCTAGGATAATTGTTAGGAGAGTGGGAAGTGAGGCAGGTGGTGGAAGGAAGATAATAACCAAGTCATGGCAGTGGGCAACTGGGGCTCCATGTTAGTGGGGACCCTGGGAGACCACATGGATGGAACATGCCTCTGAGAGGAGAGGGAGCCAGGGTATTGATCCACTCACTCCCATTGGTCATTGGTTGAGAGCTGCACCTAGGAGTGTAAATTCTCTGGCACTTCCTATCCCAAGGGCAGAAATTACGGGCTTTTGTGACCGAGAGGAGCCCCCAGACAAAGAAATGCAGGTTTTGGCTATTGGAAGTCAGGCCAGTGGGAACTGAACTGGTAAGGGTGAGAGGCCACGGGTGGGGCATGAGCACTGTCTACTGTAGCCAAAAACATGGACTTACACAGTAATCCAATATTCAGAGAAAGCATAAACACAAACACACACACACAGACACACACACAGAGAATTTTGTAATTTTTAAAGTACAACCCAATCACGTTTGTGTAAGACTCAAAAGCAGTTCACACTAATTCATGTCATTTTAAGTCAGGAGTAGTGTTCCCCTGGAGGCAAGGCTAGTATCTGAAAGAGGCCACGAGGGGCTCTCAGAGGCCATGACTGTTCTTCCTCTTGATCAGGGTGCTGGTTACCGGGTGTACCCACTTTGTGAAATGCCATGGAGCTGGATTAGGACAGGTGCACTTTCTTAAGTGTATGTAGTGCTTCAACAAAAACGCTATTCAAACAAAACACAAATGCAATTAGAATGTTAACTGTTATTGTTAATATTACACATTAATTTTAATAGTAATTACTCCATCACAACGTGGGGTTGGCTTATTAGAAAAGTTGCCAGCTAAAATACAGGAAGCCCAGCAAAATCAGAATTTCAGGAAAATACCAAGTCATTTTTTAATACATACCAAGTCATTTTTTAATACAAATAAAAAATAACTTGGATATTTGAGAGAAGCACATCTCAAATATCACATGGAACATACAGTATACTAAAAATAGTATAGTTGCTTATCTAAAATTAAAATTTAATGTAATATACTGTATTCTGGTTTGCTAAATCTAGTAACCATACTTATTAGATTTTGGACGTTCATTAAAATAACGATTTTGACTTTCTTTAGATAAGCACAAGATTGGAAGTTTAGTGATTTTGAACTAAATATTCTTAGGACAAAGGGCAAGTTGAACCTGTTCTACGTTGCCTATTTATCTTATGCTGGATATTAACCACTATTTTTTTTTTTTTTTTTGAGACAGGGTCTTACTCTCATTGCCTAGGCTGGAGTACAGTGATGCAGTCTCGGCTCACTGCAGCCTCAACTTCCCAATCTCAGGTAATCCTCCCATCTCAGTCTCCCAGGTAGCTGAGACTATAGGCACATGCCACCATGCCCAGCTGATTTTTTGTATTTTTAGTAGAGATGGAGTTTTACCATGTTGCCCAGGCTGATCTGGAATTCCTGGGCTCAAGCAATCCATCTGCTTTGGCCTCTCACAGTGTTGGGATTACAGGTGTGAGCCACTGTCCTCGGCCTTAGCCCCTATTTTATTTTGGTTGTTTGGCCTGATTAGAATTTTTTCTTTGTTTCTTGTTAGTTGAAATAGTTGCTAAAGTGCACATTGCATTTTTTTTTAAGGAGGGACGTCCACAACATCAAGACTTTTGGTTTCTCTTGGAAAAATCTGAAGACCAGGCAACTTGTGTCACTGTGGAGCTGCTCAGCGGTGCCCTCTTTAGATGGGATGTGCGTTCATCTGCTTACATGGGTCACCCACCTCTTCATTGCCCCCAACTCCTAAGGCCAAGAGTTAGATGCCATATACTACTCTCTTTCTGCTATTATTGTCTTAGACCCAACCACTCCACTTATTTATTCTATACAGCTGAGGTTTCCAGGAATATGCATTTGTGATCCCTGATCTAAAACAATTATATTAATTAGCATCAACCATGCTGAACACAATCAGTTGCCATCTCTTCCACATTTGACATGGTGCTCTGGGGTTCTTAAACATTTTCTGTGCTATGCACCCCTTGACGCTCTGTGGATCCCTTTGCAGAATAGTGTGTTAAAAGGCATAAAATAAATAACAGAATTACTAGGAAACTGATTTATTGAAATCTAGTTATCAAAACATTGAAAAATAGAGATTCATTAATATATGTGTTTCCTTATTAACAAGAGCCAGTACATTTCTTTATTTTATTTTATTTTACTTTATTTGATTTTATTTATTTATTTTTTTTTGAGACGGAGTCTTGCTCTGTCGCCCGGGCTGGAGTGCAGTGGCCGGATCTCAGTTCACTGCAAGCTCCGCCTCCCGGGTTTACACCATTCTCCTGCCTCAGCCTCCGGAGTAGCTGGGACTACAGGCGCCCGCCACCTCGCCCAGCTAGTTTTTTGTATTTTTAGTAGAGACGGGGTTTCACCGTGTTAGCCAGGATGGTCTCGATCTCCTGACCTTGTGATCTGCCCGTCTCGGCCTCCCAAAGTGCTGGGATTACAGGCATGAGCCACCGCGCCCGGCCACATTTCTTTATTATAAGAAGAGTTAGTCATTCACTCCGAAGTAGTGACGAATGAGAAGAGCTCTGAGATAACTGCGGTGACTGTAATCCAGCACGTGATTGCTCACATTTCTATCGGAGACAACATCACAGATACAGCTGAAGTGACTATGGTTGTTGCCTCATGTATAATGAGACCAAATGCTAGATAAAACTGCTTGGTGAAAATAAAGATGTATATATTTTTTCTCATTCATGCTCAGCCACCCCCTAATCTAGTTTTCAGAGATGGAAGCCCTGAGGTACTACTCCTTTTTAGTTCCTGGCATTTGGTCATCTAATTGTCCTCTGGAGAAGGGGACAGGAGGAAATGGGCTCTCAGCCCATTCTGGCTATGTTGATACAAATTCAGGTGGAGGAGGTTAAACTAATGGCAAAAACACTGTTTGGGGTTATCTGTAGATTTTGATTAAGAGTGCTGTCTGTTAAATTCATTATCATAGAGAGAAACCTGGTTATATTTATAGTTTTGCAGGAAGAATTAAAGTGGCTCACAATATTAATTCTGTTATCTCAGACTGGTGAGTGCGGAACTGGAGTCATTTCTGTGAGGACTGAATAGACACTCTCCCCACAGCTAAGTGTGTGCCTCCTGCTGCTTATCCCAAAACACATGGGCACAGTGGTGTCGGCATCGCCCGGGAGCTGGTTAGAAAAGCAACTCTTAGGCCTCCCTCCAGACCTGCTGCATCAGAACCTGCAGGCCACCAACGTGCCCAGGTGGCTCAGGTGCTTATTGTAGTGTGAGTCCTGCTCGCTTAGAGAACAGAGAATTCAGGGTCTGAGTCACACCCATGAAACTGGAAATGCAAAGAGTGAGAGGCTGAGGAGGAGGTCCATGGCCCTCCCCATGAGAAGTGGGATCTGGACGCGATGCAGCAGGCACAGGGAGTCATCTGGGACCTTTGGGACACCTTGTGACTCCTTGCACGGGCTGAAGTTGCAAGTTAGAAGCACCACTTGCACGGGGCTTCATATTTCATCTATTTTGAGCAGCAACCCTGTTGAAGATGCGGGGGGAAATCATCCTTTTGTACAATGGATAGAACCATGTTAGAAAATTCCTGCTCCCCTCAACCCTTCCTATTCCTTCCACTCAAAAGACGGTATAAAGAACTCCAAACCAGAGGGGTGCTGAATTTATCTTAAAATGTATACCTGCCAGATTAGTAGCTAGATCTATGTGGGGAGCAAATATTTATTTCCTTGTTTTATGAATTACAAAACCTAAGAGCAATCTCTAGCTTGAGGAATCCTTTTGGCATCCTGATCTGAATACACCATCATAGTACTTGGTCTCCAAAATAGCGTGGAGTTCACTCAACATTACATTTTGAAGTGCTGACAAAAATGGAAGTGAATATATACCAGGTGAGTTCAGAAATCAGACAGCTAAGACTATGCATTTGAGTTTAAGCTTTTGGAAGTAAGACCCTGCCTAAAATTACATACATCATTACACTAGCATTTGACATCTATAATATTATCAGAATGCAGAAGCTGATATTTTTCATGGTGTTAGGAGAGCCAGTAATAGAATCACATGGGACAGATGCTCCATTTTTCTCTCATCCCTCTAAAAATCAAAATGCTAAAAACAAAGAGAATAGAAAGACAGAAGAGTCAGCTATTTTTCAATTCACAGGCTTGGACGTGGATTTAGAAGTTTCTGGTTCATATCTGGAAGGATCCAAGGTTTTCTGGTTTCATCAATTAACAACCAAGAAGAAAAGTTGATTGTGCTTTTAAAATTAAGATTTCTACCTGGTGTTTGGCAGTGAAGGGGACTTTCACAGTATCAGGAGCTATTCTGGCTTAAAATGGAGCATGTGTTTAAAAATGTGGGTGACTCCTCCCAACCCCCCAAGTAAAACCCTTCTGCATATTTGGTGTGAGCTCTAGGTTGGAAGGGAAACACCTGTCCCCCTCAGATGCAGATGCCGGCCACCCTCTTCTCTTAGGGGCGAACAGTGATATTTTTATACTAAAGGATATTGATTGCTAGGACTGTGTGGCTCATCTGGCCCCAGCTGATCTTCAGATGATCTATTTTAAGTAATTTCTATGACTCAGGGTAGGGAAAGCAGGTGACACTCATGAATCAATTCTGCAACCAGGGCAAATTGAACACAAGAACATTTCTTTAATGTGTGCTTGAAAGATATTTCCCCCCTGAATTAAAGAAATTGAGAATTAAAACAAAGTACCACATCAATAACACATCTAGGTTTGATCTGTGTTGGACAATAAAGAAGAGAGCTGAGGGAATTGGGTGACTAAGGCAGTCAATAAGTCAACCAGCCAACAAAGAACCCTTCCTTAAGGAGCTGAATATTTTTTAGCCAAAAACATAGGGGAAGATTGTGTTATCAAAGTATTTATGTGGATTTTCAGTTTGCAAATGAAGACCATCTAAGCAGAGTGCAGTTAGCACCTTAGCTGTTCACGGGATCAGAAAGGTAATCAATTTGCAGCCCGGAAGTACAGTGATAAAAATATGTGCTTATATTGTGCAGAGAAGGCTGAGACAAGGGAGAATGGGTTCCATCTGCAGCCTCATCTCCTTCCTTTATTTTCCTCCATATTTCAGGGTGTGTCTGTAGGGCCTGGAAGCCTGAGTTTCTCTTCACCTTCACCCTTCCTGTACCGTGTGATCAAGAGTGCTGCCTATGCACTTCCTTATTTCACTTTTCCACCTGGAATGGTAATATTTACCCATACCAGATGCTCAGCAATGTGTAAGAATCCATGCAAAAACGTATGAGAAGATTCTAAGATTTCAGAATGAAAGGATTACTGTGCATATACACATAAGGGACAGCGAACATTTGCAAATAGTGGCCTTGACTACAGCACCTTATCTCATTCCTAGGGAAGAAAAGACCCCCCTTGAATGATTTGGGGCTGTCAGGAACCTCTTGTTTTCCAGGAGGTCATGGCCTGTGCTGAAGCCTCTCCCTGCAAAAGCCAACATTTAACAATTGGTTCTTAAGTGTCAAACACTGTGCTCAGCACTTTACATGCCTTTGTTTTTCTTGCAAACTTTTAATATTCCCATTTCACAGATAAGAAAACTAAGGCTTGGTGAGGTTCATAGTTTGAAAGTGATAGGACTACATTTTGAGCTCGGTCTGAATTACTGCAGAGTGCACATGGTTAGCCCCTTGTTGAGGTAAGACCCTAACTTACATCATTGTAAGAATGACCTGGGTCTCTTTGATAAGTACAGATTCCCGGGCCCACCTACCCCAGACCTTCTGAATCAAACTGTTTCAGGGAGGCCCTGGTTTTCAACTTTGGCTGTACATTGGAATCACCTAGAAGCTTTATGAAATACTCATGCCTGGGTCCTACCCCCGGAGATTCTGATTTAGCTGAGCTGTGCTGTGGCCCAGCCACTGGGGTTTTTAAAATACCCCCAAGTAATTCTAACATGAGATGGGGACTGAGACCACTGCTCCCTCCTGCTACACTCTGTGAGGCTAATAGATATGAGACAATAAAAAAATGAGAAATACCCTAACAATCCCCAGTCCCACACAACAGTGAAGAAAGCCCCATCTATGTGGATGAGATTTCGAGAAGTCACAGTGCATTTTGTACATGCTTCAGGATTATCTCAGAGTCCACACATCAGCAGCACTGCTATCCATCACCCTGCCTCTAAGGCAGATCTGTTTTAATATCCCTTTTATGTTTATAATAAAAATTTACTTTGAGAGGTCCATCAGCATAAAACAAGATGTGTGGAATTGCTGGGTTTAATTTTATAGCTGGGAAGACTCAGAGGCTTGGGGCTGAAATCGTCTGAAGGTTTGTTTGCCAGAATGACGACGGGTAGCTGACACTGACTGTGGACAGGGATCTCAGATGGGTCTACGGGCCGAAGTTGCGGCCAGGGTTTCCTTACAGTAGGGCAGCCTCGGGGTAGTCAGACAACTTAAATGGGGGCTCAGGCTCCAAATGCAAGTGTCCCAAGAGGACAGGCAGAAGCCATATAGTCTTTTATGGTGTGGCCTTAAGGGTCAGATAGTCAGTCTCACTTTGTATCTGATGCACAAGACTGGTAAAATCTAATTACCGGCCTTTAAAAACTGAATAGAAGTACTGGCAAGAAAATGTAAATATGTTTTCCTTCAAAAGAAACAAACACCTAACATAATAAAATATTTAAGTCAAATTTCCTAAGGGTGCATTTGGTTGCAAAAATCACACACCCATACAAATTATATCTCCAATCTTGGGAGACAAAAGGGTCATAAACTGAGTTTTCATCAATTTCTTCCTATTTCAATCTGATTTTAACTTAAAAGTTCAGTGATAATTGTAGGTTTTGTATGACACAAAAATAAAAATATATATATATTTTCTGAAACAGATTCTCGCTGTGTCATCTAGGCTGGAGTGTAGTGGCGTGATCTCAGCTCACTGCAACCTTCGCCTCCTGGGTTGAAGTGATTCTCCTGCCTCAGACTCCCGAGTAGCTGGGATTACAGGCACCCGCCACCACACCTGGCTAGTTTTTGTCTTTTTAGTAGAGATGGGGTTTCACCATGTTGGGCAGGCTGGCCTTGAACTCCTGACCTCAAGTGATCCGCCCTCCTTGGCCTCCCAAAGTGCTAGAATTACAGTTGTGACAAGAATATTTTTATTTAAAAATGATATTGATGTCCTTTGTGGGGACATAGACGAAGCTGGAAACCATCATTCTCAGCAAACTGTCGCAAGGACAAAAAACCAAACACCGCATGTTCTCACTCATAGGTGGGAATTGAACAGTGAGAACACTTGGACACAGGAAGGGGAACATCACACACCAGGGCCTGTTGTGGGGTGGGGGGAGGGGGGAGGGATAGCATTAGGAGATATACCTAATGTAAATGATGAGTTAATGGGTGCAGCACATCAACATGGCACATGTATACATATGTAACAAACCTGCATGTTGTGCACAGGTACCCTAGAACTTAAAGTATAATAATAACAAAACAAAACAACAACAACAAAAGAAAACAATACTACCTATACTGTACTTTCAATCCTCATACTACTAGTACTTCCTATGACCAGCTTCTCTTCTTCCAACAGATCCTTAGGAAGAATCGTACAATGCCTAGCTGACTTAGTTGTGAGATCACTTGAAAGCTGAAAGACTGCTGTTACTCCAACTGAGGAAATTTACAGATCTTTGTGGATCCTGTCACAAAGGTTAGAATCTTTCCCTGAGGTCAGGAGTTGGAGACCAGCCTGGCCAACGCGGCGAAACTCCATCTCCTCTGAAACTATAAATATTAGCTGGGCGTGGTGGTGGGCGCTTTTAGCCCCAGCTACTCGAGGGGCTGAAACAGGAGAATCACTTGAACCCTGGTAGTGGAGATGGCAGTGAGCAGAGATGGCACCACTGCACTCCAGCCTGGATGACAGAGTGAGATTCCGTCTCATTAAAAAAAAAAAAAAAAGATTAGAATCTTTAAGGACTGGCGAATTAAGTCCTGTTTTCTGCTTCATTTTTGCCACAGATCTGGACTCTGTTCAGATTATGAGAAAGCTTTCAAGTAATAAAACTCTGAATATCTTAAGGGAAAAAAATGATATTGATGATTATGGTTAAAAAAATCAAGCAGGACAACTGAGTATAAAATAAAAGTAAAAAATATCTGGCCCCTCCTTGCCTCACCCCAGCCTTCCTCACTGGGGTCAGCATTCTTAAAATTTCTGCTTGTCCTTATTTCAGGTGTCAATAAACTAACCCTAGTATTTTGCTTCTACTTCTTATCTTGTTTTCTATTGATGTCTTGTTAGAAAAGACAAAAAAAAAAATGACACACTTGTGCCTGCATTACTGCTACTACTTGTCTGGCCTTGAGCAAGCTATTAATTATGTCTCTGTGCCTCTCTTTCCTCATCTTCAAAATAGGGATAATAATAGCACCCCCTTAAGGTCTTTATGAGGATCAAATGCACTGACATATGTAACAGATTTAGAACACTGCCTGGCGTGTAATAAAGTTTATATGATAAGTGACAGCTGCTCTCATTGCTTCTCCTCTCCCTCACCCCACTCCTCCTTTCTTGGGTATTTGAAATTGACTTCCTCAAGTGGTTATCTTAAGGACTTTATTCCCATATTAAATAAAATTAAATTGCACACATTACAAAATTAAATAATACTTAAGGGTTGATAATGAAAAACAACTGTTCCTTATCTCATCCCTCCTATATCGCAGCAGTATGCACTTTTATTTATTTTCATTTTGGGGTCTTTGAGTTCTTATTTATATAATGCCAAATAAAAAGAATCATAATAGGCCTTTCTAGATTTATCTACTTTTAGTATCATCTATTGAATCCTACTCTGAAAAATAAGCCATCATCCTCAGCAAACTAACACAGGAACAGAAAACCAAACACTGCGTGTTCTCACTCCTAAGTGGGAGTTGAACAGTGAGAACACATGGGCACAGTGAGAGGAATATCACACACCGGGGTCTGTCAGGGAGTGGGAGGTGAGGGGAGGGAACTTAGAGGAAGGGTCTATAGGTGCAGCAAACCACCACAGCACGCTTACGCCTATGTAACAAACCTGCACGTTCTGCACATGTAAATAAAATAAAAAGAAAAATGAAGATTTAGCTAATTTATATTATGCACTACATTCTCTTATACTCCTAATCTATTTGATAGTTATAATTATTAGGGTTACTATCTTTGAAGCTTTCTCCTCTGTATCACATACCATTAGCTTTCAGGAGTATCTTTTGATTCCATATTAGGTAGAACAAAAATGTTCACATTCTTATCTAGCCACCTCCTCTCTTCATCTTCGCTCTTAATCTTTTCTTAGATATAACTTGATTCTTACACTGTCAACATTGAAAACATTTACATTCCAATCCGTCATCCTCTTTCAGTTGTCTATGCCTTATCTAAGGATTGGCTTTAAATGTGGATTAAACAATAAATAGCAGTTATATTATTGCTACTAGTAAGCGAATATTGCTCACAGTGGAGCCAAATAGTGTGCTAGGAACATATTTTTTTTGTATGGATTCAACATGCTGGCCTACTCCCTATTCAAAAGATTATGTTCTTATGTTAAGATAAAACAGAACCTGTTATCTGAAACATCATCTTTAAAAAAATATTCTGTATGTCTCTCAAGTCTCTATTTTGGTCATCACCATATCAATTCCACTATTTTGGTCCTTTTCGTGATATTTTACATTTTGGAAGTCACACTTAAACATTTTAAGAACAATTTTTTTTTTTTTTGAGACAGAGTCTCACTCTATTGTCCAGGCTGGAGTGCAGTGGTACGATCTCGGCTCACTGCAACCTTCGCCTCCTGGGTTCAAGTGATTCACCTGCCTCAGCTCCCCAAAAAGCTGGGATTATAGGCATGCACTGCCACATCTGGCTAATTTTTGTGTTTTCCTAGTAGAGACAGGGTTTTGCCATGTTGACTAGGCTGATCTTGAACTCCTGACCTCAGGTGATCCACAGTCTCGGCTTCCCAAAGTGCTGGGATTACAGACGTGAGCCACCACGCCCAGCCAACAATTTCATTTTTACTGCTTACTCCTTCTGCCGTCGTCGTCTTCTTTTTTTTTAAATAGCAGCTTATTCTTGTTTTATGGCTTCAATATCCCTGCGAAGCTCTGTGAGGATACTAATTAAAACTTTTAAGAAGTTGATTTCTATTACTGGAATTATCTTCGGTTACTTGGTAGACAGCTGCTCTGTTTACCCATTTTGGTCCTTCCTTTGGGAAGGATCCTTAGACGCCTTGTAGCCTGAGGAAGCCGCCTCATACATATGGATCAGTCCCGAGGATGAGTGATGTGGCAGCTAGCATGAGTTTTCTTTGCAGGTGTATAGGTCTATTTGCCCAAATTCCTCCAAACAGGAAGGCTGATTGCTGGCTCTGTGGAGGTAAATAGGATGTGTAGACTGGCAAGCTTCACTGTAAGGTGTGTGGTCAGTGTGGTAGGCTCAAAAGCCAAAATAAAGAAAAATGTAATACTTAAGTATGCTTGGCTCCTGGTTAGACCCCTGCAATATTGAACATTGTGAAAGTTCAAAGATACCCCTTTTTTCTCTCTCAGTTACAAACCTCTTTAGACATATCTTCATTTGCCTTAAAGAGCATCTTTCTGGTACTGTCTTGGGAAAGCCATTAGTCTGTCGATAGTGACGAACAAGGACCAACTGATCCATTTGCTCGATGGATGGAGGTTTTCAAATATGGCACACATTCTTTGACACTCCTCTCATCAAGAGTTGGGGATCTATGTCTCCTCCTCTTGAATAAAGGTGGACTTGTGGCTTTTTGACCAATAGAGCATGACAGAAGTGGTGTTATGTCACTCTTGAGGCTAGATCATAAAAGGCCTTGGGAGATCTTTCTTATTTTCTGGAACATTCACTCTCAGAGCCCTAAGCTGCCATGAAAGGAATCTGATAACCTGAGGCTGCCATGATGTAAGGAGGCCCCAGCCTCATAGAGTGAACATACAAAGGTGCTCCAGGTGATAGTCCTAGGGGAGCCCAGTCTTCAAGTCACCCCAATCCAGGTGCCAAACATGTGAGTGAAGAATCTTCCAGATGATTCCAGCTCCAGCCATTCATGTCACTTCCAGCTATTCCCGTATTTCCAGTGGAACAGATGCCAGCCATCCCTACTATGATTTGTCCAAAGTCTTGTACCACAGAGTCACTGAGAAGAATTATGTGGTGGTTGTTTTACATCACTAAGTTTGGGGTTGCTAGTTACACAGCAATAGATACCTGAAGCACAAAGATTTGTTTAATTAATTAATTAACCTGATTACTCCTTGTCCATCAACCTACTCACACACCAAATCTTCTAGGTCTGTGCTTTAAGTTCAGAGAGACCCTCTAGGATCCCCACTTCAGCTTTTTTCCTGTGTGTGTTTTAGTTTAAGGATTTTCATACTCCAGGTCAATATGACCACATTTTATTTCTGTTCTCTGGAAATTCATTAAAAATTCTAGACTAGCCTTTCTATGCATTCTTGCTATCTGGGCAGTGATGAACTCATCCTTCCCCTTTGTGTATCAGGCTGTTATTTCAACGAGCTTGTAGACCAGGGAGGTAAGTGTCCATTCTGAGAACCAGCAGTGAGATTCTTCGCAGAAAGAGATAGATCCTCTACTCAAGTTGGGTACATTTCACAGCCATCAGTGAGTTAGAAGTAGGCTGTGTCTATGACATAACATGTACAAATATGAAAAATGTAGTCAAATGTCTTTTTCCTAGACATACACACTGTGAAGATAATTAGATTAATTTTCTTCTATCTTGGTTGGATGATGTTTTATTTGTTGATTGGTTTTTAAATAAAATTTTTGCGGTATCATTTATAAGCAATAAAATTTATGCATATAAGATGTTGTATGCCCCTGTAACCACCACCTCAGTCAAGACATAGAACATTTCTACCATGCAGAAAAGTGTCCCCGAGTGGCTTCCAGTCAATCACCTCATTTATCCCCACCCAGCTAACCACAGATTGGATTTCTATCACTGTAGATTAGTTTTCACTGTTCTAGAACTTCATATAAGTGGAATCATATGGTATACTTTTGTGCTTGCTTCTTTCACTCCGCATATTTTTGAGCTTCATTTAAGTTGTGTGTATCAGCAATTTTTTCTTTTATTGTTGAACACTATTAGATTTGTTCATTGATTTCTCTACTGATAGATATTTGGGATATTATTGGTTTTGGGGTATGCTTTTTAAAGTTGATATAAACATTTTGGGACAAGCCTTTTGATGAACACTGTAGAAGTGCTTCGGATCTATATATTTTAAAGCCCTTTGTTTCCTCCTTAAATGAACTAGAGTCTCCCCAGCAGAATTTCTGGTGGCAGCTGGGCAACCAGCATCTGTAAGTGAGAAGATGCTGGCTCCCAGGAGTGGGAGAGAACGAGCTAATCATATCAAAAGTGGTCTGTGAAAATCAAAGCCAGCATTACTGCACTGGAAAAGTTGACTCAGGCATGCTTTGATAATAAGCATCTCAAAGAGATAGGCAGCTTCCCTTTAAGTAGCACATCAACACCACCACTATGGAGCACAAGCTGACAGTGCTTCCCCTTTGACTGCTGATGTCTCAGTATTTAGGAATGGCCATGCCTATAAAAATAAATGCTGAGTAGGGAACTTGAAAAGAAACAGAAGGCATAAGAATTTTTTTTTCTTAGAAACTTGAGAACTATTTTATGGCAGATATAGAAAGAGGTGGGAGGGGGTGTTGGACAACTTCCTTTACAAACAATAATAGCAGCAGCATTTTTTTGAATATTTATGAATGCCAGGCATCATCCTTGGGACTTTCCTCTGCATGCTTTAATTAATTTAATTCTCACACAACTCCTTAAGACGGGTGCTTGTCATGGGGGCATCTGTGCCTTTCCCCCAGCCCAATTCATGAGTTGTAGTCCTAACCCTCAGTACCTCAGAATGTGACTGTATTTGGAGATAGAGTCTTTAAAGAGGGAACTAACTTAAAACGAGGTCATTAGGTGGACCCTAATCCAATATGACTGGCATTCTTATAAGAATGAATTTGGACACAGATACGTACAAGGTGAAGAACATGTGAAGACACAGGGAGAAGACAGCTATCTACAAGGCAAGGAGGAGGTCTTCGGAAGAAATAAACTCTGCCAATACACTGAGCTTGAACTTCTAGCTTTCAGAAATGTGAAAAAATAAATTTTCATTATTTAAACCACCCAGTTTGTGGTATTTTATTATGTCAGCCCTGGCTGACTAAGAATATGCTACATAAGGTTGTCTCCATTGTACAGATGTGGAAAGCCAAGGATCACGGTAAATTGATAAATCTGCATATGCCCAAGAATGGAGCCAGCTAAATGACTCGAAAGTCTATGCTTACATGCATTTTATAAAAAAACTATTTTTCTCAAGTAGTAAAAATAAAACGGAAGGTTGTCCGTATCTTGTAGGAGCTTACAACTTACTGTGAAGGCAAATTTCTGCATAGGAGGCAAAGTATACATGGTCCAGTTCTCGAATTCAAACAGCGCTAAGAGTTGCAGGACCAGGCCTAGCATTGTTTAAAAGACCCTCTAGGATGGGGTGCCTAGAGCCTTTCAGCATGCCAGAGCTGTTGTCAGGCACACCTATCCTGCAGCAGAGTTGTTCTTTTTCCCTTGTGCTGAGCTCAGTGGTGATGTAAACAATCTCTTTGATGGTCTCCTATAAAAAACAGAGTGCCTGGTACGACCAGTTGAATAAGGGGCCTGCAAAGATGTCTGTATCCTACTCCCTGGAATCTGAGGATATGTTAGCTTACCTTGTAAGTGAGACTTTGCAGAAGTGAGTAAGGATGTTGGGATAGAGAGGTTAGCCTGGATTATCTGGGTGAGCTTTATGTAATCACAAGGGTCCTTTACAAGAGGGAAGAAGGAGGATCAGAGGGATGATGAGTGAGAGATGTGATGATGGAAACAAGAGGGTGGAGTGATACAAGGAAGAGGTCGCAAGTCAAAGAAGGTAAGTGGCCGCTACAAGTTGAGAAAAGCAAAGAAATGAATTCTCTCCAAAAGCTTCCAGAAGGATTGCAGTCTTACTGACACCTCAATTTTAGACTTATAACATCCAGAACTGTAAATGAGTCAATGTGGGTTGTTTTAAGCCACCAAGTTCGTGGTAATTTGTGATAGAGGCAATAGGAAGCTAATACACCTACGCTGCAGTGGAACTTCGCATGCGAGTCACCAAGTGCTTCTGACTCCACCTACTCTACGCACAGCTAGTATTCTAAAGGAGGGGTTCCAAATCTTTTCCTGAGAGAAGAAAGGCTTGCTTTCTTTAGGCCAGCTGGTGCCCCCAAACCCTGCATTTGAGGCTGTGCATGGGGAGTGAGTGTCTTTAATGAGCCTGACAAATTTAACTCTTCCAACGATCCTGTGTAGGTTCATGTGGTTACTCCCATTCTCTAGAGAAGGAAACAGAGGATTAGGACAGCAGAAAGGCTTGCCCAAGGTCCCACAGTTGAGAACAGTGGAGTCAGAGCCAGACTCACATTTCCCAGAGTCTGAAGCCCACATTTTAGAAAAACTTTTAAAAAATTGTGGTTATACACACGCGCGCGCACACACACTCATACACATGGATACAGAGATAGTCCCCAACTTACGATGGTTTAAGACTTTTTTTACTTTACTAGGGCGAGAAAGTGATATGCATTCAGTAGGAAGGATACCTCAAAATTTGAATTTTGATCTTTTCCTGGGCTAGCAACGTGCAGTACAATGCTCTTGTGATGCTGGGCAGTGGCAGCGAGCCACAACTCTCAGTCAGCCACGTGACCATGAGGGTAAACAACTGATAGGGTAAATGTAGAAAATGCATTTTTAACTTAAACTATTTTCAACTTACAATAGATGTATTGGAATGTAACCTCATGATAAGTCAAGGAGCACCTATACTTAAAAATAAAAGAGTTGATGTATTTTGGCTTTATTTTAGATATTCCATGATGGATATGTTCTTACAACACTTTGCAAAACATTCACAATATCTTTTTAATTTTAGTTTTGAGACAGGGTCTGACTCTGTCACCCAGGCTGGAGCACAGTGGTGTGATCTCAGCTTCCCGCAACCTCCATCTCCATGACTTAACTGCAGTCTCCCAAGTAGCCGGGTCTATATATGGTACTACCATGCTTCGTTAATTTGTTTATTTATTTATTTATTTTTTGTAGAGAGTCAATTTCGCCATGTTGCCCAGGCTGGTCTCGAACTCCTGGGCTCAAGTGATCTGTCCACCTCAGCCTTCCAAAGTGCTGCAATTACAGGCACAAGCCACTGTGCCCAACACACAATAACACAATACTTTTATAATAAAATACTTAAAATCCATATTCCACACACGTATTGACATGGTCATGGTGATTATGTCCTACATAATGAGGGTGGTTGTTAATATAATTGGTTTTTATTCTGAAGCAGCTAATGTGTTCCACCCACACAATTAGTTCAAGGGCCAGCACCTAAATTTCAAGAGGCTGTTTTCAGAGCACCATCCATTGAAAGCCATCCCTCCTTGCTGTTCTGGTCCTAGGGTATGTTTTCATCCTGGCCTGCACTAGGTACAAAGTCAGTCCTGTTCCATTGTAGTCTTTTCCAGTATAGACGCTTTTAAAATCCTTTTGGATTAAATGGAGTTTAGCTTACGTCAGAGCTATGAAAATAAAGTTAAATAATAAAATGAGGTAATATATTGTTGAGTCAATTGGAAAAGAATGACTGCAATCCTGTTGTAGAAAAGGAAAACTTTTAGCTAAAGAATAATTGGGGTCAGTTATATGTTATGTCTGGGATCCCATTCTAGAACTAGAATTTGGATCCTTTTCTTTCTCAAATGGTCTCCTTGATCCTAGCTTGTTATTTAATTTCACCATCAGATCTGCTTTCAAAACAAAGCTAGAGTTACCTGGTCAGTGTAAGTGGCAGATGACCTGAAGATTACAGAAATAGACTTGACAAATTCATTTCATATATCTCAAGTCATTTCGATCATTTAAGTCAAACATAGAGGGATCTCATAAGTATTTGGGCGGCTTCTTCTTGTCCCCAAACTTACTGTTATTAATGTGATTATTGAACAGAAATCTTCAAAATTACTAGCTGTCTTAATCTTATTTTCCAACTTTGTATAATGTTTTAACCTTTGACAATCTCCCTCATCTCCATCTGGGCAACTACTCAAAATGGAATCTCTTATGAGAATAAACCATAGTGGCTTTTCACAGGATCTTTTGTGCCCTAAGCCTCTAAGATGATTTCTCTTTACTCATCAATAATTTATAGTTATAGCTTATACCTATGTCTTTATAATTCTATACCAGAATTAAGTGATTTTGCACTAACATCACAGTACTATGGGACTCTATAATATATTTGTGTATGTATTTACCTTTACCAGAGAGCTTCATATTTTTGTATACTTTTGCGTTGCTTTCTAGAATCCTTTTGTTTCTGTGCATGGGGAGTGAGTGTCTTTAAAGAGCCCGACAAATTTAACTCTTCTAACGATCCTGTGTAGGTTCATGTGGTTACTCCCATTCTCTAGAGAAGGAAACAGAGGCTTAGGAGAGCAGAAAGGCTTGCCCAAGGTCCCACAGTTGAGAACAGTGGAGTCAGATCCAGACTCACATTTCCCAGAGTCTGAAGCCCACATTTTAGAAAAACTTTTAGAAATACTTGAAGGTGTCTCTTCAAGTATTTCTTGTAGGGCAGGCCTACTGGTGATAACTCTCTCAGCTTTTATTTAAATAAAAAAATCTTAATTAATGGCAGTTTTTCTGCACAGTGTTCTTGGTCGTCAGTTTTTTTTTTTTTTTTTTAGCACTTTGAATATATCATCCCAATCCATTCTGGCCTGCAAGTCTTCTTCTGAGAAATCCATTGATAATCTTATGGATTTTCTCTTGTATGAGACAAGTCACTTTTCTCTTGCTGCTTTCAAGATTCATGTCTTTACTTTTGACAGTTTGATGACAGTGTGTTTGATGGCAAGGTCTCTTTGGATTGATTATATTTGGAGTTACATGAGCTCCTTGAATTTGTATATCCATTTCCTTCCTCAAATTTGGGGAGTTATTGGCTATTATTTCTTCAAATAGGCTCTCTGTTCTTTCTCTCGTCTCCTTCTGAACTCCCATAATGTGTACATTGGTCCACTTGATGGTATCCTATATGTCTCTTAATAGCTCTTTGCTTTTCTTCATATTTTTATTTTTTTACCCTATGACTTGATAATTTCATATAACCTGTCTTGAAGTTTGCTGATTCTTTCTTTTGCTTGACACAGTATACTGTTGATCCCTTCTGGTGAATTTTTCCATTCTGTTGTTATTCTTTAGCCCTAGAATTTCTGTTTAGTTCTTTTTTATAGTTTCTTTTTACTGATGCTCTCATTTTGTTTGTATATTGTTTTCCTGATTTCAATTAGTTGTCTCTGTGTGTGTGTGTTTTATAGCTCACTAGGCATTTTTATGATAGTTATTCTTAATTCTTTTTCAGGTAATTCATAAATCTTTATTTCTTTTGGGTCAATTACTGGAGATTTATTAATTTATCTTTTCCTTTTATTGGGACATGTTTTCTTTTGTTGTTGTTATTGTATGTCTTATGATATTATTTTGTTGATATGTGGACATTTGAAAAAACAACCATCTCTCCCAGTCTCTATGGACTGTCTTCAGACAGGGAACATCTTCTGCAATTAGCCCCACTAGAGATTCTGTAGGTCTCTCAAATCTTCCCTGGGGTTGCATCATCTCTGGACCTACCGGTATAATTCCCCAGGTGAAGTGGTGTGCCTGTTTCTACTCAGTAGCTCCTCCTAGTGTCTGTCTGTGATGCTTTAATTTCTCTGGTAGTGGTGTGGCAAGCAGAAGTGCTGCCTTGGTTCTCAGTGGCCCCCAGGTGTTCAAAACGTGCTGTTTCCCCACCCGCATTCTAAGTTACACAAGAAAGAAACCAGTCCCCTGAGAAGCACCCCCAAAATCCAGACATTGGGTGCATGTTCTGCCTTTTTCTTTTACTCCTGAAGGAGAAGCCATGAGTTTGGAGGATGGAATATAGTAGGTAAGTCCAACAAACTTTCTTCCCTCCTCCAATGTGTCTCCTCTCAGTGTTGTACTCACCTGGGGTCCTGTAACCTGTCAACTGGTTTCTGATGTTCTCACAAAGGCAATGTGGTTTATACATTGTTGTTAAGTTATGTCTCCATGGGGGAAGGATCTGGGGCTTCCTGTTCCACCATCTTTCTGAAATCACTGATGCTCTCTCTACTCATCAATGATATGAGTACTCTCACTTCTGCAGGTTGAGGGTATTTTCTTTTCTTTTCTTTTCTCCTTTTTTTTTTTTTTTTGAGATGGAGTCTCACTCTGTCACCAGGTTGGAGTGCAGTGGCACGATATCGTCTCACTGCAACCTTCATCTCCTGGGTTCAAGCGATTCTCCTGCCTCAGGAGAGAATCCCAAGTAGCTGGGACTACAGGTGTGCAACACCATGCCCAGATAATTTTTTTTTTAAATTTTAATAGAGACAGAGTTTCATCATGTTGGCCAAGAGGGTCTTAATCTCTTGACCTCATGATCCGTTCACCTTAGCCTCCCAAAGTCCTGGGATTACAGGAGAGAGCCACAACTCCCAGCTGAGGGTATTTTCTTAAGGTGATCTTGGTGACTGATTTACCTTTTCCTCAAAATACTTCAAATTTGCTCCCACCTGTGCTAATATACATCTCCATATAGAATCCTTGTCTCTTATTACTACTCTGTGTTTATACTTGTTCAATGAATGTGATAGTTAAATGTTTCACAAATCACTCAACAGCACATTCTTCTCAAGGGTGGGCACCATGGTGTTCCTCCCTCCACTAATTCATGTAGTGGAACAATTAAAATAATGTTGATCAGGAGTGACTTATTCTTTTCTTTTCTTCTTACAGCTTGTTGTTCCTTTATTTATTTTATCATAATCTCCCTGACCCCCCAGAATATTTATTCGTTTTCATTCTGTGCCTTTTTTTCCCCATCCTCAGTCCATCTGCCAAGTAAGTGTAAGAATCAAGGTTCCTTTGTGTCCATGGAAAGTGTAAGTGGACTTCCATGTAGAATGGCCAAGAATCACGTTAGGTTAATGAGTGCTGAAACAAATTAAAGGAATTCTCTTTTTTCTCACAAAAGCCCACATCTTACACATGGAAATACTATGGAGATAGTGGGAGAGTCAAGAAAATGGAGAATTTAGACATAATGGAATAACAATATTTTCACATGTTAAAATGAAGGAGATGGTGGTTGGGAAGAATGGCTCATGTGCAGTTGTACCACTTCTAAGAAACAACACAGACAGATACATGCATCTTAAGGGTAGGCATATATTTGAATAGAATGGGTCCCAAATGGATACTTTCATTTCGTCAGATCTTTCCTAAGTGCCTGTTGCATGCCGACAGCTCAATGAAATGACTCACTCCTGCTTTGCAGATAACAAGAGAATCTGATATGCTCTAAGGGGCTTCACTCCTGATCGATCTGCAGATCTCCAGTAGGTCAGCCATTTCCTACCAGTTTGTATAACCTTGTAGGATGTTCTCAATTAGAAGCAGGAATCCAGGTTCTTGTCCAAGGTCTCCTTTAAGACTTTCCACTGTGATCCTTTCACAGGATTCAACTGGCTCTACGTGACAGCCCATATTCATTTTGAAACGGATGAGGAATGATCAAATAGACATATTGCCAGTAATCAAAATACCCAAGGCCTTCTCAGTAGAACTGGGGGACTAAGATCATGAAAACAAATGTTTTTTCTCCACATCTACACTGCTCATTCTTACTCCTGGTACTTGATGATTAGGATGCTTATGAGATGGAGCAAGGCCACTAGCGTTATTTTATATGTGTCAGGCTGTGGTATAAACAGAGTGCCAGCATTAAGGACTATACATTTACAAGGAAGCACTAACTACTTAAACTTAATCTCTCTTATGTTTTCCTGGGAAGAACTACTTAGAACCCAGGAGAATAGGACCAAGAAACATTCACCTACTCTTGAAATAAGTTGCATAGTTACTCCGAAGGTGGATTTTATTCTGTTCAACTCAACATCCTTTTTTGTCACCTTCTATAACAATGTACAAAAATAAGTGTCTTTTAGAAAAAATTGGAATTTCTTTCTCTATATGTAACTTACATCACAGTTTCATTATCAGGAAGTGATAAGAATATTCTTGCTCTGCTTCATGACTATCCTGGAACATAGAAAAGGTACTTCCCTGATCTAAGCCTCAGATCTCTCAGCTGAAACATGGAAGTAATAATGCATTTCCTTCTGGACTGACATGAGGATGAACAGGATCATGTCAAGTCTTACTGTAGAGCTTGGAATGTGGTTTCCTTTCTATCTGAATTCTGATGGATTTTGATTGGACTTATTGACTATTATAAGTTGAAAATTAATGTTTTATGAATCCAAATATATTAAAATATAGTAATTATTACTAAAAAAATTCACAAATAGGCTATAAAGCTATAGCCAGGTGGGCTAAACTCAGGAAAAATGAATAAACTATGCCCCTAGATAAATAGGAAGAAAAATGTAATTCAATAAAGGTGGAGAAAGGAACAATCCAAAAGAAACATGAACCAGACGAATAGATTTATAATGCCTGAAGTAAGAGAAAGTGTCGCATTAACACTCTTGATGGGATGAAATGGGAAACTGGGACTTCAGGAAAAGACATATATATATATATGTGTGTGTGTGTATATATATGTGTGTGTGTGTGTGTATATATATGTATATATATATATTTAGGGAGTTACTACTTGCATTCACTTGTGCCCAACTGTTTCTGAATAAATATACCTCAGTAGGAATAAATGACAAAATATATGCTTGCAGTAATTTTGGCTCCCAGAAAGACTGAAACTATAGAAACTTGGATTTAGGGTTATGATTGCAGCTGCTATTGACAGCTGTTATTAGCAGCTGCAACTCCATCCTGTAGAAAAGAACTGACAGGTGGTAATACTGATGATGAAGATACATGGGGATTTTCTTAGTAAATTCAGACCCAGTGAATTTCCCCAGTGAATTGCTGGTGTGACATTGAGTTGGTAATAACTGGCTGCCATCATAGTATATTATATAACTTCAACATACTTTTGACATTGTCTCATCAAGACAGCACATGCAAAGATGGCCCACTGTATAGGGAGCAACTGAGGAAAGAAATACATCTTCCAAACTCTATCTGCACTTAATATATGTCACTCAAGTTACCTCTATACGGTAAATTCTGGATGGGGACCAAGCCTTATAATGTTATTTCCAGTAATGGACTATATATCCTGGATGCATCTAGTAGATGGCAAAACAAGAATCTGAGATTCTTTGATGATCATTCCATCAAGAGGTGGAGTCTATTCCCCAATTCCTCTTTTGAATCTGTTCTCTTGCTTTAATTCATAGGATGCAGCAGACGCACTGGGGCTTCAGTTCCAAGCCTAGGTTTTAACAGGGCTTGAGCATCCACGCTCATGACAAGAACTTTTCAACTACTATGTGAACAAGCCTGGGACAGCCTGCTGGAGAATGTGAGGTGCAGCCTTCCTAGCCTGAAACATTTAAACAAATCCAGCCAGGATCAGCCCAGATCATAAGAACCATTCCACTGGGTTGAGCTCAAATTGCTGACCCAAAAAATTATGAGCTGTATAAAATTTGTTGTTT
This sequence comes from Papio anubis, assembly GCF_008728515.1. Taxonomy (NCBI): domain Eukaryota; kingdom Metazoa; phylum Chordata; class Mammalia; order Primates; family Cercopithecidae; genus Papio; species Papio anubis. Next base: position 38,789,183 of record NC_044991.1, read on the forward strand.
TAAGTCAATAAATCTTGGGACAGTTTGTGACATAGCAATAGATAAATGACACTATGTAGAACTCATCCACAGAATCAGAACTCAATGAGTGGGAACTGTATGATTGACTGCTCATGTCCTCTTCCCAAGATCTAGATAAGTAGTCATGCACAGTGTGAACTCACACCCTATTTCAGTAACTATGTAATTTTTTCCTGTAAAATGTAGAATGTGATTCCCAGCCCCTTGAATTTGTGCATGGTGATGTGACTTACTTTGGACACTGAATGAGAGTGGAAGTGATGGTTTGCCAGCTCTGAGCCTAGAATTAAGAGGCCTGGCATATTTTACTTTTCCTTTTGTATTTTTGCCATCACCATGAGAAGACTTCCCCCTGAGTACCTGCTGCTATTTTGTCTTGGGCCCCAGAATGACAGATATGTGAGAAATAAATGTTTGTTCTTGTGTGCAACTGAGATTTAGGTGCTTTTTGTTACACAGCAATAGCTGTTTCATACTTACAACTTTATTTTGATACTGCCGTTATGCATGCATTTCCTTCCCAGATAAGTGGGTGTCTCAGGTACTGTTCTAGGCCTGAGTTCCAGAATGCTGGGTTCCAGGATACTTGCCTACAGAGCTGTCACTGAGTGACTTTGGAAAAATGACCTTTAGAAGCCAAGGCAAGATCAAACCAAGCAGGGAGTCCAATCAAAACATCAGAGAGAAGGAACTGGGAAGAAATGCAGGTGACAGGTAAAATACTTGAAAACAATAGCTTAGAGGTACCCAGGCAAAGCAAGTAAGTTCTTGAAGCAAAGTATAATAATAGGAGGTGAGATCTGAAAAGATTTCTGGAGGCCTTGGCTCTTTTGAGAAAGGGGTGTGCTCTGGCTTGTGATAAGAGGGGGAGTTGTCAGACTAGTTCAGGAAAAAGAAGCTTTTGTGGAGAAGAAAGCATGCTCTTCAACTCCCCCTCTTCTTCCTGAGTCACAGGGATGTGGCTGGCCACCAAGTGTTTGTGCTGTTGGTATGTAGCTTAGTCCACCTGGCATCATACTGGTGCAGTCTTTCTTCCTAAGGACATATATTTGCTTTTCTTCCATAAATGTTTCGCTCCTACCCTGGCAGGCCCATTCTCCACCCACCACTGGATATTAAGACAATGTATGTGATTAGTTTCTAGAGCAGCTGCTCAATAGAACTTTCTGTGATGATGAAAATAGTCCTGTGCTGTCCAATATGGTAGCCACTAAACACATGTGGTTATTGAGCACTTGAAATATAACTGGTGTGACTGAGGAAATTAATTTTTAATTAAAAAATAATTAAGTTTGGGTGGCCATATGTGGCTAGTGGCTACCATTCTGGACAGCAGAATTCTAGATGGCATTTTGCTGGCCAATCCCAATACATTCTGAACCTCTAATAGACATTACTAATGTAAAATCTAAAGCTACTGGAAAGCCAAGCCTCTGCAAACTAGTCACAGCCTTGATGGTCCTTTGCAGCTCCTGTTTCAGAACTGAGCATGCTTGATGCTAGTGGTGAGCACATATTCATTTTGAGAAAGCATTTATGGCATTAGACTTGCTGCTATCTTGATAAATGGACAACAGAAACATGGGCCTGTGGTGCTGGCTTTTTCAGTGTCCAGAGCCCATGGGAACCACTTGTTCAATTAAAGACTCTGAATTCAAGTCACTGTATTTGATAGCTTTTCTTGTTTAAAAAATAAAACCAAACAAAAAACAGTTAGAATTTGTTATGGTTGGGATATTTGTCTCCTCTAAATCTCATGTTGAAATTTAATCTCCAGTGTTGGAGGTGGGACCAAGTGGGAGGTGTTTGGGTCATAGGGGCAGATGGCTTGGTGCCACCCCCAATAATGAGTGAGTCTCACTTTATTAGTTCACACGATAGCTGACTGTTTAAAGAGCCTGGCATCTTCCTTCTTTCTCTCTTGTTCCCTCTCTCAACATGGGATATGCCTGCTCCTCCTTCTCTTTCCTCCATGAGTGGAAGTTCCTTGAAGCCCTCAACACAAGCAGATGCTAATGCCAAGCTTCTTGTATAGCCTGCAGAACTGAGAGCCAAATAAATTTTTTTTCTTTGTAAATTACCCAGCCTTGGGTATTTCTTTTATAGCAACACAAATGGGCTAACACACAACTGAACTCATCTGAACTCACCTGTATGCTCCAGGGTTGGAAAATAATTTAGCATGGTTGGAATGTTAAGTTTATTTTCAGATACTCTATTCCCCAGTTTAGCCCAAAGCATGGTGTGTTGTGAATGACCTTCTCAAAAGTCAACACAGACTCCAAGAATGAGAGTGGAAATGTGTTGAACTATGCTCCCTGAAATAGATTTTTCCTTTTTCAGCTCTTTCTGATCAGAAACCCAGCCTCAAACAGTGTGAATTATAGCACTGTTTGATGACAAGCAGAGAACTATCATTAAGCACTTTTACCAGCTCACTAAAGGACACTCTGGACATGACCCGGCCATAATATCTTGGTTTTTCTCCTTCTCCATAGACTTTGAGCTCTCTGCAGGTTAGCCCTTAATGGCCCCATGCTCATTCCTCCAGTGAGCCTGAGTTCACTCTGGTTTCCACATTGCTTCCTTCTCCATACACCTTAGAACCCAGCTCCAGTTTCTTTTTCTGCATTAAGCCTCTGATTGTTCCATCTCCAGTCTCCTTTCAAGTTCCTGAAGGTTCATGGCACTGGTTTAGTGCAATCATGCACTGAAGTCCTTAACTTCTTGCTCTCTCATCTGGTTTTCTTTCTGGGTCCCTGACTCTGCAAATGCACAGAAACTCTCTGAGGAGAGCTCCTCAGAACCCATCACCTCCCTGCATCTTGCCTGATGTTGGCACAGGGGATGAGCTCAATCCAAATTTAAAGTGGGGTAGGCAGGGGCTGATGAGCATGACAGATCTGCATTGGCAACCAGGAGATTTGGCATTTCTGGGCTTTAATGCCTCCTGGTAATGATCTTTCATAAACATACCAGCTAAGATGAGTGTTTCTAAAGAGAAGTGGGTGGGGCCAGTGGTTCCAGGGAAGATGGAAAGAGCAGAAGACTGGATATGTCCAACAGGCTGTTCTTTCATGTGGTTCTGGGTATGGCAGCGGCAGCAGAACCCAGGAGCTGCCATACCTGGAACCATGCAGAATCTCAGGCCCCATCCCAGTCCTTTCGAATTAGAATCTGCATTTTAACCAGATCCCCAGTGATCCATGTGCATGACAAAATGGGAGAAACACTGGTCTAAAAGTAAATAGATATCAGGGACATACCTAAGGGACATGAATTCTACTAAGAAGGGACATCTACTGAATGCGTTTGGAAATTCCCGAGGGGACCAGAACCAACACACTCTGACCAAGAGGGTCAAGAAGGTACCTAGGCGAACAATATTAAGTATCTTTAGTTAAAAACAACTAAACAAACCAACCAACAACCCTCCTACTAATCTACTTCTGAGGCAGTTAGGTCTAAGGGCTGAGGGGTTACTGGTGAGGGGATGAGTCAGGGTAACCATCAAGGAGCTGAGAGACATAAGGAGAAATGAGCCTGCTTTGAGTCATTGGTTTGATAATGTCAGTCTCTGGAGATCCACTCAAGCATCCTGCATGACTGCTGCACAAAGAGGAAGGCACAGATGGGGAGATGTCAATCAGGAAGAATCCTTAAGAACAGGAAGTTCAGTGGTTTACTTTGTGCTTGCTGAAAATTATGCTATTGGCCTCCTTTTGTTACCTGCAAATGGTGTGGGCGCAGAGTCTAGAAAATGAACTCTCCGTGGCCGTTAAAGAGAGAACAGATAATCTTAAAGGCACCTTTCACATCAAACCCATTCCAAAAAGAATCTGGCAGCTTGGAGACTTTTACTTTTCTAGTAAGAAGCCTTTTCAGAGTAATATTTTCATTCTGCAGAAAATGAAGGTCCCTTGAAAAATGTCTGGGTTTTGCAAACATTTTCTCTGGTAAATGCAACGAGAGCTGGTGAGTCCCATCATTCTCTCTCTCTCTGTCTTTGCAAAGCAGACTGCAAACGAGGCCAGAGCTATTGCTTCCTCCAGCCCCACAAATATTCTCTCCTTTCTCATCTCTCTCCCAGGACGGAAGCTCAAATTTCATTTCTCAGGTAAGCAACACATGCATTAGCTATCCAGCCGCTCTGTAAACACAAGACAAGACCTGATAATGTCCCAGCAGGTGGGGCCTTATCCGGATTTCCCCAAGAATGTGCTAGTGTCCCAGTGACAGCAAGGACAACTGGCGTGAATATTCCAGCTGCTTGCTCCCTGATGAACTTCTGCTTTGTTGCCAAGCTTTAATGTCAAACTGCTGAGGGTCTGGCAAGGTCATTTTTCCCTCTTCCAGCTTCTTTCTCTTAATCACGCCTAATCTCTCACCCTCTGTAATGTTTCTCCTTGCAGAGCACTGCAGAATATACTGGTTTTGAAAGAGTCTTGAATTTGAGATGCTTGAGTGCAATTGTTACCTCTTCAAGCTTCCCCCGCCAAGAAAGATTGACAACACACAGACACTTAAGACTCCCCAATCATCATTTCTTTTATTCCAAAGGGAAGAGAGTAATCGTTTAATCTTATTTCTAACATGCTGGAAGCTGCCCTGATAAAAAGATCTGCCTAACTAGTAAAGGTGTCATGGGTGGATTTGTAGGATTATAGCCTCTTTGTGCTGGGAGACTCTCAGGCTAGATAGACTGACGGGATGTCCAGCTCCTAAATTAACATTGGAAACTGTGGAGTGAGTCAGCCAAGGAAAAAAGTGGTCCAGTTCATCTGAAAATGCAAAATAGGGCTGAAGGACCAAGGGTCTTGTGACCATTTTGGTGAGTCATAGGGGATTTTTTTTCCTGCAGAATAAAGTATCTCAAAACCGTAGGTATGTCCCAGACCTTTTTCTTGATAAACTTTCCCCTCAGCCAAGATTTTCCCTTGTCATAGTTTAATCTGTACCCATCGCTTTTTACCTGCAAGGCTGTTATATAACTAGACTTGGTCTTCTTTTAAGACCCTATCAACTGTCATTCACCGGCAAACAAAAGTTCCTTCTGGAGGTTTTTAATAACATACACACAACACATACGAACAAAAAAGGATGTAGAGCTCATTAGCATAGATCCACAACTCAATGCACCAAAGGGAGGAGCTGGAGCCACTTCCTTGTTTAGAGGCCTTGAGAAACACCCACAATGCCTTGTCTGAAAGTGGCTGGATTTTATCTACGTATCTATGCTCCAGTAATATCAGTTGCTGAAAAAGTTACTCCAAAATGCGGTAGCATAAAACAACCATTCTTGTGATCACAGATCCTATGGATCCATGGGAAAGCTCATCTCTGCGTTAGTTGGCATCAACTGGGGTGGCTTGAGGATTGCAGGCTGAAACCATACGCATATTACATATTATCAGTCTGGCTTCTCAGTTGGAAACATTCAAACAGTTGTGGAGAGAACATCTGAGGCTCCCTGAGCATCTCTCTCCATGTATGGTCTCCAGCATGGTCCCTTCAGGTAGCTGGTAGCTGGGTTTGCTTCATGGCGGCTACCAGCTCCGAAGATCAATGTCCCAAGAAAGGGAGAGAGAGAGAGCAAGTCAAGGGGAAAGCCATAATGCTTTTTCTGACCTAGCCTGGGAGCCATGCAAGGTCACTTCTGTCTCATATTTGCTGTAAGGGAATTGCTGGGCTGGCTCCTTATCAAGGGAAGGGTAATTAGATGCCACTTTTTGGTGGGAGGAGAATAAAATAATTTGCTGTCACATTTTAAGCCTCTGTAATTAGGCAGGGTGAGATGTGGGGCACTGGGGGAGCAAAGTGGGGTAGCTGGCTGGAGCTCTGGGCTGTCCTGGCGGTTCACCCTGCTGTGGTTTTACAGTTTGATTTGTGGGAATCTGAACAATTCAGCACTTTCCAACAGTAAAAATGACTGGTCACACAAGCTTTCTGGATCTGAGGACAAAGTTGGGCATGCCTCGATCCCATGGATCATAAGAAGGAAAGGGCTATGCCTTGAGAATCTGCTAAACTTTCATCTGAAATAACAGTTCCCAACACTGTTTTAACTCCTACCTAACTCATGAGGTATTAACTCATTTAATCTTTACAACAACCCCACTAGGTAGGCACTATCACTGTGCCCATTTTTCAAATGTGGGAACAGAGGCACAGAGGCTTAAAAAGCACTTCTTAAGATCACCTAGTTAGTACATGATTGTCATGGGCTGAGTTCTGTCTCCCCCAACATTCATATGTTGAAGTCTTACCCCCTAGTATCCCAGAAGGCAACTGTATTTGGAGCAAGGGTCTTTAAAGAGGTAATTAAAATTATAATGAGGTCATAGGGGTGGGCCCTAATCCCATCTGACTGGTGTCCTTATAAGAAGAGGAAATTAGGATACAGACATGCACAGAAGGAAGAGCCTGTGAAGACATGGGGAGGGGAAAGACGGCACCTGCAAGGTGAGGAGGGAAAGCCAGAAGAAAGCAACCCTCCTGACAGCTTGATCTCAGACTTCCAGCCTCCGGAAGTGTGAGAAAATAAATTTCTGTTGGGTAAGCCACCCACTCTGCTGTGCTTTGCTATGGCAGCCCAAGTAGACTAACAGAGCAGTGATGTTGGAACCTGCGTGTAAACAGCCTGACTCTTACCCATCCCACTGCTGGGGCTGGAAAGTGGGGTCCCCACTAGTGACCTTCTTCCCCATCTTTCCCCACCACTAGTACCAAACATGTTTTAGGACAGGCTGACACTTCTTTCCTTCAAATTTCCAGGTAGATGCTCCGTGGAAATGCTAGGAGGAGAAGTCAATTTAAAGCGAAGAAGGAAAATGAACAAACAAACAAACAAAAAACCAAAAGCACAAGAGAACCTGAAATGAGATCATTTAAAATAAGATGAGAGGCGTTTTAAAGCTCCCTGGGATCCGGCTTGGAAGTTGGAGATCAAAAAGAAAGTCCCAGGGCCCTTCAGTCTTTTCATTATGTAACATGCCGCCTCATCTGAACCGCAGACTGGAAATTCCTGCTGGGACACCACCATTCTTTTTATTAAATCCCTCTTTTTATAATTGCTGCTGTGACAGGCAGAAAGCTTATGGGCTAGGGGTGGAATCTGGGAATATGTGGTTTGGGATAGAGATTGTGGGCAGCAAACTTCCCCACTGGGGACAGTCTCTGGCTCCAGACCTCAGAGAGGAAGCCCAAGCCGCCCTCCTGCAGGCAGTCTTGGTTTGCAACAGCAGAATTTTCACGACTATTTGCCTCCCCAGATCTTCCCTGAAACAAAAGTCATGTACAGTGTTTCCTGAACCTGTGTGAGAAGAAAAGACTGTGCTATCAAGGCCAGCTCCACCAGGCACCTCTAAGCCCTCTAAGTCCCAGGGTGCTGCTCCCTTCCTCGCTGGCCAGTGCTAGAGGCAGCGGGAGAAGGGCCTGGATATATGTCTGTGGCTTCCACAGTCCTGGGAGCTTCGTGCCCAGCACCTCCAGGTAATACTCAGAGGTGACACACAAACTCCCTACAAGGAAGGGTCTGCTGTTCAGCTGCAGATGGATGTGGCCATCAGGTGGCTTCAAGCTGTTGGCTCCACTGGGCTGGGTCAACCTCAGCCACAGAGAGCTACCTCACCTACATCACGCCCTTCCTGGAAGGCCCACCTCCACTGACACAGAGGCAGTGGTATACATTCCTGGCAATTTGGGCCCAGTATGAACCACATTTGTTCCAGACCTCTTTGTCAACTTGGCTGGGACTCTGGTGAGCCTGCATCACTGCTTGACTTCATCTTCCTCTCCTTTCCTTTCACAGGCATTGTATTAGTTAGGGGTCTCAGAGGGAAAGCACCAATAGGATGTACGTACCTACAGAAGGAGTTTACTAGGGAGAATTGGCTCAGATAATTACAAGGCGAAGTCCCACCACAGGCTGTCTGCAAGCTCGGGAAGAGAGAAGCCAGTAGTGGCTGAGTCTGAGTCCAAAAGCCTCAAAAGCAGGGAAGCCAACAGTGTAGCCTTCAGTCTGTGGGCAAAGGTCCAAGAGGCCCCAGGAAGCCACTGGTTCAAGTCCCAGAGTCCAAAGGCCAAAGAACCTGGAGTCTGATGTCCAAGGGCAGGAGGAACAGAAGCAAGGGTCCAGTGTGGGAAGAAGAAGAGAGCCAGAAGACTCACCAAGCAAAGCTATCCCCTCTTGTTCTGCCTGCTTTGTTCTGGTGTTGGTAGCTGACTGGATCATGGGGGTGGATTTCTCATGAATGGTTTAGCATCATCCCCTTTTTGCTGTTCTCAGGATAGTGAGTGAATTCTTGGGAGATCTGGTTGTTTGAAAGTGTGTAGCACCTCCTGCCTTGCTCTCTCTTGCTCCTGCTCTGGCCATGTGATATGCCTGTTCTCCCTTCACCTTCCGTCATGATTGTAAGCTTCCTGAGGCCCCTCCAGAAACCGAACGGATGCCCGCATTATGTTTCCTGTACAGTCTGCAGAATGTGAGCCAATTAAAACTATTTTCTTTGTAAATTACCCAGTCTCAGCTATTTCTTTATAGCAATTTGAGAACGGACTAACATAGGTATTGATTTAAAAACATCTTGCACTCAAAACTCCATCTTAGTGTCTGCTTCCAGACAACCCAACTGGTGACAGCATTTAATTAATTCATTTACAACTTCTGGACTCTGATTTGATCTTTCCATGACAGATTTTTTTTTTTTTTAATGACTCTCCCCTTCCCCCACCAAAAACATAAGAAAGTCTGAACCAAATAACAACAAAACCAACTGGAGAAGGAATTAAACCACTTGGTGGTTAAGATGCTTTATCCCTTAGAGATCTGTTTAAGGATGAAGCTAAAGACGACATAGTCTGTAAAATTAAAGCTTAAAAGATTATGGCTTTAACAAAAAGATTATGGTTTGGATGATGAGCAAACAGAAGAGATTCACTAATCACAGTGCACACATACACACACACATGTCCCACCAGCAAATTTCAATTTGAGTTGTTAAATGCTAACCCAGTGGATCATTGATCTTCCTTCTAATCCAGTCTCATTATCTGTTACCAGTCTTAGTGTTCTTAGCAGAGTGATCCAGGTCAGGGATCTACCTAGGAAAAGAGGCAAAATCACAGCAGCTGCAGAGTCAGCGGCATTTTAACTTGAATCCACATGGCACCAACAGAGGCCTCAGTGTCACCGAGCGCACTCTCCCAACTCTACAATTTGGGCTGCGTCTTTGGCTCATAAGAACCTGCTGTGCAATGGCACTTGCTCTCTCCTTGCCCACAGTCCATCTTCGTGGCCCAGAATAACATGTGCTAAGTGGGCAAGAAAGGCAGAATGGGATCTGAATAGATCTTTGCCAGGTTCTGGGGTAAAAACTAATGTCTGGAGGAAGGAGAATCAATGGGCCTGTGGCACTAAGGGACAGCTTCCAGGAGCGGATGGGCTTGGGCCCAGCCCTGCAGGAAGCACATTCTAGGAGAAAGATGTTGCATGTCCAAGAACATAATAACAGGTCATTTTTACTGAGCACTTTCTATATACCTGGTGCCATTCTAAGTACTCTGAGTGTATTAACTCATTTAATTAATGCAATTACTCCATGAGGTAAAGCTATTATTATTAATCCATCTTACAGTTGAGGAAACTGAGGCACAGAGAATTTAATTAATTTGCTCAATGTCATACAGATAGCAAATGGTAAAGATGGATTTTAGTCCCAACAGTCTGGCTGTAAATCTCAAGCTCTTAATCACACTCTCAATTGCAATCTCTTAAAGATTCCAGATGCAAACTGGCCCACCCTCATCACACTGTTGAAACTGCTCATCAGATCTGTGGATACACACAACTGGGAGGCAGAGCCAGCCCCTGCATAAGAGAATCAAGATTTAAAAAGATATCAACAGCCTGCGTCAGGACAAACAAGAGTGGTGTAAGCGGGTTGAACACAAAGAATCTCACATCTTAATATAGAACAGGGTGGTGCACGGGAAAAATAATGGAGACTGGAGCTGCTCAAACATTCCCATGAGTCAAGGGTGAGCATCAACAGCTACACAAACCAACGCAGCCTTCATCTGGGTGAAAAGGTTTTTCATGTGATGGGGAAGAGGTGGGCATCTCTCCATGCTCAGCATTGTTCACTACACTTCTGGAGAATAATATCCTCCAGGTCTGGATCCCACTCTGCAAGGGAGACACTGGCCATGCGTGAATATCCCAAGGAGGAACAGGTGTCTTGAGGCCAAGAGGCAGAGAACGGTTTCCATCATAGGCAGAAGTGATGCCCAGGAATTGATCTGAGATTATTTGATTAAAACGGGGAATAGATGTATTTTGTTTTGGCAGAGAATGCAGAAACGGAACCAAGTGCCACACATTCCAGGGAGAATTCAGCATGATAATCTAAAAAGGAACTCTTTAAAAAATTAATACAAATGCCTTGTAACATGGTAGGCTCTTTATCCTTGAACAATAAGCCATTGGGGATAGGTACTTGATTATGGTGTTTGTTCAGCCATCAGTCAGCCACCAAGTGGATCTTGGGCACTGTTCAGATATTGAGGACACAGCAAGAAACAAAACTGATAAACCTGTCTGCTCCATAATACTCACATTCCATTGGAGGAAGGTGTATAATACACAAATAGATTGTAAATTATGCAGCATGTTCATGATGATACATAGGATGGAGAATTAAAGCTTAAAAGACACAGAAGGGGAACTGGGGGTTCTGGGTGGGGACATGTGTGAACATGTGAGTAGGGTGACCACAAAAGACCGTACCAAGATGGTGACATTTGGAAAGGCATGAGGGAGCGAACATGTGGAAGTGTGGGGCACGGATATCCATGAACAAAGGCAGAGCAGGTGCCAAGGCAGGACCGTGTGGGAAACAGCAAGGTGGTCAGGGAGACTGGAGGGGCCTGAGGAAGTGGTGGCCTGTAGGTGAGGAAGTCTGAGGGCTAATGGGGCCTCAGGGCCCTGGAGTTTGCCTTTTACTCTGAGTGCGATGGGGCCCTGGTAGAGGGTGTAAGTGGAGTGGCTCTACTCAGACCTTCTGACATGATTCTGACTGCTTGGTGGGGCACACAGCACCCACCAGGAGATGAGGAAAGAAACAGGGAGAGCCCTGAGGTTTGCCTCCTGCAGACATCCCAAGGAGGGATGATGGCAGCTCAGCCAGGTGGCAGCAGAGGGGATGATCACAGTGGTCAGATTCTGGATGTATTTTTAAAAACATTTATTTTGTACACACACACATACACGCACGCACACACACACACACGCGCACACACACACGCACACGCACACACACACACACACGCACACATACACACATACACACACACATACACACACACACTTTTCTTAAGGGTTCTTGAGTTTTATTTTTTTCCTTTTACTTTTCATTGACATGTGATATTAAATAACTGTGCATATTTGTAGGATACAGAGTGATATTTTGATACATGTATACAATGCTTAACGATCACATCAGGGTACACAGCAGATCCATCACCTTGAACACTGATCATTTTTTTGTGTTGTGCACATTAAAAATCCTCTCTTCTAACTTCTTGAAAGTATACAGTAAATCACTGTCAACCATATTTGCCCTGCGGTGCTACAGAACGCCAGAGCTTCTTCCTCCCATCTAGCAGTAACTTTGCATCTGGATGTATTTTGAAGGTAGAGCTGCAGGATTTCCTGTTAGCTTTGACGTGGGATATGGGGCATAGGGTCAACCAAGGATGGCCCCAAGGTTTGTTGGAGCTGCTGGAAAGATGGAGACACCATTTACTTAGAAGATTTGATGTTGGGAGGAGGGCCAAGAGTGCAGGTCTGGACATATTTCAGAATGTCAAAGTAATGGTCTCAAAGTCCTTTTTCAGAGAAAGACACTTCTCCTATTATTTAAACTTAATAAACATGAGGATAGCTGGTGAAAAAGACACGGTCAGGTAAACTATCTGAAATGGTAGTAAGCTGCATAAGTAAAGAATGGTTGCGTTGAGATTTTATCTTGAAAAGCAAAACATGTGAACCTAACATTTCCTTAAAAATTTAGGTTGTAATGAAAACACATGGACACAGGGAGGGGAACAACACACACTGGGGCCTCTTGGAGGTTGGTGGCAAGGGGAGGGAGAGCATTAGGATAAATACCTAATGCATGCGGGACTTAAAACCTGGATGATGGGTTGATAGGTGCAGCAAACCACCATGGCACATGTATACCTATGGAACAAATCTGCACATTCTGCACATGTATCTCGGAAGTTAAAGTAAAATTAAAAAATAAATATATCCATACACAAAAATAAATCTAAAAAAATTAAGATTTCTCTATTGTGGTAGGACAGAAATAAAAGTCTTTATAACTGAAAAAAAAAAAAAAAAAATCAGGTTATAATAGCAACCATGCCCTGCCACCAAGTTAATTGTTCCTTGGTGTAATTTCCCCATAAAATGGTAGAAGAACATAAGATAATAACCCCCTCTTTCATATTTCATTTTCCCACATGGTCATAAAGAGAGTTTGGGGAAAAATATTCAAGAGTTTCATCAAGTTTTCCAAGTCTCGATCCTAATCCTTTAATATTAGAATCATTTTCTTGGGAGGGATATAGAACCTGGGTCATCATCCGTGACTTTTTTCTTCCTCGATTGCAGGAGCCTCCTTCATTGATGCCTTTGTACATGGGATGGGGCCATCATTCAACACGTCCGCTTCATGAAACCCTCTGTCTCTGCCAGATTTTCAGTTTCAGTTTGCAGTCAGTTTGTATTTTTATGGGCATGTTATAATTTCCAACAAATGCCCAAAACTGGCCTATGTAATGATTAGGAAGAGATGCTATTGTTAAGCAGGAAAAGAAGTAGGAGGGGGCCCAGGTTTTTAAAGTGGTTAGTTCATTAGTGAATATTGCGTGTTTTGACAAGTTCACTTTCCTATGCAACCTGCCAACAGCAGTGATTCAGATGATGAATGCTGAACTTAGATCCTCCGTTATACATCACACCCTCCTTTTTGACAACTTAAAAAACATACTGTTATTCTTTTTAAAAGGCTTATTGTGACATGGTCATTCTATAGAAACAACCAAAGCATACATGAAACATGGAGCAAGTATTGCTAATCTGCAAAGAAAAGTTATTTACCTAGTTATGCTTCTTATAGAACTGTGTGTCCTAAATGAGAAGACACCAGCAAATGGCACAGATATTAAAGGACTGACTTTAACTCATGTTGTAGAATGATGCATTGGGATCTTGAAGTCTGTACAATCCATTTGGTAATCATTTACCAACCTGTAACTTCACATTTCCTGTGGTCTTTGATATGTATTTAAATCTTATGTTGCTAATTAACAGTCACCTGTGTATGTATTTTTCTGTACACTCTTACTCCATATCATCATCACCAAAGAAAGCAAATACCAGAACAATCAATTCAGACGAACAAGTTTAGGAGTCTATTAAAGATAATCATCGGCCCACACCAATAACAAGATAAAACCGAAAGATTGCTATGGAAGTTCAAAGAAGAGAAGATTGTGTCTACCTGGGGAAATCAGGGAAGGCTTCTTGCAGGAGGTGACACAGACTATAGCTCTGAAGGACAAAAATGACTTGACTTGCACTTTTAAAATTGGGAGACGGGTTGAAGTGAACAGAGATGAAAAAGGGCATTCTGGTTAGGAAGAACAACATAAGCACAAGCACACAGGTAAGACAATGAAGGTAAGACACAGTAATAAGCAGTTCAGTTCTGCTGTAGATATGGACAGAGGAAAGCCAGCCAGACATGGGAAAGGGCTACTGGGATGTGACCATCAAAGGGGGACTTTCAGGCAAGAGGCAAGGTCAGAGTAGAGGCTCAGGAAACCTTATCAGTATGAAAATGAATTTGATGGAGCAGAGGATAAACGACAGAGAGACAGGGGTGAGGGGACTTTGGTAGTCCAGGTGACCAAGAGTGGAGGTCTAGATTGGATGGTGCAGTGGACTTGGAAAGCAAGGGGCAGGATGAGAAATGCTACAATGGAAGAATTGATTAGATTTGACAGTAGTCTGGATGTGGACAGTCGGCCATGAGGCTGAGGCTTAAAGGCTGAGTGACAGAAACCACAAAAGTGCACCCAATGCACCAGAAGAACTCAGGTGAAATGGCACATTAATGAGCAAGTAATTTAGTTCATAGTTTAGACCCTCAATTGGAGACTGCCTCAGAAGGCCCAGGCTGGAAAGATCTGGCACCCATTTGCAAACTATGTCCTGAGGATGGGAGAAAAATCAAGAATAAGGATGATGAGTGGGGTGCCAGAGGAGGGGACTGATGTCATGACAGCAGATGAGATCATCCCTTTTGAAGGAGGTGTGGCCAAGAGCAGCTCCGTTGGGGAAGGAATGCTACCATTTGGGGTGAGAAAAGAGGGGTTTCAGGAGGAAGAAAGCATTTTGTAGAGTAGAGCAGGTGGAGAGGGTGCACAATGAGATTGTTCACTGGATTGGTGTCCAGGAAAAAGATCTATGGGGAGTCTAAAGAATCAGTTTAAATTGGGGATCAGACAGAAGGAGGCAAGTCTCATGTTATAGGATCTCAAAGGATATCTGTGAACTGACTCATATTTCTGGTGGCCTCCTTGAAGATAACCAACTGAACTCATTCACACGCCCAACCCTCTTCTAAGCCTACATTCTCTTCCTTAATTCACAGAGGGGCCTCAGGGGCTGCAGAGGGACAAGGGTTGATAGGTGTACCAAGTGCGAGGCATGGCTTGGTCGCACACTGTCCACATATACACTGGAAGTACCAAAGCGGAACAGTGGGGTTCAAGTCCTAGTTTGACAGTTCTTCACTGTGTGGACTTGCACAGGCCACACCCACTTCTGACCACCAGTTCATTCACCTGCAAAATGAGGGACTGGACCTCCTGGTTTCTGACATCCTTCTATGCCATGGGCATTCTCCTCTGGTTCATGACCTTTCCCGGTCTTCTTCCCTCTGCATCCTCAGTCCTATAAGTCCCTGCTTTTCTCATCTCCCTCCTACATATGAGGGATTCACAAATGCTTCCTATTTATATTTATGCACAAAGAAGCGGTTACTTCCCTGAGTTTAAAAATTCACTCATCAAAGTCAGATGAATATCATTTACAAAGCAGTCATCCAGATTCAGATTTAGTGAGAGGTTTTAGAGCTTTACTGGAGCTTAAAATCCCCTGCAAAAATTTTGTTTTTGCATTTCAGTACCAAACATTTTTAAACACCCTGAGCTATAAAATAAAAAATAAAATCAATACCAACTGCTATTATTTCTATGGGCACCGCCTGAGCCAATGTCAACCAGAATCATTCCTGCCATAAAAGGAGCTAATTTAAATATGTCATCCTTCCCCATATTGGAAGCCTCTAGCACTCAGAAAGCAGTAACTAGAACATGACAAGGCTATGCACACTGGCGAGTGGTGTGTTCACGTGGAACAGACAGGCAGGTAGGTCTGCCTCACCTGCATCCCTGGGTAATTTTCAGGGAGAGGAATCTATTGAGCACAGCTTAGGGCGTGCTGCCACAGGCCCTGACGGAGAGGAAGACTGGGAAACTGCCAGTTTGGCCAACTCTCTTTTGCTCTGCTGCTCGTGCTGGCCAAATAGCAAGTCCGGCTGGGGGATATCATGAGACCTAAGCTAAGGATGTTTCTAGGCTTTTAGAATATCTGTTCCCATACTAGAAATTCAGGGCTGAGTGTCAGAATTGGCTTCAGAAGTGGGCACAGTCATTCAGAGCAGGGAGGACAAGAGAGGTGTAGCCTCTTCCCTTTCAGTCTCCCCAAACCTCCTGAGTGGAGGAGTTAGGAAAAAAAAGCAGTCTGATATGTATAATTTATTTTTCTTTTCAACGCTATTAAATTTTATTAGTTTTCTTTTGGTTTGGCACATTTGATGGGTTGATTCAAGGGGCAAACTGAAGCTTAAAAATGCAGTGGTTGTGACTTTCTGGGGAAGATGTTGAAAAATCAGGTCACTAAACAGAGACTCGATGGGTAGATGCAAGAAGGCCTATGCTGATTTAAAAAGAAGACAGACAGCGTTACGGCTCTGAATGAACAAATACAGGGATAACTGATATGGCAGGCTTGTGGAGTTGACATTAATCTCTTAGTGGCAGCCAATATAAATTCTAAGAATTGCTAAGAATCGGTTGACTTTAGCTTCAGAAACTCATATGTTGCTATTATGTTCTAATACCAAGGATGCATTTTATAAAGAAAAGAAAAGAAAAACCTCTTTCATAGAGAAAGCTTAGTAGAAGTCTTAATTGGAAACAGATTATTTAGCCAGTAGACGTAAGTGATTTAAAAAAATCACAGGAGAAAGAACTGGAAATAAACACAGTGTAAAAGCCTTTAGACATCAGACAGCTGTGGTTAAACTGGGTGATGATGGAGCTTTAAGTAAATCTGATCAATCATACACTTTATACAAATGGTGAAAGTAATCTCTTTGCTTGATCTTTGACCATCCCACACTCTCTGTGAGTTCCCCAAATCTAGGACCATTCCAGGATTGAGATGAGGCCAGCATGCTTTTTTCCTAATTTAACTCTTATACTTTAAAATAGCATAAACCATGGTCAGACCGAGTGTTCCAATACAAAAATGGGATGGAAGGGAAATGGTCCCCAGAGTGAGGGTGGCAAATGCTAAAGCCTGGGACCCATTAATCAAAACGGTCACCTGTAAGAGGGGAACGCTCACAGCCTGCGGAAAAAGAATGAGATTTAGAACAAGACAATGAGGAGAAGGCAGTTAAGCCTAACCACCTGCTTAATCTCTCAGGAATGGAACAAAGACTGAGGGAAGGTGAAGTGCTTTGAACTGGGGATGCAGAGCTCCTGAAAGAGGAGGATAGGCAGAGGGTAATGGTGGAAATTCCTCAGAGCCTGCAGTCGGGGGATTTGAGCCAACACTCAAAGGCTTGGGGTCGTGTTATTAATGCTTGGTCCATGACAATAAGCTGGTTTAGAACCACTGAGCACCTTCAGAGATCTAGGTTAACACCTGACGTTCTGACTCCTTTCCACTCTCTGTGATTTCTCACTGCTCCCAAGGACTGCAGGTTCCTAGATCATTGGCCTAATTGCAGCTAAACTCCTCACCAGGGCTCCAGGACCCGCCCACCCAGCCCTGCCTAGCCCATGGCTTCCCCCAGGACCCTGCTCTCCAGCAGCACGGGTCTTCTTTCTGTTCCTCTAACCGAGTCACTCTGTTCCTGCCTCATGGCTTTGGAGTGGGAGTTCACTCTTCCTGGAATGTTCTAGGTCTTCACATGGATCCTCTTTCATACCATTAGGGTCTCAGCCCCAAGATTCCCTCTTCATAGAGGCCTTCGTTCCCTTCCCATCTGTGGTGGCTCCTGCCAGCCCCTCACTCCCACTAGGCCCTGACGTCCCCCTATTTTACTCTCTTCAGACCACTCCTACCGGAGATTACCTTGTCGATTTATTTTTCCTTATTGATCATCTACCTTCCCTCTGGAAGCACAGAGAGCATGGGCCTTTCCTGTCTTCATCACCATCATATCCCCAAGCCCTAGAATTGTCACTCAAAAGATACTCACCGATGGAGTAAGTGACTGGACCACACTGTGCTGTCTAGGGATTGCAGACACCTCTGCTGCCTTTCATGATGTAGTAGCATGGGAACCTTGAGCTTCCTTTCGAAGTCCTTACAGAGACATGTGAATGACAGGGCTAAGCACAGACCCAGGGGTAACAGATGCTACCATTGGTCAGTTGCTCTCATATGCACCAGCTTGGTGTGAACCAGGATGCCAGGACAGCTGCAGGTGGCACCCCTGGAACTCACAGCCTTTTTTTTTTTTTTTTTTTTTGAATACGTGCATAATGTGGCTCCAAGGCCAGCAATAGACAGCACACTTAGTTCCAAAATGAACAATGAATTTAAGGAATAATAAAAAAAGAACTGAAGGGAAAATATGTACCCGAACTCTGATAGTTATGGGAAACCTCTTCTTTCTTCTGATAGAGAAAAGACTTCCTGCTTTCAAACAACTGCCAAGTGGTTTGACAACAGCCAGCTTGCTGGGCGAACAGGTGTTCAGACTCAGGAGGGATTGGGTCACAAATAGGAAGTCATTCCGGACTATTTACGGAGTCCATTGATTCTCTCTCTGATGGGCCCACTTGATAGGTGAGCACCAAAAGCAGGCAAACAACCTCAAAAATATCCACCACCAGCCCCCATTCCACACGGAGCTCTTTTCTTTGGAAAAGGAGAGAAATTAGGGTACACAAAGTTGAAGATGCCAAAATTCAGTGTATGCCATCAACCCCTGCTGGGCTGCCTGACTCCACAGCTGCGTCTGTTCAGCAAGCAGATGCTGTGGTGTGGCCAGGACTGCCCAGACCAAAACCCCCACAAAAGTTAAGCTAGGACCAGGGAATTCTTGAGTCAGGTCCAACTCTGGTCAAATCAGGGCCAGAGACTCAATTATGTGTGAGGATTCGTTTACTTCTAAATGCCACTTGGGGCTTTGGTAGATGAACTTTGGTTCTATGACTAGTGCCACGCTGTGTGATTTCAGGACTTTAAATGGGGTGACAATTCCAGAGAGACTGAAACCCTGACTTGTTTTACTAGGACTTAACTCCCCGTGCACCATGAACGTGCCAGACTGTTTCTAAGCAATCTTGCTCAGTTGAACCACGGTGTGGGTGTGATAAGCCCACCTCAGCTGGCTGATGCCTCCAGTGGTAGGAGAGGGGTCTGCTTGCAGGACATGTGGCTGAGTTTCAACTCCCCACACACCTGCCTGCCGATTCATTAGCGCAGAGAGAGAGCCAGGAACTCCCGTGCCTTCCCCATCTGGTTTGGACAGGCCTCCTCTGGACAGAGCCATAAGCAGGGATTTCGTGAATGTGATGAGAGACTCTTTTAGATATTGGTGCTTGTGAAGAGGGAGTTCTCAAGTCAAGCCATACTTAGCATGGGGACTCTCTTGATAGATATATATGTCTTTTGGTAAATATATAATAGCATACAGTGTGGTACGGCTTGGATCCTAGAGTTGGCCAGATCTGGGTTGGAAGTGTGGATTGGACATTTCCTACCTGGGTGAAACTGAAAACCAGCTGTGGTTTCAAAGTTTTAAAGAAGAGGCCCGGGGCATCTGTCTGGGTAAAGGAGAAGGTAGAGGGTTTTTTTTTTTTTTTTTTTTTTTTGAAGTCATATCTTTATAGCAAGGACAGTGTAGGGGCTTGTGTGTGGAGTAGGTGGGCAAAAGCCCTCCCGAGCCATCCACTGGCACCAACACTGATGAGCTACATCTCTGATTTTTCATCTGTAAAATGGGGACAATGATAGTACTTTTTCAGGGGACTCTAGAAAGGATTAAATAAAATAATGTTTATAAAGACCAAAGCACGGTGCCCAGGAGCCATCAATACGTGTTAGGTATAATAATAACAATAATAACTTATTTATTTATTTATTTATTGAGACACAGTTTTGCTCTTGTCGCCCAGGCTGGAGTGCAGTAGCACAATCTTGGCTCACTGCAACTTCTGCCTCCCGTGTTCAAGCAATTCTCCTGCCTCAGCCTCCCAAGTAGCTGGGATTACAGGCACCCACCAACCATGCCTGCCTAATTTTTGTATTTTCAGTAGAGACAGGATTTCACCATGTTGTCCAGGCTGGCCTCGAACTCCTGACCTCAGGTGATCCACCTGCCTCAGCCTCCCAAAATGCTGGGATTACAGGTGTGAGCCACCATGCCTGGCCAATAATAATAACTTTAATGCTACCACTACTCCTATTACTATTTCAATTATTATTAGTAATAGGAGTCTTAAACATTAACTTACACCCCTATTTTATGGAAAATACCAGCACCTCAGACCAGAGCCAGCCAAGAGGCCGTGCATGGAGGGACTGGAGAGATCAGACTTGCAGAACTGTCAGATTCATACTCGCAGCTTGTAGCATGGCCACAAACATTCTCAAGTCTCAGGAGCCCTTGCATGAATCATGTGTCAACACCGTTCTGAGAAAGGGCTACGTCTAACCTCAGCTTTCTGTGGAACGAGTAGGATGGTATTGGTGACTTCCCTGGTTTTGTCAATGGGGCAGGAGTCAGAAGGGTGAAGCATGGGTTTACCCTGCATCTGTGATCTCCACAAGTGGAGGAGGGATGATGCAGATACAGAGGTTGTGGGTGCCTGCTTTTTTATTCTTTTTGAAGTGTGGATCCCCATATAAAGGGAATTCCAACTCCTTGAGCTCTTGCCGGCCAGAACAGACCAGGAGACTGGGGCACCAAAGAAACAGGAGCTTTCTGAGAGGGCAGTTACAGAGGCTGAAAATAGACCTAGAGCCTCTGGGCAAGAGGGCCCCATGAAAAAGTGGATTGGGACCACTCCCCAGACAAGCTTCTGTGCTGGGCAGAAAGCCCAAGCCACGGTCTTGCTGGCAACAGAGGTAGAGGAAAAGGCGAAAGGGTCTTCTGGGTGTTTGACATATATCAACATATATGAACACCACAACCCTATTAGGTAGATATTATTATTACTCCCATTTAGTAGATGAGAAAACTTAGGGAAAGCAAGGTTAAGTAACTTTTGAAGTTCATGCATGTAAGATGTGGGGAGGCCGAGATTTGAATATGGGCAGTTAGCCTCCAGAACCATATAAAAAATTTAGCCTTGGCCAGGTGCAGTGGCTCACACTTGCAATCTCAGTGCTTTGGAAGGCAGAAGTGGGAGGATCACTTGAGGCCAGGAGTTCGAGACCAGCCTAAGCAACATAGGGAGACCCTGTCACCACAAAAACATTTTTTAAAATTAGCCAGGTGTGGTGGCACCTGCCTGTAGTCCTAGCTACTCAGGAGGCTGAGGTGGGAGGATCACTGGAGCCCAGGAGTTTGAAGCTGCAGGGAGCTATGATTATGCCACTGCACTCCAGCCTGAGTGACAGGACAAGAACTCATTTCTAAAATAGTTTTAAGAAAGCACACACACACACAAAACCCACTTAGCTTGTGCATAATAATACAATATGACTAATATTTACAATTACTCTCTCTGCCTAGGGCCAGATTTGGAGCTGCACATTTTATATTAAACATTTTTCTTCAGTTCAAACTTGTAGAATAGCACTTCATTAAAATCCATTTTTATTTATGTGAGATGACAGATGTGCAAAATTCTCTTATTTTATTGTCATAGAAATTAAGGAGATATATTTGATCATGATATTCTTGTTTTTTTTATATGAAATTGCAGAGCTGAGTTTTTTGATGGCATTTAAAAGGGCTCTCAGAGGCCCTCCTGAAGCCTTCATATGAATGTGATGACTCATAGTAGGTGTTCTGGGCTTAACTGCTGGGCAGAATTTATGAGTCCAGGGAGAAATGGTGCCTCCTAATGGCGTTTGTCTAGGCCAAGCTGGGAGGGTCTGGAGTTGGAGCTGGGGCCGAGGGGAGGCTGGGAGCGCTGGTTGGGATCTCCCAACCCCTGTTTGGGAGATCAACCCCTATTTGGCAGAAAGCCACATGTTTTCCACCCTGACCTGATTCTCAACTCTGTACCAAGAGCACTGAGCCCTTCTCTCAGAAAGACCCCCACAGGCCTTCAACCTGGCCCCTGGACCTTCACAGGTAGAATAAGCCAAGCCAAGCCCTCCAAGGACCCCAACACCAACATATTTCCAAAACAGGAAAGCACACATTTATCAAGGACATGGCTGAGCTTTGACTCCGTGGGTCATAGAAGAATCTCTTGGCTGCTACCCTCTCAAGTTTTCCTCCTCATCCCTGAAACAGAGTCAATTCTTCCCAAAGAGAGTAGATGCCAGGAACAGAATGGGCTGAACAAACTCATCAGGATGAGAGAAGGGGAGTCTTCCCATGCTTCCTTCTGCAGAGCGTCCCAGCACCAGAGCGTATTGGTATCAGGAAATGGTATCAGAAAGGCCTCAAATTCCATTTAGTCCCACACTACATTTCAATCCCTGCTAAATTCCATAATGAGCGCATGCATAAATATAGCTCGGGATAGAGTCTCAGTGTCTAACAGGAGGCAGCATCTTGTGTTCCACTCAAAGACGAGCACCTGGGTAGCCGGGCTCAGCACTGTCTATCAGGTGTTCTAAACCAAAAAGGCCCAGGGACGCATCATACATGCAGTTCTCCAGGTGCGCGGGAGGGTCTGCATCATACACGCAGGCCCCCAGGTGCGCGGGAGGGATCACATCATACACGCAGTACCCCAGATGCGCGGGAGGGACCGCGTCATACACGCAATCCTCCAGATTCGCGAGAGGGAGCACATCATACACGCAGTTCTCCAGATGCGCGGGAGGGAATGTATCACACACACAGTCCTCCAGATGCGCGGGAGGGATCACATCACACACACAGTCCTCCAGATGCGCGGGACGGACTGCATCACACACGCAGTCCTCCAGACGCGCGGGAGGGACCGCATCACACACGCAGTCCTCCAGACGCGCGGGAGGGATCACATCATACACGCAGTTCTCCAGACGCGCGTGAGGGACCGCATCACACACGCAGTCCTCCAGACGTGCGGGAGGGACCGCATCACACACACAGTCCTCCAGATGCGCGGGAGGGATCGCATGGCACACACAGTCCTCTAGATGCGCCGGAGGGACCGCATCACACACACAGTCCTCCAGACGTGCGGGAGGGACCGCATCACACACGCAGTCCTGCAGACGCGCGAGGGTCCGCATCACACACACAGTCCTCCAGACGCGCGGGAGGGATCACATTCGACACATGCAGTTCTCCAGACCTCCAGGACGGGAGCCGGTATGTCCTATTTCACACACACAGTCCTCCATGTATGCGCGGGAGGGATCACATCGCACACACAGTCTGGAACCAAATTGCCTTGTTCTGTGTTGCTACTCTTGGCTGTGTGGCCTGGGGTATGTTCCTCAACCTCCCTCTCAGGGCTCTATTTTCTCATCCCTGCAATGAAGAAAGCAGAATCTACACCATGGGGTTGATACAAAGATTAAACGAGTTCATGCATATAATTTTACATTGACTCGACCAAGTTCCCAGTAAAGATTAGCTATTCATATGAAAACTGTTTTTAATTTAAAAATAAAAATAGTAACCGGGAGTAGAAGGGGTGTGTGTGTGTGTGTGTGTGTGTGTATATATATATACACACACACACACACACGCACATTTTTATTTATTTCAAGAAAAAGGTCAAGCACAAAGATGCTATGGGGAGGCCAGGACACATGTATTTAGAAGCTGCATGTTGCAGTAATCAAAGACAGAGCAAAAGAGTGGAAAAAGTAAAGTTTCCTGTATAATGACCAAGATCTTACAATGAAAAAGGGTAGGGGTTTAACGTTATCTAACAGCTGTACCCATGCCTTGAGTCTCCCAGCTGCTGGTACCTCACCAAGTGCCCTAATTCTAATTCTCCATGCCCCAACTGCAGCCACAATTTCATTGTGGGAAAAAGTCACAAGTAAATAAAGCACCCTGAGGCCAGTGTGCTTTATTGTTTCTCATCTCCCAAGGAATGGCAGCTCATGTATATTCACTATAGGGAAGGGAAGAAGGAACTCATCCTCCCTGCCACACACAAGATAAGTCACCCCCTTGGTTGGGGCGGGGAGGGAGAGCCCCCAGCCAACTGCAACACAATCTTACTTTGCCAGTGAAAGCCAGACACGTGGTGTGTGAGCCCTCCCATTGCCCTAGATGGTCTGCACACCATCTGGAAAGGTTAATGGCATTTGTTTCTTTCTAACTTGGAGATTCAGGCTCAGGTCCAGGCTCCAGGTTTCCATTCAAATGCAGGGTGAGATTTCCCCTGCAGGAAAGAGCAGCTGCAGCAGGAGGCCACAAATGTCTTACTTCACAAAAAATAGAAGGAGATTGGCCTAGAAAATAAAAGGATTTGACTAGAGAAGTGTTTTGTCATATAAAAAAAACCCCAAAAACACCCCTCAAACTTTCCTTTGGTTGTGTCCTTCACTTCTCCATTTTAAGACTGCAAACTCAATATTGAAGGGATACGCTGCACTGCCATTTGTTGCAGCTCTGTTCACAATAGCAAAGGTATGGAATCAACCTAAGGGTCCACCAATGGATGAATGGGTAAAAATGTGGCCTATACATGCAAGGGAATACTGTTTGGCCATAACTAAGAATGAAATCTTGTCATTTGCAGCAACATGGATGGAATTGGACATCATCATGTTCAGTGAAAATAAGCCAGGCACAGAAAGACAAGTATCTCATGTTCTCATTCATATGTAGGAGCTAAAAAAGTTAATCTCATGGAGGTAGAAAGTAGAATGATGGATACCAGCAACTAGGAAGGATGGATATCAGCAACTGGAGGGAAGATGAAGAGAGGTTGGTTAATGGGTACAAATGTACCATTAGGTAAAAAGAATAAGTTGTAATATTTGATGGCAGAGTAGGGTGACCACAATGAACAACAACGTATTGTATATTTCCAAGTAGCTAGAAGAGAGGACTTGAAATGTTCCCAACATGTAGAAATGATAAATACTGAAGGTGACAGACACTCTAAATACCCGGATTTGATTATTATATATTGCACACATGTGGCAAAATATCACATGTACCTCATAAATATGCAAAAATATGCATCCCATATGTGTTTTCTAAAATTACATGTATTTTATTTTATTTTTGGGGTTATTTTTATTTTTGAGTTATTTCACTCTGTTGCCCAGACTGGAGTGCAGTGGTGTGATAAAAGCTGACTGCAGCCTCGACCACCCAGGCTCAAGGGATCCTCCCACCTTAGCCTCCCCAAGTAGCGGGGAATATAGGTGTGAACCACCACATCTGGCTAATTCTTAAATTTTTTTTAGAAATGGGGTTTCACTATGTTGCCCAGGCTGGTGTGGAACTCCTAGGCTCAAGCAATCCTCCCGCCTCAGCCTTCCAAAGTGCTGGGGTTACAGGTGTGAGCCACTGTGCCTAGCAAAAATTACATTTATTAAAAAATAAAATAAAATTGCAAACTGAGTCCTTCTTGCCTGATGGATTAGCAAGTACAGATAAGGCTTGTCAGGAGCTCAGGGAACACAGAATAAAGACTGCAGCCTAGCAGAGTCTGATAAAATATCCAAACTCTAGCTGGACCTAGCATGGGCAGGGAAAGGGGGTGTGAGAAAGCAGAGGACAGAGAAGAAGATGGGTCAATCCACACTGTAGCAAATGCTGTGTATTTCACCTGTTCACATCCTGCTCCACCATATGCAAAAGCATGGCCACCAGGGGTCTATGGAGCTCCTAGGTGCCAATTTCAAATTCATAAAGACTGAGGTTGACCTGGAGACGGGCAGTACTATCCAGGACATAGGTGTTACTGTATCTGAAGTCCTAGAAGAAGCCAATCAGGGCTTTCACTATAAGTGCCACCAAGGGAAGCTGTGACTGTAAGAGGGTTGGGCGGCTCAGGAGGTTGGGCAGGGCCAGTGAATAATATCAACAACTTTTAATTAAAATCTCACCATTTACTCAGGGACCCTACCAACTTTCCGGATCTGACACACAATGGTCAACCTCAGAATGTGTTGGATAACAGGATGCCTACTTTCTGAATACAAGCTGCTAATTGCTCATGGCGATTTGTACTCATTTGCACAGTCAACATGTATTCCTTAACCCATTTATACTGCTTAGGACAAAAATCCTGGACTCTTCCATGATTTTCTCCATCTCATAACTCCTATTTCCAACTGATCTGCAAACCCTCTTGGCATCACCTCCAAAAAATATTCTAAAGACAGCAACCACTTCTTATCTTTACTCCTGACAATGCCACTCAAGTCTTACCACAGGCTTCCTACCTGGTCTCCTGGCCACCATCATGCCCACGTAGGATCCTTTCTCCACCAAGGAGTTGGGGTGATATTCCCAGAATATAAATTGCATAATGGTAGTCAACAGCTTAAAACTCTCCAGTAGCTTCCCAATGTACCCGCATCCTCAGCATGACCCAAGGCTGGACATGATCTGCCCCCGGCTACCACCCCTCTGAGCACTCCCAGCCATATTCCCCTTCTTCACCAGGCTCCAAACCGGCCTATTCCATGATCCTCGAACATGTCAAGCTTGCTTCTGTATGAACATTTACTCTTCCCACCTGAAAGTGTCTTCTCCCAGATCTTGGTTGGAGTTGTTGTCATGATTTGGGGTTTCTTTGAGACACTTCCCTTGATCACCCTCGCTAAAGCTGTTCCTCCACCTTCTCCACTGTTCACCACCCATCCCATCGTCCAATACATTTCCATCAATAACTTTTGTCTTCTATTATCTGACCATCGATTGGTTCAGATGCTCCTTGCCTATGTTCTCCCATGGGTCTGTGAGCTCTAGGAGAGAAGGAATCTTTCCTGTCTTGTTCACCTCAGTATGCTTTGTGCCTGCCCCTAATAAGTAGTGAATGGAAGTCCACATGAAACCAATAATTCTGTTCCGTGACTGTGTCTCGAATGCTACCCATAGAGTTTGTGCTGTTTCAACTCACCTTGTCTTTGGTGTCAGATATCATTTGGTGGCAACTTATGATATTCATTCATCCATGCACCCATCTGACTACCCAGGCACCCCTAGAATAGTCCCTGAGCATGTCTGTGCCAGCTGATGGGCCCTGTGAACTGATCATATACCCATCCTCCCCTGCCCTGCGTCAAGAGCAGGATATCAGTTAGCCAGACCTTTATCGAAGATGCTTGAGACCTTACCATGTACCACACTACTCTTGGTGCTGCAGATGCATGAGGAACAAGCAGAGATGGGCTGGGTTCTTGGGGAACTCATAGCCTAGCACGGTGATTCCCTCAGCAGAAAAAATGCATGATGTGTCCAAGCAGACACAACACCCATTTCACTGTTGCCAGGGATGGGGATGGTCGATGGATATGCCTCTTCCTATTGCCCTAGGCCTTGCTGTTTTCTTACTCTAGCTTGTGAGCCTAGAAGACCAGCATTTTACACTGTTCCTGGGGGCAATGGCTGGCAGTTTGCTGGGATGGCACATTCCTTCTGCTCAGAGAGTGACTCATGTTCAAAACTGCAACAAATCAGAGTCTACATTTTAAATGGTGCCATTTTCTTCACAGAGTGGAATGTCTTAATATTTTTTCACGGCATTATGCTATCAGTGCTTGCAGAGGTGTCTTCCCTGGAAACTCTTTATAACACAGTAACTTCTCTCTTAGTGGTTTCATGTGGACTTCCATTCACTGCTTATTAGGGGCAGGCACAAAGCATACTGAGGTGAACAAGACAGGAAAGGTTCCTTCCCTCCTAGAGCTCACAGACCCATGGGAGAACACAGGCAAGGAGCATCTAAACCAATCAATGATCAGATAATAGAAGACAAAAGTTATTGATGGAAATGCATTGGACAATGGGATGGGTGGTGAACAGTGGAGAAGGTGGAGGAACAGCTTTAGCGAGGGTGAAGTACTTT
The DNA here is from genome assembly GCF_008728515.1 of Papio anubis. NCBI lineage: Eukaryota > Metazoa > Chordata > Mammalia > Primates > Cercopithecidae > Papio > Papio anubis. The sequence goes on from NC_044991.1 coordinate 38,816,744, forward strand.
CTTTAACTCTTACCATGCTGTATTGCTTTTTCATAGCATTGGCCACCACCTGACTCCATATATCTTCTCCCTATCTCACTATCCCACTATATTAATATCTTACTCTCTCTCTCTTTCCATCTATCGGTCCATCCATCCACTCACCCACCCACTCACTCACCTACCTACCAATCTATCATCTCTGTTGAGTATTTAACATTTCGAAGCCTGCTACTACAATGTAATTTTTTCTCTAGTATCTCTTCAGTGTGTGAAACTGTGCCTGGCACATAGTAAGCTCTCAGTAAATATTTGTTAAATCAGTGAATGAACTTACTGTCCAAAGAAGACAATAATACAAATTTCTCCCTAGAACACAATCACTGGACTACGACCCTGGCTTTAAATTCACAAATAATTACGAGACAAACCGCATTTAATTCACATTATTGTGTAAAGACGGGCCTGCATTTTTAGATTCTAGGTGGTCTCAGGCCTCAGGTGCTGGCATGGTTCATGCCATAGTTACCTGGACTGTAGCTTCTTGGACTTAGTGCATGAAGTCTGGTCCGCTCTGTCACTGCCCACACAGTGCCCTGTATAGGGGATTGATAGGAGGGAAGACCAGGGAGTCCTCAGTGGACACTGGCTGAAGGAACAGAGGTGGAAGCCTTCCCTGCCTGCTACACATACATTTTTGTGACTTGCTAATGTCCTGTGTGCCCTTTTATCAGTTGAAGCTTTCCAGTGCCTCTTTGCCCTGGGGTGGAGTTTGAAGGCCATGACTGGAATCCTTGGCCTCCCCTCACTTGGCGTGCAGGCTAGCTCTGCCCATGCAGAAAGGACAGGTGTGGAGATGAGGGGTCTCTGTGCTAAGGCTGAGGGTGCCTGGGCCCACCCGGCAGTTGTGGGGTTCAGGAGTGAATGGCCCCACAGGAGAACACGGCCCCACAGGAGAACGTCCAGCAGGAGAACACAAGCTCAGCAGATGCCACATGTTGCAGCAGTGGGGAAGGAGGCATTTGCTGCGCTGCCAGTCCCTTTGCACCCAAGTGTACCCCTCTGATTACTTGCTGAGGTGGGTTTCATGGTGATAAGAGGGCACTGAGCTGTGAAGGAATATTGAGGACAGCCACACTGTGGAGGGAGGGTTAGGGCGTGAGGCCCCTGGTCTAAATCGACTCTGGGAGCCGGGCTTGAGGAAGCAGTTACCCTGCCTTGCCTATGTTGTTTAGCTGGACCCCTGCAGCCCTCAGCATCTCCCAACTCATTGGTTCTGTGGCTGACACATTACTCAGCCTCTCTGAGCCTTGGTTTCCTCTTTTCTCAACAGTGTCTTTCTCTAGGAGTTATTAAAAGGATCAAAATGAGTTCACATATGTAATGCTGCGAGACGGTGCCTGCCACAAGGTAAGTTCTGTAGGTGTGCTTGTTAAAGGGAAGCATACATAAAATAAGCATCTGCCCCTCTGACTGGCTTTTGTCCTCACTATACTTAACCTTCAACTCAGGTTCAGCTACTTGCCAGGTTCAGCTACTTGCCTGGCTTCCCAGTCTCTACCACTTTCTGTGATTTTGCTAACTGGTGACCTGGCTTTGGTTCAATTAGCCATGGGCTCACGTGGCAGATTCTTGCTAAGAGCCCCACTCGCCTGTGATAGGAGGCAGTGTGGGGAATATGGTGTCATGGAAAGAAATGACATTTGTGCCCCAAAGATGGACTCTCATCTTGGGACAGCACTCAACTGCGATGGTGGTAAGACTCTGGGCTCCTTGTACATTGGAAGTCTTTGCCAGCCAGGTGCGGTGGCCCACGTCTGTAAGCCCAGCACTTCTAGGCAGGTGGATCATCTGAGGTCAGGAGTTGGAGACCAGCCTGACCAACATGGTGAAACCCCATCTCTACTAAAAATACAAAAATTAGCCAGGCATGGTGGCGGGCACCTGTAATCTCAGCTACTCAGGAGGCTGAGGCAGGAGAATCATTTGAACTCGGGAGGTGGAGGTTGTAGTGAGCCAAGATCGTGCCACTGCATTCCAGCGTGGGCAAAAGAATGAGACTCTCTCTCTCTCAAAAAAAAAAAAAAGAAAGTCTTTGCCAAGGATGCAGGCAGTGAATTTCAGGAGGTGAATATTCCTTCCAGTAATTTTCATGGTGCTCCTTGAAAGTGAGTTTCAAAAGAAACATGAAAATTACTCACTTTCAAGGAGCATCATGAAAACTACATGGAAGGAGTCCTCAATGCTGGCTACGAGAGGTTCCTGCTTTTCTCTTCACATTTCTGGAATGATGCATCTCAGATACACCCAGGTGTGCCATACTAAAGGGAAATGATTGCTTCATTTTCTTTCCCCCATTGCACAGTGCTGATTATGAGTACCTCTCTTGCAAACCCAAATCCAAGCAACAGAACTAATAAAACATTGCCATGATCAGTCTAAATCATTTCCAATGGCTCTACCCACTATTGATTTGGCCATGGAAATAAATTAGACGGAAGGACTCAGAGGAGTGCTTAGTCGTGTGTGATGATTTAGAAACTGCCTGGACAATAGAATAAGAAGAGGACAAAACCCCTGACTAACAAATGGGCAATGATTTAAACAGACTTTTCACCAAAGAAGATGGCAAAGAAGTCTGTTAAAAAATGCCCAACATTATGACTCGTCAGGGCAAGGCAAATTAAAACCGTAGCGAGGTGCCACTCGTGCTCAATGGAATGGCTAAAATGGAAACAGAACAGAACAGTACTGATAATACTAAGTGCTGGTGATGATGTGGGGCACCTGGAATCCCATGTGTAGGTGGTGGAAATACAAATGGTTTAGCCACTTTGCAAAGTTGTTGTTGGTTTCTTACAAACATAGTTAGCACACAACCCAGTAATCCCATTCCTAGGTTATTTACCTGAAAGAAATGAGAGCACATGTCCACACCAAGACCTGGAGTGGATCTATGTGCATTTTTTCCTTTGTGTTCTACCAGCCCAGGGAAAGCAGACATTGAGGCAGCACATGATATTGCATAGGCTTTGTCTTATAGTCTGGTTCTTACAATAAACCTGTCTGCTTTTTATAATAAACCTGTCTGCTTTTTATAATAAACCAAAAACTGTGTATTTGGGGTGGAAGTGATTAGATTCTTAGCTCTGGAGGGAAGGCAGAAATGGGTATGTGGTTCTTGATTAACCTAAACCAACTGAGTAACTAGTTCTTTTGCCACAATGATTGGTTCAGGGATGGTCAGGTGACCTAAGTTGGCTCAATCAGATTTTTGTTTGATGATGCTATGGGGGGATGGGGAATGAGGTGTGGCAGCCAAGGAGACATCCTCTTTCTCTTTCCTTGCCAATGTGGTATGTGTATACGAGGCCTGAAAATGCTACAGTTATTTTCTGCCATACAAAAAACTAGTCTGAGGAAGGAAACAGAGGAGAGTAGAGATATAAGAATCACAACAATGGGACTGGAAGTCCTGATCAAGCCATACCTGATGTTCATTTTCGTTTGTGTTTTTCAGAGACACCAATAAATTTATTTCATTTAAGAAACCAATTAGAGTTGGGATTTTTTTGTTGTTGTTACTTAAGACTGAAAGCTTCTAATTAGTCTAGATGTGGATCTGAGAATGAATCTGATTTCAGGAGATCATATCAAAGAAGTAGAACAAGCAAGACACAAATTTTGTGAGCCAAGGTCAAAGCTAACACAGAGATCTGGGGTGAAGTTGTAGAGGAAATGAAAACAGAGCAGCACAGAGCCAGGTGGGTGGCCTTAGTAGAACTCTGGGCCTGGAACCAACAGCATCTGTCAGGGGGAGATCAGGTGTGGGGCCCTGTCAGGACCTGGCCTTGAGGGGGTTGGAGTGGGGATGACCAGGGAAAGAAACTACGAGGGGACAGTGTAAGAGACAGCCTCAGGCAGATGGTCAGTCATAGGACTGGGGCCTCAGCAAGACTGTCTACCCTGCCTGGACCAACTGCTGGAGGCTGCCTCTCATCCAGTGCCACGCTTGGTCTAGGACGAGCCTGCAGATGGAGCTGAAGCAGGTGAGCTGCTTTTCTGATTCAGCTGGCCTGGGGCTAGGGCCAGGGCTCTGCTTCTAACAGAAGTCTGCCTCCTGATGCCACAGTCTGCAAAAGATGCTGGGAGAAACCCAGTTTTACTGGGTGTGATGGAATTCACTGGCTGCCTCAGCTGGACCTGACCTTGGCCTTGGTCTACTCCTGCACCACACATTCTGCTCTCTGCTACTCACAGGATCCTGTATGAAAGCACCCTGGCTCCTGGGTGAGGCCTTCTCCCATACCTGCCCCGTTGATTTCTCGACAGATCACTCATTCTCTTCCTTGCAATTTCATCTCCCTCCTTGGAGCGGATGTTAGGCCTCCGGCCCCTATTTTTAGGTTTGGCAAAACTATTGGCATGTGGTTTTTGGCCTCCTCTGTCCTCTGTCTCCAGCTTCTTGGAAAATCTGGATGTGTCTCAGGATTGGAACAGGGGAGATGATGTGCTGGGTTTTGTCTGGGGAACAATAAGTTAGAAATCAAGGCATATGGGGAAAGCTGGGGTAGCCTGTGGGTCTCCTGCTGTGTTTATTAGCCTGAGTCCTCCATCTGTGGTGGAAGCAAAAGCCCAGCTGTGGGAGATGCCATCTGAGTATAAGAGAAACTTCTAGCTGCACATTGTTTGGGTTAAGTACAATATTAGGTTGGTGCAAAAGTAATTGAAAGTAATGGCAAAAACCGCAATTACTTTTGCACCAACCTAATACTTCCATTGTTGATCATGGGCTACCACCATTTTGCCAATGTGTCTGTTTTCTTGGCACTGACCCCAGCTCCTACGCCCCAAACTTCCAAAGAACACATAAAATCCAAGGCTAATCATAAGAATGCAAAGATAACATCTGGAGATTTTAAAATCATAGATCCCCCATTTGGAAGGAGAATGGAATTTATAACCAACTGATGTGAGCTCAAATTCAGTCTTAACTACCTCACAATAGACCCTTTGCCAGCTAGGGGGTACTGAATTCCCCAGTATCAATTTTCTTGCCTGTAAAGAAGGATGATAACTATCTTAAAACTCAGTGGGTGTATTTCTGCAAATATTTATACAGAATCTAGTGTGGTGCCTGAATGTTAGAGAAACTTAATAAACAGTAGCTGTTATTTTTAACATTAGAGGAAATTCTTTAAATGTAACATGTCCTGGCCTTAGACACTTTATAGTCTGCCTAGTACTAAAGCTTCTGTTTCATCTAAGGGAGCTGAAGATGAGACCCACCAAGTGGATTGTTTTAAAGCCTTTGTCTTGAGTTTGTAGCAAATGCTTTATTATGAGCTCACTCATATTTCCCCACCTTTACCATTTCAGGCCCTTTCCACTGCTGTCCTTAGATCTCTTTGCCTGGGGGTTTCCCCTGGGCCCCAAAGTTCACTCTGCCTGGGCCCAGCAAGCTTGAATGCTAGGGAATTAATATCCCTTAAGAGCAGTCTTGAAGCAATGAATGACGGAAGCTTGTGGATAAATACTCTAGCTCCCCTGCCTCCTTACGTGAGATAACTTAGTGGCTCTCCCGTTAAACTGTCTCCAAGTTCCCACAGAAGAATTAGATCTCAGTTGCCCATAGTGATAACTAGCTTGCTAACACACTTTCCTCCGCTCCTTTCTCTTCCCTGCCTGCCTTCCACACTGTCCCACAAGCACTTCCTGGGATCACCTTTCAAATCAACTGTTTGCACTTGAATCCTTGCTTAGAATCTCCCTGGGAAACCTAAATGCAGGCGGATTTCAATTCAGAGGTGCAACCTCTGGGTGCTGCTAGGGTTTGTTTAAACGAGCCAGTATTATTTGAAGAAAGGCAAATCTAGCCAAGATGAGACAGGCCTTGCCAAAGAACATCAGGCACATTTTGACGATGCCAGTAGGGCTGATGTTGGAGCTCTTTATTATAAACTGGAGCCATCTGCCGGCCTGTAATAACCTGAATATGAAAGTCCTAACCTGGGATGCAGTTAAACTGAATAATTTCTGTTTGTGGTTATGCATTTAAATCTTCACATGCTCTGAACGGCAGATTGAAATTCATAAGTACGTTGTTTTACAAAACTGGCATGAGGTCCTTTCAATACAATGTGCAAAATTCATTAGTATGTTGCATCAAGAGCTCAGTGTTTTCTCTTTGTTGTTATTATGCTTCGTTCTTAAATAAAGAAAACTTGTAGGACCACAGCCTTGTAAATGTCTCGCAGTGATGCCAAGAACCTCTCTGTAAGCCACTTTCTAAGCAGCAATTTCCTTTTTGTCCCATAAAACTCCCCAAAGCACCTTAGGCGAACACTGAAGCGAGGGCTATGTTTGCAAACTGCAACTACAGCAGACATTTAATTACACTGAATTCATCAAAACCCTAATTGAGACAGGAACTCAAACCTTATAGCTTAATTACTTTAATTTCAGATGGATAACAGACTTGGTCATGTGCAACCCTCCATGCTGAAATTCGTAGAGGGAGGCCCATGGGCACTTGCTGGTAATTCTCCCAGCCAAATGAAAGTGCAGATCAACATAAATAAAACGCTAAGTGAGACCCATGATTGGATTTATTAATCGCTTCAATTCCCAATATCCAGCCTTTGCCATAACATTCCACTGCACCAACTCCACTGCTTGGGAGAACTTCTCCCTGTGTGAGGCTGGGAAGCTGCCATTTCTTTTTTTTTCCCTCCTACTGGTAGACAGCACAGAAGTAAGTACCAGTCTTTTGAGATTGTTTTTCTATGAACATCTCCTTACTTTGATTTCCATTTAGGAGATCTTCTCCCTGACCATCCCTTCCCTTCCCATTGAGTATCCTGTGTCTGTTAATTAAGCTGTAGACACCCTTGACTGTTAGATAAGTTCTATCAATGAGTTGGTCAAATTATCACAGTGATCTCGGTGGAATTTGGAGGTGAGAACCCCAGGGATGCTATTCTGAGCATTGCTAATGGTGTCTAACTGAGACTGACTTATCATGTAGAACAGGTGCTATAGTTCATCCTGATGGCAACACTAGGAAGTAGGTGTGCTTATACCCACTCTATAGATGAGAAAAATGAGGCTTTGAGAACATAAGTAACTTCTCCAAGGTCTCACAGCCAGAAAATGGCAGAATCAAGATACAAACCCAGACCCACCTGATTCCCCAGCCCATGTTCTTTCCAAAACATAATTTTGCTTTCTCTGCAAAGACTTGAAGGATCCTACACAACCCTGAGCTGGATGGCCTTGAAAATCTCCAAGTGGGCACAGGACAGGAAACTCAGAAGGAAAGGTTGGCATCCAGAGTCATCGCATGGACTGCTTCTCCCAACAGTCATGGCTGTTACTTCTGTCCATGGCTATGGGGTTGTGAGGCGAGCCAGCAAAGACCTTCTGGAGTGAGTGAAGGGACAAACACCAGCATTTTTTGGAGTTCAGAAGCCCTTTGCCTTTGATGCAGGTGTTCCAACCAAGCTGGGATGAGCCGCGTTGCTAATGAGTGATGAGCCACACATGCATCCAAGCCATTTCATAAGTAATTAGTTGTGTGGCACTGACTAGATGCTCCCCAGTCATTTGTTTCATTTCTCTACATTATCTCTCTTCCTCTGGGCTTGCTTTTGAATCAAGCTTCAGGTACAAATGATGAATGAACTAATGACAACACTAATAACAGCTAGACTAATAACCATACTGCTGATGGTGACAATGCCAATTAGGAGAGTGCTAACAGCGACAGACTCTTCTGCTGTTCATCTCTGGAAGGCCACGGGCAGGTGTCCAAGGCAAAGGAGAGCCAGGGAAGTGCAAATAGCACCAAAGGCAAAGGCAGAGACACATTTTTTAAAAAATACTAACTACATTTATGGGAGATTTAGAAAGCACATATTGTGGGTCCACAAAATCTAAGACATGAGCTCACTGACCGAAAGGATGACAAGAGGGAAATCATTCAGTCTAGGGAGCTGAGCAGAGCTCAGTCACCACGTACTGGGAGCCCCTTCTCCTGAAAGAAGGAACCCGTCCACCTGTGGGCCCTGGAGCTGAGTCCCGATGAGACCCAGGTATCCCTCTGCGTGTCACCTGAAAGCAACTGACACACCAGGCAATCCAGACAAATCAGTAGACATGAAGATGACGGAAGTAAAAATGGGCAGCGGAGAATGCAATGGTGGACCAGGGGTGTCCTGCATGGAGACCCTCGAGTCTACATCAGCGGAATGGGCAGCATGGGGTGCCTCTTGCCGCTGTTGTGAAGTGAGGGGCCTGGCAAAGGGTGTGGGGAAGGCTGCCCCGGGGCTTTCCTTAGCCCCCTGACCCAATCAGCTGCTTCTAGTAGAACAGCGCACTGTTCATGTCAAGGCTGCTGATCAAGTGATTACGATCAACAGTTTCCTTGATATTGTAAGTGCAGTAGCCTCCACGAGCTTTTAGAAGTGACTTTTACTAGAAGATACACAAAGTTGTGGGTATTTGGGAAGAGACCTCAAGGTTGTGTTGTTTCTGAATAAAATTCCTATGAAGAAATTTAGGATATCAGAGTTGGCAAAACAGTTGCAAACCCTGCAAACAAACCTCCAGGCGCTGCTGCAGTGTCTGTAGTCTCAGTCGCCCAAAGCCTCCCATGCAGTGAGCACCTTCCCCAAGCTTTCCAAAACAGACACCAGTATTCATAAAGAACACAGATACCAGGACACCACCTGGAAGTGGCATCAACTCCATAGGTAAACTGCAGGCTTGCAAAGCCCTTCATGACCCCAAAGGCACGCTAAAACAGAGAAATGAAATGCTCTACTATAGTCGAAAAAGGTTAGACTGTGTCCTAAACTATGATGACTGCACATTGTGTTTAGCAGATTCTCATGTATTTTACTTCCACTGAGCAAAAATCATACCTAAAAGTGTTCTAGGCTATTCTAGTTCAGATCAGTAACATACCAAAATGAGTGTGGAACCCTTCAGATTGTAACCCACATCTTTCAGGCTGGTTAATTATTTATGTGGACCTGAGCATTCTATCATCAACATGGAGACCAACTAATGGTGGCTTACCAGTTTCCACTTCCAGCTGGGCCAGCCTCCTGGGATGTGAGGTCCTAAATCACTGCTGCCCAAACCACTGGGCCCTGATACAAGTTGTGTTCCAGCAAGACAATCTCCTGCCTAAACTCCAGGACTCCCCTTTCCCCAATATCACATTTGCCATCACAAAGAAGCCGCCAGTCTTACCTGCCCAGCAAAGAGCCCACAGACACCAATGATGCACAGGATGTTGAATACCGCTGAGCCCACGATGGTGCCAACTCCCACGTCGCCTTTGGTGATGAAGACCCCTGCAACACAGATCCCACATCAGCCTGGCTGCTGTGGCCCTGTTGCATTCCAAAGTGGGCGTGGGGAACCTTTCATAAGCATTAGATTGTTCTCAGAATCTACAGGAAACAGCTGAGGGTGGAGAGAGCTTTCTAATCTACAGAGGGATGACTGCTGCACAGGAATGTGGGGGGCTCGGGGTCTGGGACAAGTTCATGCACAGTAAAAGCATCACTTAAATAAAACAACAGCAGATGGGAGGCTGATGTTCTACTCATTGGGGCCCCTGGATTATCATTTTCTATGAGAGGCAGACAGTCTCGGTCTGGGGGCCATCTCTTCCCAGAGCCCCTTTCCTTCAGACAGTGAAGGGCTGAGATGTCCCTCAGTCTGTCACCTACCTATGACCGATGTGAACAGCTCTGGGGCCGAACTGCCCGCCGCCATGAACGTGGCCCCAGCCACATCTTCACTGAGGTGCAGGCGCTACAGAGGAGCAAAGACAAAGCACAGGTGAGTTGGGATTCCATCTGGGAAGAGACATGACTGTGACAACAAGTTCAAGCCCTGAGAAGCAAAGCCTGGGGCTCCAGTGAGAGCAGGAACGATGGGACCTGGGGCTGGTACTTAGTCCCTCTCAGCCCCCTTCTCCTTCTCACAGAGCCCAGCCACTGTTGCCGAACCCCTGCTGAGCCAGAGCTCCTCTCAATGCCCTCCTCAAGGGACAGGTTTGGGGAGGGAACTGCATGTCCTTATGAGCTAAAGCCTCTTGGGAAGATCTAGGAGTCTTCAACTCAGTTCCCCCAGGGGCTGTGCAGATGACAGTCAGGAGTGGAGGTGGGCCCATGGGAGGCCACAGCAGACGGTATGTCTGAGGCTATGATGGGGGCATTCACTTCTTTCTATGGGAGCATTGCCCAGTTCCTTCAGTGTGGCCAGATATTCTGATTTTTAAGAGATGCCAATAATCCAAACTTTTATGCAAAGCTTCCTGATTTTTGTGATACTATGCTGATCTCAGGCTAAATGAGGCTCATGGTAACCAGTTTGTGAGTCTTTACTCTAGGAGGTTATGGAGGCATGTTGGGGTGTGGATGTGGGGATCACCCTACTGAAACCCACTCCTCTTCCTTGAGGCAGTCTGGAAACCCCGGGATTGGAGAGTGGGAGGGGGGGCTTAAAGCTGAGAAGAAAGTAATGAGGCATCAGCCCTGCCAAGATGGAGTTTATACAATGAGCTCTCCATGTTACCCTGTTTGTTAAACCAAAAGGTGATTTGCAAGAAGACAAGGCAATTACACATTAGAGTCTGGTTACCAGATTTTGCATTTCTGCATTCAGTCATGACCCAGAAAGTGTGCTGCTGGCTGCCAGTATACTTGGAGTATGACAGTTCCCTCCTGGCAGTCAAGCTTCAGTGACATCCTCCTCTTCCAGTGGCACCAACAGCTGCACTTCCTTGCTCAGCCAGAGAGGGGCAGTGTGGCCCTGGTGTAGGTCACTGGCCTCCATTGACTGACTCAGAATAGTCTGCAGGAGGAGTCCTAATTGAGGATTTTAATCTAGGATCCTGGGTCGCTTCGCTGTCGGCTGGACAGCAAAGCTTCACATGGGATGCTGAGCAGACCCTAAGATGGAGGCACACATACTGCAAAGTTGCAAGGTGAGGCTGTGAGGGGTGCCCAAGCACTCCCGTCCCATGGAGCTAAGAGTTTGTGAGTGAGGTAGCCTGACCCACAGCTCGCAGCAACCTGTATGCTTTGCCAAGACCTGCCAGGAGGCGGGAGCCGTGTGTTGCTGTGGTTCTGTCCTGCTGGGATATTAGTTGTAGTATCCAAACCTTGGGTTCATGTCCAGTTCCCCTCTCTCCTTCATCCAGCCAGTTTGTTTCTTCCTCTGTATCTTCTTACATCCCTCCATCATCCTCAGTTCACTTCAGCCCTGGCAACATCTCACAGGACTCTAGTCTTCTTGACTCTGGACTCCTATCTACCATGACAGAGCCCTCTAAAGCCCTCCCCAGCTCCTTCCAGAGCTTGGAATAATTCCTAACGCCCAGCCTGGCATGCAGGGCTGCCGGTATGCTGGTGCAAAACCCCATCTTGGTTTTGCGGCTCAGATGTTCTCTCACCAAATACCCTTCCTCAAAATACTTGGCCACTAACACCTTCCCTCTAAGGGCTGCTCTAATCCTGCCCCTTGCACAAGCCCTTTCTTGATCTCCTCCCAACTCTATCCCTCACAGCATCAACCTCTCCTTCCCCCACTCTCTCTGCACTTTTGCACTTGCCAATTCCCCGCCACTTCCTCCAGCCCCCTGTGGATATTACCCTGGAGCTGCTCTGCAGCTAGGAGCCCCGGGATGGGATGGGACACACTGTGTGTGATCTAGTTTCCTCCCAGCCCCTGGCATAGAGCTTGGTCCAGGCAGAGCCCAGCTTAGTGCTCACATCAGAGGGTTGAGTAGTGTTCCAGAACTATTGTCACATCTTCTGCTGCTCAAATGTCCCACTGCTGTCCTGGAAGCCTCCACATGGGTCCCAAAGCCTCCCATCCTCCCCATCTGACTTCATCTTTCCTAGAGGAGCCTCTGCTCAGCCCAAGGCTGCCACCTCATGGTCCTTGGGGATGCCAGGCCCTTCCCCTCATTCAGCTTTGGTTCATGTTCACTCTTCTTCTTGAAATGCCTCTCTCCCTTTCCACCTCAGTGCAGCCGAGTCTGTCTACTGTGGCTCATAGGATTTCTCTAAACTCTGGAGACCCTCTCTGCATGTCCTGCAATGATATCTCTTGGCTATTCAAAATCTAGGGGCTGCCATTTCACAGATGCAGAAAGTGAGGTCCAGACACAAGGAGAAAGTGAGGTCCAGACAGGGGAAGGGGCTGGCATGGAGCAGGTGCTTTGCAAGCATCAGGGCCGGACCCCAGTTTCAGATCCTGGATCACTGCCTTTATCTCCTTCTCTTTCTCCCAGTTTCTCTTCTTTGCCTTTTCCAGAACTCCACATTTTTCTGCTTTTAACTTTAAAGTATTTGAGACTGAGTGAGAATCTGCCCTGACCTCCAAGCAATAATTTGTTGAATCGTGTGGATTTCTCTCCCTACTCATCTTTCACAAAAGCTGGAAACAACATCCTTCTGTGTTTTTCTGCCCTACTCTGAGTTTTAGTCTACGAGCAACCATGAAACACACAATATCGAATCATTAAAAAGTGATTAGGGAAAGCACAGGCAGTAAACAGAGCCCAGCGCCGAGAGGCCCTCTAGGCCACTGCTGGTGGACCCACACCATGATCCTCTCATCTTGTGAGAAAGTATAACTCCAGGGAGAATTGATCTCACGACTCTTAGAAGATGTAAACATGTCAGGATCTCTATCTCTAAATACATGTAAGCGCTGACCTCAGCCCACCCACCATTCACAGACATAACGTTTCCCCAGCAATTAAGGCTGTTTAAGGTCCATGGAGCCAACACTATCTTTACAGGAGACAGGCACGGGGCACCTACTCTTGTTATATGAATCTTGCTTATAAGACCAGATTCGGGGTGGAAGGAGGGAGAGCCCAGGAAAAGGTGGTTGCTCTTCTGTGCCCACTCCTCCAGTATCGCTGTGGGTCCGGGCAGTGCAGCCAGTTCTAACAACACCATGACCTGATCCAAGCTCGTCTCTGGATAGTGGAGCAGCAAAAAGTCTGAAGATTTGGGACTCAGGCTGGCTTGGGCTCAAATAGTGACTCTATCCCGTGACCCAGGGCAAGTTGCTCAGCTTCTCTAAGCTCTGGTTTCCTTGTTTGTAAAGAGGGGATAATATCAGTCACCTGGCAGAATTCTTGAGATGATGAAAGACAAGTAGACATAGTCATACACACTGTTTAGCGACTGAACCATATCAGGGACCTAGTAAAATAACACCCCCTACTTAAACATTTTCTTTCCTTTTCCTCTCCTTAAAACTTTTTTTTGTTAAAAGACTCACCCCGCCCTCTTTTTCTGCCATTTTCTGGCTCTTTGATTGCCTCCCCCTACAAGGGCGTGGGTATTCACAGGTTCTGTGGATTTCCTCAACTGAGTAGAACACGTGCTGACAGCTGTATTGACATTTCCAGAATATAATTTTGATGTTCACACCAAAAAATTTGCACGGGAAAGAGAGAGAGTGGTTTTGCTCTGCATGAAGAATAAACCACCCAATGGTGGTATTTCAGAGATCACAGAGGACTCCAGTTACAGGTGAGGAACACCTCCTCCCCTTCAACACAACGTGACCCCACTCCCAGGTGGAAGTCCTCGGACAAAGGGCCTCCCCACCTGCCCACTGTGCATTTCAGACGCCACCTCACTTATTCTGTGCTACCGTGGAAGGGAGCCCCTCCTGTGACTCTCTAAATATTCTTACTGTGGGACACTTTTTATTTATTTAAGTATCCAACGCTAACTTCCAGGATGTAGAAGTAACTGTTTAGGGTATGCGGTTCGCTAAGTCTGTGGTTCCTGCACCAGGCAGCAGCCTCAGCATCACCTGAAAAACGTATTAGAAATGCAAGTTCTACCCCCTCCCACTCTCCCAAGACCTACTGGATCAGTTACTCATGGGAGAGAGAAGGAAAGGGAAGACACAACCAGTTTTGAGAACTACTGGCATACAGAAACCGAGTTCCGGACAGACGTGTCTGAGGGAGATGCCTTCTGGAAACAGGGATTCTGAATTTAAAAATAAATAAATAAATAAAATGGAAAGCTTTCAGATAAAGGAAACTACATTTCCAAACAGACAAAGAGTTGAAAGAGGCAAGAGAATGAAAGAGTTCTAGATCTGCTGAATATTTTTTGATGAAAGGGGTTTAACTTGCTGTTCAGCCTGGCATGCACTGTGATGATTTCTAACAAGGACACTTTCCTGATCTCTGTGGCCAATTCTTTCATCTCAGTGCTTCCACTTGGAGCATTTCTGTATATATACAGAGAGAGGAAGCGTGGCAGAGGTATGCGGTTGGAGGTTTTTAATCCTGTGAGGACCCCAAGGATCATCAAAGGAGGGTTATAGAGGCAGAAGGAAACGCAGGAGAGAGGGGTAGAGGAAATGACAGAGAGAAAGGAAGAGTGAGGTTAAAAGGAAAAGAAAATGGGGAAGGAAAATACAAATAGCACCATTAGTTAGGTCTAAATGGAGTTGCGGAGGTTGGTCCTTTGGGTTTTCGTCTGATTATTGATCGGTGTCATAAAATGCTCAGTGGACTGATGGCACTTTTGTGCTAATAATGACCATCGCTCTCAAACATGCTGATGCCTAGTGTTTCCACCACAGCTGCCCTGCAAGGGCTCCCCAGGACCTTGGTGAGGAGGCTGGAACAATACAGGGCACAGGTTCAGTCCCCAGTCTGGCTCACACATACCAAGAATATGAGGCACGTACCTCACAGATCTTTTCCAAGGAAGGGACGAAGAAGTCATCACACACAATGGCCAGCGCATAGAACATGTATATGGCCTGAAAGAGAGGAGATAAAAGGGGTTAAAGTTAGAGCGAGGCAGGGCCAGGAAGATGAGGGTCCAGCCACCTTCTGCTTTAATAATGTCTTCTGTCATCGTGAATTCAACATCTTAAATACCAAGTCTTTGCAATGCCCACAACACTCCCCTGTGACCTGGTCCCAGCTTCCTCTCTGATATTATCACCTGCCACTCTCCTTTTGCCCACCTCCCTTTCCATGAAACATGCCATGGATTCCTGTCTCACGGCCTTTGCACTTGTTCTTCTCTCTGCCTGGAACACTCTCCTGCAAGATAGCCCACTGGATCACGCCATCACACCCTTCAGGTCCCTGCTCAAATGGCAACCTCTTTCGCCCACTCCCATTTCTCACTATCTCATTTATCTCTTTGGTTTTTCCCGATATATTATATGTTAAATTAATTCACCTATTGTCTGTCTCCTCCACCAGAAGTTCATGAGGATACGATGTCATATAATTAATTTCATGTAATTATTGCCATATCCCCAGCAGTCAGCACAGGGCCTGGTATACAGTAGGTACTCCATAAAGGTATGTGAAATGAGGGAATAAATAAATGAACACTTCCAACTGAACCTCTTTACTCACCAGATCCCTGCAGGAAAGCTTTGCAAACTTGCTTCTGCATCTTGGTCAGCTATGACCAAGGTATCACCTGGAATTCTACCTTCTGGCCAGAAATTGCCTCTCCACTCTATTCAACCCCATGTTTCCTCTCTAACGAAATCTTACTAGGATTTCAGTGTTGATTGACCACTCAACATCCTTCTCCCACTCTTTCCTAAGGAGACCCCAGTTTTGTCCAAATATCCACCATGCCGCATGTGGAAGGTGACCCTATCCTTTTCTCCAGGAGTGGATGCTGATTGGTCAATCAGTATGTAGTATTCATTAGCTGTGGCTATTGGTTCAGAGGTGAGCACATGACCTAGGTTGGCCCAATTAGAGAGCAGGAAAGGCTTTTAGTTTTTGCCAAAGGGAGCCATTTCTCACCCTCTGTTGCTGGCTGTGGAAGAGGAAGCTGGGAGCCCTCACTGCCGCTGACAGTCATATTGAAGGAATCTGACTTGAGAGGAAGTTGACCCTGAGTCAAAAAAAAACCTAAGCCCTTGATAACATCCCTGAGCCCTTGATCAAGTGCCCACCCTGCTTCTTGACTTCATAACATACCATGACCACTGTTGAGGCCAGTTTGATTTAGAACATCTCTGTTACTTGCTTCTCAAAGCATCTAATAGGTGTGGTTCAAGTTCAGCAACCTCAGCAGTGACATTGCGTTCATTTATTGACCTCCCAGTCTCTTTTCCTTTTGAGAAGTGCTCCTCAGGATGGGAGTCATACATCCTCTCCAACTCACACAAGGCGCAGACACATGACCCAGGATAGCCATAGGTCATCCATGCCCTGTCACACAGTGGAGAGTCAGGGACAGGTCTGTAAGGGGCCAAGCAGAGATAAATGGAGAAGCTGAGGGAGAGACACCCTCTTTTTATGGATATAAACACCCCACATCTGGAGCTGCTAGAGGCAGCTGTCATATAGAGAAAACTTGCCTGAGAAGAATGCTGCTTTCACAGTGAGAAGCCGACCCAAGTGATGGGATAGGCACATGCACGCACACACACAGGCACACACACATCCCAAATGACACCATGTGACCCCTGACCCCAGCTCCAGTCTAAAATCAAAGTGGACTTTCCAATTTCATGAGCCAATAATAGGCCTTTTACAATTAAGCAATTTTAAGTTTCTGTCACTTGCAACCGTCCTTCATGAAGCCTTCTGTGGCAACCCAAGCATGAAATGATCTCTCTTGCCTTTGACTCTTGGCAGTTGCACTAATGTACCCCCAGGGTCCCTGCTTTGCATGAGCTTGTTTGCTTTTTCACATATATGTTTGGTCTCTTCCATGAGATCGTAAGATTCTAAAGTATACCTTAATGCTAGATCCTGTGGAAATATCAGACAAATGCACAAAGACATATGCACTAGTATTTTCATTCCACAATTGCTGGCTACAATAAGTTATCAAACCTAGCAAAATATACCTTGGGGAATGGGTTATATAAACTGTGGTTCATCATTCAATAAGACGCCCTTAAAAGGGATTGTGTAAATCCAATATGAAGTGACAAGGAAAGGCATTCACAATACATTGCTAAATGAAAAACAGCATTACAATCTCTTTTTTATTACATAATCTATGTATATGTGTACATACGCACATTATATATTTGCATATAAGAGTTTGTAAAGCCATTAATCAAAATAGTGGCTACATTTCTCTCTCAGTTGGTGTGACTCTATCTGTATTTTATAATCCCTATCAATATTTTCACTCTGAAATAGTATTTCTTCTGTAACTTTTGTAGGTGATGGGAGATTTTAGAGGTAAGAACTCTGTCTTATACTTCTTTAATTTCTGAGGAGCCTGGGATGCTTGGCATGGAGAAAAAATCTCAAAAATAACTCATTAATAGATCCATTCATAATCTGTACAAAATTATTTGCCAATGGGCTTTTTATTGAAAACGTCAATTAAGAATAATTCTTGCTGTATTTTGTAGCCTGGGAAAAATCGGAAAATACATTCCCAAATTGTAATGGACTCAAACCCTCTTTTGCTGTATGACTTGGCTGATTCAATGATATGCAAGTTTGAAGATTAGCTTTGAAAGGACACTCACATTCGGTAATCAGGATACAGAATTGCACATCTGTGGATTAATCAAGATCTAAATAAGCTGTCCATAGCTGACATATTCAACTCACTGAAACAGCCAACACTGCCTAGAAGTCCATAAACCATCTCACCAAGAATATGTTCCAGTATTACGTATTGATCTGGTTTTGTGGCAAGAAGTTCCATCTAAAACACTGTTCTATCCATGCTTGGAGGGGGGTGAGAAATGAGATCTGCCAAGCACTCAGGACTTTTGAGGATAGTGACTGTCGAAAGCTGTGTGAGTTCTCATGAGCTGGGCAGCATGAGGCGGGGATGCTCACTGTTAACCAGATGCCCTTTGACATAGCACCTCTGGGCACCCAGACAGGCCTGGAAGGCGATAAACCCTTGCCAGCTGCAGAGCCCTTCCTGGCACCTGAGGGTGGGCCTGCCACTCTGGCTACAAAACACTCTGCTGTAACTCTCTCTCATCTTACCCACCGGAAAACAGGTTCCTGCAGCACAAGCAAAGAGAACAAAGGAAGAAAATGTAGGTTCAAAGTCAAATTTTAAGATGCAGAAAACCTACTAGTTGATGGTACTATCAATACAACTAGCACAAATCGCTTTAATAGAGTAAGGCATCTTTAGGTTACTTTGACCATTCTTTTATTTTCAAAGGATATATTAATATCATTGACAATAATAATAATAATCACATTTGCCACTGTTTGTTGAGACAGGAATTCCAGGCATGCTCCAGGTATATTACCCGGACTTTCTCAGTTCTTCTAAATCTTGTATGAGGCAGGGAGTTACTGGTCGCATTTCCCGGACGATGCAGAGCGTGTAGGAACTTGCCCAAGTACACATGGCCAGCAAACGGCAGGGCTTAAATTTGACCCCAGGACTCCCTCCAAGCCTTCCCGCAGAGCCCAGCTATTTCCCTGTATAAAGATCATTTTTGGTTCACCACCCCATCGCCACTTTTTCTGATGTTCAGCTCATCTACTAGTGAGCTGTCTTCTCCAACTGCAGACAGCGAGGGATATTTTTAGAATTCCAGCCATCCACTTTTTGGGGCTGCCTGTCAGAGCCATTGAAGTTCTTTATCAATATTATTATTTTTACCAGATGCACTACAAAATATGAGACAGATTTGAACTCTTGAAAATGCTTGGGCTGGCCCAACACCCTGAGGCAGCCCAAATATGCTGTAACTTACCCTGGAACCCAAGCCCATGGCTTGGCTACAGCAGCCAGTACAAGTGAATGTGGGGTGCCTTCTGGAAACAATGAATGATGGGCATCTAGAGAAGATGGGGGGTCTTTTGGAATTTCATCTTTACTCTCATGACCACAAGGCTTCTCTTCCCAGGGAATTTTTCAGAACCCTCTGAGTGGGAATCTGCTTTGGCATTGATCGTGTGTAGCCTGGACTGTGAGTCGTGTTTTATGTTCATGTCTCTGGACTCTCTTTTGTTTTATGTTCATGTATCTGGCCTCCCTTCTACTGAGGGTAGTATCTGTGTCCTCACATATTAATATCCATCCCACTCAAGCATGGGCTCTCTATATATGAAGTGATGGATCCCGAGGAGGGTAGTGTTCATGGAGTAGCTGGTGTTGCCTTTTTTTTTTTTCGAGAGTGTCTCACTCTGTCACCCAGGCTGGAGTATAGTGACGCATTGCACTCATGGTTCACTGCAGCCTTGTTCCACCAGACTCAAGAAATCCTCCTACCTCAGCCACCTGAGTAGCTGGGACTACAGGTACATGCCACCATGCATGGCTTTTTTTTTTTTTTTTTTTGTATTTTTTTTTTTAAGAGTCAGAGTTTCACCATGTTGCCCAGGCTGGTCTCAAACTCCTGAGCTCAAGTGATTCACCCACTTGGGCCTCCCAAAGTGCTGGGATTGCAGCTGTGAGCCACCGCACCTGGCCTGGTGTAATCTAACAAGGGAAATGCCCAAGTAGCACGGACAGGGTACAAGCAGTTGCTAAAAGCAACACAGTCTGGAGCCTTGGAGGAAGTCCGGGGCATGGTGTGGGATCTCCCATCAGGTCCTAGACTTGAAAGTTCCAAGCTGTGTGACTTTGTGTGACTCTTCTTACCTTGCTTACCCTTCAACATGGGCCTCATCACTGCATGCTCCCTGGTGCTTATAAGGCTGTTGTGAGAAGTAAATGAAAAGCAATGAGCAAAAGGGCTTAGACATAGCACAGCCCCTCAGGCACTGCCATTGTCGTGGCAACAATAAGGATGCCATGAGAACATGCCCAAGCTAGCCTGCTGGAGGAAAAGAGACACAGCAAGCAGCTAATCCCTAGACGTGGGTGAGCCCAACTGAGACAGGCCCCGCCCAGCCCAAGTTCAACAGTTCAGCTGAACCAGAAAAACCCATGAACCAATGAATTGTTTATTGTATGTCACTGAAGTTGTGAGGCCATTTGTTACGCAGCATTATTGAGGCAGTCAGTATGTTGATAGTGTCCTTTGATGTACAGGTAACAGATACAGCCCAGATAATTAAAAGAGCCACAGTGAAAAAAACAATATTGAGTAACTTCCAAGAAGCAGACTTGAAAAATTCCTAACAGACAAAATGACAAAGTAGAACTTTCAGGGATAGCTCCACTCAGCTGAAATAATATTTATATGTTTAAAGCATACACTATTCAGAGGCCACCAAGGAAAATGATGATTCTATTCTGAGGCAGACCTGCCTTAGGATTTGAAGAGTTATTTATTTATTAATTCAACAACATTGTGTGCAGCACCAACTCAAAGCCAGATGCACTGTTTGGTGGGAAGGGTCTAAGATTTAATAAGTTACTGTCCTTCAACAAAGAAGAATGGCCTGAGGTCCAGTTGGAAGTACCCAACATAAGAAGTTCACCTTAACTCAGTGTGGAGATCTTAGGATAGAGTTCTGTAATGTCACAGATGCTGTTGGTGGCCTATTTATAGTTATTAAACCTTTAATTTTGCAAACACAACTTCCATTTTGTTCTGAGTAACGATATGCTCAACTCTTCTGGCCTTCTTGGATCTAGTCATGGCCATGTGACACAGTTTTGGCCAATGAGAAGAAAGCACACATTCAGCTAAAGTCACCCTATCTTCCAGCCTGCAACTTGGATGTGAAGTCTGGAATGGCAGCAGCCATTTATGACTATGAGATAACAAGCCTGAGGATACACACCAACATGTTGAGGGCAGCAGGGCGCTGAGGATACCATGCACCATCTGGACTCATGCCTGAAATCAGCTTCTTCCGTATTTCTAACTATGTGAGAAAATGACTTCCTTACTTGCTTCACTCACCATTAGCCGGGCGCTCTGTACTTGAAGCCATGTGCTCCCTAACTGATGTGGGCCACAAAAGATATGCTGGGTAGAGGTAGTGCAAGGAGAAGATAGAGGAAGTGGCTGTTGACCCAGGATTCTGAGAAATAATTAGTACCTCATCAGGTAATTTCAAAGGTTGATTGGGACTAATAAAACTAAAGAACTTTGTCTACAGTGGTTAAACGGAAAAACACCTAAGATAACAGGAAATCATGATGGCCCATGACATAATAGAGGTGAGCAGGCTCTAGCTGGAATGTTGATCTACATAAGGACTTCTGAATACTGAGGGCAAATGTATTTGAATAGCAGGACTTTAACCCTGCTGTTTTATGTTGCATCGACAGTCAGCGGTTTTCACAAACAATTTCTTTTTACTACATCATCTGCACTCCTGTCTCTCTGTCTTTAATTTCAGCGAAGGTGTTGTGGAGAAGCAATTTTTAGGGAAGCACTACAGAACTGTGGCCTTGGTGGAAATTGTTCTAAATTTTAAATCTCCCAGGGAACATGGCTGGAATCATCATAATAAAATCTTCCTTTTCCTCCTCTTTTTCATAGTTTCAAGTGATCACATATAATTAAGCTTGGAAGAGAAAAGTTACTTTTTAAAAATTTATTTTCCCTGATCACAGGCTCTGTATCTAATAGTCCCATGAGGACAAGGTGGAACTGACCATGGGTCTGCTGTAGGGTGCTGCTACCAGTGTGGATATCATTGTTCTGGAACCATTCATTGATTCTAGTCACTAGAGAGAAATGCTCAGTCTCACAGTCCAGGTTCTGAACAAGAGGATTTGGGGTGGGAGTTTGCAGGGAAGAGGAATGTAGCAGAAGGCTGTTGGTGCCCCTTCCCTTCACCATATTCTTCAGGCCGCATTAATTTAGAGAGCTCCATTGACTTTCAAAGACCAGAGTATTCCTCAATTTGTTTGAAGACTTTTGATTTAACCACATGAAGAAGTCAAGAAATGCTTGAAAATTAACACCCATGGGAGCCCTCAAATGTTGAGAGTTGGCATATCAGTACCCGTGACTGGGCTAACTCTATGCTGTCCCCAGAGTTTCCCAGCTGAATTAAGTTTCAGGTGCCCAGAATATTATGTTGCATTGCTGGCTTGGTTATGGACCTAGTTTTTTTTTTCTTTTTTTCTTTTTTTAGAGATGGGGTCATGCTCTGTTGCCCAGCCTGGAGTGCAGTGGCATGATCATAACTTACTGTAGCCTCAAACTCCTGGGCTCAAGGGATCCTTCCACTTCAGCCTCCTGAGTAGCTGGGGCTACAGGCATGCTTTGCTAATTTTTTTTTTACACAACATTTTTAGAGGTGGGGGGCTCCTCCCTATGTTGCCAAGGCTGGTCTTGAATTCCTGGGCTCAAGCGATCCTCCCCTCTAAGCCTTCTGAGTTGCTGGGATTAGAGGCGTGAGCCACTGCACCTGGTTCAGGTCATGTACCTTTTATTAGTAGCTTTCACTTTCCTGTCTCACTTCCTATTCCCCTACTGATGTTTTCTTCCTCTTTTCCAATATCACTTACATTTAAATCCTTGTCTCAGGTTCTGCTTCTGAGAGAGCCCACAGTAAAACAAGAGGGAAGTGAGTTAAGGAAGATTGCGAAGGGAATGAAATAAAATTTTAAATCACAATGGGCCACTCTCAGAAACAACTGCCTTCCTAATGTATATGGGACCCTCTCCTGAGTCCCACCCTATGGTTATTTAGTCATTTGGCATTGGGAAAGTCTTTGGGAGCCATTACCAGCTGAATTAGTTATCTTGCTGGGGCTCAAATTCCAAGGGAAACGAGCATATGTGAATGTACCTGCACCATTAACATAAATCCTTGGATTATTTTACTTTAAAGGAGTTTAAGGTGCCCAGATGTGTCCTTGGCCATTTAGTGTTCTTCAAGGTCACCATACTGGGGTCCCTGTTTTGGAGTCTTGGGAATGAGAGGTTTGCCATCTCTGGAGAAATGTTCCAGCAGGAAAAGATTCTTTCACTTTCCCCTCCTTGGTTCTCCTTCCTTTTCTCCTCTCTCTCCCTCTTCCTCATTGAAGATGCCTTTTTCACAGTGTCCGCTTGCTGAGATATTGACTCCTGTGTTACTGAGGAAGTCATTTATTTCTTTTGGTTGTCAGTTTCTTGGGTGACCTTTGCTGCTTCCCCTCGAAACCCACTGAAGGAAGGGTCTGGGAACAAGGTTTGTGCAGCTGGGCTGATGCTGATGTACCCCCTACAGGGCTATACTGTGAGTCCAGTACACACCTTCTCCATTTACCTCCCCACCTGAAGCAGGGGACAATGGGCCTCATCTAGCCTCACAAGTGGGAACCTGGGGCACAGAGAAGTCCAGCAGCTCAGGCCACAGGACTAGTAAGTAATAGAGGCAGGATTTGAACCCAGGTGACCCACTGGGTTCAAATCCTGACCACCACACCACACCATACCACACAGCATTCCAGGAAGAGGACAGCCTACTTTCTATTTGAGGAACGTCTACAGCTCTAACCTCCACCAGGCCTCAAATCCCCTTCTATGGAGACTGAGGCTCTTACCCTGGGGTCCATAAGCGCCTCTATCCTCCAAAGAGCACTCAGAAAGAATTTGTGAGTTTGCTAAGGATGCGAACAAATTACATCTTTGTTCTCACTAACCTGTAATTGGAATTCAGCACTTCCTTCCACTATGAATACAGGCAATATGCCACAATAATACTGGCAAAACCTGGGAATATGTCCCCAGCAGAAGTCACAGATCTTTCATATCACATTACTCATGTTTCAGAGTATCTATCAAACTATCATTTGTGTTCATCATTACTTCAAAAATAAGTAGCTATGAGACCTAATGCTAGATCTTCTATCTAATGTATTAACAAAGTATCCTATGTTACCATATCACTTTATCCCAGAGTCACCAGGAAATGCAGATAAAATGGGGGTCCCTAGCATCACTCCAGAGGATCCATTTAGCAATCTGGGTTGGGCCCAGGGATCTCCATTTCTAACCAGCACCAGGTGGTGCATGGGATCACACTGGGGACATTCTTGGACATTTCCTGGTCTGTTTCCATAAAACTCATTGAGAAGGGGTCAATGATATGGTTTGGCTCTGTGTCCCCACCCAAATCTCATGTTGAAGTGTGATCCTGAATGTTGGAGGAGGGGCCTGGTGGGAGGTGATTGAATCACAGGGGCAGCTTCTCCAATGCTATTCTTCTGAAAGAGTTCTCCCAAGATCTGCTTGTTAAAAATTGTGTAACACTTCCCCCTGCTCTCTCTCCTGCTGGCCATGTGAAGATGTGCCTGATTCCCCTTCACCTTCTGCCATGATTGTAAGTTTCCTGAGGTCTCCCCAGAAGCAGAAGCCTGTACAACCTGCAGAACTGTGAGCCAATTAAACCTCCTTTTTTTTATAAATTTCCCAGTGACAGGTAGGTCTTTATAGCAGTGTGAGAACAGACTAATACATCCAGAATAGTGGGGAGGTCTAGTGTACCTGTCAGGGTCTGGGCAGAAAGCAGAAGACAATTCAAAAGTGTTTGACCAAAGAGAACTCTTTTCTGACTGAAGAGAACTTAATGAAGGACTTATTTGCAGCAGTGCAGTCAGGATTAGGGGAACCAGCAAAGATGGCGGAGACCCCCAGAGCCTAGCAACAATGGGAACCTTTGGCTTGAAGGTGCAAGAGGACATGGAGTTGCTGCAGCCTGGTAAGTGTGGGGAAGGGGGTTAAGAGCACGTAGATGATCACAGGAGTGGAGGGAAGCAGCTGCTGCCAGACCCTGGAGAGCCAGGAGGGAGCAAAAAGAAGTGCCGGGGCCTCTTATTCCTCCTGCCCTCCCCTCTCCTGTCACAGCTTCCCATCAATTGAGGTGAAAGCTAGAGGTGTGGGAGCCCTGGGGCTAAGGTCCTTAGAGCCTGATCTTCCTGTCCAGAGCAGGGCAGAGAAGAACGGAAAATGGGAGAGAGGTTGGAGCAGAGAATAACCACCCAGGAAGCTTGAGAAAGGATGGAAAGGAAATGGGAGGCACAGGTGGGACAGGAGGGCCACAGGAGTGGAAGGATGAGGAAAGGGACATGAAGAAGTCCTTAAGTC
Organism: Papio anubis; assembly: GCF_008728515.1. Lineage (NCBI taxonomy): Eukaryota > Metazoa > Chordata > Mammalia > Primates > Cercopithecidae > Papio > Papio anubis. The sequence continues at coordinate 38,841,698 of NC_044991.1, forward strand.
TAACTCAACATAAAGACATCAGGCCTTTATCACTTCCTTGCCTTCACTGCCGATTTACTAAGGCCCTCAAATAAGTACATACATGATGAAATCATTGTACAAAACAAGTACGTGCAAAGCATCAAGACAGGAAACATAAAAATACAAGTAGTGTGTCAAGAGGAAGAAACAGAAGAACACTGATATGACATCTTGCACTTTACATCCCATGTGGATTTTTGCCACCCAGAAGTGCTGGGGGCTGGCCAGAGAAGGGCAGATCCATTACAACTGGGCAGGTCTGACCTCCCACAGGGGTTCCCCGACCCACTCTTTCTTGGGTTCCTGAGCTGGACTGCTTCCTGGGATTTGTGAACCATTTCCATTTCTAAGTCAGCCTATGTATTGGTTTTCTTAAGTAAGACAGAGGAGAGCAAACCTAATTGGGGAACGGGAAGGACCAATATCTCTGGGAGGGCCTGCATCTCTAAAGAAGCCTCTGTATATCTCTCCGTCTATTTTAGTCACTGTTCATATATACGTAGTATATACTGGATGTATCAACATATACAAATATTGTACATATTCCCACATATCTATTACTTTGGATTAAATGTTTTAAACTATTTTTATTGTGGTAAAATAGGCATAACATAATTTACCATTTTAATAATTTTTAAATCTACAGTTCAGTGGTGCATTCATACCATGAAACCATCATCACCATCCATCTTCAGAGCTTTTTTCATTTTCCCAGATTGAAACTCGGTCCTTATTAAACAATAACTCCCCATTTCCCCTTCTCCTTAGTCTCTGGTAACCATCATTTTCCTTTCTATGAATTTGACTGTGCTAGGTACTTCATACAAGTAAAATCATATGATATTTCCTCTTTTGGGATAGGCTTATTTCACCTAGCATAATATATTCAAGGTTCATCCCTGTTGCAGCATGTGTTAGAATTTCCCTCCTTTATAAGGCTGAATAATATTCTATTATATATCTATACCAAATGTGCTTATCCATTTATCTGTCTACGGGTGGTCTGTTTCCACCTTTCAGCTATTGTGAATGATGCAATATTCTTTGAGTCCCTGATTTCAATTCTTTCGGGTATAATCCCAGAAGTGGAATTGCTGGATCATATGGAATTCTGTTTTTAATCATTTGAGAAACTGCCATACTATTTTCCACAGCAGCTGCACCATTTTACATTCCTAACTATAGTGTCAATGGGTTCCAATTTCTCCACATCCTTGCCAACACCAATTATTTTCTGATATTTTGATAGTAGTCATCTTAATGGGTGTGAAGTGGTATCTCACTGTGGTTTTAAACTGCATTTCCCTAATGATTAGTGATTTTGAGCATCTTTTTATATATTTATTGGCTATTTATAGATCATTTTTGCAGAAAAGTCTATTCAAGTCCTTTGCCCATTTTGAAATCAAGTTGTTTGCTTTTTGGTTGTTGACTTGTAAGGGCTCTTTATATATTCTGGATATTAACCCCTTATCAGATACATGATTTGCAAATATTTTCTCCCATTCTGTGAGTTGCCTTTTCACTCTATTGACTGTGTCCTTTGATGGACAAAAATTTTAATTTTTGATGTATTTCAATTTATTTTTTCAGCCACTCTAATGCGTGTGTGATGATCCATATATCTATTTTTCTGCTGCAAAGAGAAGGTGATTGAGACATGGTTTTGGAGTTGGTTAAAAGTTTATTTTTTTCTTTTCAACTTTTAGGTTTCAGGGATAGATGTGTGGGTTGTTACATGGGTAAACTGCATGTTGCGGGAGTTTGCTGTATAGACCATTTAGTCACCAAGACAATAAGCATAGTACCTGATAGGTAGTTTCTCAATCCTCACCTTCCTCCCTCCCCCTACCCTCAAGCAGGCCCCAGTGTCTGTTGTTCCCAGCTTTGTGTCCATGTGTACTCCATGTTTAACTCCCACTTATAAATGAGAATATGCAGTATTTGACTTTCTGTTTATTAATTTGCTCCAGCTCCATCTATGTTGCTACAAAGGACATGACCTCATTCTTTTTTATGGCTGTGTAGAATTCCATTGTGCATATGTACCACATTTAAAAAAATCTAGTCTACTGTTGATGGACATTTAAGTTGATTCCATGTCTTTGCTTTTTGTGAATAGTGCTGCCTGCAATGTCTTTATGGTAGGACGATTTATATTCTTTTGAATGATTTGTAAAATATTCTATATACTGGGTATATACCCAGTAATAGGATTGCTAGGTCAAATGATAAATTCTGTTTTGAGTTCTTGAGAAACCTCCAAATGGCTTTCCACCGTGGCTGAACTAATTTACATTCCCAGCAGCAATGTATAAGCATTCTCTTTTCTCCTCAACCTTGTCAGCAACTATTATTTTTTGACTTTTTAATAATAGCCATTCTGTCTGGTGTGAGATGGCATCTAATTGTGGTCTTAATTTGCATTTCCCTAATGATTAGTGATGTTGAGCATTTTTCATGTACTTGTTGGCTGTGTTTTTATGTCTTTAAGAAAGTTCATTTTTGAAAAAGTGAAATCCCCTCTCACTGCCATCCTCCTGAAGCCCTGCTGCCAAGTATGATGGAGAAGCAGAAATGTTCCCTGGTTTTCCTGGCAACCCTCCCCTGGCAAGCGCACACATACTCTGTGAAGCATGATTCTAGAGGAAGATGCCTTCCTGGTTTGAGTCCATTAATTATTTTCCAAGGAAGGGCCTCTCTTGTAGCATAAGGAATGTTAATTCCTCCTACATCTATATGGGTTTCCTTCCTTTTCAAAGTATTACCCAGTAGAAGTCTTCATTTGGTTTATACAAGAACAGGCACAGATGATTGAGGTTCTTTATTCCCATTCTGTGGTTGAGGGAAAGAATGACAGGCACAGGGTGGAGGCAGTGAGCAATGAGAAGTATGGGAGTCCCTGGTGTTGTCAGAGGCTACTGCTTGGGCCATGACCTCAGCTGCCCACGGGAAACAGCAGGGTGTGGGAATGTAGAAATGAATGAGGTAGGGCCCACTGCTCGCTAAACGGTGGAGGCCCATCTTTGACTCAGCCAGTTGTTGCAAGAGAATATGTGTTTGGTGTGGGCAAAGCTTCTGATTCTTCAAGAAAAGCTGCAAAGCTGGGCTTCTAGATACAATCTCTTGATTTTGAGTAATGGACACTAAGTAGCCACTCTGTTCTCAGATCCTTCTCCCTTGCTGCTGCTGCCTCTGTGCCAGGCACCCTGGCCTCCTGGCTGTTGCTTGAATGATCTTGGGACAGTTTAGTTTACTTTTGTATCCTTAGTTCCAGAGCAGTACCTGGTACTCTTTCTGGAATTTGAATGAATAAATGAGTGAATGAGCTTTCAGTGGACCAAGCCCTGGGCTCAGTGCTTGATACGCATTAGCTCATTTCATCTTCCCAATAACCAACGTACAGAAGTTGGGCCTACTGAATCTGTGATTCACAGATGAGTAAACTTACATTTGGAGGAAATAAGAAAGATGCCTGATTTACAGAGTCAGCATTCATCCAAATTTAGTGCCACATGACTTCAAAGTCCCTCATCTGAATCACACAGCCTCCACTATCAGTAGACTCCAGGCACTGAAGATGCAGAATTCCCTACCTGTCTGGTCACCATCCCATTCATTCATTTAAAGATGCCATTTAGTGTAAGAGGGAAATTGGCTTTCAGTTTATAGGAATCAATACAAGGAAAAAGGCTCTGAGGTCTTGGTTGGATTCCTCGGAAGTAGACCCTCAGATAAGAATCCATATGCAATGGGAGACCAATAAGGTGGTGACAAAGGCAAGACAAGGAAGAAGCAGCAGCCAATGAGGCGTGTGATGCCAGGTGACACCTCAGCCTTAGTCTCACCCTGCACAGAACGTGGATTGCACCACAGAATTTGTCTCACCTTGAGGCAAAGCAGCTGGAGTTTCCTACTACTGTAGCAATCAGTCATTGATTATTGATCCCCCTGAGAATGCAAATTCCCAGGTGCTTCCCACTCTCAGCGCATCCAGGTGAAGTGGCTCCCATAGCCTAAGGTAGTTCATTGAAGGTTGTAGGGGTGAAGCATTAGTAGCAAAGCACACAGAGCTACTGGATAGACACACAAACAAGTAAAGAGAATTCATGTGGATCTATTGGAACCCCAACATGTCTTCTACATATGTAAGTGGAGCCTTTGAAATTAAAGCTAAATCTAGTCTTACTCACTGGATTCCACATATGCACAGAGGAGGGACACCTAACCTAGGTTTTAGAGAGTGAGAGGATGGAGGCCGGGTGCATTGGCACACGATGTAATCCCAGCACTTTGGAAGGCTGAGGAAGGTGGATCACCTGAGGTCAGGAGTTCAAGACTAGCCTGGCCAACATGGTAAAACCCCATCTCTACTAAAACACAAAAATTAGCCGGGCAGAGTGGCTCATGCCTGTAACACCAGCTACTTGGGAGGCTGAGAAAGGAGAATTGCTTGAACCCGGGAGGCAAAGGTTGCAGTGAGCTGAGAGTGAGAGGATAATATGGTAGGATTATCTGGAAGAACTGATACTTACATAACATCTGAGAAGATGAACAGGCATTAGCCAAGCAAAGTAGTTAAGAAGGAAGTGGCAAGGGAACAGAATGAGTAAGAGCATGGTGTCAAAAATTAATGCGGTTTATCTTGAAAACTACAAATTATTCACTGTTGCTAGTATGTAGATTGTGCATGAAGGAGTACAAACAGATGAGACTGGAGGAACAGGTAAAGTTCATTCCGGGAAGGACCACGCTATTTGGATGCGTAAGTTCAGGTTGTCTGTCTTGAACAGGAATCACTGCTGACTCCACTAGATGAATCTTATCTGATGGTGATAATGAATGAGATTTTGATAGTAGTGGTGATGATGATGGTGATGATAGTGATTGTGATGTGATGATGGTGGGGACAATGATGATGATGATGATGATGATGATGATGGTAATGGTGATGAGGAGGAGATGGTGATGATGATGACAAAGATGTTGGTGATGATGATAGTGATGATGGTGGTATTGATGATGGGACTTCAATACTATTTGTGTGACCCCAATCCAAGCCAGAACCCATGGATCTAACCCTGATTGCTTTCAGCAATGTGAGAGGAAGCTCAGAATGCCCGTGACCTCTCCTGGGTCATCAGATTCTTTCTTCCCTTTTATCCTCTCCCACTTTTCAATGATACTCCCTCCCCACTACTCCTCTAAACCCCAGTGGCATACCCTGTGGGAGTTCTGCTGATCCCAGGTAAAGACTGGCTGGCTAGAGGCCCTGTTTGCCAACACTGGGATCTTCCTCTTCAGGCTTACTTGAGAAGTGAGAACAATGACTTCTATCTAGGTATCTATTGTAAATATTAGATCATTTAAATTTTCTAGAGGCCTTTTAAATTTCAAAACTCATTCAACTGTCTACAAGATGATAGAGTTCTTTACTTCAAGGTTCGTAAGAAACCTACTTCTTGCCTAAAGGTTCTTATTAGTAACCTGAGCCTTTCTGAGGGTTATCACAATAAGGTAGGAATTTTCGTGCCAGAGTTAGAGCAATGTTTATTGCCCAACATTGTGCTTTTAAAAGATACAAGACTGGTTAAATTTATAAGATTTTTGCGTTCTTGCCTTTCTGTCACTTTCTTGTTCTCTCTGCAAACTCAGACTCGGGAGCTGATGGACATTGCCGCTACCAGATAACATCAGACAGTGGAACTGCTGGCCAATCAAGGGCAAGCAACCACGACTTCCAAAAACAGAATAGGTCTGGGACACGGGACACCAGCAGGCTCGTAATCTGGCGCCTCTTCAAGCCCATATTCTTTAAATATTTATTCAACATTTATTCTGTGTAGGAGGGAGGAGAAAACTAATCTTCTATTAATAAAAAAATGTGTATAGAAATAAAGCCTCTTACTAATTCATTTCCCCTGGCACAAGCATAGTCAATATTCTGCAAACAATTCTGCAAAATTTCTCCCACTTTCTTTTCATTGTTATTCTCTTTCAAGTTTCTTTCGTATGCTTCTCAAGCAGGCAACTTGTGGGTGAATTTGAAGTTTTAATATTTAATATTTAGATAGTGAACACATTTTATTTAACACGGGTAGCTACCACACACTGTTCAATTTTAAAATCTCAGCTGGCAGGGACAATGTGAGCACCTATGAGATATACGTAATATGTGTATTTAGGCTAGTAACAGTAGAAGAAAAAAAGATCCTTCAGGTGGAGGGGATGGGTTTTTGTCTTCAGTTGTGTGGATTAATTTGTCTTCAGTTGTGTAATGACTTCTGTGACGTGGAGATCCAAGTTAAGCAACACCATCTTTCCAGTTTATTATAATGATATTTGAGTGCCCATTGTAGATCGGCACCCTGAGAAGGTGCTCAGGGGTCACCATGCAATCTAGCTTTGTGCACCCAGCAGCTAAAAGCCATGGTAAGATTCCCAGGTTGGGATCACTTCTTTAACCGCTTCTCTATACTGTATCCTATTGCCAGAACTGACCTAATCCCATAAGATGTGTTCCTGGGGTGGAATATGATTTCTCATTAGTGGTGATGGGCCAACTAGGTCATCCTAGGGTCTCTAGCCTGATCATTCTCATGATAGGTGCAAAGAGCTAACAAGCTGGATGGCAGTGGGTAGGGGTCCAGTCTGAGGCTGTGTGTGTAAATGAACAAAGCTAATAGACTTGTGTGGGGTTTAAACTCTGACCTTCGGTTTTATTGCTTAAGATTTAGTACAGCTAATGAAGCTAGACTGAACCTTCTTATTACAGCACTTTCAACTTCACACTTCAATGACAACCCATTAAAATAATTACCAGATGATTATGATGGACTTTTAACTAGGAAGTTCAAAACCTCTCTTGTTAGACAATTAGCTTAGTTAGGCACATGGGCTCCTTTGTCTCTGGCTGATATAGGCCAGCTTGAAATTCAGGGGTATTCCAGGGAAACCTTGGTACCTGGACATCAGTACAAATGACTCCTGGTCTCAGCATGTCCTTCTTGCAATCTGTTCACCCAGTGTGCCCTTAAAGAGCAATCAGAACTCGAGAGAAAGATGTTCTCAGACAACATTTTGGTTCTACTGTTGTTAGAAGAACAATGTGAGATATTCTCATTGTTAATGAGAAGGATCTACACTTGCAGTTTGCAGATGCTAACACCAATGTTAGGAGCCATGGCTGCAAAGCAGAGAGCTAAAATTTAATCATGCTTCCAGTTACCTTCCCCAGGGCTCAGAAAAAGCAAGAAGCAAAGTCGCAAATGGGAATCCAGGAGATCGTGTAAAGGCACACTGGGGTAAGGCATGCTGAAGCATGAGATAAATAAATTCCCTTGAGGTCATAAAGAGCCTGGAGTATAGTGGTAGCTTTGAGTTTTTGCCGTTCTCTTCTGCACCTTACAAAACAGGAATGGAAGAAATTTGCTAGCTGGTTACCCTTGCTCTCCCCAGATGTAAATAAGTCAGTGAAGGTAGTAACAATACTGTGGTTACAAAGCAGGAATCAGACAGCCTGGGTCCATATTTCAGCTGTGTGACTCGAGGTATTTTAACCTCACTAAGGCTTCAGTTTCCTTTGTGTGTAAAATGGGAAAAATAATAGTGCCAACCTCATATGGTTGTTTTGAAAGTGGATAATGCATGCAAAATTCTTAGCACAATAGCTGGAATGTTCCAAGCATTCAGTCAGTGCCAGATAGTTTTATTGTTGCTGGGGTCATTATTATTTTAAACAACTTGTTCAAGAAGTGGGACCTACTGAGCAGAAGTGGACTTGGGGAAGCTTTGCATATGTTCTTCTTTACAAAATCACCAGGATGGTCAGCAGGCTTATTCTCTGACTGCATCTGTGGGGGCCACTTCCACAGAAACAGACACATAGGAATGGTGCGCTGAAGAGGTTGGTTTATTTCTCTTCCTTTGACTCCTAAGAGCTTTTACCCATCCAAAGAAACCCAACCCAGATTTCATGTTCTAACAAACACATGATTTAGGATTCCCCAGCGGTCAAAAGGGATGACCAACGCAATGGTAAAATCCAATCTGCCCCTGGATCCGATGTTAATTACAACTGAAAAGCAGATGGTATCTAAATCTAGGCCCATCTGTTCCACATCTGTGGGACATTTCCCCAGCGGAGAAGACAGAGCCATAGCCAATTTCTTTTTGCCCCAAGAAAGACTGGGATTTTGCATTTAAGAAAATATCTTATTATTTGTCATGATAAGATTCTCTCTGATCTACATAACCACAGAAACATTAGGTCAGACGTCCAAACAAGGAAAGGTCAGCGGAAATACTCCCGGAATGTAGACGGCTTACTGGAGCTCAAGATGCTACCACAGTGAGACAGTCTGGAGATAAAAAAATATTTGAATCTGACTTGCCTATCAGTTTGCGAGACAATCCTCCTCCCCATCCACACATACATATAGTTCTAATTATTAAGTGGCCTGGATGGAGAACTTATTTGATTGGATTCCACTAATTATACTTACATATATTTTAAAGACTGACAAAGAACTACCCCTTCTTCGAAGAATACAAAATGTACTAATTGAACAGAAGGAGGAAAGTCATGCACCTGTAGGGAATGCCAGTGCCACTAAAGTCTGGTCAGGTGGGGACTTTGAATCCACTGACATCAGCCAATAAAGAAAGCAATATTTAATGGACACCGAAGGTCCCTCTTCTTGGTTATATTTTATCATCAACTTTACACCAGACAGGGAATTACACCTCTGACTGTGGATCTAATGGGAGGTGTTGTGGAATAGCAGTGATCCAGTGTTTAAAATGTCTGGTACATGGAGCAGATGTACCCTCTGCCCACTTCTGACAATGGACAATGTAAGATACACTGGCAGCTTCCTACCTGTAACAGCTTCCTACCCACATCTCACCCTATGACTTTCTACTTTTCTGCCTGCAGCTCCTACCAGTGCTAGAGAACTTTTCTCAGTCCATGTTCAGAGCACCCTGAAAATGTCCAGGTTTTGACAACCCAAGAACAATGATCAAAAACAGAGAGACAGGAGTAGGAATCGGTGCCTCAGTGACCTGGTCTTCTCCACCCTCCTTGGGACGATTTTGAGTTGTGGTCTGCACAGTTCATCTGAGACTCTTCCACAGAATCAAGCCCCAGTTGTCCTCAGTGTTATCAGCTCTTTAATTCCCCCTTTGTTGGCTTCCTCTTTTTCTGTCTCATTTCTCTCACTCCCTCACTTTTGGTTCCTGGAGATCACCTCAAATAAATTGCCTGCACCTGGGGCTGTGCTGCAGTAGGCTTATATCTTATGAACTGTCATGAGAGACAATTATTAAAAATTCAGGACTGTTGTAAATCAGTTGATGTAACACTAGTAGTTGAAAATTTGCCATGTGAGTATTTACACCACGGAAATCTGCAAATGCTACATGTCAGGGTATTTATTTATTTATTTATTTATTTGAGGCGAGCCAGTTGTTAAATATTTATGAGCACAATGCTGTCTTCACCCAGGTCCTCAGCTAGGATTTGCTTTTGGGAGCACAGAAACCACAAGTGTGAGCAGCAAGCGCTCACAGAAGCCAACACATGAATATTTATGGTAACAAAAGAATCAAAATTTCTCATAATCATTACAAATATTTCTTCACTGAACAAAGGACTAATGATTCTCAGGGTACTTAACTGGTGGAAGACAATCTGTTACTAGATTTAGAGTTAAGGGAATAGGTAGAGAAACCAAAAGGAAAACATAGCAGGAGCAGTTGCCACTTGAAAGTCCTCTAGAAGAAAATATAGGAGAAAATCTTTGTGACCTTGGGTTACACAATGATTTATTAGACAGAACACACAAAAGGAAAATGAAAAACTAGGAAAGAAAAAAGATTGATAAAATGAGCCACATCAAATGAAACCAAACAAACAAAACTTAACAATAAAAATACTTTGCTCTTCAAAAGATGCTGCGAAGAAAATTAAAATGCAGGCCATAGACTGGGAGAAAATAATCACAAACTATGTATCTTATGAAGTACATGTATTCAAGATGTATGAAGAATACATACAACACAAAAACAAAAGAAATAATCAAATTAAAATGAACAAAAAATTTGAGCAAACACTTCATCCAAAAAGATAATGAACAAGAAGGTGATGAAAACATGCTCATATTATTTGTCATTAAGGAAACAACAGAAGCCACAATGAGATACCTCCACACACTCACTAGAATGACTAAAGTAAAGAAAGCTGACAATATCAAGTGCTAGTGAGAGCACAGAGCAGCTGGAACCTCAGATATTGCTGGTGGGAATGTGAAAGGTAAAGCCATGTTGTAAAACAGTTCGGTAGTTCCTTACAAAATTCAACCTATACTTACATACCACTCCCAGATATTTACCCAAGAGAAACGAAAAATCTGCAGACACTAACTATTGTACATACATGTTCATAGCAGCTTTATTCATAATACCCCCAAACCAGAAGCAACCCAGATGTTTATCAATTAGTGAATGGATGAAGGAACTTTAGTACTTCCGTACAATGGAGTTCTTCTTGTTAATAAAAAGGAATAAACTGCCTCTTTACACACAACACATACATACAACTATATGGATAGATTGCAAAAGCATTATACTAAGTGGTGAAGGTTAACATTTTTATTAGTAATAAGGCATATTAACACCATTTACTGATACGATATGCTGACAGCTGTACAACGTCACTGTCGTATTCCTGCTGAAAATCTATAACTTCAACCAAATCATGAGGAAATAGATGACGAACCTAAACTGGCCCAAGCTCTTCAAAACTTTGAAGGTCCTAAAAATAAGCAAAGACCAAGGATCTGACATGGAGAGGAGGCCACTAAAGAGACAACAACCAAATGCACTGTGGGATCTTGGTTGGACCAGACAAAGCGCTCGGTGGGAAAACTGGTGACGTTTAAAAATGTCTGTAGATGTCAACTTTGTGATCTTGATAACTGTACTGTGATTACGTAAGATGTTAACATTAGGGGAAGCTGGGTGAAGGGTATAAGATAATTCTCTGTGCTATTTTGTAGCTTTTCTGTATATCTAAAATTATTTCAAAATAAAAAGTTGCTTATGCCACTGCCTGGGTGACAGAGCAAGACTCTGTCTCAAAATAAATAAATAAATAAAAAGTTTATAAAAATGCTATTTTTTTGCGTAAAATTATATGTCAATAAAGCTGATTTAAAAACTTAGTAAACCCGTGTTTCTCAAACTGTGACTTAGAGAACCTGATGTTTCTTCAAGGGCCCTGAAATGAGGACACAGTAAAGAGGGGAAGCCCCATCCTCATTTCCCTCCCCGATCCTCGATTGCAGGTTATGGTTCAACCCATTTAGTTCTATTTTAACATCATCCGTCCATCTATCCATCCATCCACCCACCCATGATTGAACACACACACACACATAAATATATTTATTCTGTTATTACTCCATTAAAAATGGGGGATATTATTGCTAACAACTATTTGAAAATTTCAATAACTTTATATTTCAAAACATTCCATTTAGGTCTAACTTTCAGAAACTTGCCTTTGAGAAAAATGAAAGTGGTCAAGTTCAGCTTGGTGGCTCAAACAACACAGATTGAAGTCACTGTTACAATAGGTTTGTCATACCTGATTGGGACACATTTGGCCAAGATTCTCAAGTGATTAGTTTTGTATAATTCTTCCACTAAGTGGTATTTTCTGTCTTAATGCACGGACAGAACTGTGCTGCATTCTTACTGACCTCAAAACCCAAAGTAATAGAGAAAAGAAGTCTAACTAGAAAACAACACCAGGCAATCATGAGGTCTGCAGACAGCTTATGGGAGCTGAACATTCCCCACACTTGGGGTGGTTTTGGAGACAGCTACTGAGTTTGAGGAAGTGATTTGTCAGTAGATGGACACAGGGGTGAGCTTACAAATGTTTAGTAACTGAGCCTGGGGGACGAAACCTTGATTTGTAGCATTTTCTGATGTTCATGGTGCAAATGCTACCACCATGGTTGATTGGAGGCTACCCCTGTGATGTCAAAGTCGGGAAGAGTTGTGCATAATTGACTCTTGCAGGTCAGCACAGGCCATCTCCAGCACACCACTGCACAGACATGCTGGGGGCAGGACTCAGTATACTGATAATTGGGAGAGGATCTCACAAGTGTTTGGAGGTGGAAAAGACCTCTTTATCTGGCTGATAAAAGCCATAGAAAAGTCAAGATGTCACTAGGACAAAAGAACCAAGATGACAGGCGGAGTAAACAACCACAGTTTGCCCTGCTGAGTGCATGAGCTGCAGACTTCTAAATCCTGCAGGAACCTGAGCCCCACTGGGAAGGATCTCCAAAGGGCTGGGGCTGTGGACAAGCCCAGAGAACCTTGGGCATCTCATTGGCAGCACATAGCAGAGGCCCAAGGAGCAGTCAGACCATGGAGAAGACCTTACATTTTAGGCCACTGGAAATGAAGTGAAGATTTTTTTTTAAAAAATGGGTTTTGTTTTGAGAAGTGAAGGAATATTCAGCTTCCACAAGCCATCTGCAGACGTCATGATTGCCTGGTGTTATTTTCTAGTTAGACTTATTTTCTCTCTTACTTTGGGTTTTGAGGTCAGTAAGGATGTGGCACAGTCCTGTCTCTGCATTGAGAGAGAAAATACCATTTAGTGAAAGAATTACATGAAACTAATCACTTGAGAATCTTGGGCAAAGGTGTCCCAAACAGGTGTGACAAGCCGTTTGTAGCAGTGACTTAAATCCGAGTTGTCTGAGCCACCAAGCTAAAATTGCCTTTTCTTTTTTTTCACACACTGGCCACTACAGTGACATTTTTACACTCTAGCTAAAAACAACATCTTTTTCTTGATTCAACATAATTATTTAGGGTTTGCTGGAAGAAAACCCACACTTATTAAATGACTTAACTCAATGGTGAAATTATTCAGCTGACTCTAAATTCTCTACTAATTTGGATGATGGGGTGGGAGAGAGGACAATTTAATAAGACAAACAGATTATTAACACCATGACTGATTTTCCCACTAGAATACTTTGCTAGCAAGAAAATAATTGTATTTTTGGATTTTCCTTATGCCTAAGGCACATAGAGAAGGAGATGAGAAACAGGCAACTCTGGATATCGGTGGTGTTAATGGTCTGAATATGTGTGTTCCCCCACAATTTATATGTTGAAACCTAATCACCAATAGGAAGGTATTGGGAGGTGGGGCCTTTGGGAGCTGATCAGGTCATGAGAGAAGACCCCTCATGAATGGGATTAATATCCTTATAAAAGAGGCCCCAGAAAGCCGCCTTGCCCCTTCCACCATGTGAAGACATAGCAGAAAGGTGCCGTCTCTGAACCAGAAAGGCCTTACCAGACACCAAATCTCCTGGCTCCTTGATCTTGGAACTTCCAGCTTTCACAACTGTGAGAAATAAACTTCTGTTGTTTATAAGGCACTAGTCTAAGCTATTTTGTTAATTATTACAGCCTGAATTGACTAAGACACATTCCATGTCCTTTTGTACATCTTTGTGACTACCAGCACTTACTTGACTTGGGTTTTTGAAACCCTCGGTGTGGTATATTTGTCATAGAGAGGAGAGGGGTCCTTCAAAACTCAGAGTAATTTACAACATTCTTCAGTCATGTACAAAGAAGGGGCTTCTTTTGAATGCATAAAATAAGGGAACTGGTTTTACGATGCCCTGTTCTGTGTTAATGGTCTTCAAATCAAGAAACTGAGGTCCATAGAAGAGAGACTCAATTTTCTCAGTGGGGAAGGAACAAGTCACTGGTGCCATTAGAGCAGAAGCAGATCTCTTTAAGTCTCTGTTGACCAGTGGTTTTTGTAACACTTCCTGGAGTAATTTGGTGATTATCTACCATTCTAGGATAGCCGTGCATCTATTTTTCTTTCCCATTGTCGAGACTAATGGAAGAAGAAACACGACCATTCTTGAAGTATAAATCCAGTAGATTGGAACTGGATGAATTTCTCATTCATCAGAATTCCTTGGCCTCAGTATCGTTTCCTTAAGAAGTGTCAAATCGTGACCAGGGGCCTCTGAAATAATCTGCTTTTGCTGCCCCCACTGAGCCTCTTCAGGATCCTGGGACATTCACTGGTATCTGGCGTCCCTTGGTGGGTGGCTTATTTATGAGTAGCAAGTACATAAGTTCTTCTCTTTGTGAGTCTCTTAGCTCAACGCTAAGCATGAGTTTTGGCATCTTTCTCAGGGTTGCTAAGTTCTATTTGAAGATGCATTATTGCTGCAAGTTGCTGAGGCTGTGGCTAACTCAGAGTTGGCTTTACAAAACCACGAAGAATTAGAAAATCATACTCCTTTACGTAATAGGAAACCTATCTGCTTAATCCAATTGTATCTGACAGCAGTTTTTAGCAAAACCAGACAGGGCACTTCTTTTATTATTATTATTATACATTAAGTTCTAGGGTACGTGTGCACAACGTGCAGGTTTGTTACATATGTATACATGTGCCATGTTGGTGTGCTGCGCCCATTAACTCATCATTTACATTAGGTATATCTCCTAATGCTATCCCTCTCCCCTCTCCCCACCCCATGACAGGCCCCAGTGTGTGATGTTCCCCACCCTGTGTCCATGTGTTCTCATTGTTCAATTCCCACCTATGAGTGAGAACATGGGGTGTTTGGTTTTTTGTCCTTGTGATAGTTTGCTCAGAATGATGGTTTCCAGCTTCATCCAATGTCCCTACAAAGGACATGAACTCATCCTTTTTTATGGCTACATAGTATTCCATGGTGTATATGTGCCACATTTTCTTAATCCAGTCTATCATTGATGGACATTTGGGTTGGTTCCAAGTCTTTGCTATTGTGAAGAGTGCCACAATAAACATACCTGTGTATGTGTCTTCATAGCAGCATGATTTATAATCCTTTGGGTATATACCCAGTAATGGGATGGCTGGGTCAAATGGTATTTCTAGTTCCAGATCCTTGAGGAAGCACCACACTGTCTTCCATAATGGTTGAACTAGTTTACAGTCCCACCAACAGTGTAAAAGTGTTCCTATTTCTCCACATCCACTCCAGCACCTGGACAGGGCACTTCTAAGTCCTGCCTGCTACCCACCAGAGCTTGTTCTCTGTTGCCATTCTACGCTCCCTTTAAATTGGTGGGTGGCTTTGTCATTGCAGACTGGTGGCAGTCCTTGCTAAACTCTGACTTCTCCACCGAGCTTTCTACTCCCCTTTCACTTGTCCCATCTCCTGCAATCCAATGCATTTAGAAACCTGGCACATTCAGAACTCACTAAGGTTATTTCAGCTCTGCCTGCTGCCTCTGGAGCCCCTGATGTATTACTCTGGGTGGGGGAAAGGAAGGGAAGAAAAGAACTACTCTTTGAGGACCTTCTGCAACATGCAAAGTATCCCATTAGAGGCTTTGCGTGGTTTCCTATTTAGGCTTAATGACAACTCCATCAAACAGACATTATTAGCAAGCACCATATTTTACAGATGAGGAAACTGAGGTTTTCTGAAATTATGTAACACTCAATAACCTATACCCAGGAAGTGAACTCTAAGCCCAGTGTAATTTCGACCACCACAATATTATCTCTCTTCCACCTTTTCTCTTCTCTCCACAAACTGTGTTAGAAGTACTTCTGGAGCAAGGCCATCAAAGAGAACTATCACGTGAGCTATATATGCAATGAAAAAACTTCTACTTCTTAAGTAAAATGTTTAGTTCGAAAAGGCTAAAAAAAGATGAAATTAATGTTAATAATGTTTTATTTAACTGAATGTATCCAAATATTATCGTTCACTATGGAATCCATACAAAAGTATTAATGTGACATTTTACCTTCTTTATCCTCCTGTTTACCATCTCATGTGTTCTACATTTACAGCGATTCTCAGTTTAAACTTGGCACTTTCACATGTGCTCAGGCACTTTCACATGGGCCTGAGCCATCCATGCCTGCTGGCCACCATACTGGATAAAGGATACCCAATTTCCAGTCTCTGGGTTATTTCTTCTTAGACTGCATTGTTGCCATTGGAGTAATTCTTCTTCATTTGCATTCAATGCCTTAGAGTCACTTTCTGCCTTTCCTGAATCGTTTTCCTCCTTTTCACAAACTCTGCCTGCTGCCCTCTTGGTATTCTCAGATTGTCTACTCTGCCAACGTAAGTTATGTACAACTTCACCCCAAAAATGCACAGGCTGGCCTGTGTCTTTATATGCTCCCTCTTTTTTGCACTCGAATATTTTATGTTTCCCTTGGGGTACATTTTAGAAACATTCTCAGGCACACCTGTATAGTCCAATGCATGCCCTCTTGCTTCTCAGTCTTCGGAGTCACCTTCAACTTCATAATGTCGTTTACAAGGCTTGTGGTTGCCATATCAGTCAGCTGACATGGACAGCATTGGTGCTACCAAGTGCTTTTGTCAGCATTAGTTTTACACACCTCGCCAGTCATTCTGTTATTATTTACTGAGTACCATGCTGGACCTTTCATCATATGAAAGACACATTCTGAGGGAGAAAGAAGGATTATTCCAATTTGAACTGTGACCTCTTGAAGTGTACACAGTTGTGTTACAGAGAGGCCATTCTACCCTTCCATACATGAGATTTCTGATTTCCTGAATTGAGTGTATCCCACTCACCATGAAAGTCACCTTACTTCTTTAGTGACGCAGCAAGTCCCATACAGAAACTGTGGTCTATGTACTATTTCCCCATGATTTTTAAGTGTACTGTGAATACTGGTTATCACCTACATTGATCACACACACAGAAGTGCACACACAAAGGTGCATACACATACAGAGGTGTACACACAGGTGCACACATACCTAGAGATGTGCACACAGAGGTGTGCACATGGACATACAGGTGCACATAAAGATGCGGACGCTGCCCTGTGTTCTGTAAGCTGCTTGTGATTTGTCAGAATAACTTTAGAAAGACAAGAAGGAAGGAAGGAAGGAAGGAAGGAAGGAAGGAAGGAGGGAAGGGGGAAAGGAGGGAAGGAGGGAAGGAGGGAAGGAGGGAGGAGGGTAGGGAGGGAGGGAAGGAAGGAAGGGAGGGAGGGAGGGAGGGAGGAAGGAAGGAAGGAAGGAAGGAAAAAAGAAAGAGGCTGGGTGCGGTAGCTCAGGTAGCTCACGCTTGTAATCCCAGCACTTTGGGAGGCTGAGGTGGGCAGATCATTTGAGTTCAGGAGTTCAAGACCAGCCTGGCAAACATGATGAAACCATGTCTCCACTAAAAATACAAAAATTAGCTGGGTGTGGTGGTGCGTGCCTGTAGTCCCAGCTACTCAGGAGGCTGAGGCAGGAGAATTACTTGTACCTGGGAGGCAGAAGTTGCAGTGAGCCGAGATTGAGCCACTGCACTCCAGCCTGGGTGACAGGGTGAGACTCTACATCAAAAAAAGAAAAAAAAAAAGAAGAAGAAGAAGAAGAAAGAAAGAAAGAAGAAAGAAAAAGAAAGAAGAAGAAAAAGAAAGAAAGACAGAAAAAAAGAAAGAAAGAAAAAGAAAGAAAGAAGAAAGAAAACGACAAGAAGGAAAGAAGAAGGGAAGGAAGGAAGGAAGGAAGGGAGGGAGGGAGGGAGGGAAGGAGGGAGGGAAAGGCAAGCCAGTCTGGGGACCTTGCAAGTCTTGACACTGGCAGGCCCGCACTGCCCAGGACAAATTCCTGCTGGTTGTGGTCTACAGATCGTGGCCCCCTCCCCTTTCCTCTGATGAAGCAAGATGACACAGACGTAGGCTGTCACCTAGTCCTGTCCATATTTGTCACAGAAACTGACACTGGAGGAGTCAAGGGAGGGAGACTTTGTGTCTGTGAGATTACAGGCCAGGGAGAGTGCAGGCAGCTGAGAAACGCCAAACAGGGAGTTTAAAGAGGGGCCAGAAAGAAGGGAAAAAAAAAATCCTTCGAAGTGTTTTACCTCAAAGTGAAAAGTGAATGGGATCAGCTGAAATCAGGTGCTGTTTCATAATGAAATTAGATTCAGCCTCCTTGCTGGAGCCCAGAGACCCGGCTGGTAAACAGTAAAGGAATGGTTTCTGTTGTCAACCAAATAATGGCAAGAAATGTCTTAATTTGGGGAAATAGGAAGGTTCATTTACTTTTCTGAACTTCTATGTAGATGGCCACACAGGAGCGCTATATTCTAAAGACCTGGACAATTCAAAGCTGGGGTAAAGTCGGAGTCAGCAGAATGCATTTACAGGTCTCTCCCCTAGCTGTTGGGCGGCTGTGTAGACAGCAATGTGAGAGGGAGGAGCTCTGCTTGCACTGGCAGGAGGGAGGCTGGGCTGTCCTTGGCGATTTGGGAATGTGGGAGGGGAGCTGTTCAGGGCCCTTTTGCCTCTGCTGGAGAGAGAGGCTTGGAAGAACCAGCTCACCTGCCCATTTCTGGCTGACGCCTGAGAACCAGAGGACCCTACGCAATTTTTACATTTTGTAAGGGGACAGAAATACTTCTAGGAATATACTAATAATGAAAGATTCAAAGTGGGGAAAAGTTTTCCTAAAGGTAGGGAAACTAAACTCTTTTAGGTGGGAGGTAACTAAACTGAGAAAATAGCTTCCAGGCAAATAAAAGAGCAAGCAGGGGCTACGTGAGTAGCCCCACATACAATCAGCGAAAGACAAGTTTTGGGTTTTTGGTTTTCTTTTTTTTTTTTTTTTTTTTTTTTTTTTTTTTGAGACGGAGTCTCGGTCTGTTGCCCAGGCTGGAGTGCAGCGGCCGGATCTCGGCTCACTGCAAGCCTCGCCTCCCGGGTTCACGCCATTCTCCTGCCTCAGCCTCCCAAGTAGCTGGGACTACAGGCGCCCGCCACTACGCCCGGCTAATTTTTTTATATTTTTAGTAGAGACGGGGTTTCACCGTGTTAGCCAGGATGGTCTCGATCTCCTGACCTCGTGATCTGCCTGCCTCGGCCTCCCAAAGTGCTGGGATTACAGGCGTGAGCCACCACGCCCGGCTGGTTTTCTTTTTCTTTTTTTTTTTTTAAAATGTTTTGGCTTTTAAGAGAGTTTGATGTATTTTGAGTCCCAATAATGGATCAGGTAGCTGAGGGCAGCCTGTCTGGTCCTCTGGGCAGTAGGGGGAAGGAGGATGAAGGTAATGAAGCAGATTCTTGTAGCCGATTCTAGGACTTGGGAGGAGAGCTGAGAGCATGTCCTATGGGAGGAAAGGAGGGAAGAGCCTTCTGCTGGAGTGTGTCAGTTGGCAGGAGCCAAGGAGCATGGCAGCCCAGGCTAAAGGGCGCACTCTCTCCAACACAGGACAATATGCGGTCTGTAGAAGAGGCTAGGAGGAAACCGCACATGAAGAAAAACAAGCGACTCATGGCATGTTATAGCAACTCCACCAAGGCATTTATTTTTCTACACCCATCATGAAGACAATGGAAGGTTATAGGATGTGGGATGGGGAGGGGGGAGTCATAATTCATTGAAAATACCACTTCTGTTTTAATACTTGGAGGTATCAGTGTACCTGTAGATGATCTTTTTAATACCTGCTTCTCCGTTTCTTGACTTCTTCTCCAAGGGTCTTGTGGTCCACCCAACCTCACTCACCTCCATTATCATACCATAGTAGACCTTATCATTATGAATACCTACGGTACATTCCTCAACTTCAAATTCATGCATTCCATTCTCATCTCCACCTCCTGCCTTCCTGGTTTATTCCATGCGAGGTCCTGACTCCCACAATCCTTTCACTTCCAACTTGAAACTATGAGGACCAAAGAGAGGCTCTGTTAAGTGGAAAGATGGAAGGGGCTTGATGCATTAATGGAACTGCAAAGGCACTCCACTAGCTTTTCAAGTGGCTCCTCTGAATCCATTCCCTTCAGAGAAACAGGCCTCTAGGAGTTAGGCCACTCTTAGTTGGCTTTTCTTCTCCCTGTGGCCAAACAGCACTCTAAAGATGCAGAGTCCATGTGGCCCATGCCTTACTTTCTCATCCTCTTTCCTCACCACTCTCATTTGCTCTCAGATTTCACTGCCCACGTGGGTCTAATTTACTTACCATGCTCACCTCTGGCCTCATTTGCTCTTAATTACTGCCTGGCTTTACATTTTTTCAATATGGTTCCTTAATGGGTCACAGCCTTCAAGGCACTTTGCCTCTCAACTAGACTTAGAGGTTTCCTTTCTACACACGTACAATATAAGGGTTGAGCAGGCCACAGATATGCAAAGGCAAAAGGAAAATATATTGGCCAAAATCCTGGTTTCATTATGACACCAAGTAGAAATGCATTTTCCATTTTCTTTGTACACATCACACCTTCTCTCTCTCTCTCTCTCACACACACACACACTCACACACACACGTATCTTTCTCTAATTGTGATTTAGTTGCTACACATAAGTCAAGAAGGTAGAATTACTCTTTTTAATTTCTGATTGTTCATTGGCCTCACCCCATGAAAGTCTCTTAACACTACTGTCTGCCTCTCTCATTGGGTCTCCCCTTCTCTCTTTGTGAGAAGTGCTAAGTTCTATAGGCTACAACACATTTTAGCTCAATGATACTATGTATTGCCTGGGATTCTCAAGTGACACATTAGTAGAACAAATGTTTTTCCTCTAATTTTTAAATCTGTTGCCTTTTAAAGAGCCAAAAAGAAATACAAAAGTAGAAAAATTAAGAGTGCAGAAAAAAGGAAATTTCTGTAATTCTTGAGCTGCATCTAGAACAGCATACGGAAAGTAAGTTTCAGAACTTTTTTTTTTTTTGAGATGGAGTCTCGCTCTGTTGCCCAGGCTGGAGTGCAGTGGCGCGATCTTGGCTCACTGCAAGCTCTGCCTGCTGGGTTCATGCCATTCTCCTGCCTCAGCCTCCTGAGTGGCTGGGACTGAGTGGCTGGGAGGCGCCCGCCAGCACTCCCAGCTAATTTTTTGTATTTTTAGTAGAGACGGGGTTTCACCATGTTAGCCAGGATGGTCTCGATATCCTGATCTCGTGATCCGCCCGCCTCGGCCTCCCAAAGTGCTGGGATTACAGGCGTGAGTCACCGCACCCGGCCCCAGAACATTTTTTAAGACCAAATTTAGTAAATGCTATCTTGGCAACTCAACGCTTTTATTTGTATTTCTCCCAAACACACTTTTCTCCGATAGGAAGGACTGATAATGATGAAGTGTGACTCAACATAAGATCCTTTAAATAAAATGCCTGGAAGTTTTATTTTCAAATAAATGTCACAATTCAAAGTAATGGTTTTGGAAGGGTATGTAGTTTTTCTCATGTTTTCTATTGTTCAAAACATATTTGGAACTCAGATTTTGATGACGTGCGTTATGTTCTTTGGGACAA
Source organism: Papio anubis (assembly GCF_008728515.1). Taxonomy (NCBI): domain Eukaryota; kingdom Metazoa; phylum Chordata; class Mammalia; order Primates; family Cercopithecidae; genus Papio; species Papio anubis. The sequence goes on from NC_044991.1 coordinate 38,863,085, forward strand.
TCTCAATTGTTTAACCACTCATCAGTTGGAAGTGGATACAATTTTTTCAAGAGTCAAAGGTTTTCTGTTTGTTTGTTTTGTTTTGTTTTGTTTTTGAGACAGAGTCTTGCATTGTTGCCCCAGCTGGAGTGCAATGGCATGATCTCGGCTCAGTGCAACTTCCACTTCCCAGGTTCAAGCAATTCTCGTGCCTCAGCCTCCCAAGTAGCTGGAATTACAGGTGCCTGCCACCACACCTGGCTAATTTTTGTATTTTCAGTAGGCATGGAGTTTCGGCATGTTGGCCAAGCTGATCTTGAACTCCTGACCTCAAGTAATCCACCCGCCTTGGCCTCCCAAAATGCTGGGATTACAGGCATGAGCCACTGCACCTGGCCAAGTCAAAGTTTTTTGAGGTTGAATCTAGTAAATACATTGAGCAATTAAATTATGAGTAATACAAATGTTGACATTTTAAAAACGATCTGTCTTTTGGTCAGAACCTAAGATATTGATTCTCCAATATCAACTTTTAATCTTGGAGGACAATGTACCTCATTTACATGTATTCCTTCCGGATCGTTTCCCTAAAATTCAGTCATGGTAGAGGTATGTCTAGCTCTCTACCAAAAACTGATGCTCTTTTAATCGTGGTGTAAAGCCATCACAGAGAAGTGGCTACCCAGCTAAAGACAGCATGTCCCAGCACCCCTTGCAGTTAGGTGCCATCACGTGACTGAGTTCTATTTAATTCAATGTGAGCAGGCAAAGTGACAGGCACCACTCTCAGGCTTGGCCCATAAGGAACTTTTGTCTCATGTGCCTCTGTGTTTTATTCTTGCTGGCTGGCTGTTAAGGCTCAGAAAGATCTTGAAAGCCACTTGTTGAAAATAGCAGGGCCTTCACCAGTCTATGCCCTTGATTGACTCTATGGAAAGAGGTAACCCTACTGCCCCGACCTGCAACTACCTTGGAATATTTGTGTGAGGAAGAAATAATCCCTTATTAGGTTCATGCCATGATGCATTGAGGCGTTTGTGGTAGGCAGAACTCTAAGATAACCTTCGATGTACACACACCTTGGCGTTGTTCAAATATGAATATAGGTGCTGCTGAAAACAGATATTGCAAGTGTAATCAAGGTCTCTCATCAGTTGACCTTAAAAGAGGAAGATTATTCTTGGTGGGTCCAACCTAGTCAGGGGAGTCCTCAAAAGAGGCTGCACTCTTTCTGTTGAAAGAGATTCCAAGGATAAGAAGCATTTGCCTTGACGGATATTCTCCTTTGATGGCTGAAACCTTGGCGTTAGCCTTGTGAGACCCTCAGCAGAGAACCCTATCATGCTGTGTCTGACATCTGAGATGATAAACGGGTGCTGTTTTAAGCTTCTAAGTTTGTGGTAATTCATTCCATAGCAAAAGAAAACTAACATAGGGTTTATCTGTTACCGCAATTAGCCTACCGTACTAGTACACAGACCTATTTAGAGTCAAATGTCACATAACATCTCATTGTTAAATTAAAAAAACTGCTATAGTGAAAATTCCTAATTAATGACAGCTCTTCCAGGGCCATTATTTACAGTGCTAGCATATGGGAAAACAAAAAACTTACATTGGAGGCCAAGTCTTCTGATTTTGACAAGTGTGCTACTAGTAAGCAGAGGGGTCATCCAAATACGTAATGCTAGGTAAGGTATGAGCACCAACAACTCAGGATAGATGCTGGCCCGATAAGAGCTGAGAAGCGCGGAACATCAGCCGTGCTTGCAAATCAGCCCCTTTTCATACCAGGCCCACATTCTTCATGCACTGGGACTGAACTATTCTGCATGCTGACTGAGAAGACCATGTTAATTCAGAGGAGAAAATAATGCAGTCAGAATAAGAACTCTAAAAATAACAAAACTTGGCCGGGCATTTTTAATCTGGGGGAAAAAAATCCTGGACTGTACCACAGTTCCCAATACTTGGTTATTTTGCTAAACACTGCAGTGATAGCTGCGAAGATGTCCTGATTTCTGGGCTGTGCCCAAAGGAGATCTCTCTAATTAGAGAGAGGACAGAGCTGCAACCAGAGATGAGGGTTATTAGCCATCATGAATCTTTCTCTTGTCCTGGCTCTGGAATACCATCAAAGGAACTGCAGTTTCAGCATCTGCATCTGAGCTGGGCTCAGGGCAAGGGGAGGGTGGGAGAGGCAGTTTTTTTTGGCTTGGCCATTCACTCAGCTTCTGCTGATAGTGCACATCTCTTTGCTGGACAAAGGAGAGAGGGAAATATGACAGCAGCCGAGTGAATGCAGTCACCTGTGAGATACGGCTTCGTTTCATTTCATTTTCTGAACAGCTTTATTGAGGTATAATTTACATATCACGAAATCTACCCATTGTAGGTGTACAGTTATCATTTTGAGCAAATTTATGAAATCATGCAACTATCATCACAGCCCAGTTTTAGAACACTTCCATCACCCCAAAATATTTCCCCATGTCTATTTTCAGCCAGTCCTCACTCCTATCCCCATCTTCAGGCCACCAATGATTAGCATTTTGCCTCATTAGTTTGCCTTTTCTAGAAATTTCACATCACTAAAATCATACAGCATCTAGACCTTTAGACCTAGCCTCTTGCACTTAGCTGAACGCTTATGGGACATTCATGGTGTGTCAGGCACTGAATTAGGCCCTATGGATGGAATGATGAGTGAAATTGACATGGTCCTACCCTTATGGAGATTAAGACTAAGGGGAAGAAAGATGCTAATCAAGTAATCCCACAGTGTATAATTACATGTTGTGATAATAGCTACCACAGGAATGGTGCAGAGGGACACTAGCTCATGCAGACAGGATACAGGATCTGACCTGGGTGGTCATAAACACCTTCAGAGAGGGGGACCTCTCAGCTGAGACCTCAGGGAGGAGCAGTAGTTAATTTTCCAAAGAGATTAGTCGTCTGAAGAAATGGAAGCAGGTCAGAGTTGTTGGAGCACCCTGTGGGCATGCAGTGAGTGGGTGGAAAGGGAAGGCGTGGAGGGTGCTGCCTCAGTCTGACCCCAGGGTGGACTCTGGAGTGTGAATGCACCAGAGCTGCCCCTCCTGGAGGCAAGGTGACTGCAGTGGTCTAGGCAGAAACCAGGCTGTGAAGGCAAGGCCTGGATTTACTCCCATGAGCAGATGGCTTGAGGGTATTATGTGACTATGCCGCAGGGAATCAGAGAAACTCCAAATTGGAAAGGACCTTAAAAATCACTAGTATGCCTGCCACCCCCTTCCCCCTCAAAAAAAGGAAGCAGCATTTTCAAGCTGTGCTGTCCAGTTACCAACATTCTATGTAGCTGCCTTGCGGGGATGAGGTGAAGAGTGGGACAGACGTGAGGGTGATGGGGTTCAGGGAGCAGGGCTCTGGTCCTTCCAGTCCACTTCTGTCAAGCAGCTCTGTTTTAGGCATTGATGAGATTTGGTTTGTAATCTATTACTTTAAAAGATGGGAGAAGGAAGGAAAGTGTTTGGGTGTCACAGGAATGTGGCCTGCTTTCTGGCAGTCACTGCAAAGCCTTCTCTCATCTTTTGGCTGCGGGTTCCCACACATGCTCAAGGGTGTAGGCAGGGAGGATGAACACTCATTACAGCATCAAGATGCTCCTCTCAGCCACGTCCTGGGGAAGGGAGTGCTAAGAAGGCTCAGGTCGATGACCTGTTTTATGGGTTCTTATAAGGAATGGTATTTATGTCCAAAGAAATGAAAGCACTATTCTAATCAATCCATTTACATCAGGAAAAGCAAAAACAAAACTTACACAGTTCTTTGACTCCTCCGGGAACCTGAAAAGGTAGATGCCTCCAAACCAGTCATTGCATTTTGTCCCAGTCCTGGGAAAATACTGCAGGATATGCTCCAGTGGGAGGCAGGCGGTCTCGTGATTAGACCAGAAGATACGGGTGGCAACACAGCAGGGCCCAGACCCCTCATGTCCTCATGCCTGTCTCAGAGGGACCTGCTAACATCACTCTCTTCCCGGGGCCAGAGGGTGTGGCTGACCTAGTTGTTTGATTTCTTTCAACTCCACATGGGAGCAAGAGTCAGAAAAAAAGCAGCCATTTAATCTGGTCTTAATTAAACCCAATCTGCATACAGGGAGCAGCTCTGTCCAAGTGTGGATGCCAGGCCAGCTGACTCCAGGGGGAGTGCCTCTGAAGAGGAGTCTTGCAGAAGCCAAGTGTTGGGAGATCCATATGGAAACAGGGAATTCCTCTCTTCCTGAGCTGCGTTTATCCACACTTGCTGTCTGGACTGCTCACGAACTCATATCTGCTCTTGCAGAGCTGGCTAATTGCATGTAATTATGTGCTGCCTTCTGACCTACATTGTGAGCATCTTGAGTTAAGAGCCACTTCATGCATTTCCCATGTTTATTTCCCACTTCTCCTTCTCACCACTTGGAGCCTAGTAAACACTGGAAGCAAAACAATAGAGCTGCATTGTTTTTAAACCCCATGTGATCTATCTTCTACTAGGTCTTTGAAAAAACTATGAATATGCCCATACAGCCATATTCTTCCTTAATCCTTGGATCTGGTGCTAGGAGGAGGCCGCATTTCCTTTCCATGCTTCTATTTCCCTGCTCATTTCCCTTATTGGCTCTGACAAGGAAGCTAATCTGAGGTCAGAGTTCAAGTTCATGGTGGCCATGCTTTACTATTGCTTGGGGTTGCTTAATTCAAGCTACCTTGGGTTCCTGTTCGCTCCATTTCTTTCTGTCCCATCCGGGTTGTCAGGTCCATTTTGCCCACTGCCATCTTGGATCCAATGCAGAGAGAGAAAGAGGAATCACTTGAACCTCAGGCTGGAGTGTATAAATCCAGTTTTTATCGGAATTTTGCACTGGTGGTTATCAGATGCATATCAAATTTCTAATTTTCTATTGTCCTTTGCTAAGATATGCCCCAAAGAGGAAGAGTGGGTGTTATGATTAACAATCTCCCTTCCCACAATCTTTAACCCTGGTGCAAAATGGTATCACTCAGTCAGGCTTCCCCTCCCACATCTGTACACAAGCACCAGAATTTCACGTGTTCCTTACGTGCCTATTTTGTTTTTTCTTTCGATCTCTCTGTTGAGTCTATTGCTGTGTAACATCTGGATAGCTGGAATCTCTCAGAACTAAGGCAGAGAATGAAAAGGGTGTATCTTTCACGCTGGTCTATTTCTCACTTTGCAAGGGTTTCTACAGGGCCACGTGCACACTGGGCACCTCTCAGGGGTCCTTGAGGAAGGATTTCTGTAGTGTTGCTCCTGTTCTTTGGAATTGCTTTTACAGCCTGTGGCTTATCCTTTCTAACAACTTCAAATGTGGCAAACTGGGTCCTTAGAGGGGGTTTTGAATTTGGAAACTGGTCTAAAAACCCTGCGGAGGTAAAATATGTGAATCAAGTGGACAGCCAGGCTGGAGAATAATATTTTTGGTTAGAAATGAAGTACGACTGCAGTAACAAATTGACTTTGACTTTCTGGTAGGACCTGTAAACATCAAAACTCTTCACCTGACAAAGAAGAAGAGTTCCAAAACTGTTTGGGAGAATGGCAAAATCACAGGAATAAATGTGTCGTCACTCAGGACTCTGTTCCAAAGCGGGCAGCACTCATTTCACGGTGTACATTATGGAATGTCTGTTAAGATAAACCTCCTTCTTTACAGCCGTAAATTGTACCCGAGGCAGGACTGGATTCTGATGTTCAGAGTTTTGCTATCCTTTTTGCAGATAAGGGTACCACCACCTTTAGGAAACCTAGTTTATTCAGCAATTCAACCAGTATTTACTGGGGGTTGGCTATGCACAGAGCATGGTGACTGTTTTCATCCCAGAGCCCAACATGCCATGCTTCCTCTGTGGCCTACGTGAAGATTTCCCTCCCACCCAGTGGGGGTGGGCCCCTCCCTCCCTCTGCTGCTGCAGGAGACCTCTCATGCACCACCACAGGTTGGCCTCCCTCCCCGGTCTGGCAGCTGCATTCTGCTTCAGTGTGGCAGTTTCACTCACTTTTGCATCATCAACACTGGCACCACCTTGGCACATCAGAGGACGTCAGTAAGTACTCACTGAATAAATGCTACATAGTTCGAGCCCTCCAGAGGCTCAAATTTACAGCCTAACATCCTTAGCTTTGCCAACATTGTCCGTGACACATCGTTTCAAAACAAAGCTCGCTCTCTCTGCAAAAAGCCACTGGTATCCGGTTTTTTCTTTCCTTGCCATAGGCTCATCGCCAGGGGTAGTAACACCCACGTGAGGATTAGACACGCATGTGGCCACTTCCTGGTACTGTCACTCACTGGATGTATAGCCTTGAAGAAGCGATTTCATTTCATGGAGCTTTCAATCTTTATAAAGCTCTTTTTGACTCTCCTGTATAATGGGGACAGTGAGATGAGCCTCTCTGGCTCATTTGAAGAATAAACAAGGCCATGATCATTATAAAAAAAATCCCATGTGTACTGAGCACTTACTATGTGTTAGGCCTCCTCATTATCCCCATTGTACAGATGCTAAAACTGAACCTGTGGGACAGTAGTAACCTCCCCAGGTCACTCTGTTAAGGAGAATTAGGTCAGCCTGAACTCCATAGACCATCCTGGAGATTCTGAATAAATGTCCAGACATGTCTGGTGTACGGTTGTCTTCTGAAGGAGGCTCCTCCTTCTCCCTCATGGGCTTATGACCTCAGGGGGCTTTTCAATCCCTCCCTCTCCATAGCCCCCCCATCCATACTCAATCTCTTGGGTATATTCCTTTTATTTTTCCCTAGGCACAGCCTGACTCTGGGCTGAACACTTATGGAATTACAGTAGCAAAGATGTGCCAGCGGGCATCTATATACTGAAACATTTCTCTCTCATTTTGGAAGGCAGCTTTCATTCTGGGGTGACTATCAGCCCTCAGACCCAGATTCTACTGATACTCTAATGTTCATCTTGCAGTCATAAGCAACAACAACAACAACACAGCAGGAAGAAAATAAACCTTGGCAACTTCAAAAACAAAGCACAGGTGATTTGACCTGCAAGTCCTGGGCCTGGTTTCCAGTCTTTACAGCCCTGATGCAGCAGCTCTGCCCTGAGGTTTGCATTCTAACGAAGAGGAAGTCCAGAGACAGAGATTTCAAAATGATGACCAGCAGCTTATTTCAATCTCAAACACATTAATTACTCATCTATACAATTTCAGTACCTAGTAAACATATGCATGCGCAGGCTCCCAACTTCACATTCTCTAGGTGAAGATTGGACTACATAAATTGAACTGCAATTTTCACCTTGACCTCAACATTCCACATCAACTCAAGGGTGTTTTCTCCTCTGGGCATTGCCTCTGAACACTGCTCCACCTGCTATCTCTCCCCTCTCAATGCCACCTTCCAGCCTGGCTGCAGGTCCCCCTTCATTTGATTTGATAATGCTCTGTGGAGTGAGATATCTTGGATTCTCATTTGGTATTGCGTTGGTTTGGAAAACCTGGAAGGGCAGGAGCTGAGGCTATTTCCTCTCCCTGTTCCTTGCTTCCCTTACTCACAGGCTGGCTGGTAGTGCACACAGTAGGAGCACCACAGTGTGTTCTGACTAATTACAGGCAAGGACGTGCAAACCTCGAGAAAGTGTGAGAGGAGAGACGGACCCACAGCCGCACACACCGCCCAACCCCAAAAGGGTGGCTAACTAAAACGCCAACTGGGAAGCACATTTCCCTGACTTTTTTCAAAATAGTGCAAAAGTTTTTACAATCTCAGGTAGAATTTTTATAGTTTAATAGGAGCATTCTGGAAATGGCAACTAAGTTCTCTAGCAATGGCTTTGATAGAAGTGAGACTGAATCCTGAGACCCTTCCCAATTCTAAGATGCTAGGGATTTGGGATTCCAAGTGGATGGGGGTGGGGGGCACAGGGGTGCCCCACATCCTCAGACTACACCAATCCTCTTCCTTCAGCACCTGTTCTAACCCAGGGACAGCACTTAATGGTACGTGTAAATAGACACACACATGCTAATACAGAGGGCTTGCAGGAGGAAACAAAAGGGAGGCTGATCCTGGACACCGGCTTTCCTGAAAGTGGGAAAAAAGAGAAGAGAAGGGAGCCAGGCTTCAGGGATGAGCAGATCACAGTGAACGGGGATGGAGGAGTGTTAGGATAGCTCCAACATCTTCCAGAGACATCTCCCCGCTGCAGCCACTGCCATTATTCTTGTTATTACCATTACTATTAAGACTTCCATACAAACCATTATTTTCTGCCTGAAAGGTTTCCACATGAGTTTTATCCTGAAAGGTACATCTTGCTGTAAGGTTTAAGCTAAATACGTCCACTACAAAGGTAGACTAGAGTCAAAAGCTGCTTTTAAATCAGAAGAACACATGAGCTGTGCGTATGGGGTTTTCTTAAAGTAGTTGCCTTTCAAGTCTTCATCTGAATTCCCACCAAGGATCGTTGTGCCGGGTTACCCACAAAAAGTAGGGCTGGGAGAGGGGGAGGATTATTAGTATCAAAATTGCTCCAACATTTAGACATTTCAAATACATCTAAAGTGACGTTGTTATCAAAACAGATTTTCTTTTCACTGACATTTGCAATGGATCTTTGGTGATGTAATGAGTGGGCTAATGCTGCCCTATATAAAGGGATGGAAGACGGGAGATGTTTTGGTTTTTTCCTCTCAACTTCCCTTTCCATTGCTGGAAATTATTTGGAAATAAAGCAAATCAAATGCACACTTACCCATGAATGCAGCACTGACTAAAACGTAGAAGCAGAAGGCCAGGAAATGGGCCTCCCCCGGGCTTCATGCAGTACTAACCGCCCACGTGTGGCGTGTGTGATGTTTACTCCTCACCGTGGCGCTGGCTCTGTCCCTCACACACTGTTTGGAACTTATGATGTGGGGGAGTGGGTGTTACTGGCCTCTGAGAGCCTGCTGGTTTCATCTTTGTGTAAAAGAACAGCTTTTGCGTTTCCAAGGCAGACTGAAGAATTAGTTTGCATTTAAAAATGGGTGCTCAGGCAGAGCCCTTGTGTGGAGGGCTTCTGGGGGCTTCTGGCTGTTCCAGCGGTGGCAGAGAGAGCAGGTCCCTCACGAGGAGCACCACTCCCTGAGTTCCTTGTTCTCCCCTTCCTGGCCAAAGGGCTAAATCCTTCAGAACACAAGTTCTGGAGTCAAGGAGATGCTGGTCCAAGTTGCAGCTCTGCACTGAACGTGTTTTACTGCATGACTTGGGATGGGCCATGCTGGGACTCAGAACATCATATCCCGAAGTGTGGCACCTTGGTATGCCGTGTACTTTGAGCTGAAGGATGCTGGAAGGGGCTCAGAAGCAAGTTCTCTCTGACCTTCTGTCCTCCTGTCTCCCATCCCTCTTCTCCCCCAAAAGTGAATCACAGAAAACCAGAATTCCTTTTCCCCAAAACAGGTCTCTCCCAAAAGCAAGCCATACAACCTAGAAAGGTTACTTTTTCCCTTCTCCCATCTCCCTTGAAGACTCTCATTCCAGAAGAGTCCCGTCTCCTACCCAGGTGGAAAACATCCCAGTCAGAGAGGCTAACAAGAAGCTGAACAGACAGGCATGCTAGATTTCCCCCTTAATCTTTTGCCATTAGATTACACCCTTTTTGTCCAATCTCATTTTTATATAGCTGTCCATTTTTCATCAAACATAAGTGTCAAAACAGACAATTTTCCCTGGGTCCTTGGGTCCTCATTTCTGAAGGTTCCTGTGTCATATGAAACTTGATTAAATAAATTTGTTATGCTTTTCTCTTGTTAACCTGCAGTTTGTTGTAGAAGTGTCAGCTGTGACCCTTATGATGGGAAGGAAAGGCATCTCCCCTTTCTTCCTCTAAAGTCATGTGTCCGCTCTGAATCTGAGTTTTTTAAATCTGTAAAATGGAGCAGAAAACAACGGCCAAAATGTATATGGTGCTTACTGTGTCTCAGTGTTACGAGGACAGACGTTTATTAGTCAGAGAATTGCAGGCAGGCTGGCTCCAGAGACTAAGCTCATGACCCCACACAAGGCCACGAGGCTCACAGCTGTGTCCCTGCCGACTTGGAAGGTGTGAAGGAACCCTGTCCCCAGCTGAAATCCAGCATGGGGTTTCACCCCATGAGCTGCTGCCCAGAGGCGGGGAGAGCAGGAGGAAGACTGTGCTCCAGTGTGGCCAGAGCTGCCGTGTCACCAGCAACACAAGGATTCTGATGTTATGTTGCCTTCTAATTGGAGTGGACATATTAGAAGTGAATAGCTTGAGTGAATTTTTACACAGTGAATATAACTTTGTAATCTGTAATTAGCCCAAGAAACAACAGAATGTGACTGGCACTCCAGAAACTCTTGCACGTCCCCACAGTCTCTAACCGTCATCCTCACTTCTATCACCACTGGCTAGTTATGCCTGTTTTTGTGCCTTAATAGAAGTGGGATCATACAGCTCATATTTTTTTGTGTCAGGCTCGTATTATATTGTGTTCACGGATTCAACTATGTTGTTGCATGCAGTTGTGGGTCATGGTAGATTATTACCATTGTTGCATAGTATTCTGTTGTTTGAACACAGCATAATTTATTTATCCTTTCTGTTATTGAGAGACAGCTGGGTAGTTTCCAGTGCTTGGCATGAACAGTACTGCCGTGGACATTCTAGAACCTTTTGTGCACTTATATACGCATTTCTGTTGATTCGGGGAGTGGCGGTGTTGGATCATGGAGCATGCACATGTTCAGCTCTACTACTTAGTACCAAGTAGTTTCACAGAATAAGTGCATCAATTTATGTTCCTCCAGAAGCAGATGAGAGTTCCAGTTGCTTTGTTTAGATCCTTGTCAACACTTGGTTTTGCTCATCTTTCTTTAGCCATGTTGGTGGGTGTATAGTGGTACTACACTGTGATTTTAATTTGATTTTCCCTAATGAATAATGAAGTCAAACAACTTTTCATGTTTATTGGCCATTTGAACATTCTCATCTATGAAGTTCAAGTCTTTTTGCTTTTTTCCTTAAATGGGGTTGTCTGTCATTTTCTTATTGATTTTTAACTGTTTTTAAAAACACATATTCTGGGTATGCATCCTATGTTGGATGTCTCTATCTCTATCTATAGTAAAGTCTCTTGCTGACCAACTTGCATCTTGGTCTGTGATGAAACAATAATCTACCCACTGACAATCAAATCACACTATTTCCAAGAGAATTTTGATGTTTCTATACAGGCCAGCAGATCCTGAGAAATGTGTCTAGCAGGACATAGACAAGGCTGAACTGCAACCCCGAAATGGCCAACATCTTGCTTTTGAGTGACCGTTGCCACCTCCTTACCAGTGGAAACCACACCATGGCTTAACATGTACTGCATCTCGGATAGACACTAGGGAGATATCCAATTACCAAACCACCCCTGCTTTTTAGCAGCATCCAACCCAGACCTGCCCCACTCCACCATCTGTCCTTAGAGTCATGCATCCCAAAGCCAACCTTCCCCTTACAGAAACACTCCCAAAGTTCCTCTGGGCAGGTCTAACCTTACTGCCGCTTGCTAAAAAATCTAACTTTGTACTGTTTGTGACTACAAATATGTTCCCAGTCATCTTCAGTTGGTGGGCTTTGGGTATATTATTTATTGAGAGAGAGAAATTTAGACTCACTTCCAGTGAGAGTACTGAGGGATGGATTGAGGGGTGGTTTTAGCCCTACATAATCTCCCTCAGCAGCATCTCTCCCTGCTATGATTTGAGTTCATCCCCCAAAGTTCACATGTTGGAAACTTGATCCTCAATGTGAAAAATTAAGAGGTGGTTAATGCCATTATTGTGAGGATGGGCTCCTTAAAACAAACAAACAAGTTCAGCCTCCCTAGCTTCTCTCTCCCTTTCCTCCCTTTCCCTCTCTTTGCCCTTCTGCCATGGGATGACGCAGCAAGAAGGACCTTGCCAGACGCCAGTCTCTTGATTTTGGACTTACCAGACTCCAGAACCATAAGTAATAAACTTCTATTGTTTATAAATTTCTTAGTCTGTGATATTATGTTATAGCATCACAAAATGGACTGAGACTCCCCTCCCAGCACCCTAAAGAAACATACAATCTAAGTCCAAGATTCTTTTTGTTTGTTATGCAGGTACTACTTCAAAAATAACCCCAGTCCCACTCTCTCAAGCAAATCACCTCCCCTAAGACTCTCTTATATAAAAATGTGGAAGCCCCTATTTCTCAAGCTAATTTTTCTTTGGCTTGAAAATCATAGCAGCTGGTCTTTTGAATTGCTTTGACCAATAGAACGTACTGGAGAGCAAGTTGTATCAGTTTTAAGCCTAGGTCTCAGTATGACCTTCAGCTTCTAATTGATCTCTGGGAACCCTCTTTGTCTGCCATGTGAATAAACCTGACTAACCTGGTGAAGGATGACAGAGCATGTGACTCAGTTACTCTCATTGACCAAGCTGACAGCCAACTAACTGTCCAAAATCAAGTTGGTCTAACTGCTGACAGCTGACTATAGAAACATGAGAAAGGCAGCCAAGACCAGAAGAACCACCTAGTTGAGTCCAGCCCAAATTACTGACCAAGGGAATCATGAGTTAAATAAACAGCTATTGGTTTAAGCTACTAAATTGTAGCATCATTTGTTATACAGCAAAAGCTAACTGATACAATATCTCTTCTTTGAGAGCTGAGTTGAGATCAATTAATGAGCCCTAAGGATGGTTAGCCATCATTATTCAAAGTAGAATTCTTTTCAAACTCCTATAAAATACTCTATTAAAAAGAGTTCTGTGGTCAATTTTGAAAGCCCAGCTATTATACTTCCTTTGTGCAGAGTCATGGCCCAAATTAACATATTTAAAGTTTATGAGAAACCCTGCATTTAGAAAATACATAGTAAGTTAGCATTTCCTAAACACTTGATTTACAGATCCTCATTGTCTATATAATACCTATGACATTGTCTATATAATACCTATGAGTATCATTCTTTCACTAGTGTCCTGAGAAAACAATTTGGGAAATGCTGGTCTAGATCTACAAATGAGCCTTGATTTCCAATCTGTACCTTATACACCTGCTAAGGAGCCTCAACTTACTAAGGCAGTCAGGAGTTTCTACACATAGATGTAGGAATAGTCAAAAATACTTTTTGGGGCCAGGCATGGTGGCTCAGGCCTGTAATTCCAGTACTTTGGGAGGTGGAGAGATCACAAGGTCAAGAGTTCAAGACCAGTCTGACCAACATGGTGAAACCTTGTCTCTACTAAAAATATGAAAAAATTAGCCAGGCATGGTGGTGCATGCCTGTAATCCCAACTACTCAGAAGGCTGAGGCACCAGAATCGCTTGAGCCTTGGAGGCAGAAGCTGTAGTGAGCTGAGATTGTGCCACTGAATTCCAGCCTGGGCAACAGACCAAGATCCTGTCTCAAACAAACAAACAATCTAATTAGAAAATGGAAGGCTGAGGCAGGAGGATCACTTGACCTCCAGCCTGGGTGACAGAGTAAGACTCTGTCTCAAAGTCTCAAAAAAAAAAAAAAAAATCTTTTTGGATGTCAAACAGGATTCTCTACACTTAAAAGGGATTGCCTCTCTTAGTCTCAGATTGCCTGTTGCTTTTTGCAATTGTACCTGTGAAGCTAGTAGACTGGCCACAGGTAGGCAGGGTATAAAACCCTCCCTGGAAAGGGTTGTAATAAAACCAGTGCTGGCTCCAGAGAGTAGACAAGCCACATAGCAGTAACTGCCAACATTCTATATTTACAGAAAACTGGCACTTCACAAATACCAAGCTTTGCTATTTATGTAGCTGTTTCTCATCAATATATGTGGGGATTCTGTAATTATCACAAGTGCTATTCAAAGGCTTCTGGAATTTCAGACAAATGAGCATAACAGATAGAGTCAACTGAACCCTGCAAACACCACTGCCCCAGGGCTTCTGTTCTTGTATTTAGCCTCATTGCTCAGATGAGAACGAAGAATCAGGACGGGGCCAAGGCCAAAGCTACAACAAGGCTTTATCCTGGTAGCTCTTCTTTTGAGATGTGGGACAGCTCGGGAAGGCAGCTGGTCTACCTGTCTTCATCTACTCCATCTTATAGCCAGCAAAATCTTTCCAAGATATAGATTGGTTGAGTCAACTCCTTGCTTGATCAAATCCCCTTAATGGCCTTCAATGCTGCTGGGATAAAATCTAAACTCCTTAGGCATTGGAGACCCTCAAAGATCTAGGCCACAGTGAGTGCCTTATATTTATAAGCACAGGTGCTCGGTGTTCTCTCTCCCCTCTGCCTCTCCATAGACTGTCTCGCTAACTGGAATATCCTTCCCTGCCCCCTTCACCTGGCTCCACATAGGTATTGCCTCTTCTTCTAAGGTTGCTGTGGCAGATGGTTTTCAAAAATGGCCATGGAATTATCACTGCATTCCACCTGCTCTTCTGCAGTGTGACCTTGCCACTCCTCACATCTGGGCAGGCAGGAGTGATGGTGGGCCAGTTTTAGGGGTAGCCACGAAGTACCCAGCTGCCCCTGCTTTCTGCCTTTTGGAGATCTAAGCTTCTGTGTAAACCATTCAGCCTCCTCTCTTAGAGAGAGAAGCCAATTGAAGCAACATAGAGACACTAGCTGTGTGAATGGGGCCATCATGGATGTTCAGCCCCATAGAGCATTCACATGACTTTAGCTCCAGCTGTCGTCTGACTGCAAGTGTATGAGAGACCTCAAGCAGGAGCCACCCAGCTGAGCGCAGTCAACCAATAGACCCAGGATTGATAACAAATTGTTTTAAGCCATTAAATACTGGGTGTTTTGTAATGCAGCAGTAGATATCCAGAAAGGTAGCTCACGCTGTGCCCAAGAAGAATCAGGCAGTTCTGAAATTCAGCTAATATATGTTGATTTGGCTGAACTGGCTGTTGACAGCTGATATCTGTCTGCTTGATCAGCGTCTCTGTTGCCTCCAGTTATTAAATATCTTGAACGACACCCCAATCAGGGGGCTGCCAATGTGCTCTCTCAATAGCCTGTGCTGACCAATTAATATCCTACCTTTCAGCTGTGGCAAGTTACCCTACTTCTGAGACCTTCAGGTCTCTATGGTACCTAGCTCTGAGGGTTGCCAGGGTGGAATAAGACCATGTGTGGAACACCTAGCATGGTGTCTGCTGCAAGTGCTCCATGGGTGGAACCTTTCAGCTCTGAACATGTCACCTACCACTGAGCTCCCCATTCTGCAGACGCTCAGGAGTGCTTGTCAAAGGTAGCAAAATGGATGCTTGGTTTTGGTGCTCTGTTGTCTGCCCTTTTTCCAGAAGATGAACTCAGGTGAATTGCTTGGTAGGAGGCTCTGCCATAGCTACCCCAGGAATTCTCCTCCAGGATAGACAGCTGGGCTCATTTCCAAGATGGGGCCCCAGTGTGGTGCTGACTCCATGAACCACAGTGGAATTGGGCACCAGAGGCTGGGACAGTCTTGGGGATGCAATGCCCCTTGAGGATGAGGGAGCAGTGAGGACAGACCCAGGCACTCAGGGGTCTAGACATGGAGGGCTGTGGGGTCTGTCAACAACTATGCAGCCCTGCTTTGTGCCTGACTTGAGGCTGGCTGATTGGGCCCTGAGAGCAGTGCCATAGTCTCTGTCTCTGCTGACAGCCTCCTGGGTCCCCTGGCTGCATATACGAATCAAAGAACGTTGTTCTTAGATCTATGGTCTAGATCAAAAGCTGAGAAAACTGATCAAACAACATGTTCACTGCTCAAGCCTGGACTTCCTTCTAAGCCATTGCCATGGGAAGGGGGCTGCCCTCCCCACCACTGGAACATTGGAGCCCCATGGCCTGGAGTCAACCCTCAGTTCCACCATTCGTGAGCTGCATGCCCTGGGAAAGTTGCTTAATTTCTCTGTGCCTCAGTTTCCTCACCTCTAACATGGAGAAGATAATACTTCTGTCACAGGAGGGAAATGCATTTAACCTTTCTGAGCCTTAATTATTTATCTGCAAAACGGACGTGAGAACAGGCACGTGTCAGGACACTCTGATCTCCATGCAGGGCCTTGGAAAGCTGCTTTCACTTTTTGCTGTGGTCTAATGTTTCCCAGTTCATACTTTGGTAGATACCAGGCTCCTTAGAGGTGGGGGCCATGTCTTATTTATCCCTCCCTGTCTCCATTCTGCATCACTTGTTTACAAAGCTCTTTGTAATACTTCTTCATTTGATTGAGCCTGAGGTATTTATACATACACTGGCTAACCACAATATAAAAAGTTTGTTTCCTTGGACTAATTCCTTCTCCAAGCCTTACTTTACTGATTTATAAAATAGGGAGGATTGTACATTCTTGGATGGATTTTAATCCACACTCTAGAGAGTATGGGGAAGGCCCCAGACACCTCTTGCCACACAGTGGGCCCCAGTCAATGCCGGTTCTCCTCCTCTTAATGGCCTGGGAGCAAAACAACTGAACTGCCGTATTTGTACTTGACATATTTCCATGTGCCATGTTTCTTTTATCCCACTCTTCCTTGTAAGCAACTTAGTAGGACAGAAGACTTCCTAATTACTTGATTGACTACTGTTTCACTTTGTTTTGTTTTCTGGAACTTCCAGGAAAACTTCTGATGCACTCAGTACCCACTTCTGGTTCCATTTGCGACTGAAAAATAAACTGGGTGACCAGTGGCCTGTTAACCTGGTGGCTGGGCTTATAGCAGAGCAGCAATAAACAGCAGGGGGCCTTTCTGCTCAGCTCCCATCTTGATGCACGTGGACAGATTCAGAATTGGCGTGACTACAGTACATGGATAGGCTGAACCACAGCCAACCTAAGTCAGGCACTGGCTAGCGTCTTGCCCCTACCTTTAAGATTATTATTTTGAGGACAATCGCTGTTATTTGTGATAGAGTCCTATTCCTTCTATGGAGCAGCTGTGGGCCTTTGTTCCACTCGCACTGGTCATGTGACTCTGTCTAACCCCAGGGCATGGAGCCGTACCTGTTTACTCAGGACAGGTAGGTATGGAGCCTTTTCCCCTGGAGTGCCTGATTAGACCTCAGTGCTCAAGCTAGCAGGTACTGTCTAGGGACTTTTCATCAGGCAACATCAAGCCTTCTGTTGTTTCCTGGAACTTCAAGCTCATCAGAAGTGGTTGCATTCTGGGGAACCAGACAATGTCCCTGCTGTCTAGGGATGGATGCTTCAGGTCACCCAGGAGCTCCTTCCTCTTTCACTATATAAATCATAGATCTTGGACCTTGAGAAACTTTAGGCTGGACCTTAAGAAGCTTTTCCTCATTCTAAAGATGAAGAAGCTAAAACCCTGAAGGGCAAGTGACATATTCAAGGTCGTAGAGCTGGTCAGTGGTGGCTCTGTGACAGAATGACCCACCACCATTGAGCTATCATGGAAATCAACAAGTTGTTGCTAATGACATCCTCACCCATCCAGACTCTCCCTCCTTTAACCACTGAACCAGTTTCCATCACCACCTTCCCCCAAAAGACAAAGAGAGAGAGGCCCTCGGCACTCAGTTGATTTCAAGACACTCAGAGTAGCACGGTGATTCTGTTGCTGCCCAGTGAGTACGGTTTCTCTATGTCGTGTTATTAGAGGGATCACAGTAGAAAACAAAAGTCTCTGCCCATGTGTTATAGTGCAGGAAACCCCTTTCCTTCCCCTTTCATGCTGTGTCTCCATGCCAACGCCATCACTGAATCAAGTACATATGAATACATTCACAGAGGAGCTTTTTACTTCCTTGCCAATACTCTTTTAAAATAAATAAATAAATAAATAAATAAAGGCCAGTTGGTTTTATAAGGAATGACATAGTCCATCTCTTTAGTCATGCTGAGCCCTTTCTAGTTTGAACAAATTCCTCTCTGAGCTGACTCAGTCTATGTACTATATAGCCTATCTACTATAGGGAGGGAGACAAGAAGATTCAATTCTTGCCATTTTTGGTATAGAAAGGTCAGATTCATTTGCCAGCAGAGTAAAGAGTGGAATCAAATTTTCAGGTGGCAGGCTGTTGGTGAGGGTTCACACGCAAGCACAAACTGGGACGTGTATAACAAATGGCACAGGCAGCAGGGCGTAAGGTCAGAGTGATATCAAAAAAAGGGGCTGTACTCAGCCAGGTACCTAGGATGAGATGAGCCTGGATTATCTGACAAACAGGAGGAAAGTCTGAGGCCCATGTGCCATGAGGGTAGTGGGGAGGAGGGGATGAACTTGGAAAGATAGTCGGGGCCAGACTGTGCAGTCTTGATCCTCATGTATGTTTCTAAAGTATCACATGGACTATGAATGTGAGGGTGAGATCCATCAGTGAGCTCTTGCCATGGGCAGTGGCCTGATCAAGGGCCATGCCTGTGGAGATGGAGAGGAGATAGGATGGAGACCCAGGTTGAAAGTGGCCAGACCTCGCTGATGGGTGGGGTTACAGAGAGAGAAATCAAGGTTGAGTTCTAGGATTCCAGCATGTGCAGCTCAATGCATGGTGGTGACAATTATTGACATGGCACAGCTAAGAGATGAACAGGTTTGCAAGGAGAATGAAATAATCTTGTCTTTTAAAACCTCATAGCTCCATTTCAAACTGCATTCAGACTCCATGTAAACCCAAGAAGTGTTGTATGGGTTGCCATGGGAGACACAAATTTATATGTGTGTGTGTGTGTATACATATATACACACATACATGTATATGTCACGTACATACAAATGTACATTTATTTATTCAGAATCACACTTTAAATAGCTGTGCTAATATGTTAAAAATTAGTGTCTATTGTATTTTACGAAAGAGTTGGAGTACCATAAATATATATATTGTGTGTGTAATGCGTGCACTGAGATCTGAGCAAGGGGACACAAGTATCCTCCAGGGTTGGCCCTCTATAAAGAAGAGTAATGGGTCTTGCCCCAAACTAACTCTGAAAAACCAAAGGCACGAAGTCAAATGAATTCTCTCCTGGGCTTGTGTCCAGGAGACAATGAGAGGCCCACAAACAGTCAAACTACTGGTCCCATGAAAGCTTCCGATGCTAAAAAGCATTACGCTAACTGCCAAAAATACCCCTCTGCCTAATTTCTGTGGTCCACAGTACAGAGGAAAAGACAGCTGGAACAAGTTCAATAAGGGGAAAAAATAAATCCTCAGGCTTCTACCTTGTTGCATAAAACAGCAGCAATCACAATGCTAATGAAATAGCTGAAGAGGCAGGTTTCATGACTGCCTTTGGAATCCACTCACGGGCAAGCAGCAGGGAATCTTTCAGTATTCTCAGGATACATCATGAGAATCAGTAAAAAGCATCCAAACCAAAGTCCCAATAGTGACGGCCACGTGTAGACCTCATTTTCCTACATGCTTGGTGATTTCCAAGTAAAAGGACATGTCATCAAAAAATCTATTTGCAAATAGCTTCTGGGATTCTTGGGAGAAATGGTGAAGCATCTTAGGAAATAAGGATGGGTTAAGGGCACCAAAGGTAAAGAGACGGGAAGGTAAAGAGATGGGAAAATGGGCACCAACCTGTGTCCCCAGCTTATGGTGAGTGGGAGGTTTGATGGCTGACAGTTTATTACAAATGTTCCCTAAACCAGCACTTGGAGATCTGGTTCCAAATTCCTCAATAAGTTGTTCAAACTGAAAGGGCAAGTTATCTTTGGGACCCTTGAGTTTCTTTAAACTGTGAGAACAAAGAAGCACCAGAAATGGGAACAGCTTGGGAGAATTTTCAGGAGCCTTTAAAGAGGACAAAAAAGGATTTAGAATATCGGGGAAACAAAGGGGTCTTAAAGAGCTTGGACTCCTGGGCCCTTACTAGGTGGCATCTTGGAGCCGGGGACAAACAGGACTGCTTACTTTCTAGTAGCTGCCTCTCAGGCTGAATGGGGTTAGAAAACCAGAGCCACATTTACAAACCTCACTCCAGCCACCCTTAGTTGGTGACATGTTTGGGTACCTTTCATATGTGGGATGCTGAATTTGGCTGCTGAAATAATATCTCAGTAGATAGAGACCAATCCTTCAGGGAAAGAATTTAATTCAATAAAAGTTGGAGAACATTGTGATCCTCAGTAATGATGATGTTTGTTTAGACGCTCTGTCTTTGTGCAAACTTTCAGGAAGGGCTCTGAGTCACTGTTAAACTGTGAAATGCACATGTTTTTGCAGGGCAGGGTCTCTGCTGTCCCTGGATCTTTGCAATGCCCAAGCTATCTGGACCTCTTGGAGAGAAAAGGCATGCCACTGGCATAAGAGAGTTGTGTGTTCTTACTTCAACTTGCTCTCTCTTGCCTCATGAGCAGGGGTTTCCTGAGTATTTAACTTAGTCCACGTCTCTTAAGGAAGGTCTGGCCCCCTAAAGTTCATCTTGTTATACTTAGGACTGATGAAACCCCCAGACCCTTATGAAACCACAGTTAAATCACTCACTTACCAGCTTAGCGGACAGACCCTATACTCAGCCACCAAGATCTTAAGCACACTTCATTCATTCATTTACCCTCACACTACATATTCAGTGAGTACTTCTTCCATACAAGGTGCCATGCTGGGTATGATGGGGACATAAAGATAACTAAGGCATGGTCCCAGGTCTCCAACATCATTCTGGGAAGAGGGGAAGGACACATTACAGGAGAGCAACAAAGGAAAGCAGGAATTTAGAGTAGAGGGAGATCTGTGCTAGTGTAAAGTCCCACTCTTCCTTATAGGACATAAAAGAAAGCTTCAAGGAGGCAGTGACCTCTAGCTGGACTTTGTAGTTGGATTTCGGGGAGACCAAAGGTTTTGGGGCCTAGGCAGGAACTGGGAATAGGAAGGCCCTCGGATTTCTTGGTGGGTGATGAATAATCAATTTTTGCTAGACCATGATACATGGGGTTTATGAGAAGAGAAAAGCAAGACTGCAAAAATAGTTGTCACATGGATTATGGGGTTACTGAAATAACAATAACGACAATGGCCAACAATTACTGAGTCCTTACTAAATGCCCTGCTGTGCTCAAAGCATTTGGCATGGATTGATTAATTCTCATGCAGAGAGCCCTGTGAAGTAGATACTGTCATTATCCTCATTTTATAGAAAAACCAAGATACAGAGAAGGAAAATAACTTATACTCTTACTTTAGGTAGTATGTACCTAAAAAGCGGCGAGGCTAGGGTTTGAACCCAGGAAGTCTAACTCTAAAAACCCACTCTCCTCACTATGCCGTGTGAACCCTCTGATAGTGGGGGAGAAGGAGGAAAGGTAGTTCCGAGCAAAGTTGCGACCTGGACGTTGCTCTCAAGAGGTTGATCTGGTGTTGGTAGAGCTAAATTTTGATTGAAAGAGAATAGACTGAATCCAAGCAGGTCAATTAGTCAAAAAGTGACCATAGTCTGATCCAGTATAGAAGAGATGAAGATAATATGAGAGCTAACATTTCCTTGTGCTTATTGCGAGCGGGGCACTGGATTAAACACGTTACACACTTTATTGTCTTTATCTCCGTGAGGTAGATGCTAGCCTCATCCATATACACAGATGGAGACATTGAGGTCCAGAATATTAGGGATCACACAGGCAGTAAATGGCATAGCCAGGGCTTGCACTCTTGACCTCCACACTAATCCTGGGAAGTGGTGGGAGGGCCAACAGGACTTGTGAAGTCCAAAATCAGAGCCAGCACTGGCGGAAATGCACTGAAGAGAACAAGTGTGCTTTGGGACCAGTCAAGATGCTTGCTCTTCATGGCTCAG
This sequence comes from Papio anubis, assembly GCF_008728515.1. Classification (NCBI taxonomy): domain Eukaryota; kingdom Metazoa; phylum Chordata; class Mammalia; order Primates; family Cercopithecidae; genus Papio; species Papio anubis. Next base: position 38,884,857 of record NC_044991.1, read on the forward strand.
CGGGTAGGAAGGGAAACATGCAGGCTGAATAGAAAGAAAAGCTGTCAGGGAGAGGGGCAACAGGGTGACACAGGACACCTGCGGAGGGCGTGACCATTCCAGGTGGAATGTCGAAGCTGGGTAGCTGGATGAGAGGCAGGGCATCCTCTCCCACTCCCCTACCTCCAAGTTGATTCAGAAGAACTGCAGAAACTCAAGGAGAATCTGCCAGAGCCACCTGCCTCAGGAGACTCCCAGAGGACCCTCATGCGGCATCCGAATCTTCACTGCACAGCCGTGCCTGTGGGATGTGGGGTTGGGGAGAAGACTTAGGGGGAGTGTGCAGGCCAAGAGCTTCAGCTGAAGCCCAGAGGTGGGCACAGGTGCAAGTCTACCCCTCTTTTCGTGGCCCAGCTGGGTGGGACCTGGTGTGTGTTGTCACAGGCACTGTTGGTGCCCATCCTCGTCCTCGGCCACTCACTTTCTGAGTATGCTAACCCCACGACGTCCATTTGTGCAAGGGCTTTGGTGGGGCCGACTGGAAATGCTATGAGTCTGGGACCCGCAGGTAGCCCTGGATGGGAGCTGGTGGATAAATGCCCCTCCTCCCCTGCCCTGCCTGGGATCTTCAGCTGTGGATGTTCTCCATGACCTGCCAGTTCCCAAGTAGGATGAAGCTCCAGCCTCCTTCTCCCCAGCGGTCGCTGGCTCTCCCACAGACCCTCGGGGCTGCCTTCCTTCTCTGCCTCACGCCCCATAGTGGGCTTCCTGGGACCACCCTCCAAACGAAGTCCCTGCCCTGGCCTCCTTGTCTGAGGGTTGGCTTCCGGGGGAGTCAGCCTGAGACAGCTGTCTTGGCTCCCATAGCTCTTCTGGTGTGGGTCCTCAGGAGGAAGTGACTCTCAAGACACTGACTACAGAACATACTGCATATCCAGGTTCCTGGGACAGGGCAGCTTCTCTGCTATAAGATCAGGATTCTTGTTAAGCTTCAAACCCCTATCTGGAGTCTCTACTATATAAGGGGGGCTGGCTCAAGAGAGAAAGAGGAAGGATGGTATAAAAACAAAGCTCCCACTTTGTTTATGCTGAAGTCTCAAGTCATGATAAGCAGCAGGTCTTGTTCTGCAGTTTTCCCAGGTACAAAATTGTCAGAAAACTATTGACAAAGAGACAAAACCATTGAACACCAACATGGAGTCTGTCCTGATAAATTAGAGCAATTGGTTGGCTATTTTATCCAGATCGATTTGCTGAATATTTGCTAAGACCAGTTCTTTAAGTTATGACATATGATCATTCCAAATAGTAGTACCTCATTATTTACTTAGCTTTTGTACTTAATGTTTTTCAGAGGAAAAAGATACTCCTGTAAATTGTAGATATAGTCAACACATAACTGTGTTATGTAGATCTGTGACTGCTGCAACGTCAGCCTAGAAGAATAAATAAATAAAGCTTATTTACTGTAAAAATAAATATATACAAAGGAAATACATGAAGTGGGGGACAGGTGGATCGAGTAATAAACAAATAAGATGAAGAGGAGCATACAGCAGGCTGCATGTATCTAATCTCCACATGTAAACATTTGGTATCTAAGCAATGTGCATAAGTTCTCTATTGCAGGGCAGGGATGAGCTAAAACACAAAATTATGTCTCCCCTACCACCATTTGGCGCCACCATAAAATCAAATTGGAAACTGTCTACTTCAAAGCTCATTCCCCAAACATCTTTCTATCTTGCCCAGGCTCAAGACATTAACCAAACTGGTTGCAAATCAACCAGGATTGTTGATGTCCTGATTCTGTATGTCCTGAAGTCTTCGTGGGTTTTGCATAATAATAATGGTAGGTGACATCTATGGAGGCTGTGCCTCAGAAGCAGCTCCATTTCAGTGCATGTCATTTAATTTGGACCCCAGGAAGTTCCAGGAGAGGAGCAGGGAAGTGAGTCAGGGCAGGAAGAGCAGCTAATAAAGGCGTGTTACCAAGTGGGGCACTGGGGCAGGCAGGGAGGGCTTATTCCTTTGGGGGTACTTTGGGGGGCAGGCTAGAACATGCGTTTCCATTAGCCCAGCTGAAGCAAGAGGGAACAGGCATTTATCCACCACCAATCCCCTGTCTGTCTGAGGCCTTCTACTGGGGGATGCTGATTTCCTGGCACTTCTTGCCTGTCTAGTATTCAGGTAGAATAGGATACGGGGGTCCAGAAAATGCCCAGAGTTGCAGGGCTGGAGCTTGAAAGTTGGGTGGGCATGCACAGGTAGCAAGAACTAAGAGGGGGGACAGGTAGGGTACGGTCTACTAAGTGCCAGACACTCTGCCAAGAGCTTCATCCACCTGTTTTCAGGTGTTCCTCAAGGCAGCCTGATGAGGTGGGTGCTGTGTTTATCTCCAGTGACAGATGAGGAAACTGAGGCTCAGGAAGGCAAAACAGCTTTCCCATGGCTACACGTTAAAGTGGAAAATTCAGGACTACAACTCATGGGTTTCACTGCAAGGGCATATGCTCTAAACCGTCATGCTTTATATCCAGCTCAGGTCCTAGGGTATCAACCCACCAGCAAGCCGTGGGGCCTGTGGGGCTGAATGATTAGACCCGGGCCTTCTGAATTAAGTCTCATGACCAAGGGGATGAGGCAGTGATTTAAATCACTGATGTATGGAAACATAATTTACTCTCTTTGTGCTAATCCTCTCTGGACACCAGTTTTAGCTTTGTGTTGACACTGACAAATTAAGGACATGCTCAGCACTTTTCCAAGAGTAAACAGCAAATTCCACAAGCTATTCTAATGATTTTTCTCTTCCAGAATAAAATCCCTTAACTAAATACGTCTGCCCTAAAAGTGAGTTGTTGCTGGGACCTTTCTGACCAGATCATGTAGGTCCCCTGAAATTTTAAAACCCCCTGGTTTAAATGTACTCCTATTTTATTTTTAATGCTATGGTAAATGAATTTGTTTTCTCAATTTCTTTTGAAGATAGTTTGTTTTTAGTGTACAGAAATGCTACCGATTTTTGTATGTTGATTTTGTACCCTGCAACTTTATACTGAATTTGTTCATCAGTTCTGTCTATTGGCAGCATTTTTAAGGGTTTCCACATACAAGATCATGTCATTAGTAGACAATTTCACTTCCCTTTCCTATTTTATAGTTAATAATAAAATGTTTTTCAAAACTGCTAAAAGAGATTTTAAATGTTTTCATCACAAGTAAATAAGAATGTGAGGTGATAAATATATTAATTAGCCTGATTTGCTTATTCTACAATGTAACTGCAACATCACATTATACCCCCAAAATATATATGATTATTGCTTTTCAGTAAAAAACAAAAACAAACAAACAAACAAAAAAACAAACAAAAAAAACACTGCAGGAGCAGCCTCTCCTGGAGCCCTGGGCACGGCGGGAATACCAGTTGCAGAGAGGCCTCCTGAGCCACCCCGTCCTGTTGCTCACAAGGAGGGCAGCTGCATCTGAAAGGATTGGGCTCTGGCCCTGTGACAGGAGGTGCTTTGTGGTGGGGCTGGCAACCACAGCTGAGCTGCCTTTGGTGGCGTTTGCGGGGGAAGAGATGGTGAAGATCGAAAACCGAAACACTGACTGAGCACCTACCATGCGTTCCCACTTTACTGATGTGGATATTGAGGTCAGGAGAAGTTCTGGGACTTGTTCCAAAGCAGGAAGCTGGTTGGTCATATACATGTTTTTCTGACTCTTAACTTGGGTGTCTTTCCTCCTTACCAGAACATCTCATGCTACCCTTGTTTTGGTAAGCCCGCTGGCCTGGCAGTGCCTTCTATACATCCTGCTTGTTTGGATGGCTAAAGCCAGGCCAGCCCTTGAGAGGACTGAGTAAAGCAGCAGTGTCTCTTTGCTGACAACCTTTTCTCCAGCCACCTCTGCTTCTTGATTTCAAGTTGATGACATAAACGAGGAAGGGAAGATGCTGAATTAGAATTCATTGCTAGGCCTTCTAGGGTGATTCCTAGCCACACGTGGCTATCTACACTTACGTTAATTAAAAAAAAAAAGTTAGCTCCTCATTCACACTAGCCACATTTCAAGTGCTCAACAGCTCCTATGGCCAGTGGCTACCATGTTAAAAGCACAGATCTAGACTATTGGACAGCTGGGGAAGGTCTGATAGACAATGATGGAAAAGTTGAGTCTTAGGGCCAAAAAAGTGAAAAGACATCCTTGAAAGACCAAAAAAAAAATATCCCTGGGAGTGAGGTGGAAAGTGAGCTAAATATACAAAATGCTGGAGGAGATGGCGGCTGGGGATGGGGCCTTCTGCACCTCCTGCTGGGACCCTGGTCTTCTATCCCCTAAGAACTGGCTATTGCATCATTATTCTCTGGCTCTGAACAAAAGCAATCTGGGCCTGGGAAAGTGCATCCAGGGAAATCATTCTTTCAGCTATTAAAATTAAACAGCAGAAATAACTGGAAGGACTTCAGACCCCAGGAAACGACATCCATTTGGTGAGGCTCCTTCCAGAAAGAAGAGCTTCCTGCCCCTCTCCTCCCCCTAGGCCTGAAAGAGGAGCAGTTGGCTGGGAGGAAGAGACCCCTTTCCACTTGGAACCTGGACTCTCCCAGGAGGTGTCCCAGCCTCAGGCTCCTTCAAGAACACATCCACATCAGTCTCCACCCTTGCTGAGGAGGGGAGGGTGGAGTTGTGGACCTGAGACTCCTCTCCCTCCAGGCCTCCTAAGGAAACCTGTGTGATTCAGTCACGCTGATTGGTTAAGACCTGAACCAGGGGGAGTCAACCCATAGGGGACAGTCACCCCATGGCCAGGCAGAAAAAGTATGAGCTGGGCCAATAATTAGAGACTTCTGGGGACTATAAAATTAGGAAACTGACCAGTGCAGGGAGGTACTGAAGAAGCAGGGCAGGTGCACAAAAGATGACACCAGCTAGAGCCAGGGCCAGAGTGGAGGCAGAGATACACTTCTTCTGAGAGAACAGGGATTGTGTGGGGAGGGAGGGAGGCAAGGAGGGAAGGAGGGAAGGAGGGAAGGAGGGAAGGAGAGCATGGTCCAGGTCACCGAGGTACTCTGCTGGGCTAGGAATACCACGAAATCCAGAAATAGACAATGGACCTGAAAACCACAAAGCCAGAGGGAGGAGAAGATGTGACTAGCCTCCCTCCTTCCCTAATACTCCAATTACTTTCATCACTTCTGTACCAAAGGCCGCCCTCCAATGCTAATCAGCTTCCTCTGCAGTTTTGGGGAGCAAGGAGGTCACCATGGGATCATGAGACAGAAAGCACATTCTTAAGTTTAAAAGCTGATCTAGGAATAAGAGAGAATTTGGATGTAAGTTCATAAATGAGATTCCCCAATTCCCAGACCAGATAAAACTCCCTGGGTCCAGGGGCGGAAGAAAGAAGTGTGGACAGGTGTTGAGGTGGGGGACAGGGGAGACCACCAATCTTGAGATCATGCCCTGGACACCCTCACCATGGGGACACCAAAAGGAGTGATGTTAACGGTCCTCTTCCTCATTGTTGGAGAATCTCCACTTGTAGGGAGCGCCAGCTTGAGGGCTCAGCTCAGCACAAGAATCCTGCTTGGATTCTTGGATTCCGGAATGACCTGCGCTGTATAGAGCCTATCTCCTTTAATACACACGAGCCCCTAATGGGCACTGGACACAGGAGTGTGAAGATGGAGATGTGTACAAGGGAGTCCCTACCACTAAACAGAAGGGGCCTAAGGCAGATGACCAGGGACCTCCCACGTGGCCAGAACATCCCTTTTGCTGCTCTGAGCAGCCTGAGGAGGTCCAGATGGCAGCAACCCCAACAGCTCAGTGGAGGGAAACGTCCCTTCTGCCTGAATTCCCAAGTTTCCTATGGGACATCTCGGGGCATGCCTAGGATTTAGAAACTGAAGATGCACATCAAAAATATTCTCCTTGATATGTCTTTCCCCAGCACATCTATGACAGGTCTGGGTTGCTGGACTAATTAGCAGCCCTCCTACCAAACAGACTCACTTAACAACAGCTTGCCTTGCTATGGGATACAGAATCATTTTCAAATGTGTGACACCTTCTACTCTCATACACACAGGCATGTAGAAATACCTGCCTGCCAGAAGAGAGGAACGACATTAAAAATCGGAAAGCAAGGCTCAAAGCTTAGGAAGAAGACTTCTGAAAGCTGGCAGGGCATGCAGAGAGTATTTATTCCTGCTGTGGAGTTTGATCTCTTAAAAGATAGACAGCCACCCACACCAACTTCAAGAAAGAATTCCAAATATTGATTATTTAAAACCTCTTACTGGAAGGGAAATGTGTAGCTTGGCTTATCATCTCCAAGATTCAGCTATTTGTGTCATGGGGATAATGAGCAAAATTTCACAAGATCTTGATAAATCACAAACAAACTACAATTCTAGAAAATCATTCACAGCCTTCTTCCTTTACTTGGGGCAGGCTCGATGAATCTATAGGACGCAAATTTCCTCACAGACAGGAAATCCTGCTTTTAGTGTTTCAATGTTATAAGAGATCAGATATAAAGCGAGTTCTAAGACAAGTGTTTTCTTGGGGTTATCTTTTGTTGAAAAAGTTGTCAAGATCATGAATTTCCCCGCTACATGACAAACAGCCAGAAGGAACAGAAACCTTTTTAAAAAGTGCACTCTCAGGCTCAGGATTTTTGAAATACACAAAACATGAAAGATCCAAGGGAACATTCAGAAAGTTGAACGATTCAGCTGTTCGATTCTACAAAACACACACAAAACAGGGAAGTATCTACGAGGAGAAAAAAAAAAAAGAATGCAAGCGTTGTCATTCAAGGTTTAAAAGAGTGTATCAAAGGGTCAGAACCATCTGTGTCCCCAGAGCTCTACCCAAACTGAGACTGAAGGCTGCAAGCCTCAGGACCAAAGCAAACTCATGGGACCCAAGTGAAAAGGGGCAGGTTGAGTGTAGGTGCCAATGCTGAGTGTGATCAGGTTTCAGATCAAACTGGAGCAGCAAGGACTAGGCCCTCTGCTCCGGATCCATGACTAAGAGCAGTGAACCCCAGGAAAAGGCAGCCCTATGGCTTTCTCTCAGGGAAAGCCTGGGGTGGCAGGATACCCCGCGGGGACCCTCCAGCAGAAGGCCATCACTCCCCTGCCTGGATAAGGCAGTCCCAGCTCTTCAGGAGCCTAGAAACAGTCTCCTGGGGATGTTCTGTCCTCCACATTCCCTCCTGGATATTCCCCAGGGCCCCTGGGACTCTGGGATCACCTGCCCAAACGGCTCTGAGCCTTTTTCTATGTCCTGCCTGGGTCTTTATCAACTGACTGTAGGGCAGATGACTCTGGGTCACTTCTGGTGAAGCCTGAGCTAATGCAGCACTAACCCTAGGCAAGGAGGGACGATGAGGTCAATAATCTCCCACCACTCCAACGCAGCAGCTAAATCACGTGTGGTGCCTCCCATGTGAGATCCCGCTGGTCTCTCCACGCTACATTCGCTCACTCTCCACCACCCACACCCTTGGTTTGTGCTCTCTCTAGACTCCCTGACTCTCACCTCTCTGTGTATCTGACCATGAGGTTTCCCATTCCTGTGTGGAGTCCCTTTTCTCCATGCTCCTTTGGAATCTGCCTGCCCACTCTTCAAGAACAGCACCACCCGACCTTGCTGACACTGAGGTGCCTCCTCTAAGCTCCCACAGCACAGCAGGCTGTATAGACCCTTGTCAGCATTTAGTGCATGGCAGGTGCCGATCATAAGTGGTTCTCTTCACAGGACAGCAGGTTCCTTCAGAGCGAGGCCATGTCCTGAGCATCTAGAAGGACTCAGCCCAGCACTACTCTGCAGGGGCTCAAGAAATGCTTTCTAGATGGCCAAGTGCAGGAAGTCTGTATTTCGCTTCTTGCAGCTTTGACCCATGCATTCATTTGTTTCCTGCTGGCCAGTCAAATGCCAGATGTTACTCTTCCAGCAGTCCTCACATCCAGTGATGTTTGTTTAACAGTTTCTGAGTATCCTAAATGTGCCGCACAACATGGAAGGTAAAGGGGATAGAAGGAATAATTTACTCTTGCCCTGAACAAAAAGTGACTGTGCAACTCCAGGCATTCAATGACTGGACACAGTACGAAGGGGCTTCTTTCTTGGGGCTTACATTCTGGTGGTGGGGGCTTATGTTCTAGTGGATAGGATAACAAGATTTGGTCTTGGGCCTTGGGGATGGCACCAGCAGGTCCACCCTAACATTTGTCTCTGCCCTGCTGCTCTGCCCACTTGGCCTCACACTGGACTACAGTCATGTATGTTGTGTGTTGAAGCTTGCCCCACTTGGGTCTCTTCCCTCCAAGAGGTGGAGCCAGGGAGGAGACGTGCACAGGCCTTGGCAGCAGGCTCACGGCTATTTGGGTGGAGAATTCTGGGCTTCTGTGTGCTTGGAACATAATCTTGAAGGGGTGGGCACTGGTCTTGGTCCATGAACTCCTTGCCCTGTGGATTCTAAAGTGTAGAGCCCAGGACAGGGGCTAACAGTGGCACTGGATTCCAGTGATTACAAAGTGCTAGCCTGTAGGCTCATGCCCACTCTTAGGGAAGTGTTTAAGGAGGATAGTATGCATTTGTGCCCAAGTTGCCTTTATGCCAGCCTGGAAATGTACTACCACAGACAGCAGAAACCTTCCTGGGTATCCTGGGCTCATGAAGAGCAAGAAAAATGAACCTCCTCCACCTCCAGTTGATGACTCAGTGAGTCCAGAGGGGAGAGGGAGGTGGGGAGAAAGAGCCATGCAGCTACAGGCGACAACATCTCTTCAGGAGGCCGAAAGCACGCAGTGTTTGGGTCCAGAGTGGAAATCTCATATCTCAGATGTCAAAGCATCAGGATGCTAATGTCTGCCAGAGATTTCTGGATCCAACTCAGTCCTGGGGCTCCTCAGCCTTGTGACAGGGTAGCCTCCTTGGTGCCGAAGGTGACATCCATATTAATGGCTCAGTGCACGCAACTTCCCTGAAAGGCAGGGCGGGCTGGGCGGTTGCAAAGGCTCTCCTTACTCATTTGGTACTTTTAGAGAATGTCCTTGTAGAAAAGAGACTTTTCATGCTCCCTTTTTGGGGAGTGGGAGACCAGTTGAAGAGTTGATTGATTTTACCCAGAAAAGGAGTCAAGATGGAGGTGGCCTGTGAGTCTTAAGAGGTCAAGTGTCCTCCCGGAAGTGACACATAAAGCAAGGCCAGCAGAAGAGGGCTTCAAGCCCATGTCTTCTCTGACTCCAGAGCCCAGGCTGTGCCTGCTGACCTGCTCCAGCTGTGGGTTGAAAGCAAGGTCTCTGACCCCTCCGTTGAATCACAGTGGGCTGTGACTGTAATGGTGGAAATCACACCGTGGGACTTCAAGGTTCAGTCACCCTCCCTTTCTGAGCTCTCTGGACTGCCTGAGGCTGCCACACTGTAGAGGTCACTGTAGGTGTTCTTCTCAATAGCCACAGCTGAGCCAGTCCCTCAGCCATCCCACTCCACATACCAGGCATGGGAGGGAGAAATCCTTTAGGACCAGTGGCCCAGCCATGGCTATGGGAGTCGGTCCATCTGAGGCCCTGGATTCCGTGGAGCAGCATTCCCACCCTGCTCCTTCTGAGCACTCACCACAAACAACCCAAAGCAAAACGACACAGTGACGGGGCATGCCGCTATACGTGGGGAGTTCGCTCCACAGCAGTAAATAACTAGAATGGAATTCAGGGGAGAGGAAATTCTGGGGGAGAGGGAACGCCACAGAGATGGGGGAGCAGTAATGTACCTAGTCCAGAACGTGGCTCAGAGATTTCTTGTTGGACAGCTGTCCACTCCTTAGACATTGTCACATGCAAGCCTTCCCCCAAACCCTCCAAATGGGGACAAGAGGACCACAGACTTTAGAGCCACTGGCTCTGTGGCAGAAGATGCTAGGGCAGTGGTGGACAGTAAGAGGCCAGATGGGAAGAGAACAAGCTTTTCTTGTTCGCCTTCTATGTGTCAGACATGGTGCCAGTTGACATTACATAGAATCCACTCAGTGGGCAAATGTTCTGTCCCTACCACGTGCCAAGAAGGGGTCTGGGAATGAAGTCGTGTACAAAACCAAGTCCCTGTTCTCAGGGGCTTACGTGTGAGTGAGGGTGAAAAGTGAAAAGCAAATAACTATGCAATGGCAGGTAGCATGGAGGAAAACAAAGCAGGGTAAGAGGAAATACGGCGGCATTTCAGAAAGGCTGGTTAGGAAAGGGCTCCCCCAAGAGGGTGGTGTTTGAGCAGAGAGTAGGGTTAAGTTATGGAGAGTGGGGTTGCTTGACTTTAGAGCCCACACTCTGGGCACTAACATGAAGGGAAAGTGCATAACAGATGGCTCCACCTTCGAAAGCTGCAGTCTTTCGTCTCCATTTGGTGATGGCCCCCTATAGGGCTCGGAGGACCCCCACCAGGCGTGTAAACAGGAGGGCAGAGAGACTCCACTGGGGGCCTCAGGTGCCTCACCCCACACCCCTAGGCCTGGCCTATGGACCCTCTGGGCAGAGGCACAGAGGGGTACTTACACAGAGCACATGGAGGACCACCGCGCCTTGTCTTCTATCCTCGTTGGTGAAGATGTCATTGGGGAATTCATGCAGGGCTAAAGAACAGAGAAAGAAAATCGTCTCAGCACAGGTGACCACATTTTCAGTGCTGTAGGTCTGGGACAGCATTACCAGCCCCTTTTTAGAGTCTTGGTTTTAACATGGGGTCCATGAACTTGGATGAGAAAAAAACCCTACATCTTTAGGTTCACAAAACCAACCAGAATTGAGTGTTTCCTTCAGATAAGAACGTGGGCAACCAACCACAGTAGTGTTAGCAGAACCTGGGAGTCGGCCCCCACAGATATTTTCATAACATGTCATACCATCATATTTGTGCAGTTCTCACCCACTGCTTCAATCTTATGGTGGTTGTTAGGTCACCACCTGCGACTTAAAAGTGTTAATGAGGAAGCACGTGAACTACTATGTTGAAAATTTGTTTTCGAATATTTTGACAGCTTCATTTCCACACAGTCAGTCTCCATGTGTAACCTTATGTACTTTGCTGCATGCACTCATTGAAAACTGCTTTTCTGAGCAGGGGCTGTAGGCTTCACTGGATCATCAAAGGGGTCTGTGGCTCAGACAGATTTGAGGCCCCTGCTCTAAGTGGGTCTTCATTTTGCTCCTTTTCCACTTTGCCTGACCTGGCTTAGCGTGTGGGCCCCGTGTGCTATTAGAACAACCCCCTCCCTGCTCCCTCCCACTGCTTCCCTTTCTAAGTTGACCTCCATTTGTGGCTGGACTGGAATGCCAACCACAGGGATGTTCATGCCTTCTCAATGTTCTAAAACTTCTCTGCCATGAGATGAAAACCGGAGTCTGTGAACTGACCAAGAAGGTCCTCCACCACTAACCGGGCCTCCTGTCCCTTCCTCTGATAAAATCCAATCAACCTTCTGGGCTAGGTTCTCACATCTCCTCTCCTTTATGAAGCCTCCTGTGGTCCCTCAGATAGGAATCCATGGCTCGTTTGCTGGAGGATGTGCCCATCAGGCGTGGTAGGAGCAGCACACACTACCCCCACCCACAGCCCCACATGGGCAGACATCACTGGCTGTCTTTTCCTCTGAGCCTGATGAGGTCTCCAAGTCTTTCTCTAGTGAGTTCTTAGAGAAACCACCACCATTTGATGGGGAGGATGTGCTAGATGATAATTGTTCGCCTCTTGTCTTATTTTGGATTCCCCTAAAAGCAGACCCTCCGACAAGGATGTGGAGCTTTGTGGTTTATCTGGGAGGTGACTCCAGGATGCACTGTGCATGAGAGAGGCAGTGCAGCCAGGAAGGGGAGAAGAGACAAAGACAGTGGTGCTAAGGAGTGAGTGGATGACCTCTGAGACACCCAGGCCCAATTCTGCTGGTGACCCCTGGCTTGCCCAGAGGATTTGTGCAAGACACAAGCCATCGGTCACTGCTCAAAAAGGCTCTGCTCTCTGCATCCAAGGCAGCATTGCTTAAGGCACTGTGCAGGTCTTGGGTTGGAGCCACATGAGGTGTTTGGGCCAAAGAGTACATTTAGTATATAAAGCAAGGCTCACCTTCCAATGTACAGCAAGCGGCGGAGAGTTGAAAATACTACATTATATACTTGAAACTTGCAAAGAGGGTGGATCTAAATCTTGTCACCACACACACACAAACACACACACACATAAATGGTAACTATGTAGAGGTAATGGATATATTAATGAACTGAAATGCGGTTAACATTTCACAATGCATCTGCATATCAAAAGCTGGAGTTGTATACCTTAAGCATATACAATTTTTATATGTCAATAATATCTCAATAAAGTTGTTTTTTGTTTTTAAAAAGCAAGATCCACCTATATGTCCAGCTAATCACACTCTCTAGTTTTGTATGGTCCTTTAAACATAAAAAAGGAGACAAGAAAACACAGGAATGTCATGATTACGCAAGGATTTTTCTAAGCGGAAGTTGCTCTAAACAGGCTGCATGGCGCCTCTCTGACCAATGAATAAATAAACTGGGAGAAGCCTGGAGGAGTTTCCCTTGGGGAACAAAATGAAGCTACGATCTGGAAATTAATGTGAGGGGCAGAGGGATGACAACAGTGAGCATTTATTTAGCACCTGCTTCCGGCAAGCCCTGTACCTTGCACTTTGCCCCTGTGATCCCATTTCATCCTCACAAACAGGTTATTATTCCAATTCTGTAGGTGAGGAACCCAAGGGGAAGACAGATGGGACAACATGCTTGGGTTCCATGGCTGGAAAGTGGGAATAGGGCTGCACACCCGGCAAACCCAGGGCTGGGGACGCCCCTCACACATGCCACCCCCCTCCTGCATGGATCTGCAATTTCATTCTGCCCTCTGACCTCTTCCTTCCATGACCTCCTCCCAAAGGATTTGATCTGATCTACATTCAGCTGCCACACTCCTGGAGGGGAAGCAATGGGCTTTTTTTTTTTCTTTGCATTTTTCAGTGTAGCTGCCACAGGGCGTTTTGGCACTCGCCAGTCCTAGGGTTCAAAGGTCACCTCTCCTATTGTTCTCCTAGTCCCAGAGCTGGAAGCTAGAGATGGGATGCTGAGTTAATTTATCAATCACAACAGCCATCACCCATGGGAAACAAGCCAGTCATATGCCCTGGGGCAGTGCCAAGCAAAAGAATCACACGTGGAAACCGCTTGAGGTTCCCAATCATCAATGAGGGGTAGAGGGGGTACAGGTATGTGGCATCCAGTTACCTCTTTACTTCCTGCCTCACAAGCTTCCTCCGTGATCAATAACAAGGGACGGAGGAAGCACAGGAAGGAAGTGAAAGACACCCCATGAGCATCATCTGCATCTGCACTGGGTTCTCTCAGCCCAGCTCCGTTCTCCTGCCTCACTGCCACCCCATGCATGAGGCCACCAAGGGCCAGGGAGCGCACCTGTTCCACCAAGGGCACCACGTCAGTAAGTGACAGGCTCGGGTTCTGAATCCAGGCATTCTGATTTTCAGTTCTCCATAACATGAACATCAATTGGCTGAATGAAGCAACATGGATACACAGATCCCACTGGGCCTGGCTCTCTGGTGGAGGTGGTTTCTTGTCAGGGGTCTCCATGCCAGCCCACATGGTGGCCCCAGCTGGGCCCCTGGGGAAGACACACTGGAGGCTTAGCCCTGGATGGGGCAGGACCCAAAGAGCCCCGTGCTGGCTCAGGGCAGTCCACCTAGAAGCTGCCCAAAGTTCTGGCCGGGCAGGGGTGAGCCAAAGAGAAACCACAGGAGCTTCTTCAGGGTCCTCCTTCCTTGGAGGCTCAGCAACCCTCTCTTCCCTCCCTTCAGGGAGTCGGCAGCTTACCAGTGACCTGATCTTGGTCTGCTCTCCAGGGCCTGCTCTCTGATCCATGCCCAGTTGGGAGCTCCTCTATCAAAAGTGCGCCCCCCGTCAGCAGTCACAGCTGGCCATGAGGAAGTGTGTGAAAATTCTCCATGGGGCAATGAGAGCCTCCAGTCTGGCACAGCCAGTGGCAGAGCCTGTGAATGGAGCGGCCGGCACTGTGGGCCTCCTCACTGAGTTGAATGTGGGTGGAAGGGTGGGGAAGGCAGAGGACAGTCAGTCTAAGGGTATTGAATCACCGTTCTTCAAGAACAATAAAAAGTCTTATTTGGTGGCCAATAGCAATGTGGAAAGAATGACTAGGTTAAATACTCACCTAACAAACTTCACCTGACATCCAACCACTCTGACTACTTTTTCATTACAGCTCCTCTCAGGAAACACGTATCAGGAAAATCACGAAATTAGAAAAATGGTTTCAAAGGACTCATTCACAACTTACAAAGAATACTACATGTATTTTATTTTCCCTTTTATACATGCATTATCGTTTGAAAAAAAAGTCACAAGGAGAGATTTCATCTAAAAATTGAGCTAAGCCTTCTTCTCCAGCCCTGCAAGAAGTGAGTCTTCCCTCATAGGTTTCAAATGTCCGTGCCTTAGACTGGGGCCCTCAAGAGCAGACCCTGAGAGAAAGATTTGAATGACAGCAGTTTGTTTGGGAGGTGATCCCAGGAAGCATCGGGAGCAGGGTGAAGAGATGAGGCAGGGAGGGGAAGGGGCTGGCAGAGTGGCCTCAAGCTTGCTGGGAGACAGAGGGAAGCAGGTCTCAGAGTTGTCTACTGCCGGGTCAGCAGTAGGGTGGGGGGCTCCGTCCACTGATGCCTGCCTGTCACTGTTTAGGGCTGTCCCAAAGGCACTAACCCTTCAATACTTCTGCTGAGCCCTGCACTGGCCAAGCCAAGCATGCTTCCAGGGCTAGAGAAGGCCCTAGAAAGAGTCACAGGTGATATATCAAGAAACCATCCACATGTCTGGGTGTAGGAATGCCTGTGTCTGCCCTAGCCTGATACAACAGAATACCGTAGACTTGGGGGCTTAACCAACAGACATTTATCTCTCACAGCTCTGGAGGCTAGAAGTCTGAGATAAAGGTGCCAGCATGGTTGGGTTCTGGTGAGGGCTGTCTTCCGGCTGGCAGAGGCCACCTTCTTCTTGCAGTGCACTATCTACATGTCATAGTACGAATAAGCTCTGGTCTCTTCCTTCTCTTATTTGGACACTAATCCCATCATCGGGGTCCCACTCTTATACTTTTATCTGACCCTAATGAACTCCCAAAGGTCCCATCTCCAAATACCATCATTTTGGGGGTTAGGGCTTCAACATATGAATCTGGGAAGTGGAAACAAACACTCAGTCCACAGCATCTCCTAAGCCTCCTTTGCATAAGAAGTGAAGAGGAGATGCAAGGTATCTTATGTCCAGGAAAGGACAGACCATAACTTATATACACATAATTAGCTTCAGCACACAGCAGTGGGGCATGGGGTGGAGGTGGCAGAAGGGAGTCCCTCTGCACAAGCATAAAATCAGGATAAACTGTTATTAAGACTTGCATTCTGAATCTAGCAATGGTAGGACCCCAACGTTAAGACTTAGGGTTGTAACATGTTCTTATATTACATAACCAATTCCACCATGTTAGAAGCTTCTTTGACTGATTTGCAAAGGGCATTCATTGCCAGATGACCCTGTAGAACAGAATGTAAATCAGGAATAATCCTAGTCTAGAGACCCACTGGCAAAGCAGCTTCGTTTAGGGAGGCCATAAGACTTCTCATTGATCTCTGTCAGCTCCTATGTGTGTGTTACGTACACAGCCTACTATTAACATCGCTGTTTCACTCAGTGTTGCCTTGCTGTGGTTCTAAAGTAATTTGGTGTTGCAGTGTTTAGTCTTCCTAAGGAAGGGATCAGCCTGGAGTCAAGAAAAGTGTCCTCAATTGGGAATCTGGAAATCTGAGGCTCAATGCCAACCTGCCCAAAGTGTGGCTTTGGTCACCTGTCATTTCATCTCTCTGGGCCTCAATTTGCCTTTTGACCAACTGAAAAATGGCCTCTGAGGATCCTCCTTCCCATTCCCTCTGGTTCAAACACAGCACACTGCAGTGCACACAGCAGATGCCTGATAAGTCTCAGTGGGGTTCAAGAAAAGAGCTGCAACAGCAGCTGTGCTTGCCTCCTGGAGACTGCAACAGCCCTCCAATTGGTGACCCACTCCAGTGCCTTGTAGGTGTGGGTAGGGCATGCGCTTTTCTGAATAGCTGCAGCTTTCCAAGAAAAGTATGCAGACAGTGTGGTGCACTGGACTGGAAGGCTCTGCCAAGGGCTTCTTGGCCCAGTTGCTTCACTTCTAGAACAAGAGGTGAGACAATGTGGGGCCTCTAGTGCCTCCCACAGCTGATGGCTGGTGCTGATGCCACCCTCTCCAGGTGAGTGTCCTTGTGCCAAATCCAAAAGTCCTCAGCGCGTTTTTTAAAGATTGAGCTAGGATGCTTGTTGAATTTGGGAACTAACATTTTCCTTGGGTGATCAGTTAGATTTTGCATAAGATCCCACAGTGGGGAATCAGGCGCAGGTCCAGATCTTCTTCTGTGCCACACGGGGCCTCATTTCCTTCATTTGTAGATGGGTGTGTTGATGCCATCCCTGCAGGGTTGTTATGAAGAGTGTAGATAGTGAATGTGAAATACCTACCGCCGTGCTTCTTGGGGTCACATATCATTATTCTAAATTATAACAACGACATGGTGGCCTGGTGTGGGTAGAGGGCACATTCATCTCTGGCCTTGATGTTGAAATCCACATGTTGCCAGTTCCTTCCTTCCTTGCATTGGCATCTGTTTCTCTGGATGGTGGTTAGTCCATGACAGCTGCATAAATGCATGTGCCTCTAGGCAGGTGCTTCCGGTACTCAGCCTGTTGGGGCCACGTGGCCCACGTGGCCTGTTAAGAGCAGCTACCTATGCAGGGAGAACGGAGCAGCCTCATCCAGCTGAGAGTCATTCCCCAAATACCTTCAAGGTCCTCAAAGTCTCTTTCTGCTCCTCTCTTTCATCCCCCAATTTTCCTTTCAGTGCATCTGGCCAGCCCTGGGGGCCTGCAGAAACAAGCAGTGCTGTTCCCATGGAAACCACAGGGACCTGAGTGGAGTGGATTCCCCTTACCAAGGCAACAGCAATCAGCTTCCCTGCTTCTCCCTCCTGGCTGCTTTCATGAGGCCCGAGTTTGATGAGTCTAAATGGAGGTTTGTAGAGGCAGAGAGTCTTTTCTCCTTTGCTTGAAAAAATGCAGCAGGAACATTCATGCCATCTTTAGACATACTCATCACATGTTGATCAAATGGAGCAGCCCAAAATGAAGATCAACACATCCTAAAAAGCCTGGCTCCCTTAACATGTCTGAGCAAAAGGAACGTGGGCTGCTGCAGCCATCAGAATACCAGTCTGCCATCCCAGTGACCTTCTCTTGACAAAATACCCAATGCAGCTTGATGGATTAGTCTGTCAGGAATTGCACCAAAAAATGGCGGTCTGGATGCTACCCAGCTTCCCCCTGCAGTGATGAGTGGCTTCAAGCTTCTGTTTCAGATGCTTTCATCTGTCTTAGTAAAGCCTGTTGCTCCCATTTTTCCTGGGGCATTGTAAAAACTTTGTTTTCCGGGTGCGGTACCTCCTCTGCCTCTCACAAAACCTTCCCTGCCTCTCTTTCTGTGGCCCCATCACATTGTCTCAGTGCTCATCAAATTATTTTCCAACCACACTGTAGGCATTTGCTTGTCCATGTGTACCATGGACTCAGTGGCACCATGAGCTCAGTTCCCTGAGGACAGGAGCCCTGTCGTTTCTCTCTCTGTCATCAGCATCCACCACGCTGGGATACATGAAAGAGGACAACAAATACCAAGTGTGACTGAATGCAGAGGGCCTTTCTCTCAGGAGGTGGTTTTGTATAAACACAAGACAGACTTATTGGCTGAGAAATGGCGTTGGGAGGGATAGCTCAGTCAAACTCCCAACTACTAGATCCCAACTCTGGTGGCAATGAGGGCTGTTCACACACACCCCATTTCTCATTGTTCCAGAGACCTAGGAGGAGTACTGCTACATCCCTTTCAAAGTTAGGTTAAGGCCATGCAGCTTGCTTTGATTAGTGAAATGTGAGCAAAATGATGTGGATTGCATGTGGCTTTCAAACCAGTGCCTGGCTCACCATTTTGCATTTTCTTGTCTCAGCATTTCCTGAAAAATACATCAAGATGCAATGTGCATCTCCCATCAGCCTGGATCCCTGAGTGACTGATACCAGAATCCCCAACCCCTGATACATGCATTTTGTACATGTAGCATGAGTAAAAATAACATTGTTGTATTTGGTAGCCACTGATCTTTGGGGGCTGTTTGTTACCCAGCATATCTTAACTCCTTGTGAGAAATGCATATGGTCCTTTCTCCTTGGCATCCCTACAGCCTTTTGCATGTCAGGTCTTGCCTTGTAGCAATTTTTGGTTGTTTTCTCTCTTCTCCAATAGACTGGGGGAGGGAGGTTAAGGTTGTAGGATATTTATTCTTCTCTGTAGCCCTGGTATCTAACAAAATGTCTGGCACACAAATCACTTAATAAGTGTTGGTTGAGGCAATTAACACATCTGTCATAACTAAAAGGCCACTGAACAAAATTATCCACAAAAGAATCTGTGTGAAAGTACATAAATGCATAACTTAATTTTCTAAATATTTAGTCTTTGGAAATGTTTTGGAGACATTCAATGCATGCTTACATTCAACAAGGTCAAGTAAACCTCAGGCAGGCATGGGAGAAGGCATCTGGCAACAGGAGGTGCTGGGTGTTCCAGGGACCCAGTCTGTTCTAAGATCATCTTTTGAATTTTTGTCTGGTTCTAAAGACCATATCTTAATAACACTGGAAAATTTATTAAATCAATACTGTGCCAAAACACCACTACTTTCAGCCCTTACCATCTGCTGGATACCATACTCAACACTAGTTAAAGGTACACAGCCCTTATCACTGGGGAGTTAACAGTTGAGGTTAGCTTGGGAGCAGGGGGACTCTCTTTGAAATCATCCTAATACCTTAAGTACTCTGAATTTAAGAATGGAAATAACCTTTATCAAGTATTACAAATATATTTATTACTTTTTCATTGCTTCTATATGATAGGAAGCATTATCCCAATTTACAGAATGTACAGATAGGTAAGCTGAGGCCCAAAGAGGGCAAGTAACCAGCCCAAGTTTCAGACATTAGCGGAAGAGCTGAGATCAAACTAGGGTCCAACTTTCTAATATGTTAATTCCACTGTCCTAGAAAGAACAAACTACCCCGTTTTTTCTTAGTTTTTAAGGGCATAAGTCCTTCCCTTCAAAAACCAGAAACATTCAGATTCAAATGGATTGATGTGTGAATGAAAACAAGGTCATGAGAAGCATCTCTGTGAAGGAAGATGCAACCACAAGTCATGGAAACAGATGGCCTAGAGGGATCATCAAACTGTCAATCAAAATGGTATTGCCAATCAAATTTGCTAAGAAAAGCTGGATCAGCCAAATGCTTATGTGGTAACATTTGCATTTTGCAAAAGCCTGAAGGCCTGGATTTGAATCCCTCCTTTACCACTCATAAGTTCTGTGGCTTTGGGAAAATTCTTTAACCTCTTTGAGTCTTAATTGTTAATGTGCAAAATGGGAGAATGAAAACAAGACTCATTTATATGGTTATTATGAGGATTGATGGTGATGATGCTTATGAAATGTGCAATATCTAAAATTGGGCAAGTACCTATCAAATGATAGCTCTGTTTGTTTCTAATTTATTAAATAATGGAGAGGGAGAAATATGGATAGGGGTGTTTCCCAAGACATCAATACCAGGCCCACAGTCCTGGGGCCCTACTTCTTTTGTACTAAGCACCTGCATCTCTTTACCTGAAGGCTTTCTCCAGAGCTGAGAAAGGATCTCCTGCCCAGGCACTGCAGGCTGGATATGCTGGAGAATTAATACCACTCTTTCTCTCAGGAGAAGCTGTCAACCAAAGTCTGATGAAAGGCGGGTGTATAAATACCCCAGCTCCCTCACTATCTGAATGAGATAACGTTGAGGTGTGTTCTACACTGTTAAGAGTTCCCAGCAAAATTAAGCTCTGGTTGCTCACAGTGGTAACATGCCTTTGATTGGTTGTCTATCTGTCATTGTCTCGCTGTCTCACTTCCCAACTCCCATACTTGGGATTATCTCAGAAACAAACAACTTGTACTTGTGTCTGTTTCTGGGACTACTTCTGGAAAACCCACATTTAGAAAAGGAGAGTTAGGAATTTTGCACTTTTCCCTCTCTCTATTTCAACAAAGATTTGTTTTTCCAGAAAAGAACTTAAACACATTTGGATGAATTTTTCCCTAAATCATGGCAATAGTCTGTATGGACAATTTGTGGTGGAGTTGCAATCTAGATAGCATTATGGAACTGCTCACTCCTGAATGCAGGTTGGGGAACTGCCTTTGCTCCTTGTTCATGATGCTGAAGTTGATCCAACATCATGAGAAGCCCCTTGGTTCCCACTTAAGAGCTCTTTTTCTCATGTCCATATTGGCAGAAGATTTTAAACAATCAGCCCACAAACTTTTCTCCTGGAAGAGAACAGACATTCTTTTGGAACTAAAGAACTCCAATCATTAGACTATTGGCCTAGCAGAGCACTGAAATGTAATTTGACAAACTAGAAACATATTTCTTTATCAATAATAAAAAACCATGGCATCAGTGCTGCTCATGTCTTTCAGCCAGGAGCTACTGTAGAAAATACAGCAATCTCATGAATAATGTAGTTTTCTCAGGCCACAAACATGGCAGCAGATAGGAGGTCTGTTTGCAAGGGCAAGAGCCTACAGCATGCATTTGTTGCTCACATGTGATTATCAAGGCTGTGTCACTAATGAATTCTCATTAAAGAAAGTGAAATATTTATGGTAAATTCCCTGTGGTGTTCAGAACTTGATGCTCTTCTTGGACTCCTTTGTTTCTCAAAGTGTCCCTTGGTGCCAACGTCAGAGACAGAATGTTTGAATGGATGACCTAGGGTCTGACCCAAGTGATGCATCTCTCATGTTCTTATATCTGCTGTTGATCCAGACAAACAGGCTGATGCACACAGGAACCCACTAAGCAGTTCCTCAAGAGGACCCATGGAGGTACAAGGAATGCCCATTCTTGTTCAATGCCCTCAGAAAGGATGAGATTGCATGAAAAACATTTCTAGAAAAAAATGCACTTGAAGTAGTGCTTTTGGAATGTAGTAATTCCCTATAGGAATCTACATGGAAAGTTTTTAATCTTTAAGCATTTATTTTATAGAAGGTGAAGTGTGCATGCTAAACGGCTGGAGGTTTCAAAACCAGTGACATTTTTTAATGTTAACTCGTCAAATTTCAGAGCTGGAAATAACCTTTATGGTTCTGTTGGTCTATAGATGGGAGGATAATAACAGAATTTCACGAAAAGCACAAAAGTTTCCCTCTGCTTCCCCTCTTAAAAACTGCTCTTTTTCTTTCCTCCTGGTGTTGTTATTCCACGACTGCCAAGTTTAAGGATAGAAGATTGGTCTCATTCATGTTCATTGCTTGACTGCTAATGATTGCCTGATAGGCTGAGTCTTGGATGGGACTCAGTGTGCCAGAGCATCTCCATCTATTAGCAATGTCTACGATGGTTAGGGGAATGGGAACAGGGACACATGTGCTCCTTATCTCCCTATACTGAAGCTTTGCTAACCAGGTCCTAAAACGAAAGAATAACTGGCACTCCTCGGTCCTGGTAATAGTGATTCCTGACATTATTTTGTTTGATCTGCACCTATTTTAGAACATAATCCATTTAAAAGGGGGAGAATTACTACTAATCCATCTGCTTGAATGTATTTGGTATCTTCAGGGAATTTATTGAGACATCTTTAATCTTTAGCTCGAATTCTAGTTTATGATAATGAAATAAATATCTAAGAATATGCATAGCCGTTGTAGGAAGACGTAAATACGCAGACAAAATATTGATTAGCTCAGCTGGAAAAAATACAAGCTGTGTTTACTGCTCAGTTTTGGTCTCGGCCACCTCTGGCTCCTCCTTAAGGGGAAAATATAGATGTTAACTGCAGGAAATCATTTTTCCTTTTATGTTACCATATATTCAATATTTTTTGACCACTTACCTATAATTTTAGGTCAAAGCACTAAAGAATCTGCAAATTACACCTGAAACTCTTTTAAGGATAGATTTGAACTCGATAATGTTTTGTTAGATCGCTAAGTTTGTGCATCCAAAGTTTAGATTCCAAATATCAAGGCTCCAACTCTTGGACAACATCTGCCTCTGAATATGAATAGAAATTAAGAAAAGAGCATAATTAATTCAAACCAAAAAAGTAATTCAGTTGTTCACTTTTCTCCATTTCCTTGAACTGTCACAGGGCTCTGGTGATGGCACATTATAGCTCTGAATGAAACATACTAAGTGCCTTTTGCTTCAACAATGCGCTTTGGTGTCCAGCTAGGATTTTGGGTTACAGATCAAGAACAGGAACTGATGACATGAGAGGTATCTTAGGAAGGGCACTGTGCTGCCTTGTAGATAGCAGAAGAAGATCCGTCAGAGTTTAGAGCAAGCAAGATCAAAGCAAGAGAATTTAGAATCTACTTGATGTGTATCTAGTATTTTTTTCTTTTTTCTGAGACAGGGTATCACTCTGTTGCCAAGGCTGGAGAGCAGCAGCTCTATCATGGCTCACTGCAGCCTCCAACTCCTGGGCTTAAGCAATCCTCCCACCTTAGCCTCCCAACAGGTATGCATTAACATGCCCAGCTATTTTTCTTTTTCTTTTTGGTAGAGACAGGGTCTTGCTACATCATGTAAGTTGGTCTCAAACTCCTAGCCTCAAGCTATCCTCCCACCTCGGCCTCCCAAAGTGCTGAGATTACAAGCATAAGCCACTGCACCCGGTCTTCTAAACATATTTTTATTATATAGTTGACTTCATGGATGATGGCTGAGGAGATTCTGGATTCTGTCATCTTCCTCTGAAAAGTGTTGAGTTTTGTTCTAATAGGAAGTTGAATTATTGGAGGATTGTAATTACTAGCCACAAAACCAGAGGTAGTTTTAGATTTTAAGCTTTGATTGAATTACTGGCGGGTCATCATCTGTGGTAATTTTAGGCCTGTTTTAAGTGTGCCCTTCGTCCCGAGATGTGGTCCGTATAGGCTTTCAATGGAACATCTGAACTGTTTATCAAGCCCCTTTAACTTTAGAGGCTTGCACTTCTCAGTTTGTCTCCCCAGTGCCAGGCAGCAGCTGACATATCTGCTTTAAGCCTTTCAGCTGTTGTTTTCCCTGGGCCGCGTGGAGTCATCTCCAAGCATGTGAGGGTCAGCGGTCAGTCATGGACCTGAGGGAAATTTATATGTCTACTATAGGGCTCTCCCTCTTTGACTCCTTTCTTTCTGAGATTTCCCCCAATTTTCAGCTGCTCTGGGATCCAAGCTCTAGTCTCTGATGCCTCAACTGAATAAGACTGCTGCTTTCTGCCTGAGTTCTATCTCTCATATGCTGCACACCTGGGGGAGGTTTCAGAGGAGAAAAGCTAACTGCTACAGCCCTTTGTCAGTGCAGTTTTCTTCTGAGGTTCATATCCCCTCCAGTCTCTACTTGCTTTCTTCACTTTCCTCTGGAATATATTCTACATCATAAGCGGCTGCAAATCAAATTCACATTAAAGATTCCCCAAACTCGCCCTTAGCCACATTAAGTCCTCCATGGAACTTATGCTGCCTGGAGTCACGGTGTGGCCTGGTGGTAAATAACAGCCTAGGGAAAGTAAAGGTCGTTGGGATGGGCTGACAAGCTAGGATGGAAGGCCTGGGAGGTGACCTAATTGCATGCCAACTTACATGGATAAACCCAAAATCAGACAGAAAGAGCAATCAGAACAGTAGGAGATTACAGCAAGAGACGCTGCAGCCTTCCAAAGCTCTCAACTATAAATATTTCAAGGCCAAGTCATCCCAAACAAGCATCTGTGGCGGTTCTAATGTCTCTGACAGGTGATGCCCCAAGGCTCAGAGGCAAGAACGTGTGTTCGAGGCAAAATGATATTGGAAACCAGTTACAGCCAAGAAGGTGAAATTGTGTTCTACTTTCCTTTAGAATCTATGGGATCTCTTAGATGTTTCCTGTAAGTGTCAGATTGATGTCCCATGTGAAGTTGCCAAATTGAAATTCATGGCAGCAGCAAGGTAGGTGTTTAATAAATGCTTTTCGAGTATAGAGAAACTTGTGAAGCTTTATGAAGAGGAAAGAAAAGTGGGCAGAAAATAAAACTTTTGACCAAGTCTGGCCATTACATAAAGTACCTGAGTATCAACATTTACTTTCTCTATGGAAGAAAGTGAAAATTTGGCTTAGTTGTTGAGTTAGCTAAGACCAAAATGATAAATACTATAATTTATGTTCCCAGCAAGGAGGAAAAGTGGACATGAAGTAGGAGGAAAAGGTTTCACTTTGTTTTTAGGTTAGAATGCCATCATATCACCCATCGTAAGTCAATTACTCCTTGTTCCCCCTCGGAACCTAGTTTGTGTCATCGGCACAAAGATTGTCATCTTTGTCTTTCCATGTACTTATATATGATTGCAGGGTTGGTTGGAGTTGAAAACAGATGAAAAGAGATCCATAAAATACAATTATTACAAGACAAAATAATGCAAGAGGTAGTGGTAGCAACATCCACTCTGTGATGTAATAACCTTGGTCATGATGTCACAGAGGCCTCATGCAAACGTATACATTTACAGTCGTGAGCTAGGACAAATTTCAGGCCCACCTGAGTCAAAGGCTGATCAAAGATACCCACTCTCCAACCTTCCCAGCTGAGGAGTGGTTTACCAGGTACTTGAAGAAGCTGCGTTGCACCTCACCGGGCTGTTTGAGTTCTTGTAACGATGTTTGAGTTCATGTAGTGGGTGGGGTAAAATAACTTAGCAGAATTTTCAAGGATGGAAATGAATTTAATATCATTACTTCCTTTGATCTTTTCTCCTGTATTATATAACTTTGAATTTCAGGGCATTTCATATAGATTTATGGAGGAAAAGTTATTAAAATAAATTCTTTTAGAAAACAACCCTTTCAATGTTTGAGACAATTTTTTATCCAAATAATATTGTATTCGATGAGAGACTCTAATATTTAACTTTTCTTGCCTAGCTCACATAAATATGATCAGACTGTCAATCCTAACTCATAAAATCTCTGATCTCCTAGGTAACGCTAAGATGAGGAGAGAAGCAAAAGAGCTGCTTTTGAATCTGAAGATGGAAGCGGCAAATCCCATGGGGATCCTGAATGAGGAGAGGAGGCCCGGCCTAATAGCTTCCAAAGGGGCGGCTGAGTATCCACAGCTGGGAGACTGGTGAGAGCGGCATTTCCTTCCACCGAGTCTATGACACAGAAGCAAATCGAGTGACTTATTCTCAACAATTTCAGGTAAATGGTTCTTTCCAAGGATACAGGTTCCTTTGAGAAAGATTCAAAGACCAAAGTGACTCTGATCCCACTTGCATCATGTAATGAGCTTTTCAGGGACACAGGTGTTCACCACACATTTCCCCGTCAATATAACTCAAGGGTTCAGGGCAGAGTTGCTACATCCACCATGTCGTTTTTCAGCTGGCGGAGGGTAACAGGGACTATTCAGCACAGTCTTGATCTCAGGAGTTTACAGCCCAGCTGGGAAGCCAGCTTCTAGCACACACACACACAAATGCACAAACTGGAGGATGACTGAAGAAATCAAGCTATATCCCTAAACATTTATGTATGTATGCATACATCCATGTGTATACATGTACGTAAATATGGGTATGCATGCATCTATGTGTGTGTGTGCATATGTACAAACATATGCATATGTAAGCATATAGGTGTGTATGTGTAATGGACTGAATGCCCTCCTCCCCAAATTCATATGTTGAAATCCTAATCCCCAGTGCGATGGGGTCTTTGGGAGGGTGGAGCCCTCACCAATAAGATTAGTATCCTTATAAAAGTCATGAAAAATTAGCTTGGCATAGTGGTACGCAACTGTATTCCCAGCTGCTCAGGAGGCTAAGGTGGGAGGATAGAACCACTGCACTCCAGCCTGGGTGATGAAGCGAGACCTTTTCTCTAGAAGAGTCATGAGAGAGTTTGTTTCCGCTCTCTGCTCTCTGTCACGTGAGAATACAAGCAGAAGTCAGAGGTCCGTCACCCAGAAGAAGGCTCTTGCTAGAACTTAACCATGCCGCCACCCAGTTCGCAGACTCCCAGCTTCCAGAACTGTGTGAAATAAATTCCCGTGTTTATAAACCACCCAGTATGGTATTTTCTTAAAGCTGCCAGAACTAAGATAGTATGTATGTATATGTATCTGCATAATAACCATTCTAAGCATAGTGGCTTAAGACAACTGTAACATTTTATTGTTATGTCTCACATTTTTAAGGGCTGACCGGCCTCAGGTAGGTGGTCCTTACAATTGCAATCATATGCTGGCTGGACCTGGAAACATGAAGGCTCAAACACTCACTGCCTGTCTGGCCTCTGGGCTAGGGGAACTCAAACACCTGGGAGCTGGAACAGCTGGGGCTCCCTGGCCTCTCCAAGTCTGTGTTCTTGCCATGTGGTCTTCTCAGCTTGGAGACTTCTCACATAGTGGCTCAGAGCTGCACGTGCACATGTCAAGAGAGTGCCAGGAGGAAATCATACAGCCTTTTATGATCTGGCATAGGAAGTCACGCAGAACATTTCCACTGCCTTCTGCTGGTCATGGCGGTTACAAAGACCTAACCATTCTTAAAAGGAGGGGAAGTGGACCCTATCTCTTCATTTTTGGTGGGGGAGGACAAGATTCTAGAAGAGTATGTTGTCTTGGAGTTCTTGCTATGGTCATTTGGGAAGATGCAATCTGCCACTATTTCTTTCTACCTGAACTGATAGCCATAGCTATAACCATATTGATAACAATTGATAGCTATTAATATGGATCAGACAGTGAGTGGGGAGTGGGAAGTGAGGTCACGAAGGAAGGTGTCAGTGTGAGCCAGCACAGTGAATAAAGGCTGCATGGGGCAAGTCAGGCTTGAGTGGAGCCTTAGAGAAGGACTGCAGGAAGCAGTCTAGGTGGACAGGGAAGCAGAGACAAGGTGTGGGGGTGGGGGAGGAGCAGAGCCATCCAGAGTTTGAACGAGGTGGTGGCTCTTTAATGCTGCGGTCCCCAACCTTTTTGGCATGGGGACCCATTTTGTGGAAGACAATTTTTCCATGGACTGGTGGGAAGGGAGGGGGTTGGGGATGATTCAAGCACTTAAATTTATTGTGTACTTAATTTCTATTATTATTACATTGTACTACGTAATGAAATAATTATGCAACTCACCTCCATGTAGAATCAGTGGGAGCCCTGAGCTGGTTTTCCTGCAACTAGACTGTCCCATCTAGGGGTGATGGGAGACAGTGACAGATCGTCAGGCATTAGAATTTCATGAGGAGTGTGCAAGCTAGATCCCTTGCATGTGCAGTTCACAATAGGGTTCATGCTCCTATGAGACTCTAATGCCACCACTGATCTGACAGGAGGCACAGCTCAGGTGATAATGTGAGCCATGGGGAGCGGTTGTAAATACAGATGAAGCTTTGCTCACTCGTCCACCACTCACCTCCTGCTGTGCGGCCCAGTTCCTAACAGGCTAAGGATTGGTACTGGTCCATGGCCTGGGGAATGGGGACCTCTGCTTTAATGCATTTCTGCCTGAACAAACAGCCAAGGTCTCCAGCAGAAACAGTAGCATCTCTTAATATGTTAATAGCGTTGTTCCCATTGCATGCTCTTTCCTGATCCTCATGAGAACTCGAGAGCTCTGCGTTTCACAGAGTGGGAAACTGAGGCCCAGTTCACAAAGTAAGGAGATCCACTTGATCTTCTGAGGCAAGTGTCCTTTCTTCTACACCACAGCAGCCTCTTCAGAATCAACATTAGACATGGTTTAGCTCACATTTCTCCCCAGGCTCAAAGGGGAAAAAATGTGCCTATGCAAACCCTAACTTTGTTTTTATCCAAAAGAAATGACTGCACCTTGCAAGCATCTGCAAGACCATGTGGAATTGCATTAAATTTCACAGTACATTAGAACCCAAAATGGGACCCAAGACTAAACTTGGCCAACTTCCTAATTAGCCTTTTACTAAGCCTCGGGCTGGAGAAACACGACCCTGGAGGATGTAGCGTCTGGGATTCTGCTCCTCACTGCAGGCCTTGTGGTAAGTATCTTTCTCCAGCTAGAGCTTCCTATTCAGATGAAATGGTCCTAGCCCCTTCTACCCAAAAAGGGACTGGTTTGGAGTTCTTGCCTTATTTAAGTGCCGGAAATGTCTACTTGTGTCCCAACATTTGTCATGGGCTAAGAATGAGCTAGGAGCTGACTCAGATTCTCCTGTTGCCTGAGATACATCCTGATGGAAAGCATGTTGGCACCTTTTGTAGGAACTCTTTCTATGCCCCAGGGCCCCTTTTCCACATGTGTACATTTTAAGGCCATGGGGTAAATGACCGTACCCCATGGGGTAAATGGCTGGTACCCCTATGTCTGCTTGGTGTGTTGGAACCCACAAGGAGAAGGCAGAAAGAGTTGATACTGGGGCTTGCAAAAGAGCCCAGCTTACAACAGAAAGAAGTTTAGACACTGGGGAAGAACAGGCCTGATGCTGTTATTGCTCCCATAAATTCCTCTGAAAGTTGCTATAATGGAACAGAAGCTGGCAGTCAGGGTTCTGTCCGCCTCGCTGGAAAGCCCTTTACCATTTTGGTAACTCCAGCTCCCAGACTGCTTCCACACCCAGGAACCAGCACCCAGGGCTCCGTTGTGCTGAAGTTCCCCTCTGTGGGATTCTGCTTGACACCATGCCCTTCTTGACCTCCTGCCTTTTCCTGGTCACACTGTGTGCTCTCTCACCAGTTTTTCCAAGGAGCACTTCCAACACGGCTTTCTCAGGAATGCTCATGCCAGGCTCAGTTTCTGGCAACCCAGGCTAACTCAGGAGCCACATAAATGCTGCTTCTTCCACAAACATTCTCTTGATCATTCCAAAGGAATCCTGCAATAAATTGCTATAGAGATTGGGAATCCAACCATGTGAGTGCAGGCGGGAGGGTGGGCGATGGCAACTTGTTCCCCACAGCCCTGAGCTGTGTGGGGATATGGCTTCATATGCTCCTTTAATGTCACAGGGTCCTGAGTGAACCACACACATAACTCCACAGACCGTCAGCTCCTGAGTGTCTGTTTTTGCTCAGTGGAAAAGCACATTTCCTGTTGAGACTCCAGCATGCCTATGGGGCTTTGCTGCATGGAGACCGGCTGGCTGGTGTTGAGGATGGATTGATGCTAGACTAGGCTTGCTCTGGGAAATCATCAGTGAGAAGCGGGTGAGGCCAGGAGTAGAGAAGCCGCAGAAACAACCACCCGTGGCCAAAGTTTCCATTCCCTGTGCCAGCCAAAGGGAGCCGGGGTGTCCCAGAGGCATGTCTGACTCGTCTGCACTGAGAGGCGGCAGGGAGAGCGTCTTCTCAGTGTTTTCACTGGCTTGAACACGTTCCAGACAGTTCTATGTTCTTCTGTCACATCATTTTTAAAAAAATCTTGCTTTTACCGGAAGCTCAGATCCAAAGAGCCAAACAGAATCCACTGTGTGGCTATGTATTGGTGTATTGGAAGGAGGCACAGACTCAGGTGACAACAGAATGCCCAGCCCGAAATCTGGAGTGCTGTGAAGGATGTGGATATTAGAACCACATGGTATGGAAGAAAATGGCAAGTTGGGTTTGAGAATGGAAAAGATGGTCCTTTTTTGTGACCATTTCCAAATAACAGAAAGGGAAGTTTTAGAGAAAAGGCAAGAGGTGAAGTGAATGGTCAGGGCAAGATTGGGCACAGCCGAGGGAGTCAAGTCTTGCAAATATTATCCACTCGAAAGGTATGGACCACACACATTTTGGCCAGCCTTGCCTTTCCTGGGGGAAGCTGTACTGCCATAAAACGAATGAAATCAGCTCTTTTTATGCTCTCATACTTTAACAAGCCTGGATGAATAGCTGAGTGGCTACATCCACAGCTGGCGATGCTCTACAGAGTGAGGCGTTCATGTCTGACCAGCTACATTCGCTTATGTATCCACCCCTTCCCCTACTTTTACAAAACATGTCTACAAGCTGAGAAGGAAAGGGCTGGAAAGGAAAGTGAGTTCTCATAGACAGATGAATGATGTCTCCTTGTAAAGGTGACAAGAACTTGTACATCCAGCCCAATGTGAAGTACAGGCAGGACAACCACATGACTATGTCTTGTAGATGCTGTTGGTGCCCGCTCAGAAACCCTTTCTGGGGCTGATGCATCCACCTCCTGATAAAGGCTAAGAGTAACTTCTCCAGAGTTACACTTGGCCGGTGCATGCAACCTCACCCAGAAATGCCTAGAAGATTAAGTCCTCACTCCCAGATGGGTGGTAGACACTAGGGTCCAAAGGCCAGCTCCTGCCTCAAGGCAGGACAGCTCTGTGGTGCCATTCACACTCCATGGTCTCCTGGGATCCGCCTAAGGCTGATCTGCAGCCAAGACCACCCCTTTGCTGCCTCCTTTCCTGCCTGATCCTGTTTCTCTCGCTCCCCTTCTCTGGAGATCTCTCCAGCGAGAAATGACTTGCACAAGAATCTCTGTCTCGGGGACCCAAACCGAGACAACCTCTTCAGTTGGCTTTTGTTCTAAGTCTCCAAAGGAATGGGGCATCCCTTTGAATTGTAAAATGGATCAGAGGTGAATCCTCTAGCCTTTTAGGGATGGCCAGAGCAAGCTTTGCCTCTTAATCCCTGTAAGTCACTGCAGCCCAGAGCTGGATGACTGGGTCTAGCTCTTTCTGTCCCAAATTCCAGGCTCAGGAAAACCCTAGTCCAGGCTGTGTACCCTGGAAACTGACCTACAGCACAGAACCAAATTTGGATTAGACACCAAAAAACAATATGCACCCCCAAACTCCCACCCCAAACATCCTTGCAATCGTTAAGATGGGGTAGTATTTCCTTCCCCCAAATCTCCCTTGGAAGCTTGAAGAGGGATTCTGGAAGGGTTTTATATTTTAATAAGTTTGTTTCCCAGATGTTTTTATCACTTGGAAGGCAATGAATCTGGACAGAACCAAGCATCCTCGTTGAGATGCTCTAAAGATTCGTGTTTGCAAAGTTTCTCTCCACTAATTTTGTAGCTCTGCTAGATGGAGCCAGTTTACTGCAAGAGTACTTCTCTGCTGAAGCATTTTCAATTCTGGAGAAAGATTTTGCTCTCCTTTATCACAAGGACTAAAACTGTCTAAAAAGTTTTCCACAGGCATGATTTATTTGGGTGGGTATGGACTACAGATGGGCAAACCCAGGGTCTAAGTACTCAGATAACACAGACAGCATGTCAGCTGGGGACATGGGGGCCTGGGGGCCGAGGCTGAGCCTCACAGAGAGATACCCATCAAAAGAAGGATCTCCAGTCACAGACCCTCTCTCCCTCCATGCAGATCTATGCACCCCAGGCCCTGGGGAGCTGCCCGGAAAGAGCGTGAGCTATTTTGACTTGGAATGCGGCAAGCTAGGCCAAGGAAGTTGGAGCCAAGAGATACAGTGTCCAGCAAGCACACCCGAGAGAGAGCATTTCCCTCCAAACCAGGTCTGTGAGGAGCCAAAGAGGCAAGCAGCATAGTGGACCATCTGCAGCACGACCCTAGAAAGTCTGCCTCATTGCAGTGTTTCTGGAGTGTGGAGGGCTGAGTCATTCTCTCAGGGCAGGGGATGAGCGGGCCATTGGCTTGAGAAGTGTTTCCCTGACTTGCCCTTAGCCTAACTGATCCCCCCAACTAAGATTCTTACCCTCCAGCTCCAGTGTTCCCATTTTATGATCCATCCTCTTTCCCTAAGAAAGCACCCAGATTCTCTCCTCTTACCCACCCTCTGACATCCCATAATTGCTTCACATTTTCAAGCTATTCTACCCTTTTATCCTCAGCCTGGTCCTAAGAATGCAGAAAATAGTCAATAAAAGGTGGTTGAAGAAGCATACATATGATTATTATATAGTACAGTGTTA
This sequence comes from Papio anubis, assembly GCF_008728515.1. Lineage (NCBI taxonomy): Eukaryota > Metazoa > Chordata > Mammalia > Primates > Cercopithecidae > Papio > Papio anubis. The sequence goes on from NC_044991.1 coordinate 38,917,015, forward strand.
GTACTTGGTTTATTCATTCACTTCATTAAAATTTTGGAGTACTAACTCTATAACAGGTGTTGTGTTCATCAGTAAATAAACAGACAATGTTCACCCGGTTTGCTTATCTTTCTTACTCTTTTAAAAATACATCACTGAATTGTGTGGATTTTCCAAGGTATGCATTCTAGACCAACTTCCAAAGTCTTCAGGCCCTCCCACCGGCTATGTCAGAGATAAGATCTGAGATGGTGACTGCTCATGTGACCAACTCAAGGGGATGGAAATGACAGTCGTTGAGATAACTGACAAAGAAACGGTCCACACCTGTGACGCTTCCCCATCCAGCTGGTCACCTGGTCGGCTTGTGCCGATTCCTGTCACCATGGCAACGAGGCCAGGCCAACCATTTAATTCAGAGAGCTACACGCCGGCCTCACAAGTAACCTCAGGGTCCAGAAATAATTCCATGCCCAGAGTCAGATATCGGCAGTCAGACATATAAAACATTATTGGAAAGATTAGAAATACCATACTCTGAACTGTTTCTAAACCCCTAGGGCTGTTGAAACCCCATCGCTATGGCTTGATAGCTCTTAAGGTATGAGAAGTACACACAGGATGCCTGGAAGGTGCTTGGTGTGCTTCCAGGGATGTGTAGATGAGGATAGGCCATATGAGAACAAACTTTGTAAATGTTAATAGTTATATAATGATCATTTTAATATTATTATAAAAATATCCATACTTATTTATGATACAATAAAATTAGCTTTAAAAAGAAATATAGTTTCTGAAAGTGAGTTTAAGGAAAGCATAAAGGAAATAAAAATTCTCCAGGGAGTATGTGGATATGGTGAACATGTAAATATGAGATGCAGGCAACTAAAGCACCAGATCGCTGGCCTCAGGAGTAAAGGGCTAAAGGTCCACAGTGAGTGGGATCCTACGACAGTATTAACTTCCCAGAATCCTCTGCTTCTAGGATGGGAAAAATGAATAATTGTAAGAACTCCCACGAACTGAGCAGGTGTGATGGGCTGGACGCTGGTGCCAATGCTATGCAAGCATTGTCCCAAATGGTCCTTCGAACACACTGGCAGCTAAGTGGAGTTGTCACCATTGTACAGATGTGGAGATTTGATTCAGAAAGGAAAATAATCTGCCCAAGGCCACAAAACTCAAGTGGCAGAGACAAATCTAAAACCCAGTTTTCTTGGACTCCAGAGCCCAGGCTTTTAAACACAATGTTGTCCTGACTACTATAAAGCAAGCATCTGGCCTATAGGATAAAGAAGAATATGCGTGACCTTGTCAAGGCCAGAAGGCACTGAAGTACTTGCAAAGTTTCCTATCAAAAGGTAGAAAACATTCAGATCTAGTGTGCAGTGAGCAACTTGGTTATCTGCCCACACCACCGGTTTTCACCTGCACCCCGCTTCAGTGTGCCTCCAGTTTGTAACAGCCAGCACCTGTGCCTTATCTTTGAAGAGGGGTGAAGAGGGGGGCCCTTGAGCACTTCTGGAAGAGCCTGGGCAATAATGACACTGCTGCCCTGCCCAGGTCCCTTAACCAATCACTGATGGAGGAAGGTGTTTGCAAGCCCAGCTCCCTTGCCCAGTGTTGGGGCATCCTGGAGGGAGAATTCACACTGAGTACCTGTGGGGTTAAGATGAAGCCTTGCTGGGCAGGGTTTTGACTGGTGTGATACCCTCAATTTGGTTCCTCCTCTTCCTCTTTCCTCTCCCACTCCTTTACCAGCATGTCCTTAGTGATTTGCAGACAAGTCCTCCTCTTGAAAGCACTTTTGGGGAGCCCATCCTCATTGGGAACAGAGGAGGGGCAGGGGTGTCTGACACATGAGCAGGAGGGTAGAGGAGGTGTGGGGGGTGCCAGAATGTGATGGCAGTGCCACTCAGTGCCTGGGGTGACAGGGCCTGGAAAGGCCTAAGCCAGGGTGACTGGAAGCTCAGGTCACCTTTGTCCGAGGACAAGGGTTGGTCATTTCTGCCCTGAGGTCATTGTGGTAAGGAGCATGGAAGACAGATGACACTTCTGTTCAGTCAACTCAGGAACACAGCAGACAACACAGATAGGTGCTGGGGAACCAAGCATGTCGAAAGAACCATCTTTGAAGAGGTTAATTACAGACTAGACAGCTAACAAGGAAGGAGGATTCAATGTGCAGGAAACACAATGACCAGGAGGAACCGGAATGAGAAGCATACTCAGAGGACAGGGAGGGGTGCACAGCCCTTCCCCTCTCTGGACAACTCCTGTGAGCTCAGGTGAAGGACCTGGGGGAAGAAGGTTGGTGCTGCTATCCCTGGAATCTAAATGCAAGGACGGCAGTGAGGACCCCTCCCCTCCAAGGAATGAAAGGTGGGAAAGGAGGAAAAGGCAAAGTTGAGTTTTGTGACTGTTCCATATTTTAAAATATGAATAAAGTACTTTCTGCTCACTGAGAAGAAACAGAAACAATCAGAGATTAGAAAGTGGCAGTGGTACAGATTGCCATGATGGAGGAGCAGGGAGAAAGACCTGTTTGCTGCAAGCCAGTCATTCATTCCATGCAAGGGCTACAGATGCATATTTTTAAAACCTTCAAGGGATGGCAAAGAGCAAGGATGGGGGATATAAGTCCCCATTTGCCCCCTAGGCAGTTCTCCAGGATTTTGTATGTGTGTACCAACAGCACATGAAATCCCACATCCCTCAGGAAGGTGGGTCTGAGGTGTGGAACTACCAAACTGAGGAATGGTGTTCATTTTTAACACTAGAGTGTCTTTGGCAAAATCTTCACCCTAACATCCCAGTCTTAATAATAGCTCTCACTGTATCAATTACTGAGTCATAATTATTGTCTTTTAGCAGACATCCAGGTCAGGATTTTTCAGTAGTTCAAATACCACTGCACCTAAAGCTGCTATTTAAGGTGGTTAATGATACACATGGTAACTTGGGAGACTCCTGGGCATCCCTCTCTCCAGAAAGTAACAAAGGAGGCCAGTGGGATTCTTGGGTGCTGACTGCCTCTCTCAGCTTTCTGGATGAAGTGTATGGCAGGAGACATTTTTCAACTGCCAGATTCCTCATGAGCCTGAGAGAGTTTCTGTTTTGGGAAAGTAAACCAGGAGCCATTTTTTCAATTCCTTAGGGGCCATGCGCTGTGCATCGGAGGGATGCTACCCCTGGGCTCAAGATTGGTTTCCATCTCATTGCCATCCAGAGTGAGAGATGGGAGGACATGTGGCCTTGGATCAAAAGGACAATTTGAATGAACTGGCAACAGTTCTGATGGCCAATCTGGCCAACAACGAGTGACAAGGAAGATCTGTGGGATCCAGGGGAGTATTTGGAAGTTTACAAACATAGAGACAGGTGAGCAATTCAGGATCCCCCCAACTACATACACAAAGGACACAAACTTTCCACATTCCCAAAGACAGTTTCTATTTCCTCCTATTTCCTCCTACCCAGAGCCTCTAAATCTAGTGCTGGATTCAGAAAGAAAATGCGGCAACATTCAACTCCATTATTCAGAACAGTGAAGGACGGCACATTCCAGAGGGAGAGGCACACACCATATGTTAACATATGGGCCATCAATTTAAAAGGCCACTTAATATACTGTACACTTAGTACTCACTTTTTCCCGAACATATATAATTTGTCTTTGATGTTCTAAAGACAATTCAGGACCCACAGATCCTCAGGAGGAGCCACTAGGAAGCTCTCAGCAACGGTTAAAATTCTCCTGATCAGCCCCTCTGTGCCCCCGAATTGTAGTTCCTGGCTGGTCATATACCGGAATGTCCCAAAGGCCCTTGAGCTCATTTGAGAAAGTAAATTGGGAAACAAATCCATAAAAGAGAGAAATATGAAAATGTTTAGAATAGTGTTTATCAAATTGCAGGCGTTTGGTAAATGTAAATTGTGAACCAAGAACAAATGATTCATCAACTATAAACAAAGCCGACTTCAAATATATTACTATGATGTTTATATTTCTGAGTCATGTGCTGCTTTAACCTGCAATGTTAATTAAAATAAAATAACACACAATAAAATGAGATGCTTGCCATTAAAACCTGTGATCTGAACTCAGGATTCTAAGACATGAAAACCCACATACACTGAGAATATAAAAACCTCATATAGCCAATGAGTCAATCATACCTACAAGCGGTTTGAGATAATCCCTGTGATAGAGATTGAGAGTCTAGTAATTCTCCATATTATCATGGGACAAAGCCCTCTTCTCTTGAGAAATTATAGGCAGTAGGAGTTTTGAATGTATAGATGGAATTAGGCTAGGTGACTTCCCCAGAAATTCCAAGGGCGGCTTTCCTTTCCTGAGTGCGTTAAAGGAAAAAAGCAAAGAAGATGTATGCGGGTTTGTGCTCTGTGACTGATCTCAGTAAATACAACTTAAATAATCCACAGGTTGAACATCCCTAATCCGAAAATCCCCAATCCCAACTGCTCCAAAATCTGACTTTGGAGCAGTGACATAATGCCACACTGGTGGGGCTGAGATAGTGAAACTTTTGCTTGCTCATTGTTCGACGTACACTAACTTTATTTCATGCACAAAATTATTAAAATATTGTATAAAATTACCCTCAGGGCCAGTGTATAAGGTGTATATAAAATGTAATTAAATTATGTATTTAGATTGGGTCCCACCCCCAAGATATCTCATTATGTATACGCAAATATTTCAAAATCAAAAAAAAATCTGAAACACTTCTAGTCCCGTGTATTTCAGATAAGGGATGCTCAACCTGTACTTGTGCCCACCGTTAACTAGGTTGAAATGTAATTTGGCCAATTTTCCAACTGAAGCATCTCCTGGTGGTAATAGTAATGGAGAGTCGAGAGTCCCAGCGTGTTTTATCCCTCTAGAAGGTTGTTAGGCTGGATGGAGGTGGGCTCTCATTCTCATTTCTTTCTAGAAAGCTATTCCTAGACCTCGGTCTGAGGGAGAACAGAACCTCACACATAAGGCTCTATAATGAAGCATTGCCCTGATCTTGTTTTGTTTTCCAGTATGAAGGATTCCCATCCTAACTTGTCAGTCCAGGTTATGAAGTAGTAAGTCAGGCAGGAGGAGGTGCAATCCTGATGTGCTCAGAGGGCAAGCAGAGCTGGGATGAGAGGGCCAAGTCCCTGCTCCAAAGCACCTGCCCTCTGGTCTCTGCCTAGCACTGCTGAGAGGACTGAGCACTGCCTGGGGTCCCATGATTACAGCTGCAATAGGGGGAAAATGCCAGAGTCAGTAACAACAGTCATGCTACCCAGTGCATGCCAATTCTCTTCTTGTTTGGTATGAGAAAGTCTCTCCTGACCAGCCCCATCAGTTTTCTGCAGAAGGAGGTCCATAAGGGCCTATCTGGGATGTGGTGACATCAACATGCAGAGATGGTCATTGACACATCTTTCAATTTGGCCACACACTGAAGAAGAAAACAACTCACATATATTGGTTCATCAGGACAAAACAAACAAAACAAAACTCTGTAGGAATTTTGACAATAAAATGGAAGCAGCAGCTAATCATAAAGAAGCCTCATTTTAAGAAGGCTTGGAATAAAGCTTCATGACCTCCAAGTGGCATCAGTATCTTGGGGATCAGCAAATATTTCTAGAATCGGGTAGCTATGGCTTGCTCTGTAAATTCACTGGGATATTAGCATGGCATACAGATCTTTGTCTTCACCTCAGCTCACAGTGACTGACTAGGTGTAGTGGCTGTGATTGAGTCAAGATGGAATTTCTTGATATCATCTAGTACTGATATTATTGTGCAATAAGCTGGGATTCAGTTCTTCAGAGAGTTTTGGGTCCACCAAATACATATTAGCTTGGGGACCACAGATGTGTCATGTGCCTCCTCTGAACCCTGGTTTCCTACCAAATCAGGCAAAAGGCATTTTGCTATGGAAATCTGCATGGTGCTGTTGTTGTTGTTGTTGTTATTATTATTATTTAGAAGCACTGATCTGGTACAGGAAAAGGCAATCAGATTTAGTTAAGGTACAGGGAGGAAAATGGAATAGTAAATATGAAAACAATGAAATATGAAGGAAAAAAGAGAATGAAGGTGGTAAGAAAGCAGAGAAGTCTCTTTGTGCTCCTGAAAGGAAACAAAGAGTCCTAATGCATGGGGTCTCCAGACTCGGAGTCCTTCCTTATCATATTACAGGGCATTTAATTCAATTCAAGAGGCATCAATTTGGCATCTCCTGTGTTCTGAGCACTCAGCTCTATGGGAGACGCTAAAGAAGGGTCATAAGTGTACAGTTGATGCTCCACGTTCACCTAACAGATCTTCCAAACTCTCCCATGAAGATATGATTATCCCCACTTTATAGACAAGCAAACTGAGGTTGAGGACATTTAAATAACTGTGTTCAAGGACTTGGAGCCAGAACTCAGTCCCAGGTTTGATGGGCCCCAGTGTCTGTACCTCTAGCTGTCCTCCAGAGAAGCAGGGCTCCATGGCAAACATGGAACTTGACCACGGTTGTGTCCAAGCCCATGGGAGCAGTATCCGATGCATTTAATTCCCAGGCTTCCTATGCAGTAGCACGTCTTCATTGATTCTGCAGGGCCTGGGCGCCTGGCAGAAGATAAGTGGAATCCACTTCCTTCCACTTCAGCCACAACATGAGACATACCTCATCACTTCTTTCCTTAGATACTTATAGTCCCCATGATTAAGCCATTGGGTTGAGGAGGCATACAAGGATAAAACAGGAGACAAGAATAACCCTCGTGAAGTGGAGGTCAGTGCTGTTGATGGAGCTGGGTATGCAGACAGGAGATAAATGAGAACCACAAACTTTTGTTCCTGAAGTTGAGCTTGTGGGTTGGGTGTGGGGCCATGGCCCCCAAATGGTGGGTTGTGACCCTGAGCTGACACTAGTCACATGACAACAGTTATTTTCCTTATTTATCTCACCAGCAGGCAGATACTTTCTTTTGGAAATTTTCGTTTACTTTTTAAATACATACATTCAATAAAATTCACCACTTTTGGTTTACAGTTCTAGCAGTTTTGACAAAGGCTTTCATTTCTTCATTCAACCACCATCACCATCAAGATACAGAGCAGTTCCATCACCCCCTAATTCTCTGGTAGTCAACTCCTAATCCTTGGCAAACACTGATCAGTTTTTCTGTTCTTACAATTTAGGAACAGAATTTACTATGGTAATACTTATTTCCAGTCTTTACAAATTCTGCTTCCCTACTTAGTGCCATGGACTAGAAGGGATACTCTTCTCCCCTGGGTCGGCAAGGACTTGCTAAGCCTAGGGATGTGGTGGGGGCATGCATGGTGGTGAGTGAGCCTGAGGCAGGGCTGTGAGATGGAGCTGCAACTCCCTCCACCTACCCTCCAGCTCACTTACATCCCACACCCCTACACTGCAGCAGACCCTGCACTCGCCTACACCAGAGCCCCTGCAGGTAAAGTGCCCACTGATGGCCTCCTCCAAAACCCTCAATGGACCACCACCTAGCCTAACCCCAGAAATGGAAGGCAGTCAGGTTTTCAGGACAACAGAATGATAGACAACGGGTAATTCTTCCCGCTGCCTAGAGGGGGATCTCTTTCTCCCATGGGGCGGCACTTTCTTTCTGCTGAGATTCTAGCAATGTGAGTTAGATCCTTGGAGTAGGTGGGCTTTGGGAGTGGGTGAATCTTGGTGGTTTGGTCCTTAGGAGCTGTGGATCAGAGGCCTTGCAAGGAGCTGTGAGGTCAGCATGACTGGGACCTTCATCATCACGGCCAACTCTAAAGAAGTGTACATATGTTTGAATAAATATATTACATATGCATGTGTTTATTACAAATAAGTAACACATGCTTTCAAAAAGTAGCCATCAAAGGGATAAGAAGGAATGAAGTCCCCAGTCGCTCAACTCCTGGCCCAGATACAACCAGTATACTCAGTCTCTCGAGGCCCTAGCAGGTGTTTTCCTATGAGAATTGTGCACTTAGGCATAAATACAGCCTCCTTTGTTTTTACACAAATGGTAGCTAATTACACACAATGGTATGTATACTGCAATTTTCACTTAACATGTCTTGGAAATCTTTCTATGTGGACTCATCAGCCCAGCTGCCTCATTCACTGACTGGATGTCAAGGAATGACTCCCTTACCCGGGGCCCCGTGACAGACATCAAGGCCGCTGCCAGGGTTGGCAAACTGGGCTGCAGCATCATCCTATGCACACTTCTTTGTGTATCTGGACAAGAATATTTAGAAGATAAATTCCTAGAAGGGAAATTGATGGGTAAAAGTGCTGCACATTTAAAAAAATTTTGACAGAAATAAAATACTATCCAAAGGGCTTATACCAATTTCACACCCACCAGTCATGCATGAGAGTGAGTGCCTGAGTCCCATGCTATTGCCAACACAATTAATTATGTAACTTTTTGATCCTCTGCCACTATGGCCCAAGAAAAATGCTGTCCACGGTAGCTCTAATTTGCACTTTTGCTTATAACAGAGGAGACTGAGGATCTTTCAGTCTCCTGAAAAAAATACATACCTATTTTTAAAGTTAGTTTTTTCTTTTTAATTGTGGTAAAAATGTACACAACATAACATTTTTCATCATAACCCTTTTTAAATGAACAGCTCAGTAGTGTAAAGTATATTATGTTTTTTGCGTAGCCACTAGGCAGAACATTTTCATCCTAGAAGACTGAAACTCTTAACCCATTGATCAACAACTCTCCATTTCCACCACCCCCAAGACCCTGACAATCCTACTCTACTTTCTGTCTCTGTGCATTGGACTACTCTAGAGATCTCACCCAAGTAGACTCTTATAGCATTTGCCTTTTTGTGACTGGTTTATTTCACTTAGCATCATGTCTTCAAGGCTCATCCATTGTGTAACATACATCAGAGTTTTCTTCCTTTTTAAGGCTGAGTAATATTCCTTGCATAGATATACAAGTTGAGCATCCTTAATCCAAAAATCTGAAATCTGAAATGCTTCCAAATCTAAAATTTTTTATGTCAACATGATGTCACAAGTGGAAAATCTCACACCTGACCTCCTGTGACAGGTCACAGTCAAAATGCAATCAAAACTTTGTTTCATGCTCAAAATTATTAAAAATTTGTATAAAATAATCTTTAGGCTACGTGTATAAGGTGCATATAAAACGTAAATGAATTTTGTGTTTAGCATCGGGACCCATCTCTAAGATATCTCATTATGCATATGCAAATATTCCCAAATTTGAAAAAATCCAAAATTCAAAACACTTTTGGTCCTAAGCATTTGGGAAAAGGGATACTCAACCCTTACCACATTTTATTTATCCATTTATCTTTCGGTGGACATTTGAGCCCACCTCTTGGCTAGTGTGACTAATGCTGCCATTCACATAGGTGTGCAAATATCTCTTCAAGACCCTGCTTTTGGATATATACATTCTTTTGGATATATACCTCAAAGTGGAATTGCTGGGTAATTCTATTTTGATTTTTTTCAATAAGTTTTAACGCCATTTTATTTCCAGCTAACCCTTAAACACCAGCCAGACCTCAGTTCCTGGAAGTCTCTTTCGTGGATACTCAAGCCCATCACAGAATTTGTTCTTAGGTTCCTTAGCTCTCTTTGGTACTCTGGGATTTTGACTTCCAGTGTGACCCATGAAGAAAGCCAGAAACCAGCAGCATGGACCCAACCTGGCCCCACAGTTGCAAGAAGCTGGGCTCTTAGCATGGCAACTCCACACAGGCTTAGTCCTCAGGACCCTTAGCTGAGCCTCCTTGGCCATGTAGATCCAGCAGCCTTCTTCCTGTTCACAGTTGCCCTGACTCTGTTATCCACAGCAAATGAGGCACCTCCATTTAGAACATCAGTAAACCTCAGGGCAAGAAAAGCAGCTGACACAGTTGGTAAAAATGCCACCTACCCTTAAGAACTTGCCAACTATTCTAAACTCTGAATTTAGTTTTAGTTAACACACACACACACACAATTACTCCACAACTCCACAATCCACTGAAATGTGATAGCCAAATTCTGTGTCCAGTGTCCTAGGCTGGCTGCTGTCAAAATGTATTTTCCATTTATTTCAATTGCAGATAACTTTTCTCAAAAGGGATGCCACTTGTTTGGAAAGCCAAGCTCAGTAAAAAATCTGCCAAGAAGTTATTGTTTGTTAAATAGCAACTTCCCCAGGGATAGGGTGGGTAGGAGGAAAACTATTGGTGACCAAGTGCAGCTGCTTTCTGGAGTCCACGGACAGTGGGACAGTCTGGTCAATGAATCAGGACTGATCATTGCCCCTGATGTGCCTGGCCTTAGCAGCCCTTAATTACAAATAAACAAGCTAATCATTAGTAGATTACTTATTGCTGTCAAGCCTATATCCCTGCAGTGGAGCTAGAAAGTGTGTTGGCACGTAAGCAAAGCCAGCAAAACTACATCATGCGCTGAGAGGGAAAGACCACAGCAGCACCATGGGCCATTTCTGTGATTCACCACCTTCCCATCTGCTAAGCTGGTCTTCACACTGAATCATAAACCCTGCAATTGAATTCAGCGCACACAGGTGCAGAGCCTCCTATTGACTGAACCATGTGCTTGTGGTGTCCTCAAACTATCTCCAAGAGTTCTTCTCTGAGATCCCACCAAGTGAGGAGCTAAAGGAAAATCTCAACAGAAGGGTTCTCACTGTCCAGAATATTTCAGCAAGGTATAGATTCTGTCCTCATAGAAGCAAGAACAATCCTCCAATGGGAATGGAAATGAGGCTATCTCGGGCTTGCTCCATTTATTTAATCATTCACTCATTCATTCAAATAATATTTCCTGAGCACCTGTTATATGCCTGCCAATGGCTGGACACTGGGGACACAGAGAGATTACCGTGCAGTGGGAAAGCAAGTGGCGATTTAATTTCACTAATGAATGCAAAGTTTCAACTTGATAAGCACCAGGAAGATGCCCCCAGAGAGTCTGAGACCTGTGCAAGGATGGCTGTGATTCCCCCGGCCTACGTGGCAGAGGGGCAAGAAGATTTGGAGTAAAGTAGGGAGATGTGGAGGACCACTGTTCCAGGAAGAGGAAAAGCCCAGAGAAGCCTGGGGGTGTTGACACAGCTGAAGAAGGAGAATGAGGCTTGAGGAAAGAGAACAAGGAATGAGGGTGAGAAGGTGCGGTGCAGAGGGTGCCAGACAATGCAGGCCAGGTGGGCCAGGTGGGCTGAGAGGGTCAGGTTGAAGTGTTGGTCTTCACCCTTAGAGCAACGGGAAGCCATTTGCATTTCTAAAAAGGGGGTGCACAACTAGGTTGAATTTCTTGAAGGATCATTCTGGCTGTCATGTGTAGAGAGTATGGGAGGCAAATGAAGCAACATGGACCATGGCGGAGTCCAGGTGAGAAGTGCTTGGCTCTACAGTGGAAGTGTGTGCACAGAGAGTGGGAACCCGGGAGGAAGACTGGGTCTGGGAGATGGGTCTAGAGGTCAGTTTGGACGTGTAGCGTTTGAAAAGCCTATGGCTTTTCCAGAAGGAGGTGTCCGCTCATTCTAGAGCCTGAGATTATGGAGCTAGAGGTCAAAGGAGAACCCTAAGGGGAGGGGCCAAAGAGGGGAAGCCCTTGCACTCACTCCATAGAAAAGGGTCCTCTGCAGGAAGGTCACTCGGGGAGCACTCCCTGGGCTCTCTGTAGGGAAATGAAATGCTGATCTGGCTTTCCTGACTTCCTCAGGGAATCCCCCTGGACAATCTCCCAAGCTGTCTGGCCAACATCAAACTCTGCTTATCCCAAATCAGACTCACTCTGCTCTCCCCCAGCTTGGAGACCCACTACTCCTTTCGTAGACTTGTGGGACCACCCTTTCTCCAGGCACCAGCTAAAGTCAGAGTCATTGTGAATTTTCCTGAATCTCTGCCAGATTCTTCTGCTGTTCATGGGATGGAATTTCTGTTGGGTCTAAAGCCAGCCTCCCGGATTTCCACTGTGACTCCACCACTTACCAGCTGGACAACCTTAGACCAAATATGCCTCAATTTCCTCTTCTAAGACAGTGGCTGCGGCCTCATACACTTCACAGGACCGTATAAACTAAGCACTAGTACATGTGAAGTGCTAAAATGGGTGTCCAGCACACAGTCACTGCTCAATACTTATTATTATTACCACTTTAATATCTTCTTCAACATACTTTGTGCACATGGACAGCCAGGACGTAGCAATGTAGCACCTTCTCTTGAGAGTGTTGCCTATGCTATCTATTTCTTCCTCTGGACTGGAAACTCGTTGTGGGCAGAGGCTGTTTCTCATTACTGTTTGGTTCCCAAGTTCCTGTCCCAATGCCCTGAATGTGCTCCATAATGACCACTAGTTCCATGAATGTGGAGCCACAACAAATTTTGTAAGTCCAAGCATGTAGTGGGTAGTGAGAAAAACAAGCATTAATAATGTTCCCGTCAAGAACCCAAAGTATTTTTAGAGGTTTTACATTAAATAGGGTAGTCGATATGTATTTGTTGAATGCTATTGGATTTTTCTTGGCTTACTAAACTCAGTTCTGCTGTTTCAGCCTTTCAGGAGGACAGTAAAACCAGTAAGAGTTGGTGTCCCAGGACCCAAATATTCATGAACAATAAACTCAGCTCTTAGATTGAGTCCACTGGCCAAGGGAACTCAGATAAGCCAATTAGTCTTTGGGGGACTTCCCCCTTTCTGGAAGATCAGCACACAGAGTTGCTCTCCCAACCAGAGAAGAAGGTACATGGAGTCTACAGAATGCTCTGGTCTCCTCTGTGAGCAGGGTTCCAGAAGCTGAATGGGCTAGTTGTCAGACAAAGGCATAGAACCAAGCCCAGGGCAGAGGATGCCACCGCATGTCAGGTAGGCAACATGGTGGGCAAGACCCCAACTAGTTTCTGCAGTAGTGCACCTCAAATTGGACACAACTTTTTAACCCCCAATTTGGTCAGCTGTGTGTCTAATGATGTAATATAGTCCCAAAGGCAGGATGGCTCATCTGGGTAAGAGTGGGTTTGGGAAGCCAAGATAACAATGTAGAATATGATATTTATATGTAAGAGTGACCATTTCACAGAATCATCAATGATCAGAGCCTCTCCTCTGGTCCAAAGGAGAAAACAACACCAGGGAGGTGAAATGACTTCTTTTAGCTCACTCATCTTAAGGCCAGACACCCAAGTGCTCTGTCTCCTAGGAACTGCAACTTTCTGCTGCATGTAGCAGACACCTCATCAAACCATACTGAACACACTTCAGTCCAAAAGAGGTAGGAAAAAAGGAGTAGGATTATAACGCTGTTAATGAATCTAATGTCTTTGTGCTTTCTTAGCCAGGCCAGCACTAAGCACCTCATGTACATTTCCTGGATTTTGCAACCACTATATGAAATACGCATCATAACAGTCCCTTTTGATGGAGGGAAGGACTGAGTCTCACTGAGTTTCAGCAGCTTGTTCAAGTCCCTGGAATGAGCAGGTATTGAGGCCAAACCCCTTTAACATTTTCTTTCAAGGTTCTCAAAACCTGAGTGTAGCTGGGGCTGTTAGTGTCCCAACCACGTGCCTTGAGCATTGATGTTCCTCACGCAAGTGTCGAGGTCCTTTCCTCACCCAACATGTGGGACAATGGGACAGACCAGAGCTAGGGGTTAATGCCCCTGATGCAGCTCCAGCCAATGACTGATGGGAGATGGAGGGTAAAACCCACCTTCCCCTCCTCTACTGTCTCCCAGAGCTCTCCAGCTGGAGAGAGCTTTGGTTGCCCACAAAAGCAATCTGCTCACTCCCTCACACAACGAATCTTATTCCCTTCCCTCTCTTGTCTCTCTTCCCCACTCACACACCAAACTTCCTGGGATCACCTCCCAAATAAATCACTGCCACTTGAATCTTCACTCAGGGGTTTGCTCCTTGGGGAAGCCATTCCAAGCCAGCATGAGTAAAGAGGGCAGTTTTCATTCTTTATCTGTGAGAAGGGAGAAGAGAAGATCTGTATGAAACACTTACAGGAGATGTCAGGAAAGCCAGTCTAGAGGTGCAAGCTTCGCTCGTAAATACAGATGTGGAGCAATTAAAAAGCCAAGAAGAACTGTGTGCAAAACAGGTAAAGTAGAAGATGGGCAATGAGTAATTAACCTGTGGCTCGCCCACAGTCGGATATTCCTGGTGAAGGTGCAGAAACTAAGTGGGCACTGGCAGGAAGGAAGCATATGGAGATGTCTTAGCCATGAAAGACTAAGACAACTGGTACTCTATGACTCTCCGGATGCACTGATCTTTCAACTTAGGGGTAGTCAGTCACCGAGCATGGCATGGGCCTGTCAGAAGCCTGGGAGAATCCCACACCATCCTTAGGGACCTGCAACATGCTAAGGGACAGCAGAGCAGCTTTTTGTGGAGAAGGAAAGAGAAAGTTCCACAGTCCATGCATGAACAATGCTTTGCTTTTGAAAGAGACCTGCCACTGACAAGCAAGACGATCTATTGGTTTGTTCTGTCAACAGGAGTTGATTGACACTGGGGTGACTGCCAGACATTCGGCTTTATTTTGGAGATGCAGATGAACTTGAGACAACTCTCGTCCTCAAAGTGCGCTTGGTTTGCAGTTCCTCATCATATAACATGAATGAGATGGGCAGAGTCTGAATGGCCTGATGAGACTAGACTTATCTATTGGACACAGAAGGCATGCAGGGTTCTTTTACAGTATAAAAGCTCTCGAGTGTGGCCATGGGCCTAGACTCCTCCTGCTAGTGGAAATGTTCACCCTTCCCCCATAAGGGGCTGAGAAACACTGCTGGTGGCTGGGGACACAGCCACATATGGGCACACTGTAGCTTTGTAAGCTGGACTAGTCAAGCCACAATGGATGGTGGGCTGTGGTTCTTTCATTCCACTTTTAACAACTGTCTTTGAGGTTACACCTCAGAAAAGCTCCCCTCAAAAGAAGGAGATGTACCTAAACCCCAAGGAGATACTCCATGTCAAACATAAGAAAAAGCCATAGCATAAATGAACTTGCTGAGAACAACAGCAGCAGACATTTTATCAGCTCATTTACAGACCTGATCGGGTCAGATGGCCACTTCGGAAATAAAAATAGAGCCCTAAAGATCCATCAGTTGTTATGGGAAATCAATAAGGCCCTGAGCCTGCACTTCATTTCTCCCAGAGAGTAGAGGGAGGGGGATGCTAGTTACCAATTTCAGGAAGGCTGAGACAGGGCCAGAACCAGAGACACAAGGTCATCTCCTGGCTCCCGACTTTGATGGACAATCTCTGGATTCAGATCACTAAATGAAATCCCTGCAAACAACCAAGGTGACAGATGGCAATAAATGAGAATGACTGAGGACCTCTTGCTAGCAGCAAGGAAGGGATTCCTGATGGCTTTCCAAAGGGGGAATTGATGTCCAGGGACCTGGTCATTCTACTTCTTGATAGTTTCCTATCCTCCGGTATAGACTGTCCTTTGTGAAAATGAGAACCACATTCTTTCACTCACTTCTAATACCTGCAAAACCCAATAGTAGTCATTTTGTTCCTTTTTGGATCAATTCTTAATGGTTTTATATCACACACAGTAGAGGCAGTAGGTACAGTGTGTACTATATTCATGTGTAAGGCTGGCAAATGGGAGAAATTGTCAGAGAAGCAAGACCATAACCAAGCCATTTGCCTTAATTGGGATGTCACTGACACTTTAGGTACATGGCATGAGGCACCCTCATGCCAGGATAGCACTGCCAGGAGGAGCCAGAGTTGAACCAAAAGCCAAAAACACTCTGCCTGTCCAAGGACTGTAGTGTCTGTGATGCTTAACTCTGGAGGAAGCACTGATCTCTCTCTGTTGAGTTCCTTCCACACACATATGCTGTGGAAGAGAAATTCTGTAGCTCAAAAATACTTATGGGTAACGACTCTATCTGCTATTAAAATCTCATTTTTTTGGACTTAGCTTGCCTCTAAATAAATTGGCGATCTACTCCCTGCAGGTTCTACCAGCTGCAAACACCTGCCTTTCTCCTGGATTTGTTATTCCTGTAAATGTTAGTGGCATCCACACAAGTTCAGAACAGAGGATCTGGAATCTCTTGGCCTCCTCAGCCCTGACCCAGCCCAGGGTCCAGCCAGTTTCCAAATTTGGAGGTCCATCTCCTGCTGGCTTCGGCAGCACCTCCACTCTTCCTCACCTCATTGCCATCTCCAGGTCCTAGGAAGTCCACCTGCTGGATCCATTATAAAGAAGGAGTACTTCCTTTCCCAGTCTCTTCTGCCTGGGTAACAGTCCTGTGTCAGTTCAGCTGTCAGCAGAGTGAGGACCACAGTCCTTACTATGGCTGGGCACCAGTTCTTATCTTGCCTTTATCCCACCCCAGCTCAGCTGACACCCTTAGGATTTACCCACAGGAAGGAAAATAAGCCCTTAGCTTCCTTGCATTATTATATGTGTCTAAGTCACTAAAATGCCCTTATAGTACCCAGAAGAGACAGGAAGGCAAAAGAGTCAGAGGAAGAGAGGATTAATGAGCAAGCAGACAGTGCTATGCTATCATTCCCCCTCTGGTGGATGCCTCTGGAATTTTTTGTGCTTTGGGAGAGGAGCCCTCTCTGGGTTCCCATAACTATGGACACTCACATCCTTGCTAGGGAAGGCCCCATACTTTCAACTGGGTTTCCCTCCTTTCTGAAGCAACCATCTTCAAGCATTCACCTAACTCTCTCCAGCAATATCTTGTATAGTTTTACATATTTCGAATGCTAGTCCTTTATCAGATATGTACTTTGCAAAGACTTTTCTCCTAGTCTGTGGCATGTCTTTTTATTTTCTGCATGGTATCTTTCACAGAGCAGATGTTTTGAATTTCAATGAAAGCCAGCTTAATAAATTTTCGCTTCATGGATCATGTTTTTGCTATTGATCTAAAAAGTTATCACCAAACCCAAAGTCACCTAATTTTCTCCTATGTTATCTTCCAGGAATTTTATGGTTTTGCATTTTACATTGAGGCCTACATTTAATATGGCACAGCAGGAAGAAAAGTCATTTGCTAACCAGTAAGAACACCAGGGATGCCCTTCCTTCTGTTTTTCATCAAGTCCAGGATTTGCACCTGAGGCAAGCTCAGACTTATTATTTTTAACCACAACATCTCAGATTAATATCAATTGCTCATCAAAATGAATCTCTGGAGGCATTTATATAACCAGCTGCAAGACCAGCAAGGAAGAGGGTGGGCAGGCAGAGGACTCAAGCTCTCCAGCTGGGAGTGGATCGCGTGGGTCTGACAGAGGAATGGGAGATCAAGGAGGATGTTACATACACCGTGAATTTTCCAAAGTCATTTGCCTATTTTCCCACATGCTATGCTAAACTGTCCTTCTGTCTGACTTGACCAAGGCTATTTCCCTTGTTATAGATTAGGCTCAAGTCCTAATGTCAGTTCTGGGCTATCTCCTCCACACCACTCATTGGTCTGGTTTAATGCTGTAGTTTTAATAAAACACGAAACACATTTCCCAGTATAGAGTAGGAAGAAAATATTTCTTTGTTGCTCTCCATCAAAATATTTTCAGGTCTTTAGGTAAATCTAAAAATAAATCTTTGGGATTTTTAAATTAAACTGAAAAAAATCATTTAAAAATAAGTTTCCATCTTTCACCAAACCAAGAACACGTACTAATTAAAATAGTTTTCTTTATATAGGTTATGCAAGAGTAAAGTCAATTCCTAGTTATTTTATTATTTCTCTTTTTGTTGTTATAATCCAAAAAAAAGATTTAGTGTATCTTCTAATGGTCACGTCCAGTCATTGGAAGAACTATTGGTTTCTGCATATTTATCTTGTGTTCAATCATTTAAAACTTTCTTATTAATTTTAAGAGATTATCACTAGATTCTCATGATTTTCTATGTCCATCATATTATCTGCAAATAATAGCAGTTATCTTTGCATTTACAATAGCCATCTATTGGACCCTTTAAAATGTTACATAGAAATGGGAATGGTGGCCATTCTCTGCCTTAGATGTGATTTTTTTTTTTTTTTTTTTGAGACAGAGTTTCGCTTTGTGGCCCAGGCTAGAGTGCAGTGGCGCGATCTCCACTCACTGCAAGCTCTGCCTCCCGGGTCCACGCCATTCTCCTGCCTCAGCCTCCTGATTAGCTGGGACTACAAGCGCCCATCACCATGCCCGGCTAATTTTTTTTGTATTTTTAGTAGAGATGGAGTTTCACCATGTTAGCCAGGATGGTCTCGATCTCCAGACCTTGTGATCCGCCCGCCTAGGCTTCCCAAAGTGCTGGGATTACAGGCGTGAGCCACTGTGCCTGGCCTGGAAGTAATTTTTATGGGGTGTGTGTATTTCCTGGTCACCTCTATAGTGAACTGTTAGTGTCAGAGAACCTTTTTCATATCAGGAGATACCTCTTCCTTCCACATCAAACAATTTTTCAAAAGCTGAATTCACAGAAGCAGAGAATAGAACAGTGGTTACCCCGGGTTGGGGGAGAGAGAAATGGGTAGTGCAATGTTGGTCAAAGGGTTTAAAGTTTCAGTTAAGAGGAATACGTTCTAAAGATCTGTTGTAGAGCATGGTAGTGATGAGGTTCTGTACACTTGAAAATTGTTAAGAGAGTAGATTTTAAACGTTCTCACCACACACACACACACACACACAAATTCTAACATGAGGTGATGAATGTGTTAATTAGCTTGATTTAATCATCCCCTAATATACACATATATCAAAACATCATGTTGCACCCCCTAAATACATACAATACAGAAAAAATAAAAATGTTCCTAAAATATTTTTCTTTCATATAGTGATTTTCTCCATGGAGACCCAGCTCTATGATGGATGGCACTGGTAGATATTCTATCATTAATCAGTCTTGGTATCACCGGGATAAACCCCTAACTGCCCATGAGAGATGATTCTTTTAACGTACTGCCAAATGTAGTCAGTATTTTCCTTAACAATTCTGAATTTTTAATAATTTTCTTTTTGGGTGCTTGCTATCAGATTTTAAAATCTGGGTTGTGCAGTCTTCTTGTGTTGGGAATTAAAAGGCTTCCTCCACCATTCTCCGGATACCAGGCAGAGGGAAGTGGGGGAGCCCCGGGGGACACAGGGCCTTCTTGATCACCTGAAATCATGTAACACGCACACTGTCCTGCTGTGCCTTGCTTCAGGCTGGTGCCGCTGGAGACCAGACCGGGAATTTTAGAAGTAGCTGACACCAAATCCGTCCTGACTTCAAAAGAAAAGCTAGACTGGAATTGCCACTGCGGCTGACAGGCTTTATGAAGCGAGCTCCCTCAGGGGCCCGTGTTGAGTAAGACAAGTAGAAAATCTCCTCCGACAGTTTAATTAAGTTGAGTGACTTTCACTGTTCTGGAAAATAAACCAAACCATTTTCTCTATTAGCAAAAATGACAATTCAGCATCCAGACAGATTGCTGAATTAATAAAAGTTCATTAGAAAACCCATCTTTTAATTCGGAGTCTCTGCAGACCAAACCACAGAATTAAAGACTGATCTGATTGTAAAGGACAGTGAGAGGTCACTGGGGCAAGGGCCTGGGCCAGCCCAGTCTCACCTACATGGCCTTGAAGGGGTGCTTACTGGAGCCCTTCGTCAGCCTCTGCATAGCAGTGGCCAGACCCTCTGCAGACAGCATTGTTCCTAAAAGACTCTGGCATGAACTACACAGACCATACTAGGAGGTGGTTCATGAAGCCAGAGAGAGCTCAGAGGTTGGAATTCAGCTTCTGGGGTTCGGATCCTGGCTCCCCAATTCCCCAGTTACATGACCTCAGAAATGGTAACACAGTACTTAATTATGTCACAGATTGTTGTAGGATGAAAAGAAGAAAGTCACGGCAAGGGCTTAACATAGTTCCAGTAAGTGCTCAAGGAGGGTTACCTGCCATTGCTGTGGTTATTGCCACCGCCACCACCACTACTGCTATTTCATCGTTGTTGTTATCTCTCCTGGGCAGGCAGTGTGGTGGATTGTGAGTTAGAAATCTCGAGTTCTGATCTCAGCCAATTCCATAAACCCCAAGCCTCTTGTTTTCTTACCTTTATAATGTAAATAAATAATCTCCGTCTTGTTTTACAGAGTTCTAAAGAATATGTGCTTTAAAATCCTGAACAGCCACACAGATACAAGCTTCACGTTCTGCTGAATGGATAACAACAGGAAACATGTAAAAGAATCCTAAGTCTCTGAGTCTCAGGAGCAAAGTCTTTGACTTTGAAAGTGGCAACACCAGGGTTCTGCAGGTTCAGGAAGGAGGGGAGAGGCCAGAAATACTAACTCTGGTATCAGATGCATAGCGGCCTCTGTTATGTCTGATCCAGCTTTGATCAGTGGCCCCCAAACCCCAGCTAGCAACCACCGTGCCCAGTGGCCAGCGAGTGTGCTGTTCAATGGGCTAAACGCCCCTTGTTCCCTTCCCAGCCTCTTTCTTACAAGCAGCTTCCACCACTGCTAAGGCTGGCCCTGTACAGACATATGCAGCCGCAGGGGAACCCAGGAAGGGGCCCAGGAAGTCTGCATGCCCAAGGGTGTGAACGTGGATGATTGAAAATGGGGTGGTTTTTATTCCTACCCACTCACCATAGCACACCCCTGTATTTCAGGCAATGGTAGTGGGGATGTCCACAATCCCGTTCATCCAACAGAAAATCCTGCAGTTCCCCGGAAACCCAGTGTAGGAGGCCTTGGCTCCCCTAGTTAACCAGGAGATTTAGATAAACTATTCCAGAGTCCCCAGGAAGGTCTGGTGAAGGAAACGGGTACGACCCCAGAGATTCATAGATGAAAACGAGGCAGAGCGTCCTCTTGGCTGGAGGAGGGAAGTAACACACCTGGTTTCTGGGTGGGTTCCCTTACCCACATGTGTGAAGCTGAAGTGTCCTCATCATTGGCACTGTCATCATCAAAAATCTGTGGCGGAGGCTTGCTAGCAAAGCCCACGTCCTACCCGCCATCCCAGGGCAAGCCCAGTTTCTCTGGAATGTAAAGAAGGCCATTACATAGACTAAATCTGCACCAACTTTAAATGTGCCTTCAGTTTTAAAACATCTCACTGGACCCCTAGAGCTGGCCACCCAGGCATTTTTTATGTGCATAACACAGGGCCCCAGGCAGGTGACAGAGGTCATTACCTTTTAAGTGAGGGATCTATTTAAAAATATGTTGAAAGCTACCCACTGTTTCCATAGGGAAAGCACAAGTGCAACACTTCACAACATTCACCAGGTTCCTAAACTCCCATCCCAGGGGATCCTTCCAGGGATCCATGGACCCCAAATTAAGAACTTCTACTCTACACAAGAGGAATTTTAAAAGAAACAGTACATTAAAAATTTGTAAAATTGCGGTATGGTGGCTCAAACTGTAATCCCAGCACTTTGGGAGGCGAGACAGGCCGGATCCACAAGGTCAGGAGATGAGACCATCCCTAGCTAACATGGGTGAAACCCATGTCTACTAAAAAATACAAAAACTAGCCAGAGGCCGAGGTGAAGCTGTAGTCCCAGCTACTCGGGAGGCTGAGGCAGGAGGTAACATTAAACCGGAATGGGAGCTTGCAGTGAGCTGAGATCCGACCTGGCCTCAACCACAAGGCGACAGAGACTCCGTCTCAAAAAAAAAAAAATTTGTAAAATTGAATAATTTTAAAACCCCAGGAGAACTTGGGATTTAAAGAACTACATGGCAAATTCCTTTGTAAAGCAATAATCTGTCTGTCATGCAGAGATTTGCAGACTATTCCTTTCATATTTTCGATGTTCAAATGTTGCTCCTTTTTAAAGGAATGGTTCGAAATTTGGATGTAGGGAGATAAATTGGCTACATCCATTCAGTTAAAACTTTTTCTTTTTAATTAAAAAAGCAACTAATTATACACAATGCTGCAGGGGACATCAGGGTATGGAGGGAAGGAAACTTTGCCACCTCTATCTACTGCACACTTTCCTTTCTTCATCCCCGCTCTTCCCCTACATGGTGATGGGCTGAGCCATCCTGAACCAGCTTCTGAGGGCCAAGTAGAAACATGAAGGGATGTTACGGGCTAGTTGTTAAATGTCCTTGTCTTGACATTGGCCATTATGAGGGTATTTATACCACAGAAAAAGGGACTTCTCCCACCCAGTCATTTTATCTGGACACCCCTGCCCCTACTCCCTTGAACACACATGCAGTCAACATTTAGAAACATTCACAGAGATGACATCTGGCTTTCCAGCTTCCAGTGCCAACATAGAAATGCATTAGCAATGAACCCTAAGGAAGAAATCGGTGCCACATTGATCTTGATAGTATATTCATTAAGGTTGAAATCCTTCAGGACCATATTCATGGACTGACCAAAACAGCAGTTGAGAGTGAAGACTGGGCAAATCTGGGGATCTCTCATGGATGACAGCTGCACAGCAACAGCAGACACTGAAGGGGCTTTTCCACTAGCTCATCACTCACAGCCCCAGCATGGGGGCTCCCCTCTTACTCCGCTTCTTCTTCAAGCCTTCAACACATCTCTACCCAGAAACATCAAAATACTACGCAGCGACCTGAGAACCCCAGACGTACTCTCCAAGCCCCTGACACCCCCTCTGCTGGGGACTTGTCCTTGCCCAGTCTCTGCTGGCTTGAATCTTAGATGCTCAACCTTGTGCCATCTCCCTCTGAGGCCCTCCTGATGCCTTCTAGGAGAAATCTATCTTGCTCTGAACCCCCACGGTGTTCTGTTGCTCTCTCTCTTATGTCATTTACCACACTTGTGTTACAGCTATTGTGTGTGTTTTGCACCTCAGCTAGACTGCACCTCCCTAAATGTCTGGGTCTATGTGAGTTTCACATCACTGACATGAGTGGGGATGAACTGACAGGTATGAACTGACATGCATGCGTATGTGATCTACTTGGTGCCAAATCCTGTGTTATGCACAGACAACACAGAAATGAGCGGGTCAAAGTCTTTTTCTGTGTCTAATTTCTGGCATTTTGCATTGTCAATGTCAGCACATTAGCCAATAGTAGTCATGTCTATGTGTGTATGTGCGTGTACATACATGTGTGCACATGTACCTGAGTGTATGTGCAAAGGAGGGGGAGAAGTTCAGTGTACAGACTTAATGCTGTGCATCTGAGTGACCGTTCCCCAGACTCTGATGTCATCCATATCTTAAGGTCGGAGCAAACCATACTTGGGAGAGAGAAGAACACTCTCTTGATACTCAGGCAGCGCAGCCTGGCCTCCCAGTTTCAGCTCTCCCCGTTTTCAGAGGAAAAAAGTTCACCCTAAAATCCTACACCTGGAGTTGCTGAGGTAACAGCCCTGCTCAGGGACCTGTGCAGCCTCCCGTCTCTAATTTGGGCATTGTCATCTCTGAGCCACATTTGAGGCTGTTTCACTGTTGGGAACCAGACACACTGGGTAGTTGTACAGCAGATGGAAAAGAAAGGATATTTGCAAGAACATTTGTGGGTGGGACTTTGGTCTCTAGTGTGAATCTCTAACTGGCTGACAAGACAGGTAGAGCTGAGCTGGCCAAGGAACTGATCAGGAACATTGGTGACGGGGCATCTTCACACACTTGTGTACAGTTCTAAAACTGTGGGAACGCCCTGAGCTTGCCGGCGGTTCTCAAGCAAGGGTCCCTGGCTGGCCCTAGAGCACCTATAAGTTTGCAGGGAGGAGGTCTACGTGGGCAGACCCCCTACCTTAGTATGAACATGGGTGTCACTCTTGCCTGGCAATAATTTTAGGCTTGAAGAGTCGAGGTTGGCAAGGTGACATGCTTGAATGGGCATGTGACGACAGTCATTTCCTTTACCAAGATTCTTAAAGTGATGGTGTGCTTGCTAGTTTTTCCCAAGGCTTGATGGAGAGAGACCTCAGGCCACTCTTCCCCGACTCAGACATTAAACATCCTGGAAGACTAGCCCAAAGGGGCACCAGTAGAGTGGGACAATCAGATCACAATGTCTTAGTATATTTTTGCTCCCTGCTCTTAAAGGTGACAGCTTCATGCTTTATTCTCTCATCTTGAATGTGCCATCTCCATCGACTCAGGATTATATCTGGAAGAAAATAGGAGTGACGAGACTTTCATCTTCTCCACCAAATCTCCCAGTCTCCT
Organism: Papio anubis; assembly: GCF_008728515.1. Lineage (NCBI taxonomy): Eukaryota > Metazoa > Chordata > Mammalia > Primates > Cercopithecidae > Papio > Papio anubis. The sequence continues at coordinate 38,941,200 of NC_044991.1, forward strand.
GGTCTCTATACCCATACTCTCTCCCACTTGCTGTTAAAATGGAAATGTCCCTGTTGCTTTAGAAAACGGATTGCTGAACTCGAATTCTGAGGCCAGTCCCCCCTTGGATTTTTGACAGCTTTACTCTGACAGCTCCCTCATCCTTGCCACATCAGCATCTCCCTTTCTACTCCATCATTTCCATCAGCAAACAAATACGCTACGGAATCTCTATTCAAAAATATCACTTATCTTACAAACAGATCCCTTCCTTGTTCAGTATCCACAATCTAGCTACCATCCTATCTCTGTGCTCTAGTTTTCAAAGACAAAATTGAAAAAGCGTAACTCTACTTGCTCATTACAGTCACTCTTGACTCACCCAATCCATTTTCCACTCTAAAACTTCCCTCTAAGACTGCTCTTGTCTGCTCCATGGTGCTGAACAGCTCAACGATGCTTCTCCAACCTCATGCTCCCTGGTGACCACTCTTTCCTATGGAAACTCTCTCTCCTCCTGGTTTCTAGGACATACCTCACTGGCTGCTCCATCTTGGTTACCTCTGCTCCTGGATGCTGCAGGGTGAAGAATCAGACAGTTTTTTTTTTTTTTTTTTTGAGACAGGGTCCCACTCTGTCACCCAGGCTGGAGTGCAGTGGCGTGATCTCGGCTCACTGCAACCTCCACCTCCCGGGTTCAAGCTATTCTCGTGTCTCAGCTTCCCAAGTAGCTGGGCTTACAGGCGTGCGCCACCACACCCAGCTAATTTTTGTATTTTTAGTGGAGATGGGGTTTCACCATGTTGGCCAGGCTGGTCTCTAACTCCTGACCTCAGGTGACACACCCTCCTCGGGCTCCCAAAGTGCTGGGATTACAGGCATAAGCCACCACGTCCGGGCTCAAAGGGGTCATTTTCTAACTGAGTTGTCTTTCCAGGTCAGCTCTAGCTTTCAGTATCACTTACAAGCTTATGTCTCCAAAGTGAGTATCTCTAGGCTTGACTCTAGCCAGACTCTAGGCATATCTACACTTAGATAACAGCCATACTTGGATAATTTAGATGATTGTACACTTGAAATTTCCCCCAAACCTATTCCTTATACGTACAACCCAGTCTTCTCTGTCTCAGGAAATGTTATCACAATCCACCAAGTGGTTAAGCCACCCATTTGGAGTTTTTCCTGCTTCTTTTCTTTCTGCTCTTCTGTCCCAATCACCAGCACGTTCTCTTTTACTCTCAAATATATGTAGAAACATCTGCTCTCTTCTCTCTGTCTCTATCACCACCACCATCTCTTCCTTGGGCCACTCAATGGCTTCTTAATTGGTGTCCTGGCTTTTGCTTTTGTCCCCCTACAATCCATTTTTCCCATCCAAGAGCTAGAGTGATTTTTCAAAATGCAAATAAGCTCATGTCACTGCTGTGCTTAAACGATGTCCGATTGCCTTGCTTATTCTTTTCATAGCAATTACCCTGGATGGTCATTACCTTGATTATTTGTTTTCTTATCTAGTGCCTGTATCCAATAACTAGAACACAAGCTCAGAGGTCAGGGACCCTGTCTTATTCCTCAGTGTGCCCAAAATAAGCCCTGATATGTAGGGGATGATCCAGACCATATTTTTAAATAAATTAATAAACACTTTCTGAGTGGGAGGTCTTTTCATCTAATTTCAGGCCTGAGAAAGTTTCTTGTCAGCAGAATCTCTGTACATTCGAAAGACGAGAGGTGCTTTAAATAGACACCGGTCCTGGCAGAAGCCAGTGTGCTAGGAGAATAGCATCTCTGCAGACCTTTTATCACCCTCAGAAACTGAAAGCCCCTAAATATAGGCCAGCCATTAAAGATTCATGAGATCCTGCGGCGACTTATCAGAGCCATGGAAATCGGACACTTCCATCATGGTGGACGCTTTGACATTTGTTCCTAATCAGTGAATGCACATATTTTATTACCCTTTCAGGGAAGTATGGGGCACAATTCCAGAAGCATAAGAGGCTTCCTTTAGCACTGGGATTACGCTTTGCTCTCCAATCCAAACATGGAACACCCACGAGCCACTTCCATTGCACATTGGCTGCAAAAAGAGGTGGCTCAAACCTGACTCCCTTTCCGGTGTTGCTTCAGGCATCTTGGTTGCTCACTGTCCTCATTTCTTTGGTGCATTTCACTTAATCACCACTCAGGAGAGGTCTGCAGCATCCTTTCGTGTGGCAACCAGACGGTGTGGCTGAAAGAACTATTGCAGAGAATAGGTATGGGTGGAATCAACCTGAAATAATGACAGTATTTCACGCTTTACAGAAATTCTATTCAGATTTATTATTTAGACTCCTACATTCAAGAAAGGCCAAACTTCTATATATAGTGAAAATACATTTGTACTTTGTCTAATAAACACAATATAGAATTTTATGTAAGGTTTATCCCAGTCTACTTCTAAATGGACCTTGGGGGAATTCACAAGGAAATCAAATACAAAATAAGACAGCTGGGAAGACAAGGAGAAAGGCTACCTAAACAGGACTGGCTTGCCCTGGTTACACAGAAGAAGCTCCTGGAGAGCTTTAAAAGATGTCATTTCTCAGGCTGCATGCAGAGATTCCGGTTTAATTATCCTCGGATGAGGCCTGGGTTTCACTGTGTTATTTGGAAAGCTCTCCAGTGATTCTAATGCGCTTCCAGTGGTAGAAGCACAAGCCCAGAGAAAGCAGGGTGAGATTCTATTACATCACAGAGAGGAACTGCTGAGTGCAATCGGGCAGCGACTCTGCCTGTACATTTTCTGACATCTATGACAAAGGGGAACCTGCTGGGCCACATGAATTTCATCTGCTAAGAGGAGACCACAGTTGGTCTGCAGAGATAAGATATCTTGTTTTCCTGGAAACCCCTAGACTCATGCATGAATTGATCACATGGATCCTGTTCTGTAGAATCAATAATATAATGGCACATCATCAACTCTGGTTTATGCAGGAAGCATCTTAAATAAATTTCATTGTTCATTGGCTGGATTACAGCAAACAAATGTGCATTCTAGCAAACCATGTGAAAGAACATTAGTAAAGTCTCTTGCGTTTTTGTGTTTTGATTTAAAAAAAAAAAAATTCCCCAACCCTGCTGGGGAGACGCTTCCAAATGGGAAGTTTCTCTCAGAGGACTGGGCACTGTGTCCACTTCCTTGGCTGTCAATGATGCCCTCAGACCCCCGGGCCTCCCAGGAGTCCCCAGCCCTCCACGCCCCCCAACTTGCTGCCCTGATGGCATCTCCAATGTAAACGAGCCAAGGAGAGCTGGCTATCGCTCCGCGAAATCTGCCCTGGTAAGGACTTTTTCCTTCTCATGCGTTCTGCCTGTGGTCTGTCCAGTGTGGTAGCCACTGGCCACCTGCGGCTACCTAAATTTAAATGAGTTAAAGTAAAATTTAAACATAAAGCCTTCAGTTGCACCAACCACATTTCGAGTGCTCTACAGCCACACACATGGCAAGTGCTACCACACTACATGGTACAGGCACAGAGTGCTTTTATCATTCCAGAAAGATCCACTGGACAGCGCTGCTCTCGGCCTGCAGTATCCTGCCAACTGATGCTAGACAATACTGACTAGGGCTGGAGACATGAAGGAAAATCAAATGCCTAAGTGTACCCATGATCATACTCTGGGGAAAGGGGGAATCATGGTGCATTGATAGACCTCAGTTTCTTAACCTGTATAATGGGCATACTCACTCCTTTTTTCTCTTGACCTCAATATACTTAAAGGCTTGCTAAAAAGGGAGTTTAAATTGCTGAGACAAATGTACTCTGTATGCTCTGTATGTAGATTGTGCTATGATTGTTGCTAATTTCAACATTAAGTACTAACAAACAGCCCCCAGACACCAGGCCCAGGAAGAAAAAAATCACTAAGAGCAAATGAGCGAGAATACGAAGAGTTCACCATTTGGTGATCTAAACCAGAGAGAGTTTTATGTGATCACTCCTTTCCCAACTGTCTCTAGCTCCCTCTTCGGTCCTGGCTTTGTGAGCACACACGTGAATGAGCTCAAATCCACAATCCCTCTTACTGGCTTTGTGTGTGTGTGTGCATGTGTGTGTATGCATGTGTGCACATGCATGTGTGTGGTATGAATACATTAATATGGACACATGTACTCTCGAACTGAGAGCCTCAGGAGTCCTGAGGGCCAGTCACAAAGGAAGGCAAGGAAGTCATGCACCAGAGCCCAGAAGTCAAAGAGCCAGAGCTGTGTGGCAGGAGTGGCCGAGCCAGACACTGGTCCAGCCCTAAGAAGACACAGGAAAGCCATTTCTGGCAGCCAGTGTTGGCCAGAAGGCTGGGCAGGGCCTGACAGCCCCTGTGATGAAGAGCCTTTCATGACACCTTTCTCCAGGTTCTACTGATCTTTTCACTGGTGAGGAAAAACTACTAACTTCCCAAAGGCCTAGGTGGCAGTGCACTGCGATTTCATTCTTGGTGTTTCACAAGTGTTCACGGCTGGGCTGCTCTGTATGAAAAGCCTTTTATTTTCAACAGGGCTTTAAGAGTAGGCAGAGAAAGCATCAGGGCCACCTCCCACACACTACCAGGGCTGCCCCTCAGCAATCTTGGGAAAGCCCTGTAGGTGACAAGGAGAGTGCAACCTGTGCTGAACCCTTCCCAAGAGGCCTCAGCGTAGCCAGGGGGAGCCCCTTACATCCTGTCGCTGCTTTCCCAGCCCTGATCCCATTTTCTGGCCACCTCCGCAAGTCAGGTTTTCCCCTGAATTTCTCAATCTGCACATGCGGCCCGGGAGAGTGCTCCTGTGTGCACATCCTGGCTCTTCAGCAGGGCAGTCAGGGCTGCAAGGACTCTCCGCCCTTGAGTCCTGGCTGGCCCACCACAGTTCCCAGCGCGACTGACCGATGGCCCATGCTCCAACTCTACCCACGTCCTGAGACAACCTCCAATTCATGCTCTGCATTCACTCGGGGACCTGTCTTGAAACAAGTCATGGAAAAGACATCGAAAGCTCTCCTGTGCCTCGATACTTGCTAATAGAAAAACACAGTGGTGAGGAATAAGTGCTTCAGTGGAGGGATGCTGGGAACCTGTGACATTATTTCACCAAGACTGAAATGTTAACGGATCAAGAGACTGGTGGGCACCTGCGCCCTTGAGTACCTCTCTAGGGAAATACTGTCATTACTGGACCCACTGAATACACTCCCAGGAATCTGTTATAAGGAAAGATGAATGTACAAGGATGCAGTGTGTTTACGATACAGAGAAAACAGGAGTCACCTGAGCGCCTCGTAAGAGAAGTCTAAGTAAACAAAGCTGAAGGGTCCACACAGGTAAATGTCACACCGTTACCTAAAGCTATGGAATATTTCTCTTTATTTACAAGAAAAGAGGTTAATAATATGTTGCTAACTGAACAAAGAAACTTACATGGAAGTCCTTGGGAAACTTGAAAGACGGGGCAGGACCAGACCCCGGGCAGTGAAGAGATGGGAGGTGGATAAGACACATTTTCTTAAGGCAGGGTGAGTCAGGCACTTAGAAACAGAATCTCAAACTATGACCTGTGAAAATGTGATACATTTGAATTCAAATTCCAAACTGCCAGGGATAGATAGTCCAGCCCCACCTTTTCTAAGTGGGAAAGCATTGCTAGGGATGTGGAAGGCAGGGCTGGGGTCTATGGTGCTCCCTCCAGGCCAATGCATTTCCATCTGCGCTCACCACCTTCCAGCTCTGGTCTCATTGACTTCACGGTGATGGCAATGTGAAGCCTCAGTGGTGTCCTGGGCCTCTCTCTGGCTGGACGGAAGCCCAAAGCTCCACTCAGGATGGACTCCCAGGTGATCACCAAGCCAGCAGTGCACAAGCACATCTGACCAGAGGCAAAGGGATGCCTCTCCCAGGCTCATCCCAGCAGGGACTCAAGTCTCACCATGTCTGTTAAGTGGCTCACTGAGTTTTGGGGCCTTCTCTCAAGTTTGGGTTGTGTCCAGGGCAGTGGTTCTCAAGTGTGTGTCCTGCCCCACCCCCATGCAACAGCAGCCCCGGGGAGCCCGTTAGAAAGCCACCCGCCATCCGCCTCCCCATACCCACTGAATCAGAAGCTCTGAGGACAGCAGTTCAGTCATCTGGGTTTCACAGTCCCTCCAGGGGGCTCTGAGGGGAACTTCAGTTTGAGAACTACTGCTTTAATGGTTAAGATTTAAGACACGAAATAATGTGTACACCAAACTCCTGCAACATGCACTTACCCTTGGTAACAAACCTGCACATGTACTGCCTGAACCTAAAATAAAAATTGGAAAGAAAAAAATGATTTAAGACGCTGGAGTCAGAACGCCTGAATTCAAATCCTTAACCAACCATTGAATATTTGTTTAACCTGAGATACTTTACTTAACCTCTTATACATGGGGGAAAATGCTTGTACTTTCCCTTAAGATTGCTTCTAGGCATCAACAAAACAGGTAGATAAGGTACTTGGAGGCCAGGCACGATGGCTCACTCCTGTAACTTCAGCACTTAGGGAGGCAGAGGCAGGCAGATGGCTTGAGGTCAGGAGTTTGAGACCAGCCTGGCCAACATGGTGAAACCCCGTCTCTACGAAAAATACAAAAATTAGCCACGTGTGGTGGTGCGCACCTGTTATCCCAGCTACTTGGGAGGCTGAGGCAGAAGAATTACTTGAGCCCAGGGGGTGAAGGGTGCAGTGCAGTGAGCACTCTAGCCTGGGTGACAGAGTAAGACCCTGTCTCAAAAAAAAAAAAAAAAAAAAAGGAAAGCAAGCAAGCAAGCAAAGGATGTAGAAGACAAGTATCTGGCAAATAATAAGTGCCCAGTGCATGCATATTATATACAGACTATACATAATATGTGTGAACATATATGTATATGTGTATACATGTATGTGTATATGTATATATGTTCACATATGTGTATGTATACTTGTGTGTATATATATTTTTCTTTTTCTTTTCCCATTTTTCTTCTGGTAGAGGAACTAAGAATCAAATCTTTCTTGGGACAAAATCCAAACTTAAGGTGGAGGACAGGGACTTATCCAAGACCACCGAGAGAACATGGAGTGGACTCAGGCTTGGCATCTTACACTCCCCCCTGGAAGCTTGTTTGGCTTTTTTAAAGCCAACAAACACAGGGTGAGCTGAGAAGCAGCCTCTGAAAAGGCAGATGATCGGGGCGTTCTCCAGATATGGAAGTCCATCAGACTCAACTTGGTCTCTTCCGGAAACTGGAGACCCCAGTGTGCTATGGGAAGATACCCCCAAACGCTCTGCTGGCTAAGAAAAATGCTTAGCTTTAAAACAACCAAAGCCTGGTCTTCCCTAGGACATGACTCTACCGGGAAAATTAAAATCCTTCCCCTCACTCATGGGGACCCTCCCAGAAAGTCCACAACTGGAGGAGGCCTGGTCAATTGTTGGCTAACAACTCTTTTCTTTTTTTTTTTTTTTTTCCTGTAACCTAATTTTACTAAATACCAATGGACTTACAAAGAGGAGAGGAAAAGTGGGTAAAAGAACAAGGGAAGGCCTGCAGTATGAGGCTTTGCAGTCTCTCCTTCCACATAGCTAGCATGCTGAAGAGAACATGATAATCCACCACAAACACCCTGGAGGGAAAAACATCCAAATAAAACAGTTGAGTAGAGTGGTTAAGACACAGCCAGTCAGGGGACTGCCTGGGTTCAAGTCATGGCCCCACTGCTAATTCACTCTGCATCCTTTCTGCTTGCTGCCACAGGACATCATGCACATTGCACCACAAAGCATGCAGAAGAAATCATGCTAAAAGTCTTTTGTGTGTGTGTGTGTGTGTGTATTCTTTTTATTATTATTATTATTATTATACTTTAAGTTCTAGGGTACATGTGCATAAGGTGCAGGTTTGTTACATATGTATACTTGTGCCATGTTGGTGTGCTGCACCCATCAACTCGTCAGCACCCATCAACTTGTCATTTACATCAGGTATAACTCCCAATGCAATCCCTCCCCCCTCCCCCCTCCCCATGATAGGCCCCGGTGTATGATGTTCCCCTTCCCGAGTCCAAGTGATCTCATTGTTCAGTTCCCACCTATGAGTGAGAACATGTGGAGTTTGGTTTTCTGTTCTTGCGATAGTTTGCTGAGAATGATGGTTTCCAGCTGCATCCATGTCCCTACAAAGGACATAAACTCATCCTTTTTTATGGCTGCATAGTATTCCACGGTGTATATGTGCCACATTTTCTTAATCCAGTCTGTCACTGATGGACATTTGGGTTGATTACAAACATTGCACTATCTGGCCAGCCACACGGACCCAGCTGTGAGAGAATCCTGCCCACATCTGGTTAGGCTGTGGGGGTCGTTTACATGAGCCCATGTCTTTGTCTACAGATGGCTCAGGGAGCAGGAAAGACTGGGTATCGCTGGTCAAACAGGCAGATGTTTCTACTGCACTGGCCTCCAGGTAACTCAGGTCAAACAGCACAACAGACTTCAAATCCCAGGACCAAAATCTTTCTTTCAGAGCCAGGACTAGTGAGAGGTGCCTGAGAGCTTGTTAGAAATGCAGGGCCTTGGGTTTAGCTCCAGACCTACTATGTCATAATCTGCAGAGTGACAAGACCTCCAGGCGATTTACAGTGGCACAGTTGATGTTTGAGAGGTAGCAGAGGCAAGGAAGGGCAGAAATCCCAGGCTCATCTGCCATTTGCCATCTCAGCCTTGGTCCAAATGGGGGAGGGAGGTGATCGAGTGATATCAGCGGAAGGAAGATTCCCCAAGGGTTTCCCCGAGTCTCTCTCAGGCCACCTGGAGATCATAAACCTATATTCAGCTCCCAGAGAGACATTACACTGATTATATTAAAAGAAATATTTATTGACCATTTATGAAATATTTAGCAAAGCTCACACACTGTATTTGGATGGAGGAACAACCACCCCCTAAGGTTCCATAGTACGAGGATTCTATTTAATATTGCATTATGTCAATAGAGTCTGTGCAATGAAAATCAATAAACATTTACATGATGTCTCAGAGACATCCAGAACTTGAAAGCAAAATATGTCAGGCACACGTCCAAGTTCCTGTTCCTTCCACAACCGGAAGATGTGAAGAACAGTAGTGAGCCAGTTACTAACAAGGGAGGTCAAGAGACCACGGGCAATCCACAAGGGGGGTGGAGGCATGTGGTGGCAGGTGAAATGTTAGGGAAGCACTAAATGGAGACCAGAAGATACTGGTGAATATAACAAGACCGGCCAAGATGTTTAGGGTTATGCTAAATATCTCTTTAAAATATATCTGTATGTATATATTTTCAATTGAAAGCAACTCAGTAAACCAGGTATATCAACCAATTCAAGTCAACCAAGAAGGATGTATCACACATCTCAATCTTGCAGTCCCCACAGGTAGGTGCTGAGACTCAAGTCCTCCAAAATCTCAGAGTATTTCAATGATCCCAGGGCTCATGTTGGAGTGGGGAAGTGAGTTCTAAGCAAATCTGACTATAACACTACTATCTTAACCATTCCAATGGGCCAAAACAAGTGTGTTAACCAGTCCTAAGTTCTCAAGTTTTACTGGTTATAATTCTTAAGTCCATCAAAGTAAGGGACTTGACAATGCTCACACAGTGAAAAAAAAATCAATTTCTCTGCTGCTTCCACAGAATTAAATATAATTCTTATTTAAAAAATTGACGGCCATAGGGTATATATTAACAACAAAAAAGAGACTGCTCAGTCAACTGTGAAAGATACAGTCTGGGATAAAGAAAATGTGGGATATTTATAAAATGGAATATTCTTCTTTAGAAAGAAAGGACTTGCTGAGACATGCTACAATACGGATAAAACTTAAAGCCAGTCACAAAAAGACTAATACTGTATGATTCCACTTATATGAGGTACCTAGAGTAGTTAAATTCATACACACAGAAAATGGAATGGTGGTTGCCAGAGGCTAGGGAGGAGGGAGAAATGGAAAGTTATTGTTTAATGTTGTTTGATGAGTTTCAGTTTTGCAAGATGAAAAGGGTTCTGGAGATAGCTGATGGTGATGGCTGCACAGGCAGTGTGAATGTGCTCAATACAGCTGAACTGTGCACTTAAAACTGTTAAGAAGGCAAATTTTGTATTTATGACCATTTTAAAAACCACGTCTGTTGAAACTTTTAAAAACACAGTCTACTAAAAAATAATTTTTATATACCTACCCTTAAGGGCTTGGGTGCAAAGCCTGCCTCTGACACTACTCAAGTGAAACCAACAATAAAAAGAATACAGAAATACACATATGCACATAGACGTACGTGTGTGTGTGTGTGTGTGTGTGCGCGCGCGCACGTGAGGGGGGATCTTGAAGTCATCTTTTTTGCAGGATATAGAATAAGTCCAGAACACATTCTCAAGCAGAACTTCCAACTTACAAAGCTCCTATCCCGCCCTGCCAACCTAGGCTTACAGAAGTCATGGATGAAAGAGCCATTATGAAACGCCAGAGTAAGTTTAACCTGAAATTTCTGCAGGAAAAAGGTGGGGAAGGAATTCATCAACGGTCCTCCAGATGCTCTGTGATTCGCCTGGGGCCACCTAATCCCAAGGCTTTGCCACTTCTGAACCCCATAGCTGGAGCTGCCACTCTCGATTACCACAGGCTGAAGGTAATTCCTGCAGAAGCCACGTGTAGTTCTTTCTCTGGGGACTGCTCAGCTCTCACAGCTGACTCCCTCAATCCCTTCCAGATGGGATTCACAGCAGGCTAGAACCACAGACCCAGGGAATTTGAGTCCTCAAATGGAACTCGAGGTTGGGGCCTTGGTCCCATGAGTGATTTGTGGCTGTCAGGATGTACAGGATTTACTTGGCTTCATAAGACAGCCCAGAGATCCAGTTTTAAGGCAGAACATTAGAAAGCCTCCATCACTGTACCACTTCTCAAATATGCCCAGCTAATGAATGCTTCAGAGGCTAAAAAGGAGTGTTGACTTTGTCACTGGCATTTTCCTGTTCAGTAGAGTAAACCATCTAAATAGTAAAAATACATATTTTCTTTTATGGAATTCAATAAAGCATTTTCATCTTGAGTGAAAATTAAGTAGGCTATAAATAATTTTTGTTTTAGTCTGAATTTGTATCAAGCAAAAAGAAAACATTGCTTGAAAATGACCCAACCTAATTCCTTCATTTTAAAGTTATAGCTCAGGGTAGTAACATGATTTGCCCCAGGTTATGCAGCAAATTAGATGCAGAGCTGAAAGCAAGACTCTGTCCTCCTCCATGCTCTCCCCTACCATGATGAGAAAGTCTGGTCATAAAATACGAGACTCCACAGTTGATGGATCTGGGATTATGCCATTAGGGTTTCCCTTTACATCCCAGGCCATAGGTCAGTAAGTACTACATTATTCATTTTTTTTCTTGGGTCCAGGCATTTTTCTGGATGTCCTTTGCAGTTCTTCTTTTTATAGCATCAGATAGCTCATGGAGGAGCCATGTCTGGCACACGCCTCCTCTTATATTAATCCCAAGAGAAAGCTCAGGCTCTAATATTTAAGCTTCTAAGACATTAACAGTGGTTCTGGACAAAGTCACAGTATCATCTTTTATCTCTGTGAACACACTGTACACTGTGCCTGCCAGATTGAGTACTGGGGTGTATAATAAGCCCAGAGTAGTGACTGGTGTCTTGCACTGACTCCCAGGTCAAAGTTGCCCAAGGCAGGAAGTCACCACCCACAGTCACTTCCTTGCCCTGTCAGCCTGTCTTGCCCAATGACTAGGGTTTGGGATTCATGAGTTGACAGTGGATGTCTGAGCCATTGCTAGCTGCAGAGGGGCAGTGCGGTGACAGCCTGGTCACCGACATCCTGGCCATCTCATGGCAATGTGGAAGGATTTAAAGAATGGGTTGTGTATTCGTTCATTTTCACCCTGCCAATAAAGACATACCTGAGACTGGGCAATTTACAAAATGAAGAGGTTTAATTGGACTTACAGTTCCACATGACTGGGGAAGCCTCACAATCATGGTGGAAGGCAAGGAGAAGCAAGTCCTGTCTTACATGGATGGCAGCAGGCAAAGAGAAAATGAGGAACACGCAAAACTGGAAACCTCTGATAAAACAATCAGATCTCACGAGACTTATTCACTACCATGAGAACAGTATGGGGGAAACCACCACCATGATTCAATTCTCTCTCCCCAGGTCCCTCCCACAACACACGAGAATTATGGGAATACAATTAAAGATGAGATTTGGGTGGAGACACAGCCAAACCATATCTGGTTGTATGTCACCTCCTGGAAGGAATAAAAGGTCTTTCTCTTGCCATAAGTGTTCCTCCAAAGACTACCCTAACTGTGGGGCCCAAATCTCTTTTTCTAAAGGGTCTTTCCTTCAACTTTAAGAAACGTGTTACAGATACAGATGAAATAAAAAGCGGGGGCAAACACGGGACTTGTGGAGATTTCACTGCCTGGCAGCAAAGAGGACTTCCTGGGTGGGATGTACTTACTTTACCTTCCCCAGTACATTACAAACTCATAGCTCATTCATCTATGTAGAAATATCCAACATTGGATGTAGTTCCTTGTACACAATAGTTGCCTAATAAATGTTACTTAAGGAACCAATTATATATTATAGCGACACTTACAATTTTAGCCACTCAACCAAGTAGTTCTAATTATTTAGCCTCCATCTTCATTTGACTTCCCCCAGAAGGTGACTGTGAAATTAGGGTGGTGATCACAGGAAGCACCATAAGGGAGTGAGGAAGTGAGACAGAGCCCAGAAGGTGGCCCATACATTCATGAGCGTGTTACCTCCATCAGCTAGGGCTTGGTCCCCCTGGGGATGCTCTGAGAGAGGATGCTGAATTACCTTTTATTGCTCCATGAAGAGGTGAAGAGGCTGGGGTTTATCTGCTATACTCTTATCTCTTGCTGATTAAAGATTGATCCTTGGGTATTGGTTTCCACACATTCTCGGCTCTGCCTATGTTTATGCTGAGCATACTTCCATGATCAAAAGATAACATGAGGGAGACAGACGCAAGAATCCATTTACATACATCTATGAAAAGTATCTACAGGTGACCTCTGGGGTAGGCTGAGGCAACATGGGAAGAGCACTGATAGCATCTAACACAACTTCACATCTCATCCATCTAACCATTAGGTTTATCTGGTTACCTAATAGTGATGATAAGAAATGAATGTCATAAGATCAGTCAACCCACCAATGACTGAACACTATATCAGGGTCTATGGAAAAAGAAAACAAAAACCATTCAGTTTCTGTAGAAGACCCATCTATCCCCTTCCTCCTTTCTAACAGGGTTCCGCTTTTGCTCACAGGATCTGTTCTCCTCCGAGCCTGGTACTCTTCAACCAATAATGGTGACTCCATTCTACTTGCAAATGCTTAGCTTGGGAATGGGCATGAAATACGAGGGTCAGGTATTGGGGGGCACTAAATGTCTGCCTTGCTGATAAAAAAAGGCATAGAACAAGAGACAGGGAGGGAAGGGAGCGGGAAGGAGCTCTGAGAGTGACACTATCACCTAGACTCAGTGTCTATAATTCTCAGTGGCTGAGAATGTGTATTCAATGTGTATTCAATTTCTAGAGGAACTGCTCCTTAGACAGAGTTCACCCATCCCGCACTTACATTGCTGATTCTGGGAACTTACATGAGGGACTTTGCATTTAACCTGATTAAATTTCATCTCATTCATCTGCAGGTTGTGCAGATAGCCTAAAATCCCGGTTCTTCATTATACTTTGTGGTTACTCCTACAACCCTTGGGTCTTTTGCAAATGTGATAATTACGCCTTTTATGTCTTCACTGAAGTTCTTTATGGCTTGACTTTTCTAATTCTCTATCATTTGTAAAAATGTCAAACTTGTTAGGATCAAGTTCAGACATGTCATTATAGAGAGTCCCCCAAAGCCTGGGCCAGGAACACATTTTTGAAGTGGTTTTCCACCAGTTGCTAACATAGCAGCTGTATACCATCCATAGCAGAGTCTAACTTAAAATCACAGCATAACAGATTCTGCAAGTCCTATCATGAAATCAAGACCAAATATCTATTTCATTGTCCTGAATTACTAGCCTGAAAAACCTATCAAAAATCAGGAAATAAATTATCATTGCAAAAGATGCCCTCAATGAATCTTAAATCCATTATGGATCAGAGGTTTAGAGGCTGGGGAACACAACATTGACGGGTCTTCCCCTTGCTACTCTGATGACAGTTTGACTCCTTAGATGGGCAGGAAGCAGGCAAGGCCAGCTGCCCAGCCTTTCCCCACACCACGGCCATAAATTTTCAATTACATCAGACCCGCCTCAAAATCACTGGCTCTGAGCACTGCTTCTTAACCCCCAGCATGTCTGCCTCCTGAACTCTGAGATGGGAATATCTCTAGGCTGGTCAGGCTTCAAGGAATAATTCATTAGCATCTGAAGATAGCAGCTTGTAAAGTGGAAAAATGGCTCTGTCAGCGGTGTTGGTGCTCTTTAGTTCATACACTTGCAGTAAATGAAGACTTCACGTGTATTTTCAGTCATTTTTAAGGCAGTCTGGGAACACCCTAAGCCCCCAAAGCCCTCTCCTGTGCCTCTGTGTTTTGATGTCCTCGTTGTTCTCACAGTGGGCAAGCCCCGCAAGTGATCTGGGGAGAGGGAGCCAGCTCCAGTGGGGGTGAGACCATGCTAGAGTGCTGCAGAAAGGAAAGGTGGGGTGGGCGCACAGGTCTGAGCAGAGCCTATGGCAATGGAAGGGCATGGGCAGTATCTAAAGCAAATCTTGCGAATATGCCTCAAGCAGAACTTCAACACCGACCATCCGTCTCCAGGCTCCATCGGCCACTCTCGCCCCACTTCTCATGTGTCTTTGGAAAGTTGACAAATATTCTCCTGAGGCCAGAAGTCAAGGACCTCCAGAGCTTGGTCAGACTCCCAAGAGACTCTGGTGGTTAACAGCATGTTCCTTGTCTCCACCAATATATCAAAGAGCCTGATCAGGGTGTTGTTGGGGTCAAGTGCAGACATGCCATTACAGAGAGTCCCCCGACCAAAGCCATAAATCACCCTTTTTTTTGAGGGACAGGGTCTAACTCTGCCACCCAGGCTGGAGGCAGTGGCATGATCATGATCATAGCTTACTGTAGCCTCAAACTCCTGGGCTCAAGCAATCCTCCTGTCTCAGTCACCTGAGTAGCTGGGAGTACAGGCCTGCACCATCACACCTGGGTTTTTGTTGTTTTTTTTTTCTTTTTTGAGACAGTCTCGCTCTGTCACCTAGGCTGGAGTGCAGTGGTGCCATCTTGGCTCACTGAAACCTCTGCCTCCTCGGTTCAAGCAATTCTCTGCCTCCTGGGTTCAAGCAATTCTCCGCCTCAGTCTCCTGAGTAGCTGGGATTACTGGCGCCTACCACTACGCTGGCAAATTTTTGTATTTTTAGTAGAGACAGGGTTTCACCATCTTGGCCACGCTGGTCTTGAACTCCTGATCTTGTGATCCACCCACCTCCGCCTCCCAAAGTGCCGGGATTATAGGCGTGAGCCACTGCGCCTGGCACACCTGGCTAATATTTTTATTTTTATTTATTTATTTTATTATTATTATTATTATTATTATTATTATTATTATTTGTAGAGATGGGGTCTTGTTATGTTGCCCAGGCTGGGCTTAAACTCCTGGCCGCAAGTGATACTCCTGCCTTTGTCTCCCAAAGTGCTGAGATTACAGCACTTTGAGCCACTGTGCCCAACCACAAACCACCTTTCTGAAGTTGTTTTCAATCAGTTGCTAACATACCAGCTGTATCCCATCCACAGCATAATTACCTCTCTGGCCTAGAATGATTCACCCAGGACCCCTGTATGATGCTCTATGAAGGATGGAACATAATGTCCCCACAGACGTCTTAGAGAAGGGTCAATTCTTCCCTCTGACTATTTCCAACTCCACCAAGTGCCTCAGTCTTTCCCAGTTAAGGGCCCCAGTGTACCCCACCACTCTCACATTCTCCCTTCCTTTCTCTAAGGACACTCCTCCCCACCACCTTACTTCCCCCAGACACGCACACACACACACACACACACACCCCACAGGATCCCACATGGGCCACCTACTGTTCATTTTTCTAAGTTTGCCACTAACAAGTTACAACAATTAGGACAGGAATACTGCTGGGAGCCCGATGGCTAGATAGTAGATTTTGATGTGAACCTAACCTCTCCCCCTTGGTAAATTCTAGCCCTGTTCTTTAAAAAGTACACCATGTCTTCCTCTTGGCTTCTCAAATGTTGGTCTGTGGTTGAAAAAGCACTACTGCACTTGTGGGATAAGCCTTAAGCGCCTCATCTATCACACGCAATGTTTCCCAGGAGTGGAGCTGGGCTTCTTTTGAATTATGTTCTCGCGCTGTAATAAGATGTGGTCTGAGCTTCTGAAAATAGCCACAGAGAGAATCCTGTCTTATAACATGTGGACAGACTGAAGCAAGTCAAGGAAAGTAAACGGGATGGGGAGGGAGGCTCTTGGTAAACATTTCCTTCTTTCACTTTACTGGGGCTGAAAGCTCATTTCTAGCACTGCTAGGGGGAAAAAAAAACAGAGACCAAGTTTATTCGCTTTGGATGGCCTGGGATCTGAGGTGCCAGTGCATGACATGACTGTATGGTGCACTCCTGAGGCAGGCGTGCAGAGAAGAAGTGACAGGAACACAGCACCAGAAAGGGACAGAGTCTATGAGAAACCACTCGAAAGTTATTTATCAGCAGCTGAAAATGTGAACTTTCTGATGACCTTGAGAATCTTCCAGTCCTACCTCCCTTTGCAGCCAACATTCAAAACATCTCCACGACAGGGAGCTGCCAGCCAAACTTTCATTCATTCACTCTTGCAAAAGCAAAGGATTAGTTCAAGTAACAAAACTCTTGAGTTGGCACAAGTCACCTCTGCACTGTGCCACACAGCAGACTTATCATCAGCAATGAAGGAGATAAAGATTGGCTCCACTCAAAGGGCTACAGAGGCTCAACATGATGACGAACGAACCAAGTGGACAGCCACTGATAAGAAAGCCTGCCGGGGCCAAGAACTGTTACAAAAACCCCAACCCCAGAGACATAAGATGTTGATTCAGGCAAGAATAGTCATGCACAGTTGTGTGGGACGTGCAATGCACAAGGACCTTTGACTGAAGAGGTAACTGGGTGCTGATATCCTGCCACTAGCTCCTCTTGCCAAGCCAAGCTGGAGGAAGGAGTACTTTAAAATATGCGTTTTCTTTTACCTTTGATCTTTTTGTAAATTTCACTGAAGTATTACATACATACAAGAAAAGTACATAAATCATAAGTTCCACAAATTTTCGCAAACTGAACACAACCACATACTCAGCACCTGGGTCACGTAACGGAGCATTAACAAAACCCCAGAAGTAGTCTTACAAATTTGTTTTCTTCTTTTTTTTTTTGGAACAGAGTCTCACTCTGTCACCCAGGCTGAAGTGCAGTGGTGCCATCTCAGCTCACTGCAAACCTCCACTTCCTGGGTTCAAGTGATTCTTCTGCCTCAGCCTCCTTAGTAGCTGGGGCTACAGGCGTGCGCCACCATGTCTGGCTAATTTTTGTATTTTTAGTAGAGATGGGGTTTCACCATGTTGGCCAGGCTAGTCTCAAGCTCCTGACCTCGTGATCCACCCGTCTCGGCTTCCCAAAGTGCTGAGATTACAGGTGTGAACCATCGCACCTGGCCCATTGTTTTACAAATTTGAATCAAGGTATCGTCTACTCACTAAGCCAGTGCCCACAAGGCTGTGATGATCATGAGGGGGCACTTTTTAAGTCTACACAAAAGCACTCTATGAGCTGGTAATGTCTCGAGAAAGGTGGCCACTATCCTCAAGAAATTAGCATATGGTGAGGGGGACTGGGCTGGTGCAAAGGTGACAAGTGTGTGATGAGAACATGACAAGTGACGTTGCACAGAGGGAAGGCTTCCTCTGCCCACACCCCTTTAACCTCCCTCCCCTCTGCCACTTCCTCCTCTCCACAGTAAATATCATAGTATCTCATGATCAGGGCTGGGGAGATGAAACCAGAAGGAGAAGCTCACTGGCAGTGAGAGCAGAAAGAAAGTGTAACAAGTGCCAGGGATGCAACCCCGTCCTACATGAGAGCTGTCTGGAGTCTGAAAGTTGCTGGTTCGTCACTGTCTGACTGTTGGAAGCAAGTCCAGTTTACTGTTTGTGGAGAGGACTGCCATCATGTTGTCTGAAGCTTTCTCACCTAACTTCTTATGGAGCCAAAGAAAAGAAGTATGCTATGACCACATTAACTTGCAGAGACCCAACTCCTCTGAACCACCGTGCTCTCACTTGGCACCTATGGTTGATGTTTTGTGTTGACCCTTTCCAAAGTGGCACACATCTTCTGCTTCTCCTTCCCCAGACTGTCAATGCCTTGAGGTCTGGACACCACAGCTCTGTTTCTTGAAAAAAATGAGAATACTGAATGAATGAATGAATAAATGAGGGCAAAGGTCATTAAAAAAGAAAGGTATTTTACTTTGCCTTATTTTCTACTTAATGCTCCTTTCTAAAAAGTTTTAAGATAAAGTCTATCTGGAATGAACACTCAACTGGCAGCCCTTCCAGGGCTGGGGTTTGGACCCCTAGATACAGAACAGTGGGGAAGATGAGGTTCCTATCAGAGAACTTACTGTAGCAAGTTATTCCTCCTCTTCCCCTGAAACTCCAAGGCATGTGGTTTAAGTCCAAGACTTGCAAACATGACTGCCCAGGAAGAAGTTCTCATTCATCTTGTCTGCCAGCCCCTTCTGAATTAGTGGCATGTTCAAACTCAAAGAGAGGAAAAGATGGAGGATCCCAGCTGAAGAGCCATGGGCCTGGACTGCCCCCCGGGCTGAGCACTGTGGCTGGCAAGACCTGACAACTTTTATTTTCCTGCCAGAGGTCAAGGCATTTTCCAAATTCCTGATTCAAACCCCAGCCCAGAACTCTGTCAGGTTGATCTTCCTGGAAATGTGTGTCTTCGGCCCCAGAGCTTGGGCCCCATGTGGGGCAGGAAAACCCTTTATTTCACTGTGGCTGAGGCACATCCCACGTCTATGGTAGAATCCCACTGTCAGTGCCGGCAGCACTCTCAGCTTTCTTGCCTCTGAGCTCTCTCCAAAGCCTGGCAAAGCTGCTCAGTCCCTGGAAATGCAGGGGAGCTGGCCCTCAGCCACCAAGGTTCGGGGGTGGTGGAGAACTCTGCCTGCAGCCACCTCTGCAGAGACGTAACTCTGAGAGGCATTTCACCCAGTTCTACTGCCATGGAGGCCCTGGATGTTGCCCCTTGATGGGTCCTTCCATTTCCCACTTCCCTCTCCCTCCCCACTCGCTTCTTTTGCTTGCCCACTTCATTAATAAATGACTCCTGAATAAAACAGGCAGGTCCCTATATGTGTCCATCCCAAGGTGCACACCCAGGAGGGGCTGAGTGGCTGCTGTTCAATTGCGCTCTCCCTGCCCATGAAGTGTGATTTTCTCTCCTTTATTAGTAGGAGAGGAGAAAATGGCTTTACAGCCTTCTGCTTTCTCTCAAATCCTAATAATTTATGGAGCGTTGAGTAGGTGCCAGGTCTGTGCTAAGTGGCTTTGCATGATTTCTCTCATTGACGCTTTGACCACTTTCTGGGAAGACTGGCACAAGTGCCAGCCACACTATACAAAGGGGACAGCAGGGATTTCAGAACAATATGCTATTGAATGGTGTGGCCCAGGTTTGACCCAAAGGTAGCCTGAACCCAGTCTCACACCTCCAGCCATGACTGTGGGAGCCTCACCCTATTCACCATGGACACACACACTGGGATACAATGTTGACAACGGAAACCACTCAAGACTGCTTCTGGGAGAAAAGGAAAATGGTAACTGTCGAACGCCGTGATTCGAGGATTCAGAGAAATCGTGTGACACCTGGGAAAACACGGTGTTGAAGTTAGGCGGACGAGGCTTGCATTTGGAATCAGCCATCGACCTTCTCTGAAACTCAAGGTTTTGTTTGCACATTGAAAAATGTGAATTATAAAGACTATCTTACTGTTGGTTACTGGAATTAAAAGACAGAGTATACAAAGTAACCACTTCCTTGTGTATGTAAATACCCGATACATAGTAGCTATTAATAATATCAACAATGTTCTTAGTAATGCTAAAATAATCACAGATCATGGGGCCCAGCACTGTGTCTGGCTCTGAACTACCGTTGAGGGTTTGTAGACCAGGTCTAGCTATCCTGGCATGTGCAAGAGGGGCAGTGAAAACCCTGCATCTTGCATTTTGGGAGGAAGGGACGACTGGAAGTGTGAGGTTCCCCCAGAACCTAGAACCAACTAAGGCCGGAAAAGCTAAATCCACAGGTCAGTTCTGGGAAGAGCGAGCTCATTTTGTTCAGGAAACGATGAAATGCTGGGGTCAGAGGGACCTAAGAAGTCATATGTCCCTACCTCCCAACCCTACATTCATTCACGCATGTATGCATTCATTCATTAATTACAGCCTTCACTAAGTACCCATTCTGTGATAACCACTGGAGATCTGAAGGTGGATTAAGTCTACCCCAGAAATTAAGTTCACTAAGGTGTCCCAAGTGCAGAAACAGGGCTCTTCCAAGAGCATAGTGGGGCTCAAAGGAGCAAGCGGACCATCTACCTATGGGGCATCCTGGTACAGCTTCACAGAGGAACAACCATCATTGCACCCCACCAAGATGTGCTTGAATTCTCTCAACACCACTGCCAGAAAATTGTGCCCGGCATAACCTAAACACTTCCACTGATGGTAAACCTGCCATCTTCCTGTCTCTATTTATTTACTTGTTTTATTTTACTTTACTTCGTGTGCGTGTGTGTGTGTGTGTGTGTCTCCATTTTTTTAGGGCAAAAAAAGCACTTGATTCTATTGAACAAAACTTTGCCTCCCATAACTGCACCTGTTCAGGCCCTAGTCTTACTGCTTGGGGCTCTGAAACCCTGTCCATTCAGTCTTCCCTTCCTTCCAGTAGACGGACTAGCCACCTAAAATGCTCATTCTCCAGAGCAAACAACACTAGGCACCCTTCTTTCCCTCCAGGACAGGAATTTGACACCATGCCCATCCCTCACCACTGAGCCTGCTCCCTTCCCCATTTCCAGAGGAGGGCATTGAGAACTGACAACATTGGTCCAAAGGATGTCTGTCTAGCAGGGAGGCGAGCATCATCAGCTAACTCTGCCCTGGTTCGGAAAGTCATTCCTATAGAAAGAAATGGAACCTGGACAAACCCAAGATAGATCTGAATATCATCTGCCCCACACCAGCCTTGTGACCTTGACCAAATTCATTTGATCTCCTTGAGCGTCAGAGTCTTTATCTGTGAAATGCAGAGCTGGGAATACTTACCTAGGAGGGTGGGTGTAAAAATGAAATGAGATAATGAATCCAAATGCAAGAAAATGCCCAGGACATACCTGTCACATAGAAAGAACCTGGCAAACACTAGCTACTGCTTCAGTACATTAAATGCAGACCCAAGCTCACTGTGGCTGGTAAGACTTGACAACTTTTGTTTTCCTGCCAGAGGTCAAGGCATTTTCCAAATTCCTGATTCAAGCTCCAGCCCAGAACTCTGTCAGGTTGATCTTCCTGGAAATGTGTGTCTTCGGCCCCAGAGCTTGGGCCCCATGTGGGGCAGGAAGACCCTTTATTTCACTGTGGCTGAGGCACATCCCACGTCTGTGGCAGAATCCCATTGTCAGTGCTGGCAGCACTCTCAGCTTTCCTGCCTCTGAGCTCCCTCCAAAGCCTGGCAAAGCTGCTCAGTCCCTGGAAATGCAGGGGAGCTGGCCCTCAGCTACCGAGGTTCAGGGGTGGTGGTGAACTCTGCCTGCAGCCACCTCTGCAGAGACATAACTCTGAGAGGCATTTCACCCAGTTCTACTGCCATGGAGGCCCTGGATGTTGCCTGATAGGTGTGATATTCTTAAGCTACATCCTCCTTGTCCAATGCTTCTGCAAAAGGGCTTTCATGTAACCCAGAGCCCGATTTCATTTTTTTTCCACCCAATTTTTTCTTTTAACATGTATCCCCTCATACAGGCTGCCAGACCTCTGTGAACCCCATTTCTACTCTCATACAATTAAGGCAGAGTCAGCTCTGATTCCACCAAAACCCATGCACTCTACATCCAGGGAATATTGAGCACTGGTCAATAATACATGGGTAGAAATGATACGCACCACTTCTCAGCCTGGCCCTTTCAATTCTCCCTTGTGATCCTCCATTCTCTCTCTTCATCTTCTAAGCAGAAGGGAATGCTTGAAGTCTCAGCAGATAATGAGCAGAAAATTGTAGGCTCCTGGCTTCCACTGCATGGAAGGCTGAATGCTGAATACGGCATCAGACTTTGCAAGAGTGAGAAATAAACTTCTTTGGTGTTAAGCCATTGAAATGTGGGGCCCTACCTATTACACCAGCTAGGGCTACCTTAAGTGATTCAACAAGGTACTTTCTGCTCATTGCTCCAGCTTTGTAGGATCCATAAAGTGGATGTGTATGCTTTTAGTGCCCTCATCCAAGTCATATGTCAGGCCTAATGCCAAGGGGAAACCCATTTAATGACACAAAGTGGGATAAGCTGGTGGCAGAAGTGGGCTGCAGCTGACAATGAGCACCGCAGGTGCACGCGAAAGCCTTTTGGCAAAGCCTCCACTGCCCACATGTTCACTTGCTGCCATGTACAATTAACAGAGCTGAACAGGACCTCACGAAAAGTCACTCTAAATCTAGAGAAGTCTATGGACTTGTCCAAAGTCCCACAGCTGGCTAGTGGCAAAGCCGAGGTCTTTGTTTTTAGCCTAGGTGTTTTCCCTGTAGGCAGACATTCTGGAAGAATGAGTCAAGGTCACATAAAGAGCACTTTCCCGTTCTGACATTCACTGCCCGAACATCTAATCCAAGTCACCTGAATACAGAGAATAAGAGTAATGCCATCCTTTGCAGAACAATTTCCCCGAACGCTTGCTTCCATTAAAAAGTGCAAAGATAAATCCCTTGACAACAGGCTTCAGCCAGTGGCCATATCCAAGACCTGCTTAAATGCAATCCATGGATGGAGAATTAACATCTTTTTCCTTATTGCTAGGAAATGGAAATTCAGTAATTATATCACACCTAATGAGAGACCTGGATTTTCAGACTTTTACATGGTTTTTAAATCTGTAAATATTAGCTTTCCCATTTAAGCAGCTTGCTTTCAACCTCTCATGCTTTTCCATGTTTAATTAAAAGGCTCCCAGAACTCATTATACATTGCCCTCTAAAAGTTGACTCAAAATAAGCTTTCTTTGCCATTACAGCCTTTTCCTTCCTGAATGTTCTTAAGGGTTACTGAAGCCACACTCTCTGAGCAGCAACTTGGGGTCCTGGGCAGATGAGTCAGAGTTCTGGTGCTGGCACTGGCTACTGGTAAGCACTGAACCCCTATGGGCCTCATTTGGACAATGAAGATAAAGGTAACAACAGTTCCCCGAAGGGTTATTGTAAGGATAGAATGAGATGCCGAGACCTGGTACACAGCATGTAGTCAGTAAGGGTAGTGTTCTTACTTTTTATTCTTTTTATATACCTAC
This sequence comes from Papio anubis, assembly GCF_008728515.1. Taxonomy (NCBI): domain Eukaryota; kingdom Metazoa; phylum Chordata; class Mammalia; order Primates; family Cercopithecidae; genus Papio; species Papio anubis. Next base: position 38,964,906 of record NC_044991.1, read on the forward strand.
CAAATAAGCTAAACCTCAGAAAAAGAATTTTTAATAAGAGGTTTGGGCAGATGCTGTTGGTGGACTGCCCATATCTCCTCAACTTGACCATGTCAGCACCCATCTGTCTGATTTCTGCATGTGAGGACCTACATCTCCCCTCTCAAGGGCAATTTCTGGCTGTCAGAGCTGACTTTGTCTATGTCCAGAAGTACCAGGGGTTCAACGCACCTGGGGGCTGCTCTTAACTAACGGCTGATGGGTGTTGCGGATGAATATCCCACTTCCCCAGCGTGCTCTACGTTGCCTCCCAGAGTTTCTAGAGGAATTAAACTCCAGTCGTCCAAAGTGATAACTTCCTTGATAATGTACTTTTTCTAGAGTTCTTCCCTTCTTTGTCTTACATTTCAATTCCCTGTTCTGCACTGCCAAATAAACTATTTGCCTTCGAATCCTTGACCCTGAGTCTGCTTCTAAGAGATTTCAAACTAAGACAGATGCATTGTTCATAAATACATATCCCTGCATTCCGGACTAGATATTGATCAATTCTGCTGCTATTATCTTTTATTATACTGCTATCCTTTCCAGCTTCCTTAGGTCCACATTGTTGATGCAGGAGTAATCAAGGTTGTCACCCAAATCAGTAGAAGTAATTGGGTTGGAAAGAACACACTAACTTCAAGCCAGTGGTTATATTTAGAAATAAGGGATGAGGAATGATGCAGACTAACGATGGTGAGAAGACAAGATCCATATTATGTGTAGCGCTGTACTGGATTTTATTGTAAAGAGATAAAGCAGATATAAGGTCACGAAAAAGGTCAGTTCTGGTTGGTGGTTATACAGAGTGTGTTAACTTATCTTTGTATTTCTAAAACTGTCTCAAATAAAATAAAAATAAAAGTAAAATGTATCAAAATGTGTGGGACACAGAAAGTGGTGCTTACAGTGAATGCAGGTATTAGGAAAAAGAGATCGAAAATCAATAACCTAAGCATCTATCTTAGGAAAGTAAAAAAAAACAAAAACAAACAAACAAACAAACAAAAACCAAAAAAACACACAAAAAAAACAGAAGCAGATTAGACCCAAAGTAAGCGGAAGAAAAGAAACAATAAAAATTAGAGCAGAAATCAATGAAACTAAAAAGGGGAAAAATAGATAAAATCAGCAAAAATCAGCAAAACAAAAAGGTGGTTCTTTTGAAAGGACAATAAAATTGATCAAGCCAGGTAAAAAGAAAAATAAAAGAAGACACAAATTACTAACATCAGAAATGAAAGCGGGACTATCACTACTTACTGCATTGACATTGAAAGGATAATAAAGGAATATGATGACGACCCTATGCCCAGAAATTTGAGAACCTAGATGATATGGGAGAATTATTTGACAGAAAAAGTCTACCAAATTCAAATAAGGAGAAATATATAACCTGAATAAGCCTGTGTCATTAAATAAATTGAATTAGCAATTAATAATTTACTGAAAGAAACCAGGCCCAGATGAGTTCACTAGTAAATTATAACAAGCCTTTAAGGAAGAAATTGTATCAATTCTCTACAATGTCTTCCAGAAGATGAAGCAGGGGGACTACGTCCTAACTCATTCTGTAACGCCAACATTACTTCAATACCAAACCAGATAAACTACATGAAAGGAAGACTAAAGACTAACATCTCTCATGAACATAGATGCAAAAAAATCATCAATAAAATATCAGCAAATCAAATCCAATAAGGTATATAAAAAGTTATATGCCATGTCCAGGTGGTATTTGTTCCAGTTATGCAAGGTAGGATTGGCATTTGAAATCAATTAATGTAATTCATCACATCCACAGGCTAAAGAAGAAAAATCATATAAACTTATCAAAAGATGCAGAAAAAGCATTTAACAAAATCTAACACTGATTTATGATTTTAAAAATCTCTCAGAAAACTAAGAATAGAGTGGAACCTGGCAGAAAACACCTATCAAAAGCCTACGGTAACATTAATGGTAAGGAACAAGATGCTTTATTAAGTCTCAAGCACTCCTGGCTTTCTCCACATTATGGGCTGGGCCTTATCCATGGCCAGAGAAAGGCCTTAAACAGGGAAGAGTGGATGCCAAGGCAATTATGGCTAGAGCACTCCCCAATTATGGGGAGGGTTTAACAGTAAAAGGGAAGGTGAGAAACCAGGTATTATTCCCCTAAGATCAGGAATAAGGCAATGATGTTTCACTACTCCTGTTCAACATCATAATAAAAGTTCTATCCAATGTAATAGGACAAGAAAAATAAATGAAAGGCATGGAGATTGGGGGAAAAAAAAAAAAAACTCTCTTTTTACAGGTTTCAAAATTGTCTATATAGAAAATTCCACAGAATCCACAGCAACAACAAAAATCTCTTGAAAGTAATTACAGCAAGGTTGTAGGATACAAGGTTAATTTACAAAAGTCAATTGCTTTCCTACCTAGCAGCAATGAGAGATTGAAATTTGAAAGTAAAATCATAATACCATTTATATTAGCACGAAATAACAAAAATTAAGTTTAAATCTAATAAACTATGTATAAGATCTATATAAAAATATAAAACTCTGATAAGAGAGGCATTCCATGCTAATGAATAGGAAGACTCAATATTGTTAGGATATCAGTTTTTCCTGAATTGCTCTATGGGTTCAATGCAATCTAAAATCAAAATCATGGCAAGTAATTTTGTGGATATGAACAAACTGATTCCAGAGTTTATATGGTAAGACAAAAGACCCAGAATAGCCAACACATTATTGGAGAAAAATAATGTCAGAGGATTAAAACTACCTGACTTCACCTCTTCTTACAAAGCTGTAGTAATCAAGATAATGTGATATTTCTGAAAGCAAAGACAGATGAATGGAACACAACAGAAAACTTAAAAATAGACCCACACACTCAATTGATCTCTGACAAAGTATCAAAGGTAATGCATATAAAGATATACAAAGGTAATGCATATAAAGGTAATGCAATAGAGAAAATACAGTCTTTAATAAATGGTGCTGGGAAAGTTAGACATCCATATGCAAAAGAAAATGAACATAGACACTGACATTACACCTTTCCCAAAAATTAACTCAAAATGGATCATAGACCAAAAGTAAAATGCAAAACTGTAAAACCTCTAGAAGACAACATAGAGAAAATATAGGTGACCTTGGATTTGGTGATTCTTGAGATGCAGCGTACAAAATAAAACAAATTAAAAAATAGATAAATTGAACTTCATTAAAATTAACTGTTTTGTGAAAGACACTGCTCTGAGAATGAACAGACAAGCCACAGACTGGGAAAACATATTTGCAAAACAGATATTTGATAAAGAACTAGTAAGCAATCTACACAAATAATTCTTTAAACTCAACAATAAGCAAACAACCCAATTAAAAAGTGAGCAAAAGATCTGAACAGACACTTTGACAAAGAAGATGTACAGACGACAAATCAGCATATGAAAAGATGTTCCTTCCAAACCATATGTCATTAGGAAAATGCAAATTTAAAAAAACAATGAGATACAACTCCGCACCTATTACAATGGCCAAAATCCAAAAGACTTGACACCACCAAATGCTGGTGAAGATGTGGAGTAACAGAAAATCTTACTCATTACTGGTGGGAATGAAAAATGGTACAACCATATTGGAAGATAGCTTAGCAGATTGTCACAAAGCTAGGCATACTTTTACCATATGATTGATCAGGCAATTGTGTTCCTTGATCTTTACCTAAATGAGCTGAAAACTTATCTCCACACAACAACCTGCACATAAATGTTCATAGCAGCCTTATTCTTAATTGCCAAAACTTGGAAGCACCCAAGATGTTCTTCAGTAGGTGAATGAATAAACAAACTGTGGTACATTCATACGTTGGAATATTATTCAGCGATGAAAAGCAATGAGCTATCAAGCCTCAAAATGATATAGAGGAACTTTAAACACATATTCCTAAGTGAAAGAAGCCAACCTGAAAAGCTGCGTACTGTATAATGCCAACTATGAGACATTCTGGAAGAAATAAACTATGAGACAGAAAAAAGATCAGTGGTTTCCAGGGGTTGGTGAGAGGGAGGGATGGATCAGCAGAGCACTGGGGATTTTTAGGGCAATTAAACAATTCTGTAGGATAGAGGAATGATGGATACAGGACATTACACATTTGGCAAGCCCCACAGAACTATACACCAAGAATAAACCCTAATATAAACTATAAAATTGAGTTAATAATAATGCATCATTATTTGTCATCAATCATAATAAATGTACCACACTAATATAAGACGTTTACAGGGTAAATGGGGGTAGATGGGTAAGTGATGGGGATATGAGACTTTTTGTAGTTTCCACTCACTTTTCTGTAACTCTAAAACTACTCTTAAAAACAAAGTATATTAACTTAAAGTATCTCAAATAAACATTAAATATATTTCTGTTCCCTGGAGGTCTAAGAAGTGATGATCTGATTAGCAGAGTGGGGACTGTGCGTTGAGTCCATGCTTACTGCAGCCCTAACCACACTTCCTTCCTTTGCTTTCAGATGCACAGGACCCTTGCCTAGCGAGTCAACGGCAGGCTGTGCTAGCCCTGTGCGTGACTGTGAGGTGTGAACTGTCATTACTTCCGGCCCCCAGACGTGATGCCGGGGCCCAGGAAGATGAGAGATGAGATAACGTAACCAAACAAACCGAGTTTGTCAGTGTCAGAATGTGAATTAGAAATGGGCTTCTACAGCCGGGCGCAGTGGCTCATGCCTGTAATCCCAGCGCCTTTGGAGGCCGAGGCAGGTGGATCACGAGGTCAGGAGATCGAGACCATCCTGGCTAACATGGTGAAACCCCATCTCTACTAAAAATATAAAACATTAGCCAGGCGTGGTGGTGGGTGCCTGTAGTTCCAGCTACTTGGGAGGCTGAGGCAGGAGAATAGTGTGAACCCGGGAGGCAGAGCTTGCAGTGAGCTGAGATTGCACCACTGCACTCCAGCCTGGGGGACAGAGCGAGACACTGTCTCAAAAAAAACAAAAAACAAAAAACAGAAATGGACTCCTACGGTGCAAGGAAGGGAAGGTCCCATACAGAGGTCAGCCCATCCTTAGCTTGATGAGACAACAGGAAGGTTAAAGGCTTCCAGATTGGTTTCCAAAGCTGCCTCATCCAGGAGTGGGTCCACAGTCTTGTCTGAAACGTGGCTGCAGGTATGTGATGTGAAATCCCAATGACTGTGGAGTCTCAGAATCCAGCCTGCTTTCCACTCAGAGAACACATGGCTTTGCTTTTAACCCATCCATTTAAACCCCCCTGTCACTCATATGTGATGAAAACACAGTCCCTCGGTATCCAAATGCACCCTGAGGCTGCTGTCCGTCCAGTGCTGAGCCCTCACCCAGTGCCCTCCACCCGGGCCCTTAAGTTCATCTTCCATCCATCCCTCCAGATACCTGGCAGAGCCCTGGACACTCTCATTGCTCTTCTTCCTCTGCTGACACAGTTCCTTGGAGCTAGACTTACCTCTAGTAGCTGAAATTCTACTAAATTCACTCATTCTACTAAATAAATTCATTCTTAAAAAAACAAAAACAAAAACAAAAAAAAACCTCAGTGAGGCCTCTCCTCTGGCAACTATTTCTAGATTTTTTCCAGGTAATGAAATCTCTTCTGGTTAGAAAAGTAAGGAAATGTTCATTGTTGCCACCCTCTCTCTCTTACCTCGTGGTTTGGAAGCCAGGTTTACAGGTCAAACGTAGCTTGTCCCTTGCTGGGAAGCACTGTAGGGGCTGGGGTGTCAGGCCTCTGAGCCCAAGCTAAGCCATCATATGCCCTGTGACCTGCACTATGCATCCAGATGGCCTGAAGCAACTGAAGATCCACAAAAGAAGTGAAAATAGCCTTAACTGATGACATTTCACCATTGTGATTTGTTTCTGCCCCACCCTAACTGATCAATGTACTTTGTAATCTCCCCCACCCTTAAGAAGGTTCTTTGTAATTCTCCCCACCCTTGAGAATGTACTTTGTGAGATCCACCCCCTGCCCGCAAAACATTGCTCCTAACTCCACTGCCTATCCCCAAACCTATAAGAAGTAATGATAATCCCACCACGCTTTGCTGACTCTCTTTTCAGACTCAGGCTGCCTGCACCCAGGTGAAAGAGACAGCCTTGTTGCTCACACAGAGCCTGTTTGGTGGTCTCTTCACAGGGATGCGCGTGACATGGGGTATTACTTTTCTGCATATCTCTGCAGCATTCAACTTGTAAGGCACTTACTACAGTCAGAGACAAAACAGATCTTTGGACACTCATCCCGTTCTGTCTCTCCAGCTGTCTTGCCAGGTCCTTCTAAGATTACATATAGAACCTTCCTACCTAAACACCGCACAGCACCTAACTTGACAACTAGGTGTTTGACAGATAAGGTGAGTGGATGCATGGTCAGGTGGGACTAACATGATCAAAGTGAAGTATAAGCTGTGGTGCTGCTCTTAAATTTACTCTGGATATCTCTGAGCTTTGAAATAAGTTAAATTCACCCAGATAAGAAAACGTAAATTCTAGAGTGATGTCTGTTTTCAGTGCTCGAGGATTCTCACGTCACTGTATTTCAGCAAAGACAAATTGTTAAGGTTAAGTTTGATTTTTTTTCCCATATCTGAAAAAGTGAAATATAATAAATCCATAGGAATACGTATTTCTTGTGTTGAACTAAAACCCCAACACCCCATCGGAAACCCAGTCACTAACATCCCCCTTCCACCCAAAGCTGGCCACATGCAAAACCAACAACGCTCTCAGTTTAAGACTGAATTCAACCTCTTTCTCCCCTTCTTATCCTCAGCAAGAGTTAACAATGTCTACATGGAGATACCGTGTCATTGCCAAATCAGTCACTCGGATCAGTGAGGCATTCCATTGTTTTTCATCCAGAGACCTCTGAACTTGCCCACTACACAGATCCAAACCATCAGTTGTTCTGACTTTATACAGACATGCTTTATGGATAAATGACCTGGAAGTCTCTTGCTTGGAAGGAAATAAGTTTTGCTTTGTTTTTGGTGAATCAGGCTATTATTAGTAATCATTTCAGTGGGGTGCTGAGAAGTTACTCCCATGTGCCAACAAAATTTGTGTGGAGTTATACGTGTTTCACAAATATACTTCTGAGACAGGAACAACCAAATCTATCTGGGGTTTTGTTTTGTTTTTTGGCAAGGAAGGGCAGGCTTATGTCCCAATATATAATTTTTGTTTACATGTGTGTTTGTTTTCCACAGAAGAAAAAAAAATTTTAAACCCAAGCAAAAATACAAAGACAAAAATTTCGTGCCCTGTTCCTACAAAGCTTTGAAAGTAAAGGAACGTTTCTCAAGATGAAGGAGGCCTGATTCTCAGACCTGGGATAGCTGCCCAGCAGCATCCCATGCTCCACTGAATGTGGGTCTGGGGTCACCAACAGGACAGCTGTCACAGAGGGCTAAGGGGGCAGCAGGCTGGTGGAGGGACAAGGAAGATGTGGCAGTGGAGACAAGCACAGCAGTGGAATGGAAACTTCTGTACGGGGTGTGGGGTGCCAGCCTGGAGGCAATCAGCCTTATTTCCTGGGAGGCCACTCTGCATCCCAGAAAGCCACAGCCAAAGGCTTCTTCCCCCAGGTTATGCACTCGTCTCACTGTGCGCTTGTTTCTGGGCATGATTTACCACTCCTCAGGCAACCATAAGTTGAGGACTGGAGAGGGAGGATGCAGAGGCCAAATGCAGCTTGCTGTCTACACTGACTACCCTGTGGGGGTGCCAGGTGCAGAGGCCAATGAGTGGCTTAGTGTCTACACCACCTGCCATGTCGGGTGCCCAGTGTAGAGGCCAATGAGCAGCTTACTGTCCACACTACCTACCCTGTGGGGATGCTGGGTGCAGAGGCCAATGAGTGGCTTGGTGTCTACACTACCTACCATGTGGGAGTGCCAGGTGGGGAGGCCAATGAGCAGCTTGCTGTTCATACTGCCTACCAGGTAGGGGTGCTAGGTGCAGAGACCAATGAGTGACTTGGTGTCTACACTACCTACTGTATGGGGGTGCCAGGTGCAGAGGCCAATGAGCAGCTTGCTGTCCACACTACCTACCATGTAGGGATGTCCTGTATAGAGGCCAGCAAGCAGCTTGCTGTCTATACTACCTACCACCCCCTAAGCAGGTGATGGGCCAGGAGCTAGACATTGAAGATCTCCAAGACCATCTTTATATCACTCAGAAATGATGACTGTCCAAATCAGTCCTCCCAGAATGAAAGGTGCCCTTTTCAAAGTTCAATTTACTGCCCTGAAGTGTTGAAAAGCCCCTTCATTCTAACTCTGTCGGATGACTTTTGTGTGCTCAAAGGCCAGCGTTTTCCTTTCACAGCTGAGTGCCTGGTACCCAGACACCGAGGATCCCAAAACTTGATTCACTTCATTTTCTCAATTATCATTTCACGTTTTCAAAAACACAGGGGACCTTGAGGCAGTGAGAGTGCTTGGGCACTAACGCCAGAGCCTTTCAGGGAAAGCCGTGGTGTTCTCCATCGGCTCACTTGGCAGTTAGACTCATGTGCAGAGTTCTGTCCCGAAAATGCAGCAGGCCTTACAATGACCTCATTAATGTCCCTTCACCAGCTTGTGGCAAAATTGTGGTGGAGAATTTTCTGGAATTATGCTAGAGGGAAGCATGGCCAACCACTGTGCCCCAAATAGCAGGGGGAACAGGGTGGAGGAGGATGAAGACAGGATCAGAACGCACTTGAGGAGCGCAGGAGCTCCCCGGCATTCCTACCAGCTGTCTTGAAAACCATCTGCCGTCAGGCACATGGGTTTGCTATAGAGAACTGCGGGGCAGGGCCAGGCTGTGGAAACCCAGATGCCCACTGGAATTATCCTGTCCCAGCTGTTTGGGTCAATTGTCCTGGATAAGCCTCATCCCACACAAGGTGGGAAGCCCCAGGCTTCTTCCCACCTCCTCATGGGACTCTTGAGGGCACGATGTTGGCCCCAGCACTTCTTGCTCTGTCTTCTGACTTCTACTAATTCTGACTATATTAGTCCATTCTCACATTGCTATAAGGAAGTACCCAAGGCTGGGTAATTTATAAAATAGGTTTCATTGACTCACAGTTCCACATGGCTGGGGAGGCCTCAGAAAACTTACAATCATGGTGGAAGGCACCACTTCACAGGGAATCGGGAGGAGAATGAGTGCCAGCAGGGGAAATGCCAGATGCTTATAAAACCATCGGATCTTGTGAGACTCACTCATTATCACGAGAACAGCATGGAGAAAACTGCCCCCATGATTCAATTACCTCCACCCGGTCCTGCCCTTGACACGTGGGGATTATGGGGATTACAATTCAAGGTGAGACTTGGGTGGGGATACAGAGCCAAACCGTATCACCGACTCTCATATCGTTCCTCTTATGTATCCTCTCTCCCCTCTACACTGACACAATCCATTTGCTTTTGATGTCCCCACAAGACCATTTCATTGCTCCAACATTTACATGTCTCACCATGTTATTCTGTTAACTCATTTATCTGTTCTGTCTTTTGGAACCTGATCTCTCTTGTCATGGGTACACCTAGCCCCCACTGCCCTTCTAGCTCTCTCATCAATGGGGGCCACTGTCCTCTGATGTGACCCCAATCCCCTGGCTGCAGAAATTGGAGAAAAGTGAAGACATGGCCTGTGCTGAACCAAAAATGGTCCTTCACTTTCTTGGCCATTGTGATTGGTCCAGGGAAGGACACAGGTGCCAGCTGTAACCAATCAGAGCCCTTCTTTGGGGTTTTCCTAAGTAGAGATGGGGAAAGAGTCCCTTTCTCCCTAGAGGCTGAGATGTAAAGATTGGATTCAGGTATAGTGGTGACCCTGGACCCAGCTACCTGTGAAAGCAGATACGTGAATACACACCTGGAAAGCAGTAAAAGAGAACAAGACTGATATGATGAGAGAAGCAGCCAGAAGACCTCCTGGGCTCCTTTGCTCTAGTGCTGTCTACAAAGTGGCCACAAAGCTCCTGCCAGCATCCAGCCAGAAACTAGGGTTGAGGTGGGGAAGACATCCCCTGAAGAGGCCCCTGAACGTACTAGGGTCAGTAAATCTACATGAGCATCCTGGACCTTTTCAGCAGGTAGAGCAGAACTTCTTTCTCACATCCATCTGTGAAGTCCAAGACACATGCATCTGAGCGTCACGCTAATAACACCAAGATCATGAGCTGAAATTCCACTTGGGTCCTTTTACATGGCTTTTTTAAAGGAAGTCACAGGAGAGTACTCCCAACCTTTGAGAAAGGACGGGTCAATTAGAAGTTCCATTAGTGGCTCAGTGCAAACCGATCTCTGCTGCTTCCTCTCCCTAGCCCTGTAACTCTGGGGCTAGGCATAGAATTTCTCAGGGCCTCAGTTTCCCCAGCTAGGAAAACATAACCTTATGGGATATAAAAACAGTGGTCCTCACCTCAGGGTGTAAGGACTGAATCAACTGATATGTGCCAAGTTCTGGACACTATCTGATGCATGATAAATACTCAACAACTGTTAGCTATTAGTATCTCCACTATTTACATCTGAACTGAGGAAGATCTTTAACCAGTCCCCTTACCAAGCACAAGTCAGCACTTGTAGGAAGGACATGTAGCAGGTCACTTGGTACAGAGAGTTTCAGGTGATTAAGCTGCAGACCCAAGAGACAAGAAAATGAGCGTCTGCATCATTATATCATTCATTCTTGGAACCAGTTTGGGCATCCACTACAATGTGAGGTATAGGCAGGTCAGCACAGTAGACTTTTCTCTGTTCTATGTTTCTCCTCTAACCACGAGCTGTTATAGGACTGTTCCAACTGGAAGAGACTTTAAAGATAAAGAAAGCTATCCCAGACTCTCACTAGACAGATGAGAAAACTACAGTCACCTTTGGATTCTGAGTCTACAGGTCAGTGCTTGCCAGGGGTGGGTGCTCCAGCTGGGTCACTCTTTGCCTGGGGAGAAAGCTCCAAAGGTGACCATGAGTACTTTAAGCACATACTAATTACCCTAGGATGCCCCTAACTGTCCAGTACCAAACTGGGAGCACAGGATCTAGCCAAGTAGATCATTCTGGATTCCTACCATTTTAGTGGGCAGATGAATCTCCTTCCAAAACATTTCTCCTTGAAATTGTACTTAATGCTATAGTATAGACTATAAGTGGTGACAACGAATGCCTTTTTTACTAAAATCCTTTTCTATGTTGTTTGGTGTAGAAATGTAAAACATATACTGAAGACAAGTCCATAAGATGGCAGGTTCTTGCATGGGCAGTACCATTTAATCATGTCAGTGAAATGACGGGGTGGGTGCTGTTATGCTCATTTTACAGAGGAGAAAGCTCAACTTCTAGGGAGTTAAGTTCCCAACTTTCTGCAGCTGGTAATTGGCTCTGCCAGGATTTAAACCTGACCTTGCCTTACTTGGAAGCCTGTTCACTCTCCATTGTGCATTGTCTCAAAATAGAGAAGGCAGCATTTGTAAATAATTTTGGCAAAATCCAAAGCTGGAGTAATTGGATCAGTTATCAACAAGTATCTGTCCAAAGACACGCAGAGCACCTCAAGCTAGTGGGAAGACGAAGGAAAGATAGCCCTTGGCTGTTGCCAAGATAATTCTCAATTGTTAAGTGGCTTACAAAAGTAAGAGACAGAATCTCTGTATGATGCCAGCAAGAAGGAAAGAGTTCCTTCCCTTCAGGTTAGGAGTCACCATTCCCCTTGCCCTGCACACATGTCTCTCCCTAATTAGGCATTAAATGAGCTCCATTTCTTTCTAGAAAAAAGAAAGAAAAACCATCCTATCTGAAAGTTCCCATCTGTAAGACTGTAAAATCCCTTTACTTTGTAATTAGCCAAGAATAAATAACCACCCAGAGGCAGCTGTGCTGCCTATTAGATGGATGCAGAGAAAAAAGGAGAATGGTAGATAGCATGCCTCACTGTAGGTATTATTTGTTTCCTTCTGAGCAAAAATGACAAATTCTCCAAGAAAAAAATCATTTGTCACCAATGCACCAATGTTAAAAGTGCAGACCAGGGTTCTATAAAGTTTTCCATTTTTTCCAGAATTGAAATGTTCTTCCTGCAGTGTACACTTTGTTGAGCTGAGGTCACCTGAAGAATGTTTTCCCATTTGTTCCCACCATGTACTCAGACTCGAAGTGATGCTCCTTCTCTCTTGCACCTTGTTCAGCTGCCTGCTTCTCTCTAGAGAGCTTTCCCAAGCCCTCGCTGTGGAGGGATCAAAAGGGGCTGATGGATGCCAGGTTTAGGAAATTCCATGGGAGAATACAGCTCAGCAGTTCCTTGGTTTCACTGCCCATGAAAATTTCCCATATATGGGGGTTTCTGTGAGCACAAATGTAGTCCTAAATCTTTACTTATCTTGTTTGATAAACCACTGGCATTTCAGCTCAGTGATGTGTATTAATCATCTTTCATTTCCTGTATTCCGATGCTCTGATACTGCATCTTGCTGACCCTGAGGGACTGCCCCTCCCAGGGTTAACCAGTTCCTAGAGATAGGGAACCCAAGAATGTGCTTTTCAAACACAAACCAATCAATCCAGAGCCCACACCCCAACTATCTCCTTTATTAGACTCTCACTCTCCACTTTGGGACCACTATCCACTGTTCAGATCACCCCAGGGCCAGATGCCAAAAACCTAGTGAGAAAAGAAAAGAACCTTTATGTGAAGAATGTGAGCCCTTTTAAACTATGGGGCCCAGAGAGACATTAAAATGAGACAGTAGTCAGTCCTACTTCCCCTTGGAGCTATGTACTCATCTTTTGAAATTGCTTGCTATTGCTACAAACTGTTTTTTCAGTGGCAGTTGTCTTCTAATTTGTTGGCCTTACCATACTTCACATTTTCTATTAATACTTTATATTTTTTCAGAGTGAGAGTCTCCACTGAGTCACTTTTACCAAATTCCATGGCCTACCACAAGGCAGCAGAAGAATTTTGGTGGCCTTATCCTTATCTTGCTTTTCAAAGAGAAAAACCAGCAACTGTGATTTAAAAAGGAAGCAAAACAATCAAAGAGATGCAGATGCAAGTTTAATACTCTGCATCTTGGAGAAAACTTACCTGAAGTGACCTGAGTTTAGGCACTGCCTTATTCAAACAAAAAGTCTTGGTGCATTTTCCCTGCGGAACATTCATTAAAACCACTGCATGATTTCTGAGGATCTGGATTTTGTAAGCTCATTAGTTTGTGTAAGAGCTCTCTGTGATTTGACCTAGTTTCAATTCCCAAACTCCAGAAATAAAATATAAATGTCTTATGTACGACAATGTGGTCATCTATCATTAGTCTATTAATAAATAACAGGGTGATACTGCCCCACATATAACCTGAAATGCCTTGGATGATACATTGCAGAGAAAGGGCATATTCCATTAAATCCTGAGTGAGGAGAGCTTCCTAGAGAGAGAGCTATTTGCACAAGATAAAACATCTACATCGTAACTGGAACTACCTGAATAATGAACTATAGTCCTTCTAATGTTATTTAACCCATTTATGCTTGAGGTTGCAATTTTTTGAATTTCTGCAATCAGACCTTGGCGATGACCTTGAGCAATAGGATATAAATAACTGCCACATGCTGACGTTCCAATAATGGAACACTAGGCATAAGTAAAAGGCAGACAATTACAACCACCATCATCCACTGAAAGTTCCTCAGAAAAACTGGAAGCATTCACATGAATTTCTACTTTTCATAATTACAGCACTAAGTCAGTGTTTTAAGACGCTTCGGTAAACACGAGGTAAATAATACATCTGGCTACAAAGAGCAAGCAAAGCATTCCCCTTATTAGCCGAGACAACACAGCTGAGCCAGTCTCTGCAAGGCAATATTACCTGAGTCTCACCCAGGTGACAAGAGAGACCCCAAGCTTCTGACTGAAGACTTTCTTTAGCTGCTGACTTTGGTTGCTTCCCCCTGCCCACCCCCGTTTATGAATGTCCTGGGGCTTTAGATAGGCAGAGAGTGGTAGAATCAGACTTCAGCTTGGAATTCTCCATGGGGTCATCTGCCTTTAGGTGAATTATTGTGGACAGTGAGAGAAAGCTTAAGAGGCGAACTGAAAGACGGTCAGAGAAAAAGAGTAACCTAATACTCTCAAATCAATTAGGCAATTTTTCTTGTCTTCTTTGATTGATTCAATTTTTTAAATTTTAACTCGGAATATTGTTTATTAGGATGAAAATTGTTTGTTAGGATGATTATGATTATATATGTATAATCATATATATATAACATATATATATATCTGTTTGATTCTGTAAAAATGATGGTAGCCAACTATCTCCTCCTCTAGGATACCCGCCTTGGGGACTGGCTTTTGCTAAGTACTGTGTTTGCATCGACATTCTGCGTATTTTGTTGGCCTCAAAGCAAAGACCTCTCTCCGCTGTCACCTCATTGGTGCCTTTGATGACCTCAGCCAGATGCTGAGAGGATTCAGGTAGTTTGCAAAGCTAGGACTTCAAAGCATCTTCCCTCAAATAGAGTCACTCAACTTACCTTAAAACGGTAAGACTTAAACTGGATTTTTAAGGATTCTAAAAAAAAAAATAATTCTATGACCCTTTGCAATGTTTAAAGCTCCCCTCACCATCCAGAAAGTCTTTCTTATTTTCAAGCTAAATGCTCCCTGTGGCAGCTCAAAACCCTGACATTTCTCAGTGCTGATAACAGCCGTGCCTCTGTGTTGCCCAGCTGGACATGGAGAGAGAACTCCTCAAATTCAGATAGAGAAAACACCTTGTTAACAAGTTATTACTTGAATAAATTTACCTTTTTTTTTTCTTTTTTGAAGTGAATCTATTTCTTGAGTGAATTGTTGATTTTCTGTTTCAACTCAGTATGAAGTTGACTGGGGCTACTGCTTCTGACTCCGGGCTAAGTTTTCAATCTACCTCTTCCATTTGCTCAGTAGTAGTTTGGAAGGCAGCTGGGAGGGGAGGCTCTGGGTGCTCAACCGGCCAGTGACAGGCACCTCACCACTGACCAAAGGGTGACTGAAACCCACGGCCCCATGGAGGGGCTGCTCCCAGCCTGTGACTGAGCACAGCAGGAGCACCAAGGATTCAGTGATGCTCTGCTGGTCTTGCTGAACCTTGTCTGTACTGCACGGCCGTCCACACATGGACACTTTCACACAATCTTGCTTCCCTCTCTCCCTCCTTCACTTGGGTCAGATGGCGTATGGGTCCATCGCCCCTCCCAACCCTCCCGCAGCTCCCTTGCCCTTTTTATAGGCATTTCGCTAAAAAAAAACCCTTGCATCCTTCATTCTGTCTTGGCATCCGTTTCTCGGAGGACCCAGGCTTGCCCTAGGGATGACCTTGGGATGTCACATGGGGCTGGGTTGAGGGCAGAACCAAAGTCCTCACGGTACTGCTCATCAACATTCCCTTCCCATTGGCCAACCAGTCAGTTAACATCTTCCCAGGGTGCATAAAAGCTGCTTTTCTGCCCTGACCCCAAAGCCTGGGTGCTCCTTTTGCCCCCAGCAGAGATATCTGTCTGTGCTGGGGTCCTGAGGGCAGGCAGAGGATGGAGGACATGACCTTGTGCAGACTCCACCACTGATCAGTCATCAACAACCTCAAAGTCCAAGATTCAAAACAGGCAGGATGGAGTAGGGTGTGACTGTGTCTGTGTGTGTGTGTGTGCATGTGTCCCTAGGTGACTGTGTACCTGGCATGTGTGTGCGTGTGTATGTGTGTCTGTGAGTGCAAGTGCCTGTGTGTGTGTGTGTGTGCGTGCATGCAAGTGTGTGAGTCTACCTAGCTGTGCTTGTGCATGGGCCTGTATGCACGTGTGAATTTGACTGTGAGTGTGCACATACACAAATGTGTATGTGTGTGTGAGTATATGGTCACAGGCTGGGGCAGGAGCATCTCAAGGGAGAAGGGCTGCTAGTGTGGATCAGCTGCATTTCTATGCACTATTTTCCCCATTAGCACTCTCCCTGAAGATTACAGAAATCCTATGGTCCACGTTCTGTTTTTAATTTCCACATAAATAAACTGGGAGAATGGCCTTTTCTTCCCCCTCGCTCTCCTTTCCTCCCTGGTCCTTTCCCTCCTTTTCCTCCCTCCCTGTTTTTTTCTCTTTCTCACCCAACTTCCCTCCTTCCTTTATTTTCTTTCTTTTGGCATCAAGACCCTTGGTCGGGCTGGAGACTGCACCTGCCTGAGCGGTGAGCCAAGGGAAAACTCCCTTTTGATTATTGATCCTCTCTGCTTTAATCCTTGTTTGTCTTCAGTGAGCCCAGAAAACAGAAGAACAATGATGCCTTTGGCCATGTCAGTAAGATCAGTGCCAGCAGAGATGATGGCTCCAAGGAGTCAAACCCTAAAGGCTAGCTTTACCCCAGCAAGAGCCAAATCTTAACTCAAAGAAAGACATAGAATTAGGGTGGGGTCAGGGGCTGGGGAAGAAAGATCAAACCAAATCCCTTCCTCCTTCCTTCTCTCTCTCCCTTGGGACTCAGTTCCCAGGGGCTTCCCCAGAGATGCCTTTGTGCAGCCCCTACGGTGGCTGCCTCCCTACCCTTCATCCTATTAAATCACAGCCCAGGCCTTCCTCTTTTTTTTTTCTCAGCTGTGCAGACAGGCTTTCCCACTGAAGCTCGGAATTAAAAATGAGAGATTTATTGTGAGGAAATTCTCCCTGCTTTAGGGTGACATAACTCCAAATTAAATGACGAGAGCATAATCAGCAACACTGAAGATGCCTTTTATGGGTCAGTCAGAAATAAAAATGGAACAATTGAACTCCTGCTCCCCTAGGAGCACAGATTTATGGCCCTCTCGGATGACCATATATAGAGTCGGCCGGCCCAGAACATTATTTATTTAGCAGATCATCAGGGCTTTGAAGACAATCCTGGAAGAATCTCATTGTCAAGTAGATGAAGCAGTCTATTAAAATGACACAGTAAATTCAAGTCCACATCCCTCATCTTCCACGTAAATATGTGTCCTTCCCGAGCTAAGCTCGACTCAAGAAAGAACAGTGTCTGCTGAATGGGGGGTAGACACAAAGTATTAGAGATAGTGTGTGTATTACCTCTGCATTTACTCACACCCTTTCCATGGGCTTCTTTCCAGACTTTGCACTCTAAAAATGAGAGTTTCAGCATTATGCTGCAATGCTGCCTGGATAACCCTGAACCAAGGGTGTAATTTCTTTTCTCAGAAATAATTAGGTTGAGCATACAAAAATGACATGCCAGAAGTGATCAAATATCAGCAGCCTCCTCTGGGTCAACCCAATACATCAATTCTTTTCTCAATGATAAGAGACGTAAAGGTGAGAACAGTGGAGGATGGTTGAGTGATCTGTGAAGATAGTTGAGTTGCTTGCTTTTGTTTTGTTAAACACAGTTCATACCTCTTTTGCATTAGAACCTTCAAAGGAATGAATTTCTGGCTGCTAATAGTGTGTAGGGGGGACATTATTTCTGATTTCTAAAAAATAGCATTATATTTCTGTTTTGAATTTCTGGGGGGAAACATTGGAGGGGAAGGGAAGAACCTGAAGATGGAAAGAAGGCATCCCATGCTTGTTGTAGCTGACAAAACCACAATTCATAACTTGTCTGTTACACATTTGCCATATCCCCAACTTGCAAATAAGGATTTCGATACTGATGAAGACAGTTTATGTTTGTAGATTGCATCGCTTGTATAAAGCCTCTTCACACCCACCTCCTGGGCAGGGCAGGTTAAATAGCTACAACTTTAGAGAAACGGAAGGTGTAGATAAGGAAGCTACAACTTACCCAACACTACATGGCCGAGAAGTGATAGAATCTGGAGTGGGTAAGAACTCAGAACTACAATCTAGGGCTGCTTCTCATCTGCCTCCCAGATGAGGATTAAGGATGGCCCATGCCATACCCCCCCCACTCAAAGGAGAGAACCCACATGAGCAATGAAACTGTAGCTTCCTTTGGTCAGTGGCTCTGGCAGTTTTATCATTTTGGGGGAAATAATGTTTGTTGCAAGTGCCAGTGGTTAGACGCCACCACGCAAATGTGGAACTTCCTCTACATTCTTGTTCTCACCTTAGAATTTCGCAGCCCTTGCCGACAGTGCCCCGAACCCCAGTCAGACATTTATTTTTGAGAAGTCCCTCAGAGTCTAATGACTCCTACTTAACACACAGTATTAACACGGTGTGGATTGAGTGCTGTGTCCAAGCTCAGTGAATGTTTAAGCCAGCAAACAAGAAGCACAGTGATTGAATTTTACTGGTGTGAAATGAGCTGGCTGAGGCAAACCAGAAGGTAGCAGAAGTAGAAGCTGACAGCCACCCGTGAAAGGAACAAACAGCAACTGCAATACCCACAACGAGACCGGGCTCATGCTGCTGCTACTGCACGGAGAGACGGCTGAGGAATGTGCATGAGACACAGCGCAAGGTGACAAGAACGCATTTTCAAAAGACTGCACTGAAATAAGTCCAAACCAAACGGGGTTGTGTTTTATCATCATTAAACTGATGTTTGAGGAAATTTTCCAATTATCTGAGTAATTCAAATATGAGGAGCACAGCAATGCAAGATCCCCAGTGTGTTGCTGCAAATGTGCTGTTTTGTTATATGTGTGCAGAAAGCAGAATTATTGATAAGCTTCTAAAACTGTGGATTAATCCACTGATATTAAAGTTGTGCATGAATACACAGAGCGAAACATAAACTACCCTCTGGAAATGAAGAGCCTGTTCCCTGATGGGAGATAAAAGCCCCTTTCCAGACAACCTCTACAGGTCCCACTGGTTCCCACTGCCCGGAGTCCCTCCTCCCAGCCTCCAGCAAATATTTTTTCCAGGAGAGATCTTTATCCTCCCTGGGTCAGCCCAGGACAGGCCTGGAAGGAGGACATGTCGGAGGGCCTGTAACAGGCAGAGGCACCGCAGTGGGAATCGACTCGGGGTTCCCGACAGCGGCTTGTTTCACACCTCATTTTGGGGGCCAAGGCTGCATCCACCTGCCTTTTCCCCCAGCACCTAGCGGAACACTAAAGCGGAAGTGGTGTTTGAAAAGCTGAGAAACATAAAATCGATTTCTTTCTAAACAGTAGTTATTTACATTTTTACATAATAAGCTCAATATATTTTTCTTCAGCCTCCAGATGCCTCTTCAGATGAAATACCTTGGAATTTAAAGCAATGAGTTCACTTGTTTACCTGAGAAAAGTAAAGCAGACGCACCATTTTCCCTGTGTGTCCCAAGCCTGGGGACACTGCGATGTGTGTACTGATCTCATCCACGATCATGGCTTTTGCTGCCTTCTTCATGCCGGTGTCTCACTGCTGCCAGCCCCACCTCCCCTGGTGTTCCAGGCTTCCTGGGCATCTGCTTCCCAAACTCCACGTGTTCAGATGGCATTCATTTCTGTGCATGCATGCACACACATCTACACATTTGCACACATATGCATACACATGCACAGAGAGACACACGCACAGACACACACATGCATACACACATGCACACACAAGCATATACACATACACGCATGTCTTCTTCACCCTTGTATTTCCTGTCCTGGTGTGGACACCAAACTGCCTGCTTCCCCTTCATCTAATCACCTGGCAATCTTTTTATCTGGGAATCTTTTTATTCCTTTGTTCTCTGTTCTTTTTATGCCCTTGCTGCCCATGTCCAATCAAGGGCCAAACCTCTAACCTGGCCTCTCCTCTCACTCCCCAGTCCCACTGTTGCGGTTCAGGTATTCATCATCACCCACCTGGATGTCCGCAGTAGGCTCCTGACCCATGCTCCTATGTCCAACCTCATTTCCTCTCAAATCCGTTCTCCAACAGAACCAATACAAACTCAAATGGTACAGCTGGTAGTGAGTGGAATGTGGCAACATCTCACAAAATGACACACATTTGCCCTTCAATGCAGCAATCTCATTTTCAGGAGTTTACCTCGAAAATACATCCATGAATCAAAATAACTGACCACAGCATTATTTGTGATAGCAAAGTATTGGAAACAATCCAAGTGCCTATCCCTAGGACACTGGCTAGATAAACAATTTTATATAGTGTTGACTTTTGAAATATAAGCATTTCGCATTTCCAAAAAATAAATTCAAAGGTAAACAAGCGTAAAGTTGTATATAAACAATTGAATCTAACCACAAGTAATATATTTAAGTAATTTTAAACACAGTCCTCTGAGTGTACACCCATAGTGGGATATGTTCTAAGAAGGAAAATATCTCCAAGAAATCTTATATTTAACCTAGTAAGTTTGCCGTTGTTGGTGGTGTTACCTATATAGTAATCTGGAAACAATGTTGTGCAAATTGTAATATAGAGCACAAATAAGTAAATATATTCATACATTTGAGAACCAATGTAGGGATATGGAATGGGAGGAAGTGAGGAAGAATCTCACGTTGAATTGGTGTTATCGGCATAAGCTAGTAAGTTGGGAAAATAGACATTTCTAAGCACTTCCACTTGAAGGGCCTAGAAGCAGCGACATTTCTGTAGCAATAAAGCAGAGTCAGCACACAGACCTCGGTTTCTAGTGATTATTCCTCACTAAAAGGAACTAGGGCTCCCTGGAGAAGTGATCATTCCAAGTTCAGGGCAAGAAAGCACAAAGTTAGGCAGGAAGCCTGGAAGTGTGCAAAATTGAGTAAGGACTATCAAGGCACACGAGCTGGCTTGAAGGAGCAACCACTGGCCCAATTTGGGACAATCTGAGCACCAACATGCATAATGAATGACACTAATGATTTATAATGCATTGAATAAAAAAATGAATCCCAGGAGTCTACAGTGATGAGTTAAAGCAGCGTGTGGTGGGAGTTTTTCTTCAGAGAAGAATGCCAAGCTACAAATGGAGAATGAAAGATAGAACTGTAAAATCACCCTTAATTATGAGGAGTAAGATACATCTTTAAAATGGAAAAACTGTAGAGACACCAAGTGGACAACTTAGGACAGCAATACTGGGATAAACTGGCACCATGAGCCTCTGGAACCGAAACAATGGGAAGGCCACCATCTTTCCCATGTGGTACTTTTGCCAAAAATGTTCGACCTCAATCTAATAATGAGAGAACAACTGCACAAACCTCACACTGAGGGACTTTCTACAAAGTGACTGGCCTGCACTCTTAACGGATGATAATGTCAAGAAAAACAAACAACTACAACAGAAAGGCCTGGGCTGGTCATTAAAAGAGACAAAAGAGTCAATGTCCCCAGTAATTCATTTTTTTTTTTTTTTAGATGGAGTCTCACTCTATCACCTAGGCTGGAGTGCAGTGGCACAATCTCGGCTCATTGCAACCTCCGCCTCCCAGGTTCAAGCGATTCTCCTGCCTCAGCCTCCTGAGTAGCTGGGATTACAGGCACCCGCCACCACGCCCGGCTAATTTTTGTGTTTTTAGTAGAGACGGGGTTTCACCATATTGGTCAGGTTGGTCTCAAATTCCTGACCTCATGATCCACCCACCTTGGCCTCCCAAAGTGCTGGGATTACAGGTGTGAGCCACGGTACCCGGCCCCTGAATTTTTATTAGCGGGTGTGTTTTGCAGGTATTGGCCATTAGTGTTCTTGATCAGACTCTTCCTTGATCAGAGTCTTTCTTGATCAGAGTCTTCCTTGATCAGACTCTCGATAAGGAACAGTAGACCTATAAAGTTCCTTTGTGGGATAATTCAGAAAATTTAACTATAGAATGAGTGTCAGATAATAAATTCAATATATTTTCAATGTTCAATTCCATAGTATAGCAGTGACATTGTGGTTATGTAAGATAATGTAAGATAATGTCCTTTGCTCCTAGAGACCCATGCTCAAGTTGTTGTTGTTGTTGTTTGAGAAAGGGTCTCACTCTGTCGCCCAGGCTGGAGTGCTGTGGCACAATCTTGGCTCACCACAACCTCTGCCTCCCAGGCTCAAGCGATTCTCCTGCCTCAGCCTCCCGAGTAGCTGGGATAACAGGCACACACCACTACCACTCAGCTAATTTTTGTATTTTTAGTAGAGATGGGGTTTCATCGTGTTGGCCAGGATGGTCTTGAACTCCTGACCTCAAATGATCCATCCGCCTCTGCCTCCCAAAATGCTGGGATTACTGGCATGAGCCACTGCACCCGGGCTCATGCTCAATTATTTGGTCATCATGTCTATAAACTATTTTCAAAGTTTTGGCAAAAATATACAGAGAGGAAGAGAAGACCAATGTGGCACCTGTTAACAAGTTGGGAATCCATGTGGAGAATGTACAGTTATTTATGGTACTTTTCTTGAAACTTTTCTGTAGGTTTGTAAGTTTCAAAATGAAAAGCTGGAAGGAGCTGGAGTCAAGTCTATGCTCCTGGACCCAGGAAATTGTCTTGGGTATTTGGTTTCTGCTTAATCTCTCAGCTTTATATCTTGTCACCCCTGGCCTCCCTTGCACCAGCCAGCCACCCCCACTTGTCTACTATTTCTAGATCACACCATGCCTTTCCTCTCTGCTCCGCTATGGCTCATGTGGTTCCTCCCACCACTAAGGGATTCCTTCCTTTTCATGCTATAACTTCGGAATTTCCTTTAAACGTATCTCAGGCAAGACTCTTTGTGAGAGAAATTCCTTTTCTGCACACCCCTCCCTTATGCTTCCAGGTTTGGGTGCCTACCTCCATCATATCATGCACTCTGTTGTGGGACATGAACTGCTGACTGCTGACAAACCTGGCATCCTGCACTAAACAGTAAGCTCCCCAGGCAGACCTGGCTTCAAATCCTGAGTGCACTATCAGGACCTGGCACCCTCAATGTCCACAGAACCGGCCTACTGTGGGGGCTGGGCAGGGATGTCTCTAAACACGCAGCCCTCTCTAAATATCAGGATTCCTGCTTCCTTGCTGCCTGCCTTTGCTCAAGCTCTGGATGATGCTGTGTTATTAATAACAACAAATGGGGCTCTGGAAAACCAATAAGTTCAGTGCCTATACCAAAACAGAAACAGAACCCCTGGGAGCAGAGAAAACAATTCTGCAAACCCTCCTGCTGCTTAGCCCCATTAAAAACACCTCCCGGGGGCTCCTGCTTAGCTCATTCTTTGGGAAGGAAAGCATCCTGCAAAGTTTTTAAATGGCCTAGCTACATTTTCTTTTGTCCTAATTACCACAGCCATCTTTTTCAGACTGAGCAAAGGCCCCTTATCACTTTGCACTCACCCTGCTGCTAGGGTTCAGTTTCTGCAGTCGGGGCTGAGTGGGCAAGCAGGAAAAGTTAGAGGAAGGGAGATGGCCCCTCCTGAGCTCGGCCCCTCAAATATCTCCCTCCCATGACATCTGGATGACCAGCAGGGCTGAGAAAATCGAACATTCCCTGTTCTGCTAAAGCAGTTTAGTTGTGGCCCAGAACACTGAACCACTCTTGGCCAGACCGGCTGGACGCAGGGCAAGAGCTGCCTGTGTGTCTACCCTGAGCATGCCAGGTGCCCAGCCATAGGAGTTTGCTCAGGTCACATGAATATGCTCATTTTATAAATGTGAAAACTGAAGTTTGGGAATTAAAGTAGCATCACTGATCAGCAGAGTTTTATGGCCACGAGGTAACACTGAAAAGGGACTTCCTAACTTTATCAATTACTAATCAATTACACTTATGTGTAACTCTCTTATTCCATCAGAGGCCTGCAGGCAAAAGGGCTCACTCACACATCCCTCTATGGGGGCTCTTTCTTCCCCCAACTCAGTGGGTGGGGTTTTGTAAAGAGGTGAGAAATTCCTTCCTGATTGCTAAAATAATACTTTCTTGCAATAGAGACTTCCTGCTTAAGCTTTTAGAACTTTCTTATAAGCTGTGGCTGCTCATTGGAAACACCTGGGGAGATTTTTAAAGCTCCCCCTGCCAGGACTCACTGCAGACCAATTACTTACCTCACTCTGGGGAAGGAACAGAGGCACCAGTATTTTTTAAAATTCTCCAGGTGACCTTAATGTGCAGCCAGGGTTGAGGACTACCGTCAGCATTTTCAACAAAGCTACAGAAGATGTTGAGAGCAGGACAGCCCAGGTCAGAAGCCAGGTTCCTGACAGCCCACTGATCACAAGCGTCCTCAGTTCTCTCTGGGAAGCATTATGCCAGAACCATAGAGGGGCAGCCCTACTCCCGTAACTGCTTGCTCTCCCAGCACACAATACCTGTGTCACTACCTGCTTGACATAGGCACGTCTAGCCAGTAGCACCCTGCCCTCTCTCTCCAAGTAAAAGATCTGAGCTTTATTTAAAAACCCCAAGACCTGTTTAGTGTGGTGGCTACAAGCACAGCACTGTGGCCCGGATAGTCTGGTTCTGCTCTGAGGTCTGCCATTTGCCAGCTGTGTAGGGGAGACTTACATTCCCTCAGAGATTACCTGCAGACAGCTCTACCCAGTCTGTTCTCTGGCCAGAGAACACGCTCAGTAGGATCGACCAGACGTGCCAGAGAGTCAGCACCCCAGGAGTGACCCTCAAGCACTGAGGGAAAGAGACTCCCACTTCTTTGTCCCCCGGATGAGACAACTCTGAGGCGTGTTCCTCACAGTCTCCGGGAGGTTCCCAGTGGGACTGAGCTCCAGCTGCCCGCTGTGGTAACTCGCTCCCTGACACATCCTGTATTGAGACAGTCAGGTGGGAAGGGCTCCCTGGCAAAACTCTAACCGACCTGGGCCACTGGGGTGGAGCCTCCGGAATTTCATGCATTTTGCAGAAAGGAGATGCCTGGCCCCTTTTCTTGCTGTGTGGAACCTGGAATTCAAGCTGTGAGGCGCGAAGCCCATGACCAAGAAGCACACTCTCTTGCTTCGCTAAAAGTCTCCATCCTCCCACTTTGTTTTTCCTTTTTGCCCAATAAATCCCATTTTTCTCACTCTTCACATCATCTTCAAGCCTAAATTTTCATGGGCGTGTGATAAGGACCCCCATCTTTAGCTGAACTAAGGAAAAAGTCCTGCAGCAATATTGGGTCTCCTGTTTCATTTCCTTACCTTGCTTCCTGTCTCCTCCTCCTAAACTGAAGCCCTCGTTCAGGCTCAGCTGTTGAAGAAACTCAAAACTCAAAACTTGGCTGTCGAAGACACGGCGAGACCTGGGATTAATGTCTCTGAGCCCGTGTGGCCTCCATCTCTGAAAGCCCTCGGAAGTGAAAGGAGATGGTGTGCAGCTTCCAGCACTGCCTCCCAAGGGAAGGCAGGAAAGGGCAGCTGCTGCGAAGATCCTACCCAGGAGGCTGTACCCCCTTTTCCCAGCCCCTTCACATCCCTCCCCTCAGGATCTGCCTGAGGGACTGCAGAGATAGTCCATATGATAGATGGACAGCTGGGTTAAACCTCCAACATTCCTTCTGGGCAGAGATTCAGGAACTTTTGCTTAGAGGCTCTGTATCGGTCATTAAGCATTATATCCATCACTTGCAAAAACCTTTAAACCAGATCCCCAGTCCCTGCATTCAGTGTAAACTGAGCCTCTGAAAAACATATTCTCTTCTGGCTTAAATGCCCAGGAAAAAGATAATGAGAAGCTAGCTGTTTACTGCCTGATTTGTGCCAGCAGGAGAGGGAGTTTGGCAACAGGGCCTCACAGGTGGTGGTGTGTACTTCCGCCAGGAAGCAGAAATGTCTGCTTGTTACTCCTTTTGGTGTTAGCAATAATCAGGGATCTTGGCCCAGATCCTTTATTTCACTGGGAGATGCAATGTGGTGAATTTCACAATTGTTTTCATTCCTTCTTTGTTTATGAGTTGAAATACTTGCATCAAGAGAAGCCTTCTCTCATCAACTGTTTGGTTACTTGAACTATAGTTTTACACGAAAGACAAAATACATGCTTGATTCTTTCTTGTTATTTATCAGCTTTCAAAATAATGAGTTGATTTTCTAGCATCTTCCAAAGGTGGCCAATGACTTCTTTTTTTAGGCATCATAATAGATTCGTGGTTTGAAACATATCTGATGCATTACAGTCATTATTCTAAGTGACGCTCAAATCATTACACCTCTGGCCAGTGGGAATCTCTCCAAATTGGCTCCTGAGTCCCACTGACATGACCCAAACAGACTTATTTCCATGACTGTTTTGCTGTTTGGTTTGATATAATGTTCCATCTTGTGCATTTCCTGCCCCAGACTTAGAATTATCCACTTCTCCAAGAATCTCGTTCTTTTCAAGAGGAATGATATTTAGATTAGGGTCTTTTAAAATTCATGGAGGTGGGCACTCAATGAGCTCTTTCAAAGTAGTCAACTCATATCTATGAGCTGGATATTTTCTTGTATCTTTTCTTTGATAATTTCATCTCCTCTTCCATTTGCTGTTTTTTTGTTTTGTTTTGTTTCTGTAACTTTTATTTATCTGGGTTTTAGATTGCATAGACCAGACCACTAATTTTCTCATTTTTTCCCCCTCCTTTATTCCATTCATTGTAGTTTTATTCTATTTTCTGGGAGATTTCCTCAACTTTATGTTGGCACTATTTTTTTGGACTTTTTGTTTCTGCTATTACATATTTTTATTTCCAAGAGCTCTATTGTGTTCTCTGAATGTTCTTTTTATATAGCATGCTGTTCTTGTTCCATGGGTGCAGTAGCTTCTCTTAGACTTGAGGCTGTCACTTACCCTTTTCTTGATGTTTCATATGTGCTCCACGCTGTCTCTGTTTGTTTCATATTCCTTTTTGTCCTGCTTTTCCACTTTGGTTTCCGCCATTCCCTTTCAAGTGTCTAATGATCCCTTGTCATTTTTTCATGTTTGAGTGAGGAGCTAAAATGCTGACCGAAAGCTCTGTTTCTGTAAAGGATGAGACTGTTTCCTTCAGGGTTTCACTGCAGAGTGGGCAGGCAGGAATCTAGCAATCTCTCAGGGGACCTCCAGTGTCAACATTATGTAGGCCTTTCGTTTTGAGCAGATCGGTTTCTCCCAAAAGGACTCTTCCACTCCTCCAACTTCCCACTTACAGAACAGGTCTGGCTTTCATTTCTGGGTGCCAGGCAGGGGTCTCACCATTCAGTATATAGAGTTTCACTTACTTCCACCATTGTAATGTGATGCCTCATCCAGCACCTTCACCTCGGCTGATGCCTGAGTCAGAATGTTTCTAGTTCAACTCAGAAAATGTGCCTTCAGAGTTATGCTAGGTTTGGGGTGCAGGCCAGTTTCCTGACTGTGTGGTACAGGAAAAGAGCATATCTAGAAGTTTATGTAATTGTTCCTAATAAACAACTTATTCTTCTGTTCTCAGCCCTTCCCCGAGTCTGTACGTTTATGGATACCTGCCACCTTGATTTCTGAACCTTTCAAGGTTTCTCAATGTGAATCAGCTTGCTTCTAGTTGGTGTCTCACCTTTCCCATCCTGCAGAAGCAGGGATCCCACTGTCTCTAGTTCACTGATGAGGTATCACCCTTCCATCCACTTGACATTTTGTAGAACTGAGTTGACGTCTCTCATCTGCCCGCTATTGTTCCATTCTGACTGTACTTGTAGAGCAATGCCTTTTTATTTATGTTATTATCATTTCCATGGGTTTTTGGAGAGAACAAAGATAATCACATATATAATGCACTGTGTTTAACCAACACTTGTCTCCAATCTATTTTCTACACTGCTGCATATCTGATCATGTTACTTCCTGTTGACCATTCCTTACTGTCTTCAGGATAAAATTAAATTTTTAATGCTAAAGGTTGTTCATGGGTCTTGTTTTTTTCCTACCTACCTCACTGGTCTAATACACCCCAAATTACTTGCATTTCCTCAAACACCTAACATTTATCCTGCCATCAGCCTTTGTCTATGTGGCCTCTCCAGTCTATCT
Source organism: Papio anubis (assembly GCF_008728515.1). Classification (NCBI taxonomy): domain Eukaryota; kingdom Metazoa; phylum Chordata; class Mammalia; order Primates; family Cercopithecidae; genus Papio; species Papio anubis. The sequence continues at coordinate 38,992,827 of NC_044991.1, forward strand.
TGTCCTTTCTGTCTCCCTTTATTTGTCTAATTCCTCTTTATTCTTAAAAAATTAAACTGAAGTGCCACCTGCTTCAAGAAGTTATCCAAGATTGCTCCTGTTGGTTCTAGGTTAACAGCTCCCCTTCTGTGCTCCCACAATACCTTATGCGAGTTTTGCTATAGCACTGGTGGCATTTTATTGTATCTGCATGTCTCCCCCACAGACAGGAAGCTCCTTAAAAGACTCCTTATATCCGTATCTCAAGTACTTAGCACAGAGCCCAGGAAGTGGTAAACACTCAGTCTTAATGAAATGACCAAGTAAGGGAATGAGTGAAGGTTCTTGGTTCCAAACCTAAAATTCCTACTCAACTCTCCTATATAAGTTACAGGCTCTCTTTGGTGAACTGTTAAAATTCCATCTTTTCCTTGAATCTCTCTTGTACTGTATCAATTTACTCCAAACAAGGAAGTGTCAAGCAAAGAGCACTGATTGGGAACCAGCAGGACAGGGCACGAGCTTGCAGGTGTCCTTGGGCAGAGCCATTCTCCTCACTGGCGTCCTTGTCTGTGAGGGAGAAGGACCCTTATCAGTCAAAGGTCTTTGTTATAAGAGAAAGAAGCCCCTCTGCCTGAGTACAGCAGAAGGACAAATTATTACAAGGATTTTAGTTAACTGGTGAGCCATAAAATAAAAATCTACTACGAGGCTGGAGTTGTCTTCCCGAAGCTAATATGCTAGAGGCTTGACAACTCAGGAAAGGGCTTACATATGTGAGATTATGTAAGATAAGGTCGAAAACTAGGACCTGAAATGGGATGATATGGAGGTCTTAAGAAAGGCTCAAAGCCAGGGTGTCTAAGGCAGAATCTCATTTGATCAGAGGATCAGTGAGGCAGCATTCGGGTCCAGCCTCAGCTATGTTAGTTTCTAGGGTCTCAAAGCAAGAACGGACCTCAGTAATCACTGAGCCCACTGTGACCTATAATTTTACAGATAAGAATCTAAGGTCCTGGGAACTTTCCAGGAACCAATGGGGTATCTGTGGCTGAGCTGGGCCATGCGACAGGCTCTTGACTCTCTGGGAGAGCTCTGTCCTCAGAGTCAAGTCATCCGCTTTCCCTGAATTCCTTCAGCACTGGTGTTTGTTTCTCTTTCTCAAGCACTTGTCTTCGAACATTATTCAAGTTACAACATTTCCTGCCCTAAAGGTGACTTCCTTGGGATGCCACTGTCTGGAGTTGAGAACATCATCATTCCCCTGATCCTTAGGTGATCCTCTGATGCAAATGTTACCAGCCAGGGTAAATGTTATCAGTTACGAACGCAAGCTCAAGGGTCAAGTTTCCTGAGTTGGAATCTGGGCTCTGCCACTTACAAGCTCACACAGAACTTTAGCAAATGATTGTGTTGTTTTTGTTGTTGTGCTTTGTGCCTTGGTTTCCCCATTTGCCACGGTAGTCCATGGAGCACCCACCTTGGTGAGGTGGTGGGGGATGGGATGAGTCGATACATGCAAAGTACTCAGCCCAGTGCTTGGGATGAGTTAAAGTACTCAGCCCAGTGCTTGGGATGAGTTTCCTGACTGTGTGGTACACAGTGAACATGTAACACATTAACACACAGTGAACATGTAACACATTAACTATCCTTACTGGGTTTATTTACAAATGAGAAAACTGAGGCTCGGTGGAGTTAAATATCACTGCCAAACTTGCAGAGCTAATAAGCAGGAGAGAAGTAATTCAAAGCCAGGTGTATCTGACCCCCTGGCCTTTGCTTAGCTACCATGATGTGCCTACCGCCTTTCACATCGAGAGAAAAAGGTCTTTCAAGGACAAGAGAGCCTTGGTGGGTTTTCCTTTTAATTTAAGACATTATTTGGAAGTCTAAAATCATGACTTCAGGTTTATTGTATACCTTAGCTTTCCCCTCCTGGAATTGGAATATAATCAGATGAGACAATTCACCTGACAGAACATATTCTCTGAAATGCGTGCAAATTTTGAACAACGCCTCACCCTAAGAGAAAGCTGAAATCCCTAACCATGGACCTAGATTAAGTTTTGTGTTTTTGTTTTTTTGTGTGTTTTTTTTGCTTTATTGAGGTATAACTGATACACAAAATCTTGTACACATTTAAGGTATACATTCTGGTGAGCCCAGAGTTAGTTTGGAAAGGTTGTTTTATCTCATTTTTTTTAAACAGTGGAACTTAGAATACTTACTTAGGGTTTCTTTAGGAAAAATGAATGGTATGGCTGGAAGCAGTTGTTTCCACCTCAACTTTTATATAGACTGCAGGAGACTGGACTTGAGGGTTTGTAATAAAGTTCTGCCTCACTTTGGTGAGGTGGCTTCTGTCATTCAGGTCACACCGTGCACTGCACAATCAAGACACAGGAGCCTACACAGTTCTGGAATAACATGCAGGCATGAAAAGGTGCAGCCCTGAGGCTTATACTCTACAAATGAACATGAAGGATGAGTAGGTGTGTCAGTGGTGTGCACATACCTGTGTATCCATAAGCGTGTCCACTCTCAACACCACTAGGATCCTTATATCACTTCCCAAAGACCCCTGCTGCTGGATAACACATCAAAACTAAATATAGTCAGTGCTTTTTACTGACTCTAAAGCTCAATATACACATTTGTAGGTATTATAATGAGAGAGCCAACTATGTTTAAAAGAAAAAGAATCTGAGGTGGTTTCTAACTAAAGATACACACTACAAGGCTATAAAAATAAATATAAAATTCATGAAGTGATATAAAAAGAGGTGGGAGAAAACTCAATACAAAGTCAAGATAATTATTTATTTTGGTTGAACATTATAATCGGCCTTAGGTTTTTGACAGCCAACATAGAAAGGGAAACGTGATATGATGCATTATGTAATTTACAGGTTACTTGTCCACAGATTGAGTTCATGCTCTAAGATGACACTAAACCATGAGGTCATTGATCTTGACTGAGGGCCTCTCTGAGAGAGTGTAATTCTCTCTTCTATTTTAAGAGGAAAAGATGCCCTTTCTGGAAAATCTGGAGAAAAAAATGTTTAAAAAGAAAATAATAGTTCCTTGTAATTGCATTGTCCTGAGATAAACGATGTGAGGATTTAGAGTATTTTCTTCCAGTCTCTTTACAGTTTTAAAAATATATAAAATGATATATAGTGATATTTTCCTATTTTGTTCTACTAATGTTATATCTTAAAAGTTTTTCCATGCCATCAAAAACTCTTTACACACATACCATATTTAACAGCTCTACATTCCATGGAATGGATAAGCCATATTCATTGAGCCAATCTCATGATTTGGTGCACTTTGATTCTTTGATAATTAATATTTAAATAAACCAAATGTCTGTTATTAATATCTTTGTATATAAATGAGTTTCCATATTTCTGATGACCTCCTCACGATACGTTTCTAGAAGCTGAATTCCTAGGTCAAAGCGTATTCACCTATTTCAAGGCTCTTGATTTATAATGGACTAGTTATTTTCCAGAAAATCTGTGCCTCTCTTGAGTAGCACATGACATTCTACTTCACTGCCCCCTTTCTTGGACCATCATTGTAGAATGTTTGTTAATTTGATAGGGCAAATGATGTCCTTCTGCTCTTTCAATCTGCATTTTGTTCAATACCAAGGAGGGCTGGACATTGTATCATATGCTGATTTGCCATTTGCATTTCCTCTTCAGAGATTTGTTTGTCCTTTACCTGGGTATCTATTTTGGGTCTTAATGTTTTTCTTATTGATTTGTATGCATTCTTTATATATGAGGAATATTAATATTTTTTCTCCAACATATTGGTTTCAAACATTTCCCAGCTTGATGCTTGTCTGTTGATTTTACTCATGAGATAACATTATAAAAAGAAATTTTAAAATGTTATTAAGTCTAATCTATTGATTGATTCCACCATGATTTCTTTCAATACATTTACTTTAAGCCGTTCTAGCAAAGAGCTTGAATAAAATATTCCTGTCCTAGGGAACTATGGTAGAATGTCATAGAGACATTTGTTTTTCCTTCCGCTTACCTGTTTTAGAGCAAGAAGTTGCAAATCAAAATGTAATCATCAGTCAGCTGCAAAGGTGAGGTTGAGGGGAAAGTGAAAGGTGACTACTGGGTGTTCTTGATAGAAACCAAACAAGCAACCTGGCCGGGCGGGGCGGGGGGTGGGGGGCAATCAACGCAGCTAGAACATTCAGCATGAGGCATCTTCCCAGACAGGCTCCTTTAAAGAACTGGGCAGCTCAAAGTGCCCACCTGAAACAGTAATCCTCGCTTGAAGAGAAGTTAGAAAATTTTTCTAACTCTTCAGCATTTTCTCCAATTCCTCTGCTCTTTTCCACTGTCCTAGAGACCAGGGACCCCAGTGTCTGGTACCATTTATTTATTTATACAACAAATATTCATTGCATCTTGGTTTTGCTCAAGATACTCCATGAAGCATCATAAACCATGTAATGATGCAAGTTTTCATTTCTCCATTTTCTTTCTGTTTTCAGAAAATGGTCTGACTTATGAAAATGTAACTACCTATAGGTCCAGTCCAATTCTGGAAGACTTCTAGTCCTGGCCCTATACTTCTGGGTTTGGTCTTTCTTAGTGACTAAGTAGGTAGCCCAAAGGCAAAAGGGCTGAAAATTACTTCAGGAGCTAACAGATCCTAGAAGTGTCCCAGCTGGGCATCAGAAATCTCCAATTAGAGCATTCGTGCCAAGATGATGCATTCTGACAGCAAGCATCAGTTAGGATGTTCTTCCTCATTTAAGTCACTCTTCCCACTTCAGACTATCTTTTATATTTAGCCCCAAAACATTGTGGTGTTTTCAACAGAGATACGTCAAAGAGAAAGAGGCCTCCAAAATAATATCAACTGGGTGGTTACCGGGAGTTTAGGGGCTGAATGCAAGCTATTCAGCTGTTACTGCACATATGAAGAAGTCCAAGGGATTCAGGCCATGAGAAAACAGCCCATTTTCTCTTTTCTTAAAAGATATTAAGTCAAAGTGGCATCCAAAATATGCACCCTATACTATTCTGTGAGAGATCTTGAAAGAATTTCATCAGGATGTGCTGCTGCTTTCGGATGCTCCTCCTCCTCCTTCTGCTCCTCCTCCTCTTGCTCCTCCTTCTCTCTCTTCTTGCCCTTCTTTCTCCTCCTCCTGCCCCTCCTCCTTTTCCCTCTTCCTCTTTTCCTCCTTCTCCTCCTGTTTCCTCATTCCCTCTTCTTTTTCTTCTCTTCCTATTTTCCCTCCTCCTCCTCTCTTCCTCTTCTTCCTCCCCATTTCCTCTTCCTCCTCCTCCTCCTTCTTTTTCTTTTCTTCTTCAATTTGACATTTCACTCATAGGGGAACCTGAATGGTCACAATCTTCTTCATGACTTTCCCATCTTTATCTTATCAAAAGGTTTTTTCCATGAATTTCCAGTTCTGTCTTGCCACCCCAACCAAGCCCGTCTTTCTTTGTCCGGGTCACTCCTGACTGAATAATTTTATTAAGGCTTAATTTTATTAGGCTTGAAACAAAGATGCACAGGATGGATTTGAAGAAAAATAGTAAGAGATAAATTTGCAGTCCAAATGCACTGAATTCCTAGAATTATTGGAGTTTGGAATTTGCCTAGTGGTATACTCAATAATACTGTAATTTCATATCTTCAAGAATTTTCCCTAGCTTGTTGCGGAAGAAGAGACTGTGACCCTGACCCCGTGTACTCACAGTTAAAAATACAGTGAAGAAGTAAGGGCTGGGGTTAGGGACTATCATGGAGCTTTTCTTTAGCTCACATTGTGAATTTCTGACACACTGACAGTCCTGAGATGAACACAAAGGAAGTTCACCAAATATGTAAGAAAAAATCCTCAACTATTTTGGAAATGTCAAGGGAAATTCAGTGTCCTCATGCCCAAAGCTATAATGTGCTACTGGAGATCGACTGCGTCAGAGGTTGCTCAAGTGGAACATTTGTGTTTCTGCTCTTCAAAAGCATAACCTACAATTATTCGAACTGACTGAAAGGTGGCCAAAGCTCTGAGGGGAAGCCAGTGAGACCCTCCTTCAAGTGACACCCTGTTGCTCCATATTTGTTTCGCTCAAATCACTCAAGTTTACTTGACTCACTCATGCATCAGAGCAAGATTGTTCCAACAGTCGGAGTTTTCAGCTGCCTAGGAAATTCAACTCCCTTCTTGCTGCTGGCTTGGATGCACTTAAAAGACCCAGGTCCTAGACTTGGGAGGAAGAAACATCAATCTGCTTGGTGATGTCCAAGGCAAAATCCAAACATGTCCTGACATTTCGAAAATATTGACATTACTGTCTTGCCAACTAACAGGATACCATAAGGTTCTGAAGACTTGTGTTAGAAAAAATAAAGTCCATGTCATTGTCCCCCTAAAGAAAAACCCAACACTTTCTTTTTGAAGCAGGAATTCAAAGAGAGACCAATTCAGGCCCAAGATGGGTAACACCTATTTGGGAACATGGGGAGATTCAGCACCTAAGGAAGGGGTAATGGGAGCCCTGATGCAAAAGTGTGCTCAGGGGGTCACAGATCACACCATTCAGACTGTGATCACCTTAGGTCCAAGCAGGCATCCTCCACAACAGCCAGCCCATGGGACATCGGTGTCCAAAATGGCAGAGGGGAACATCACCTGGAAAGCAGGGACCCAGAAACCAAATCGTAAATGCGTGGCCATTCTTAGGCACCAAGGAATGCAGAACAGCGTTATGTGGCCTCTCCCTAGACTTCAATTCAAAAGACTGGGATGTTTCCAGAAAAAACTCCCACCACAGCTCCCTGTCACAATTGAGTGTGGGCCCACTGAGCTCATCAAATTTGTTGTGAGCCAGTTTTTATTTTAAAGACGGTGTCTTTCACAGGAAAATGTTCAATACATGTTTGTAGAGAAAATGAATGAATTGGTAAATGAAGATGTTGCTAGTGTCACCACTTGAGATACCTTCAAATCATGGTTCATTGGATTCTTTCATTCACTTATTTTCAGGGTTTACTGAGCACCTATTATGTGCCAGGCAATGTTCTTGGTGCCGGGGCTATGACCAAAACCAAAATTAGATGTGGTTTCAGCTTTTTGGAATCCAGAGACTTCCCCGAGACAACCATGTTTGTTTTTTAACCCAACCAGGGAAGAAGAGGCGTATTTCTTCCAGTTCTGCCATTTTGTTATCTCATGATCTGATACATACTTATTGTTCCTGAGTGTTCTCTTCCTCTGACCACCTTTCTTGCAGTGAGATAGCCTGAGACAGCCTAGCAACCCAGGTCAGAGCACAGCACTTTCTGTTTCTCCTCTAAATGTGTCCTCAGATGCATGACAAATGAGGCTGCTTCCTTTTTTCTTTCCTTTTTCTTCTATTTTTTGGAGGCCATGACCACACACTGGGTTCGCTTCCTCAACGACACTGTCTAATGCCTTTTTTTGTTAAAATGATAATTTATTTTTCCCCCTCTGGGTGCCACATTTCTTGCTTCTTTGTAGGTACTTTTTCTAGGCCTCTAATGAGGAGTTTGATAAAGTCTCCTGCTTCTTGGGAGGAACTTGCTTCATTACATGGTTCCTTCCAACGTTTTTCTAGCTAATGCCTCTATTCTTTCTGCAGTTCCTTGTTCTGTAATTGAATAACTGTGCGATGAATTTCGTCTGAATTCTGGTATTCAAAAAACTGTTGACCTACTTTATTTTTTAGATTTTAGATGTGATGCATGTATCATTAACAATTTGAAAGATGCAAAAAAGGATAAACATAAAAATTAAAGATAACTACAATTCTACCACTCAAAGACTTCCACTAACAACATTTTGGACCACTCTACACCAGGACATTTTTTGAATATATGTGTGTGTATATATATATACACACACACACACACACACACATTATATATATATTCAAACTATACATAATAGCACAGTTATATAACTGTGTATAGTTTTATGTATAGTTTTAGATTTTTTAAAATTTAAGATAGTAGTGTTAGTAATTTCCTATGTTATTAAAATTCTCCACAAGCATGATTTTAAATAGTCACGTAATATTTTATGCTTCAGGTCTATCATAATTTATTGCATCATTTTCCTAGCTTGACACTTGGGTTATTTTTCCTTGCTTGTTACAATCATATAAGAAATGTATCTCCCCTACTCCTTCTCCAATGAGACATTTGAGCATAACTGCACTGCAATCTTTCTGACTCAGTGGCTCATCCACAAAGGTGCTCAGAACCTTTTCTAGTTCACTTGTCTGATCAGGCACAGAATATTCTCCTCCTTCTCAGGGCATGCATACTGTCCAAAAGCTGCACACCCTGGTCTTCACCTGATGGGAAACATCCTGCCTCTAGGCCCTTCAGAGTGAACATCTGCACTCATGTGTTGCTTCCTGAACCCACCATCCCTGCAGCTGTTTCTACCTCCCCTCGTCCATGCACAGAGATCCCATCCAGGGCCTCTGCTCCTGCTGCGCCTCTTCGTGGGAAGGGCTCCTCCTTCTCCCTGGTCTTTGTAGGGTGTCTCCTTGTGATTCAGTCCGAGCCTATGAGTCACCTTCTCAGAGAGGCCTCCTGGATATACAATCTGAAGAAGCTCTAAGTCTCCCTCCCCACCAGTCACACTCAATAACATAACCCAAGAACACTGAGCTCTTCACGGAACTCTCCTGGAAAATATCTGGTGCTTTGATGTGTTTCTGGGTCGTCTTCTCCCTTTAACCAAACCCAGTTTCTCATGTGCATCCCTGTGTCTCTTGTGCCCAGAACAGTGAAAGCATACAGCAGGAGCTCAATAAATGTTTCCTGAATGAACAAATGAATGAAAGAAAGCATGAAGGTAAATCTCATTTCCCTGGTGAAATGCTTTGTACATTATTTGCCACATTATATGGATGTTCCTTATTCCCAGAGGAGTTTTAAATTGTCCGTAACCCCTTGACCAGTATTTTGCTTCTAGGAATCTCTCCTAATGACATAGACAAAAATGGAGACACCAATTTTGGCACAAGGATGGTCATTAGAACAGAATTTTTAGGCTGGGTGCGGTGGCTGACACCTGTAATCCTAGCACTTTGGGAGGCTGAGGTGGGTGGATCACTTTAGGCCAGAAGTTCAAGACCAGCTTGGCCAACATGGTGAAACCCTTTCTCTACCAAAAATACAAAAATTAGCTGGGAGTGGTGGTGTGCACCTGTAATCTCAGCTATTCGGGAGGCTGAGGCAGGAGAATTGCCTGAACCTGGGAAGTGGAGGCTGCGGTGAGCTTAGATTGTGCCACTGCACTCCAGGCTGGGTATCAGAGCGAGACTGTCTCAAAAAAAAAAAAAAAAAAGTATTTTTAGTGTCAAAAATAAACCTTCACATAGAAAAAGGGGGGAAATTATTATACAGGTTAATCTCTTAGGAATGGCAAAGCATTATGTAGACTTTAAAAAATGTTTATAGAATTTTTAATGACAGCAGATGTACTAAATGTTAATGGTATATCTGAATGATATAATTAGTATTTTTTACTTGGTACTTCAGTGTTTTACGACTTTTCTCCAGTGAACATGCATGTGTTTCACAATCAGACCAAAGTAAAATATTACAAATTCTCCAGTTTCTGAGTTCAAAGGCATTTGTACTCAACATTTTATTCTCACATTTTATTGAGGTACGGGAAGGCTTCTTTTCTATTCTTAGAAGTGTTTTGCAAACTGTAGGTATTTTTTTAAGTGTTACAGAAAGAATGTTCAAAGAAGGAACCAGTTTTACAGGTTTACTCCCATAAAGCCACAAGGTTTCCTTAGAACTATTAGCAGCCTTCATCCTTGGTATGTCCCAACCACCACGAATGCAGAAAGAAGTAGGACTTACTTCTATTTCAGTGACACTTTCTGCCAAATTCTTTTGTGGTGGTTTCATGGTTAGCGTGCAGACGCCATGACAGAAACTGACCATTGCCAATATGTCCTTGCTAAAATATAAAAGATTCAGCCATCAATATGGCGGAGAAAGGGAACCTATATAACATGGAAAAGAAAAGCACGTTTAAATGACAACTATCATTACTATTGTTGTTCTTGGCTACTTGTTTTCCTTTCTTTTCTTTCTATGTCTGAGATTAGTCAAGAGTAAAGATTCCTAAAATAGACACTTCCGTGATTCATTTATTCTCCATGAAGAGCTTTCTCTGCTGCATCTTTCCTGCAGTTCTCTTCTAAAGCCAGGAAAACTTTGTTGTTATTTTCCCTCCTCTGTGTCTGACATGAAAGGCAGCTCTGCTCTGCCAGGTGCCCCTTCATGCTGGAAGCAGCAGGAGTTGCAGCATCAGAGCACGACCTGCCCCGTTCTCAACTCCCGGGAGGAAGACAGGAATGAGGACACAGCACTGGGACACAGAAAAACTAAAGATGGTGAATGCTTTCCATCTGAAGGGCATTTCCAACTATCCAAAGGTCTCCTACCACCATCCTCTCAGTGCTGCTGCTGCCAAATACACTCCCAGAATGCTCAACCACGCTGCTTGTGGACTCTGTGACAAGGAGGAGCTCCAATCCTTGGATGCCTCCATCGTCTCTGGATTAATACATCCAACAAGACCCCACCTTCTTACTCAGTTTCCAGAAACGGATCCTCTGGTAATTGTCCATCGATATCCTCTGGATCCCAAACTCATGGATTGGTAGAAACTGCCTGGTTCACCACGTTGTCAGAGATCAACAGAAAAGAGTGCCATGATTGGTGAGTGATACATGTCTGTGCTAGTCACAGAGACCTGGCAGTACCACATGTCTGTCAACTGCCATCTCTTACTGGATCTCTCCCTTCACTTCACCAGGGATTGTACTTGTGTCTTGGAAACTTAGGACCTCATAAATGGGGTGCGATATTTCTCTAACTTACAATAGAAGAAACAAACAAATAATCTCACCGTGCTTTGGGATGGCAAGGTCATGGCACTGTCTCATTCCAGTTGGGGTGCTGAACTGGCCACCGAGGGCATGGAGCATGCTGTGATGTCTACTGCATCTCCAGGTCCCCAAATGTAATGATTTCCCCCTCTGTGCTACCTTTCACTCTTTCTGCCAGGCTCCTGTAGCTCACCCCACTTTTCTCACTGCATTCATCACTCTGTATTGCAATAAATGTGTCAACATGTGTCTTGAGCCCCAGCTAGACTGTAAATTCCTTTAAGGTAGAAATCACATCTTGTTTGTTCAGAGTGGACTGGCAATAAACATTTTTGAATTGAATTGGACTGATTCTCTGGATAAAGATCTAAAAGTCAATTACGTTAGTCTCTGCATGGACATTAAAGAAAAAAGAGGTAGAAAAGCTGTAAAATTGCACTCCAAACCCCTCAAATTCTAAATAAACTTTGCTAATTCTCTATAATTTCACAATTGCCTTCATATATAAGTACAAAAATTCTTACATGGAATTTCAGAAAATGGAATCTTTCCAGTGGGGTATGATTTGGTACCAACATTTAGATATGCTTTCTTTCTCTCTCTGTCTCTGTCTCTCTGTCACACACACACACACACACACCCACCATCTTTAAGAGCACTAGATGTTCTAATGTACTAAGCACTTCGGGATGGGCTGCTACAATATTCTTGAAGGCAGTTAAGCCTCTTAGACTGCATTCTAAGGACTTTCTAAAGCAATTAAATAAGAAGGAGGGGCAGGCCCAAGACTCCAGCAAGTTTCAGGAGGCAATTCAAAATCATATTTTCAGAAGTTCCTTTTAGAAATTCCATTTGCTTGCAGAATGTTTATTAACACAATCCTTCAGCAGAGAAAATCATTCATGAAATAAACACAAATACATTTCTAAATCTGTGTGTTAAAACCGTTTCATTATTTCACCCAAAGTTCCTTCTACACCTGCCAAAAATAAGACACCTTCATTTTATACTGTCCAGTGTGTGACCATCAGCCCAGGAAGCTATACCTTTCAATAATTTTCCCTAGTAGAAATAAAATTTAAATTCTTCAAATTCTTCAAGGCTTGTGATTTTGTTTTAAACTGGTTGGAAACAGCACTGAAACCAAATGCACTATTGGGAATCAGGTTATTTAAGTCAGGATGGTTTTCAACAAAAATGTAGAGGGGCAGTGATGGTGAAGATAGATGTGGCTGAAATTACGCTTCTCCCTTGTGATCTAACCCAAGTTGCTATTCTGCCTTTGGCTTCCATACATGTGGCCAGGGTACTGAGGATATTTTGGTCATTTATTCCCTGACTCAAAATGAAAAGAAATTTGAGGCAGCTAGAATGCCACTGACAGAAGGCACACCAACATTTTGTTTTCTTAAACATTAATCTTTTTTCCTAACAGTAACTTTTACTTTCCAGAAGAAATGGGAAGACAAACTTGAGACTGACGCGCTCGCGGTTCCTGGTTTTCTCAAAGAGCTGCTGGAAGAAGCACCAACATGGGAATCCCAAGTCCTGGTTCAGTCACACCAACTAACCTCTCACTCAAGCCACTGTACAGAGGGGATGCTAGGAGTGGGCCCCGGCCCTCCGGAGACCTGGGGACTAGGGACTACAGAAAAATGCACTGCACCTTGGAATTAAGATTCCAGAGAAGGTGGGGATTGGGGCAGGGGCAGTTGAAAAGATGTGATTTTTGTCTTTCAGAGAAAGTCGTGTTTAGCAAGAACCCACCCTGTGGACCCAGGACCTCCTGGGGCGCTGGCTAGTGGTCACTGGGGAAGGATGACTTTGGGGTGTGTCATACTGCCTGCTCTCTCTGTCCTAAGTACCCTGAGAGAGAGTGGAAAAAAACTGACTGGCCTCTTAAAAATAGAACCATCTCAATCCTAATATGCTTGAAAGAAACAAGGAATGCAAGACCATCTTGCTTGGGCACCAGGTGAAAGAACTGCCACTTAAATAGGGAAAGAGCCAGCCTCCTGGGGAAGAGCCCCTTCAGTCCTTCAGCCATGGCCAAGCTCTTGTGAGGAGCTGCATGTATCATGCAGTTGCAAGGGGACATGCTTGCACTCTTAACAGACCACACCCGACAGGAGTGTCCAGCCCGACCTCTGCGCCCCATTAGCAACCACACTGTATCACATTGAAGAATGCATGGAACTGGATGAAAACTCATGCCCAAATCATCAGCTAGGTGCGTGTGAACAAATACAGAGAAAGGAGAAAGGCTGATGGAAGGCCAAGGAAAACACTGGGGCAAAACTAGACCCTTTAGGCTCCAGGGGATTTCTTGTTTCCTGGCAATTCCTTTGCAAGCCCTACTTACAAAGTACTGACTGTGGCTCTCATTGCCCGTGTGCTTTTCCACTTTTACCTACACCCCCATGACAAGTGGGTAAGGGAATTTTTATTTGTCCACAGTGCTGTCATGAGAACCTAAGGATTTCTGCAACTAGAAAGGCTATTGGCTTATCCAGCCCCATATTTCATTGTATTTCATTGTCTAAATATGAACTCCCCAACATTTAGCTCCACCAGGTGCCATGGTCTGTTTTGTGAACCGAGATATTCCCAGCTCCCAGGAGAGTAGCTGGCACACATCGTAGGCACTCAAAAATATTTGCTGAGTAAAACTGAATTTTAAAGGGGTGACAAGAAATCCCTGGTAGCAGGTTCAGAATTACTGCTTCACAGTAAAGTAGAAATATCCTTTGGCAGCGGGGCCAGATGACCACAATGCTGATTCCCCCTCGCTCTTATCAAGATATGTGACCTTCATCAAGTCCCAAAGCTTAGCGAAGGCACTTCCTGCAGGAGCACACAGGAGACCTGAGCACAGCTGCTTTTACCTGTTTTATCATGAGGGTTACCCATCTTATTTTGTTTGACTAAAGGATTCCCCTGCTAATCATAAGTGGTTGGGAAAACCACTGGGCTCTATTGCCCCAAAAGGCTCTACCATCTGATGATATTTCAAATTCCATTCTGGCTACACTGCACTCTTATGATTCCTGAAATATGTCAAAGTCCTTCCTTCCCCCGGGGCAGTCCACATGCTGTTCCCTCTACCTGGCATGCCCTTTCTCACCCAGCTGCTGATACATACCTGCTGGACTAACTCCTGCTTAAGTGCTATTTCCCGAGAAGAGCCATCCCTGCTATCTTCAGCTATGTCCGAGGCCCCCGTTATTTGTTCCCACAGTACTTTGTCCTCTTTAATGACAGTACCTTTTATAGTTACACTATAACGAAATACATCAATGTGATTATTGGTCAGAGGTCTGTTCTTTTTGCCAGAGGAACATTTCCATGAGATGAAGGCAGAGATGGGGTCTGTTTGTTCACCACGTGGCTCCCAGAGTTGACCTCATGTGTGTTACTCAATAACCATTTCTTTAAAGAAAAAACTCATTGACTTTTATTTGTGATCCTAGAATCAGGCAAAACTTCATTCTCCAGAACAGAATAAGCATTCTCCGATTTCCTGAAAGGATAATGAATCACAAGTTTAACAGGCATGAAGATGATGTATAACAGTTCGTTACTATGGGGTTACAATCCCATGTACCTTAAGATGTTGGACAAACCTGTAGTTTCCAGTGGTCACATTTCTCTTAGAAAAGTACAACAATGACACTGGCCCTTCCCCAGTTCTCTGGCTCATTCTCTGTCCTAGGTGATGTCTCAAAATGGGAGGCCAGTGGCTCCTCCATGACATCTCCCATTACCTGGGGGAATATATTCCAGGCCTGGGACGTCTAATATGGAAGCCCTCAGATACACACGGCTAATTACAATTACAGTGATTAAAAGTTAATAAAATTTAAAAATTCAGTTCTTTGGGTACAGTAGTCACATTTCCAGTGCTCAAGAGCCATCTGTGGCTAGTGGCCACTGTCCTGGACACCACTGGGGCAGGCCGTGCCCACTCATGCAGAAAGTCCTTTTGGATATTACTGTGTGGGCCCTGCTAAGCTCAATGCATCCCATATTTCTGGGTCACCTTGAACTGCATCACTCCCTATCTAGTGTTTGCCTTCTTTCCTAATGTCATAACTAGAACTTGCTGCAGCCAAATGTTCACTGCTGATCTTTTCTGAAAGGACAGAAGTGAGAAAGATTTTTAAAACTTTCATCTGTCAACAAAACAACGTCTCTGATCTTTCCTTCTGCCCAATAGATTTTAAATGTTCTGTTTGTTTTCATTATTTTTACGCCCTTTGCTGGTAACAACTTCTTTCAATGTTGGCCCGCTTAATATTGCTGGACTGTCTCATTCTACTTCTCTTTGAGGACACGGCCTCATTTCCAATCTGCCCTAACTACATGGAGTCTGCAGTGAGGCCTTGGTTGGTTTCTCGTCATTTTTGTCCTTCTGAGACCCTGGTTAGTTTGTTTCTGAAGGAAACTTTAGGCTGCTAAATAATAGTTCCAATATCTCCATTCATCCTTCACTCACATTCCTGTAACGGTTAGGGGAAAAGGTTGGAGAGAAAATCTAAGCAAATCTGTTTTCGTAAACTGAACTCTCTTCATTTTCTGGCTTATTCCTACTGAGATCATCAAGGATTTGATTATTTTGTGATCATTTCCTCCAAGGCTTCTATCTAATCTTTAGATTAGAGCTTCAGAGCAGTAATTCTTTCTTTCCTCTTTCATAACATTACATTAAAAAGGGATTTCTGCCTTAGTTGTTTCTTCCTTTCCTGAAACTTGTAAATTGTCCCCATGTAGCCCCTGCCTTATTTTGGCTTCTTCCAAGAAGCAGACAACAAGACAAGGATTCAAGGGCAAGGATTTTTGGGATGTGAGCCCAAGAAACACTAGTAGGAGGTAGAGAAATGAGACAGTGAGGTGAAAGTGGTCAATAAAAGGTGTGTTATCAAACCAGCTACCACTGTAGACAACTGGAGCTCAATCCCACGAGTGAATTCCAGGAAGCAGTGTAAAGCATTTGCTCCTGAGGAAGGAAGCTGGGGTACTTATACACCAATTCCCGCAGCCGTCATTTGAGAGTGATTCTTGAACAAGGGCATTATTTCCCTACACTTTCACGCTTCCACTTGACAGGCAAAACATGCCTTGTGGGTCAAAGAAAGCCCTTGGACAAAGAAGTGAAGTCAGAACTTGATGTGGTAAGGGTGAGAAGCTCCAGGCAGGGTCCTGACAGCAGCTGCTCCACTTGCCAGGCAGGTTCCTAATCAATCTCTACTGGGAAATCCTTTGAGACAAGTCACTTAACCTTTCCATTGTTCAGTATTCTCATGAGCCCAATAATGGGTCCAAAGGAGATGATCCCCAAAGTTCCAGAAACATTTGTTGATTATTTGAGGCTCTGAACTACTTTCCAATACATATCTGTGTGGATGCCTCTTATCATCCCCAAGATGGAAAGCAGACTATCAGATGCAACAATTGTTTCCATCTAGAAGTCTTTCATCGATTCCTCTGCCACTCATGCCAGTTTGATGCATGAGCTCTTCTTACTCTCCAAGAATACCCTTGGGAGATGAGAGAGGCTGGTCACTGGCAGCGCCATCCTACTTCTGTGGACTCATGCTTCAGCCACTGTCTGACCTCAGAGGTTTGCCTAATGTTCTAGAAACTGTCTCATTATTCTTTTGACAATCTGAGGAAGAGCAGTTGGGACCATTGTCTCTTTTGGACCTCAGTCATTTTCCCTCCTGAAATGGAGGGGAGCTTATCAAATGCCAGGCATGCTCTAAGCAGCTCACACACTTGATGACAGCCTTATGAAACACGGGTGAAAATTGAGAAAATCGAGGAACTGGGATTTAAATATTTCCCCCAGATTAAGCTTCTGATCAAGATGGAGTAATGGAATGGATTTACCCTCTTACATTAAACAACCAAAAATAAATAAATAAGCAAAACATATAAAACAGTTTTCAAGACAATAGATATCAGGCATAAAAGGACAGTGATCCCCAAAAGATGGGAAATGAGTGGCATGAGCCCAAGAAATGCCTCTGCTTACTGCCTTGACAGAGATTCCAAGATGGTGCCACATGGGAGGGAAACACAGAAGCAGGCTGGCAGGATCCTTGAACTGAGGAAATGGAGTTGAGAGTCTAAGGAGACCAAGACAGCTAGAGTCCTCACGGAAGGGCACTAGGGAGAAGACAGCCGCTCAGACACAGAATTTTAGATGGTTGCAGAGGGTCCCATGGGAGCATTAAGCTGAGCACTGATTAGCACATACAGATGAAGAGCCTACCCGAGAAAGAACCACTCAAAGAGGTTAGAGGTCACAGCACTCACACAGGGCTAGGAATAGTGCCTGTTCTCAACAGCAAGACTGGAAAATGGAAAGATTCCTGGGGCAGTGGGTAGAGCAAATGGAAAGGTCTTGCCTCAGAAGCGGGTAATAATTAGCCCTGGTGAGCGCTGCTGTGATCCTGCCCAACAAGTTAAAAAAGTAAGATCCAAAAGAATCAAACTGTGTCCAAGTAACTTAACTGAATCTCAGAACAAAACTCAAGAATATTTACAAGAATACAAACATATCCAGCACCTAATAAGGTAAAATCCACAATGTCTGTATATTCAATCAAAAATGACCAACTGTACAAAGAAGCAGAAAAATAGGACCCATAATGAGGAGATAAATCAATCAATCAAAACTAACCAAGAACTGACACAGATGATAGAATTAGAGCAAAGACGTTGGAAAACTTGTTATAACAATCTGTTCTGTGTTCCAAAAGTTATGTAGAGACATGGAAGATATAAAAAAGATTTAAATTGAGCATCTCTAAGTGAAAACCACACTATCTGAGAAAAATATGCTGGACGAGATTAACAGCAGATGAGATATTTAATCTAATAAAAGATTAGGGACATCGAAGATATACCAATAGAAACTATCCAAAATAAAAGAGAACAAAAAGATATTTCAACACCTTTCTCTCTATCACTAATATAACAAGTAGATAGAAAGCCAGTAAGTAGATAGTAGATTTAAACAACTCTACCAACCAACTTGACCAAATTGACATTTATGAAACACTCCATCCAACAATAGCAGAAAGCATCTTCTTTTCAGGTGCACGCAGAACAGTTGTCAAAACAAACCATATTCTGGGCCATAAAAATTGGCCTCAATTATAATAACTTAAAAGGATTCAGGTGATACAAAGTTTGCTCCCTGTCCATAGTGGAATTATACTAGAAATCAATCACAAAGGGATAACTGAAAAATCTCTCAAATATTTGGAAACAAAATAATATATTTCTAACTAATCAATATGTCAAAGAAGAATTCTGAGAGAAATTAGAAATGTTTTTGAAATGAATGAAAATAAAAACACACCATATCAAACATTGCCAGATGTCATCAAGTGGAAAAATATAGACCTTATCTATATTGAAAAAGAAGAAAGGTTTCAAATCAGTGATCTCAGCTTCCACCCTAAGAAACTAGAAAAAGAAGAGTGAATAAAACTCAACGTAAGTGGAAGATAGAAAATAATAACGATCAGAGTGTGATCAACGAAATACAAAATAAACAAACAAAGAACACAACAATTAAGAAAATCAATGAAACCAAAAGCTGATTCTTGAGATGGTCATAAAAAATGATAACTATTCAGACAGATTAGGAATGAGGGAGGTGACATCAACATAGATTCTATATGTACATGTAAAGGATGCTAAGTAGATATTTGAACAACCTTATGTCAATAAATTTGACAACATGGATGAAATGAACAAATTCCTGAACAAACTACCAAAGAAACAGATAATTTGAATAGCTCTCATCTACTAAAGAAATTGAATTTATAGTTAAAAACGTTAATGCAAATAAAACTCTAGGCCCAGATGGCTTCACTGGTAAGTTCTACCAACTAAGAAATAAATAATACCTATCGCACGAAACTTGTTTAGCTCCCATGTAACTTATTTTATGAAGCCAGAATTATTCTGAAGACTAAAACAGAATAATTAATCTAATAGTGAAAGATTAAATGCATTTTCCAGATATGGGGCAAAACAAGGATAGCTACTCTCCTCACTTCTGTTCAAAATTACAGAAGTTCTAGCCAGTGCAATAAGGCAAGAAAAATAAATAAAATGTCTCTTTTTACATTGGAAAGACAAAAGTAAAACTGTCTTCATTTGCAGATGTTATGACTCTCTATGTGGAAAATTTAATGTTGTAGACTAAAAGGTATTAGAACAAATATGTGAGTTTCACAAGGTTGCAAAATACAAAATCAATATGCAAAAATCTATCATATTTTAAAATGTTAACAATGAACAATTGAAGTTGAAATTAAAACAACATAGCAAAAATTTAAAAAGCAACACATTTTTTAACATCAAAAATGGGATAAATCTGACAAAAGATGTATAAGACCTGCACAATGAAAATTTAAAAACATTGCTGAGAGACATTGAACACTGAAGTAAATGGAGTGATATACCATATTCATGTGTTGGAAGACTCATTAAGATATCAATTCTCCCCAGTTTGAGCTATAGATTCAACACAATCCCAATCAAAATCCCAACAGTCTTTTTTAAAGAAGAAGAAAAAAGTTACAGAGCCTTTAAGTTACATAATAAAGGTGTTATCAATGGTGAGTTACACAAGTGAAATCATAAGTCAAAAGGAAATGATTACTAATAGAAGAGAGAAGGCTTTAATTCCTGAGATGAGTAAAAAGTAATAATTAAAGAGAAAGAAGCAAAGATAGAAAAAAGAAGTAGAAAACATCCATAATCTCATAAGGTAGGCTATTATTCCTCTAAAGCAGTGTTTTAAGAAAATGGTGTTGGTTTTCTCCACAGAGCTTCTTCCTTGCTTAAGTGGCAGATGAATAGCCAGCTTTCTCATCTCTGTGAGCCTCTCACTTCCTACTGGAATCTCACTTCCTGTTGCCCGAGAGCTCCTCCTCCTTCAGACTCGCACACAACTGCATCAAGAACTAACAGCCCTTTCAACATCACAACAACAGTTCCAAATTATGTTATTTCCTGGAAGCTTCCAACTTATTTCATAGATGCAGACTCTGACTACTTTAACAGTCTCAAACTTTAGAATCTTTACCTTGTTCTCTTTATCTGTTTAATTACCACTCAAAAAAAAAAAAAAAAAAAAAAGAAAGAAAAGAAAAGAAAAAAAAGGCACAACCATTTCCTTTATAAGCATACTTTGAAAAAAGCTAACATTTTTAAGGCAAAATGAAATAAGAGATATGGAAAAACCATTTCTGCTTTTGAAGACAACAAATGTCTGTTATCCATAATAAGTTGTTTTTAGGATTCTGTTTTCCTTCAAAGTTTGAAAACACTACTCAACTCCTGGGCTCGAGTCTTGTTTTCTTTCCAACTGTTGTGGTTTCCAACTAGTTTCTTATCTTGATTGGAGGGCTTGGCGTCAAGAGAACGCCATCTCAAAAAATTATTTCATACCTTTGGCAAGAACCTAACTGGTTATGATGTAAAACAAATTGCGTGTATATTGAGAGGAGAAAAAATATGGATTGTGGAAGAAATTTTGCTAATGAGAAAAAGATAATGTATGATTTAAGAGTTTCAAATCTGTATCTTAAAAATACGCAAGATATGGAATAAGGGAAAATTTGAAAAGTGGGTATGATATGCTTACATTGAGACCAAAAGAATGAATTCTATTGAGTTGGGTTGAAATGCAAATGCATATACAAACGCATTTATCAGTGTCTAGTGTATGCTCATGCGTTTGCTACCTCCAATATTTAGCGATGTTAAAGATCACTTTCTCATTTACCCTTCAGGCCAAGTTCTGTTCTAAATTCAGTCCCACCTATACTAGCACAGGCCATGTGTACATATCCTGAAGCAGAATTCAGTACTGTTGACTGAGATGAAAATGCAAAAGAACATTCACACACAAGGTTGGCAAGTGGAGATGTTAGAGTCTGCATGCATGCTTTGACACATTTTTTTTTTTTCTGGCACTAATTACCGTGATTTGACATGACTGCATATTTTTTAGACACTATATGATCCTGGCAAATGAAAGTGTCAGTGAAAATTATACTTCATCAGCTTAAACCTTCCTAAATGCCAGAGAAGTAATTTGATCTGCACTATGAACAAAGTCTTAAAACAGTGCTGATACTGATCATGTTTCATTCCAACCAAAGCCTTTGAACAATGTGTGGCTATTATTTATTGCATTTAAACTACTGCATGTTCTAGATCTGCTGTATTCAATAGGATAGCCACTGACAACGTGGCTGTTGGGCAATCAAAATGTGAATAGTCTGAATTGAGATGTTCTATAAGTGTAAAATGTACACCAGATTTTGAAGAATTACTATAAAAAGATAATTTAAATAACTCATTAATAATTTGTATCCTGACTTCATGTTGATGATATTGTCTCAATACTAAAATGGGTAAAATAAAATATATTATTCAAGTCAAGTTTACCTGCTCATTTTTACTTTATTTAATGTAGCTATTAGAAAATTTAAAAGTTTATTATGTCTTGCTTTATTGTTATTGTAAACAGTAAAGATTAATAAACCTTGTATACTCATTGTTTGGTCTATTTTAAAGTGCACCAATTTGAAAGGCAACAGCAAGAGCACATCAACCTTTGCGAGCCAACTCGTATACCCACTAGAAGTTTAAATATCTGGGAACCAGGATATTGGTAGTTTCCTTTTGCAGAGCCATAAAAGATCATCTTTTAAAGGGTTATCATACAAATTCTACAATGACAAGTAATTCCTAGTAATCATTTTTGTGTCATGTTGTAGCCAAAATATCATTCTCATTATTAAAATCAGTCAGACCAACCATCTCAGGGTTTGGAGGGTGTGGGACCTGTTGACTCAGAGCTAGAAGACCAAAGCCTCAAATAGCCCCAAACCACCTCCTCCAGGCTCATGACCTGCCACTACCTACCCCACTCCAATTCTTGAAACACAGGCATGAACTCTTCATTATTCCCCAAATACACACAACCTTTTACAACCCCATGCCTTTTCACAAGCTATTCTCCTTCCTGGAGTGCTATGATCCCCTTTTTCTGCCTACAAAATTCCTACTCATACTTTAAAACCCAACTTGGATGCCTCCTTCTTTGCAGGTCATCCCCCTCTGGCTCCCGCAGTGTTCCGACATTTTCAGCATTTAGTTACTAGAGCACAGCTAGGTTTCACTGTAATTATTTGAGTATCTCTCTGCTCATGTGAGCAGGAACCATCTTGTCTAATTTGTAGTTCTCTACATGCCTACAGAACTGTCAGACCAACACACCTAATTTTGTGTTAGTATGTGTGTAGGCACACACATATTTGCAAACACATACACCTAGGAAAGAAAAATCTACAAACTGGATAGAATTATATACCAAAATGTTAACATTGGTCAGTTCTGATGTTGAGATCATGTGGATTATAAGTGACTTTTAAAAATTGTGGTAAAATGCATATGACATAAAATTTACCATTTTAACCATTTCTAAGTGTACAGTCTGTAGTGTTAAGTATATGCATATTTTTGTGCAACCAGTCCCCTGAACTTTTTCATCTTGCAAACCTGAAACTCTATGACCATTACACAATAGCTCCCCTTATTTCTCCCCCCATTACCTGACAACCACCATTCAACTTCTTGTTTCTGAGAGTCGGCCTGCAACTGATGCCTCACATAAGTAACACCATATTGTATTTGTCTTTTAATAACTGACTTATTTCATCCATATTGTAACTTGGGTCAGAATTGTCTTCCTTTTTAAGGTTAAGTAATGTTGTATGTATACACCATATTTTGTTTATCCATTCATCAATCATTAGACATTTGGATTGCTCCTACATTTTGACTGCTGTAAATAATGCTGCTGTGAACATATGCTGTGAATAATTGCTGGCAATTCCACTTATATGGAATTCTACTTATATGGCAATTCTACTTTTAATTTTTTGAGGAATCACCATACTGTTTTCCACTGTGGCTGCACCATTTTACATTCCCTCCAAGAGTACACAAAGGTTCCAATTTCTCCACAGACTTATCAACACTTGCTATTTTCTGTTTTGTTTGTTTTTTGTAGCAGCCATCTTACTAGGTAGGAGGTGATATCTCATTGCAGTTTTGATCTGCATTTCCCTAGTGACTGGTGACGTGGAACATTTTTTCATACACTTGTCGGCCACTTGTACATCTTCTTTGAAGGAATGTCTATTCAAGTCCTTTATTGATTTTTTTGGGTTATTTGGGTTTTTTTGTTTGCTTTGAGATGCAGGACTTTCTTTATATATCCTGGATATTAACTTATTATCAGATATATAATTTGTAAGTATTTTCTCCCATTCTGTAGGTTGCCTTTTCACTGTGTTGATAGTGTTCTTTAATTGGTGAAAGTTTTTCATTTGGATGTAGTCCAATTTATATATTTCTACTTCTGTTTCCTATGGCTTTGGTGTCATATCTGAGAAATTCCTGCAAAATCCAACAGCAGGAAGCTTTACTCTTATGTTTTCTTCTAAGAATTTTATATTTTTAGATATTATATTTAGATCTTTGCTCCATTTGACTTAATTTTTGTCTATGGTGTAAGGTAAGAGCTCAGCTTCATCCTTTTGCATGTAGATAGCAAGTTTACCCAAAAACATTTGTTGAAGACACTGTCCTTTCCCCATTGAAAAGTCTTGGAACTCTTGTTGCAAATAATTTGACCATATATGTGAGGGTTAATGTATGGGCTACCTATTCTATTCCATTGATCTATGTCTGTCTTTACACAAGTACCACACTGTTTTGATCACTGTAGCTTTGTAACATATTCTGAAGTCAGTAAGTGTGAGACTTCCAACTTCATTCTTTCTCGAGATTGTTTTAGCTATTTGGGGTCCCTTAAGATTCTATATGAATTTTAGGGTGGATTTTTCTAACTCTTTGAAAAACACTCTTACAATTTTGATGGGTATTATATTAAATATGTAGATCATTTTGTGTAATCTTGACATCTTAACAATATTAACTATTCCAATTACATAAACATGGGATGTCTTTTCATATATTTACATTTAAAAAAAATTTATTTCATCAACATTTTGTAGTTTTGAATGTACAAATCTTTTGCCTCCCTCCTTGGTTAAGTTTATTCCTAAGTATTTTATTCTTTTTGACAACGTTATAAATAAAATTGTTTTCTTAGTTTCATTTTCAGCTTATTCATTGTTATTTTATAAAAATGCAACTGAGTTTTGTATGTTGATCCTGTATGCAGCAACTGGGCTAAATTTCTTTGTTAGTAACAACAATTTGTTTTCTACATATAAGATCATGTTATATGTAGAACAGAGCCTATGAACAGAGATAATTTTACTACTTCCTTTCCAATACCTTTTATTTATTTTTCTTGCCTAATTGCTCTGGTTAGGATTTCCAGTGATATATTGAGCAAACCAGCAAAAGCGGGCATTCTCATTTCTAGGGGTTGGTGTGAGTGTGCTTTCTTTCTTTCAGTCTCTATCATACCCTCGAGTACCCTGAATGGCCATCCTGATTTTAGGAAAAACGCTTTCAGTCTTTCATCATAAAGAATGATGTCAGGCTACGGGTATCAGTGATTTTTATGTTTTCTGTGTATATTTCTATATTTCATAAGTTATCTGTAAGAGATTATGCATATTTTTAATAATCAGGTTAAAAGTTATTTAACAATAATTTGTTGGCCAGATCATGATTGAACTACTTCACTGAAAAATGTACAATGTACTCTTTGCTTGAGGATAACTAGGAGTGATCAGAGATAAGAGATAGACAGAGAGTGAGTATATTTTTGTTCTGGCCATAAAGACGGACAAGATAAGAGGATCTTTCCCCTTTTGACTGCAATCTCTTCTTTCCTTGCAAGAAGGGAAAGGCTCACTCAATTACTGTCAACAAACTAAACATGTGATTACCTGCCTTTGTTGTGGTCTTTTCTCTCGTAAAGATTTACCCACAAGTCATACTCACATTTGTCATTTGAAATGAAGAAGCATGACAGATCTGTATGTTACAGGTCAATGGCTGATACACTTTCACTCTGGCTTAATGATGTCATCCAGCTAGGGTAACAGGAGGACCACTGCCTGGCAAATGGGAGATCATCAATCTCAATGGCACATATAATAATCTTACAATATCATTACCATGGGAGACAGGGCACATCCTCAGTTTTGTATTTGGTTCTAGTTCTTATTGAGAGAAATCTTGCTTGGTCAGCACTCCCCCACAAAAAGCTGAAGAAGCCACAGCAAAGCTCACAGCCAACCCAGAAGTATCCAGGCCCAGCCCTGGGAGCTATGCTGGAACATTTCTCATCATTTCACAAGTCTTCTCTAAAACTTTAAACACTGAGAAGGCTCCTATATCCTCCACTCTCAAGAAACACTAATAGAACATGCTGGAATCCATGTGCTTTGGGGCTTTTGAGGCAGACTAAGACATCTGAATGAATTACGTCCCTCCATGACCACCTTCTGCCCACCTGTACCCACAGGTGATCAGAGGGCCCAATACAAGGGACTTTCAGATGTAACTGTTGTTTGTTTACGCCTTAGAATTACAACTCAGGCTCAGGAAACTGTTAAGATAGAACTCTTAATTCCTCACCTGACCTCTAACATCTATGCTCCAAGGACCTTTCTTTTTTAAAATCAACAAACATTAATTGTATACCTACTGTGTGCCTCTGACACCTAGGCAAACAGCAAGACTCTATCTCTGGTCTCATGAAGTTGGATTTCTGAAAGGAAGATGGACAATAAACGAAGGGTCACTAGTACCCAGAACATTTGTTCCCTTCTCCAGGCACAAGATTTGGAGACACTGCTTGCTACCTGCCTGCCGACACAAAGTCAATGTAGCAGGGACAGAAGCCAAATCCTCAGAATGTCTTTTTACAGACACAGACCTCAAGAGGCCAGAGGACTGAGTCTTTTTAGCTAAGGAAAAACCTCTGCATTTTTCTGTGAGACTTTTTCCAGATATAGAGGCCATGTAAACTCTCTTGGGGTCAGCCAAGGGCCCTCTCAAAGACTGAAGACTCCTAAAGACTATGCTCTCTCTGGCAGCATAGCTAAAAATGCAGTGTTCTGGGCCAGTGGTTCTTGCACTTGAGAGTGCCTCCAAATTTCCTGGAGGCTAGTTATAGCATACACTGCATGGTTCCATCCCAGAGGTTCTGATTCAGGAAGTCTAGATGGGCCCTGAGAATTTGCATTCCCAAGTTCCCAAGTGGTGTGGCCTGCTGGATGTGGGACACCAGTCTGAGATCCACTGGTTTAGATTTTGCATTTGTGCCCTCAAGAAAAACTGGGCTACAGGATGCTTCACCTTGGAGACATGAAAAGCCTACCCTCAGACCAGACACTCCTCTACATTCCTCAGTAACACACATCTAGACTCACACCCAGGGACTATGAGACACATTCATTAACCCACGGTTACTCAGTTATCAAGAAGTCAACAAGACGCTACTGGTGGTTCACTATGGCCCAGAGCTTGGCTAGTAGCCTTGGAAAATATAAAAAGAAGAAAATTCTCTTGAGGCCTAACCTAAAGCATCAAGGGTTTTGTGGGGTTAGGGGTAAAAAGGCTTCCTTGAATCAGTTAAACATCAGAAAAGACAGTTTGGGTTAAATGTCACCTGAGCAGTGACAACAAGCCATTCTGGCTCCAGGATGGTCCCACAGCCCCTGATCTCAGACCTGCCCTAGCACCAGGGTGGCTTTGCAACCCAGGGCTTAGAGCCCATACTGGAGACAGGCCAGCCTCTAGAGCCCAAGGCTATAGTCTGGCTCCCAAAGACTCAGCCCTCAGACCTGCTACACTTCCAGGCAAGCCCCTGCAGCCTCAGAATTCAGGACCACTCAGTGCAAGGCTGGCCTCTGCAACCCCAAGCTACAACTCTGCACCTGCAGACCCAGTCTTCAGGCCTCCCCAGGCTCAATGTCAGTCCCTTTGGCCTAAGGTACCAGCCCAATACCTACAGATGCAGCCTCCCTGCCAGGCCTATGCTGAAAATTCCCATGTTGGAAATCCAGCAATTACAGCTGATACAGGAAATTCAGCAAATGTAGGCTCCAGGTCTAGCCAGTCCCTGTGACTCCAAGCAACAGGTCATTCCCCCACAGCTCCATGGTCCAGCAAACTCAGCGCTTAATTCTGCCCTGTAGATCCTCACACTGGGTAGACCTCTGCGGACCCAGCCTCTAGGCCTGCTCCAGTGCCAGGCCATTCCTCATGGTCCTATACTACAGGCCAGACACATGACCTAACCTCCAAGCCAGCCCCTGTGAATCCAGGCACTAGGCCTGCTGAACTGATGAATGAGGCACCAGGCAAGCCACACCAGGTGGTCCATTGAGCATCTCTGGATCAGCTGACTGGTGAAGGGCTTTTCCAAATGGGCAGATACTAACACATGGCCACAAGGATCACAAATAATCAGGGAAACATGACACCAATAAAGAAACAAAATGAAAAATATTAACTGACCTCAAAATATAGAAATTAATAAACTGCCTGGCCAAAGAATTCAAAATAATAATCTTAAAGAAACTCAGAGAGCTGCAAGAGATAACAGACAACTAAATAAAAATCAGGAAACAAAAAACCAAAATGATAAGTTCAACAAAGAGCTAGAAACCATAAAAAGGAACCAACAAAAATTCTAGAGCTAAAGAACACGAGGACTGAACTGAAAGTTTTTTCACAACAAACTCAATCAAATAAAAGAAAGAATAAAGAATAAGTGAGCTTAAAGAAAGGCCATTTGAGATTACCCAGTCAGAACAACAACAACAACAACAAAAATTTAAAGAATGAAGAAAGCATATGGGAATTATGGAACACAATCAAGCATACCAATAAGAAAGTTCCAGAAGGAACAGAGAAAGAGAAAAGGGCTAAAAGCATATTAAACAAAAAATGACAGAAAATCTTCCAAATCTGGAAAGGGAAGTTAATATTCAGATATATAAATTCCAAAGAGCTCCAAATATATTAAAAATAAAGAGATCTTCACCAAGACACAACTGTAATAAAATTCTCAAAAGTCAAAGACAAAAAGTAATAATTCTGAAAGCAGTAAGAGAAAAGCAAATTGCCACTTACAAGGGAATATCTGTTAGACTATCAGAAGATTTCTCACCAGAAACTTTGGAGGCCAGAAAAGAGTGCAGTGATATAATCACAAGTGTTGGGGGGGAAAAATCCCTGCCAACCAAGAATATTATACCCAGCAAGACTGTCCTTCAGAAATTAAGGAGAGATAAGGACTTTCCCTGACAGACAAAAAGTATGAGAGTTAATCACCACTAGATTTGCATTATAAGAAATGCTAAAGGGAGTTCTTCAAGTTGAAACAAAAGAACACTAACACCATGAAAGCATATAAAAGTATAAAACTCAATTTAAAGGTAAGAATATAGTCAAATTGAGAGTATTCTAATACTGTACTAATGGTGAATAAATCACTTTTAATTCCAGTATAACAGTTAAAAGACAAAAGTATTAAAAATAACTATATATATAATAATTTAATAAAGATATATAAAATATATAAATTATGACACTAATAACACAAAGTTTGGGGGGAAGAGAAGTTAAAATGTAGAGGTAAGCTGTTATCAGATTAAAATATACTGTAATAACTATAAGATGTTTTATTTAAGCTTCATGGTAACAATAAAGATAAATACAAAAGATAAAGAGAAAAGAATCAAGCATATCACTGCAAAAACAATCAAATCACAAAGGAAGACAGTAAGATTGGAAAAACTGAACAAAGGAACTGCAAAAGAGTCACAAAACAATTTTAAAATGATAGTACTTTAGATTTAAATGGCTTAAATTATCCAATTAAAAGAGAGTGGCTAAATGGATTAAAAAAACAAGAGCTGACCATATGCTAACTACAAAAGATTCACTTTGGTTTTAAGAACATGCATAGGCTGAAAGTGAAAAGATGGAAAAAGAAATTCCATGCAAATAGGAACTAAAAACAAGCAAGAGAGGATAGCTATGTTTATATCAGACAAAATAGAATTTAAGTTAAAAACTGTCACAAGAGACAAAGAAGGTCATTATATAATGATAAAGGGGGTAAATTCATCAAGAAGATACAGTAATTTTAAATACATTTGCATCCAACACCAAAACACCTAAATATATGAAGCAAATATTAACAGAAGTAAAGGGAGAAATAGAAAGCAATACAATAGTAGGGATAGTTAGAAAAAATAAAGAAGACCTACTATTTTATAGTACAACAGGGTGACTACAGTCAATAATAACTTAATTGTACATTGTAAAATAACTAAGAGTATAATTGGATTAAAAGTAATACAAAGGATAAATGCTTGAGGGGATGGAGACCCCATTCTCCATGATGAGATTATTATGCATTGCATGCCTGTATCAAAACATCTCTTGTACCCCATAGATATATATACCACTATGAACACACAAAAGTTAAAAATTAAAAAAAATTAAAAACAATAATATTAGAGGACTTCAATACTCTACTTTCAACAAAGGATAGATTATCCAGACTGAAAATCAACAACGAAACAGTAGACTTGAATAATACCATAAACCAAATGGCCCTAACAGACATATACGGAACATTCCATCCAACAACAGCAGAATACACATTCTTTTCAAGCACACAAGAAATGTTCCCCGGGATAGATCATGTTAGGCCACAAAACAAGTCTTAACAAATTCAAGAAGACTGAAATCATATCAAGTGTCTTTTCTAACCACAATGGTATGAAACCAGAAATTCAAAAGCAGGAAAAAATGGAAAATTCACAAATATGTGGAATTAAACAGCACACTTCTGAACAACCAACTGGTCAAAGAAGAAATCAAAAAGAAAATTAAAAAATAACTTGAGACAAATGAAAATGGAAACACAACATACCAAAACTTATGTGATGCAGTAAAAGCAGTTTTAAGAGGGATGTTTATAGTGATAAATGCCTACGTAAGTGGAAAGATAGATCTCAAATAGACTAACTTTACACACCAAGGAATTAGAAAAAAAGAATGAAGCCCAAAGTCAGCAGAAGAAAGGAAGAGTAAAATCAGAGCAGAAATAAATGAAATAGAGAAAAAAGCAATAAAAAGATAAATAAAACTAAAAGCTGGTTTTTCAAAAAGATAAACAAAATTGACAAACCACAATTAAAGAAAAAAGAAAGAAAATTCAAATAAACAAAATTATAAATAAAAGAGAAAACATTACAATAGATTCTACAGAAATACTAAGGATCATAAGAGACTACAGTGAACAATTACATAACAACAAATGGGATGACCTAGAATAAATGGATAAATTCCTAGAAACATACAATCTACCAACACTAAATTATGAAGAAATAGAAAATCTCAACAGACCAATAATGAGTAAGGAGATTGAATCGGTAATCAAAAAATTCCCCAATAAAGAAAAGCCCAGATCCAGGTAGCTTCATGGGTGAATTTTAACAAACATTTAAAAAAGAATACATACCAATCCTTCTTAAATTCTTCCAAAGGCAAAGACATCACAAGAAAGAATACTACAGGCCAATATATCTGATGAACATAGATGCAGAAATCCTAAATAAAATACTATCAAGCTGAATTCAACAACACATCAAAAAGATTATGTAACATGACCAAGTGAGATTTATCTCTGCTATACAAGTTTGGTTAACCATACGCAAATCAATTAACATGACGAATCACGTTGATAGAATGAATAATAAAAACCACATGATCATCTCAATAGATGCTAAAAAGCATTTGACAAAGTTTGACATCCTTTCAGAATAAAAACTTCCAGAAAATTAGGTATAGAGCAAAATTTCCTCAACATGACAAAGATCACTTATGAGAAACCCACAGCTAACCTCACAATCAATGGGAAAAATGGAAAGCTTATACTCTAAGAGCTAGTATAAGGCAAGGATGCCCACTCTCCCTACTTCTATTCAATATAGTAGTGGGAGTTCTAGCTAGGGCAACCAGATAAGACACAAAAAGGCATACAGATTGAAAAAGAAGAAGTTAAATTGTCTCTGTTTGCAGATGCCATGATTTTAGATACAGGAAACTCTAAACACTACACCAAAAAACCCTGTTAGAACTAATAAATAAATTCAGTAAAGTTTCAGAATACAAAATCAACATACAAAAAATCAACAGTGTTTCCGTACACCAACAACAAACTATCTGAGAAAGAAACCAAGAAAACAATCCTATAATATTTAGAGTAGCATCAAACCAAAATACTTGGAATAAATTTAACCTAAGAGAGAAAAAATCCATACACTAGAAAGTAGGAAGCATTGTTAAAAAAAATGAAAAATACACATATAAATGGAAAGATATCCTGTGTTCGTGCATTGGAAGAATGAATACTGTTAAAATGTCCATACTAGTCAAAGTGACCTACAGATTCAATGTAATCCCTATCAAGATTCTGGTGTTATTTTTCACAGAAATAGAAAAATAGGCCGGTGGTTCCTGCCTATGATCCCAACACTTTGGAAGGCTGAGGCAGGAGGATTGCTTGAGCTCAGGAGTTTGAGACCAGCCTGGGCAACAGAGTTTGACACTTTGTCTCTACAAAAATAAGATCCTGGCATGGTGGTGTGTGCCTCTAGTCTCAGCTACTTGGAAGGCTGAGGTAAGAGGATCATTTGAGTTCAGAAGGTTGAGGCTGCAATGAGCTATGACTGCAACACTGCACTACAACCTGGGTGACATAGTGAGACCCTATCTCAGAAAAAAAAAGCCAGTTCTAAAATTCATATGAAACCACAAAGACCTCGAAGAGCCAAAGCAATCTTGAGCAAAAAGAACAAAGCTGGAGGCATCATGCTACCTGACTTCAAAATATATTGAAAAGCTCCAATAAGCAAAAGAGCAAGGTACTGGCGTAAAAACAGACGTACAGGTCAATGGAACAGAACGGAAAGCCCAGAAATAAATCTGTGCATTTACAGTTGATTGATCTTCAACAAAGTACCAAGAACACACAATGGGGAAAGAACAGTCTCTTCAATAAGTGGTGTTAGGGAAACATGCTTAATAATGCAATTGAACCATTATCTCACACCATATGCAAAAATCAATTCTAAATTAATTAAAAATTTACCATAAGGGCTGAGACTATTTTACAACTACTAGAAGAAAATAGAGTAAAAGCTTCTTGACATAGGTCTGGACAATGATTTTGGTTTTTTGGGTATGATCCCAAAATTATAGGCAACAATAGTAAATATAGACAAATGGGATTGCAAAATAACTAAAAACCTTCTGCCCAGTAAAGGAAACAATCAACAGAGTGAAGAGGCAACCTAAGAAATGAGAAAAAATATTTGCAAGCCATACATCTGATAAGGCATTAATATCTAGAATGTATAAGGTACTCAAACAATTTCATAGCAAGAAAACAAATAACCTGATTAAAAAATGATCAAGGGACCTGATAAAAATGGCCAGCAGGTATACAAGAAAAATGCCTAATCATCAGAGAAATGCAAACTAAGAGATATTGCCTCACACCTGTTAGGATGATTATTTACAAAAAGACAAAAGAAAACAAGTGTTGGCAAGGATGTAGAGAAAAAGAAACTCTTGTACACTTTTGGTGGTGATATAATTAGTACAGCCATTATGGAAAAGAGTATGATGATTCTTCAAAGAATTAAAATGAGAACTGCTTTATGATTCCCACATCCCATTTTGGGGTATGTATCCAAAGGAAAGGAAATCAGTATGTTGAAGCGATATCTGCACTCAAGTGTTCATTGCAGCAGTATTCACAATAGCCAAGATTCTGAATCAACCTAAGGGTCCCTCTACCTACAGATGAATAGATAAAGAAAAAGTGGTATACATACACAATGGAATACTATTCAGCCTTAAAAAAGAAGGAAATTCTTTGTTTGCTAAAACATGGGTGAACCTACTGGGCATTATGCTAAGTGAAATAAGCCAAGCTCAGAAAGACAAACCCAAATGATAGGACTTCTATATGGAATCCAAAAAAGTCAAGCTCCTCAAAGTAGAGAGTGGAATGGTGGTTGCCAGGGGCTGGGAGGCGGAGGAGATGTTGAGATGTTGTTCAGAGAGCACAAAGTTTCAGTTTTGCAGAATGAATAAGTTCTGGAAATTTAACGTACAGCCTGATGACTATAGTTAACAATACTGCGTTGTGTAATTGAAATTTGATAAGAGAGTAGATGTTAAAGATTAACATGAAACAAAAATGCTGACTATGTGAGGCAACGGATATGTTAATTGTCTTGACTGTGGTAATTATTTCACAACATTTATGTAAGTGAAGACATCATACTGCACACCTTAAACATATATAATTTTATTTGCCAATTATCCCTTGATAAAGCTAGAGAAATAAAATTATTTCAAAATAAAAAGAATAGCAAAAGATAAAACTAAAAGCTGCTATGGACTGAACGTTTGTGTCCTCCCCCAATTCACAATTGAATCGCTAATCCCCAGTGTGATGGTGTTAGGAGATGGGCGTTTGGGAGGTAATTAGGTTAAGAGGGTGGCATGCTCATGATGGAATCAGTGCCTTTATAAGCAGAGACAGAAGAGGTCTCCCTTGCCTCTCCCGTCTGGGGACTCAGTGAGAAGAAGCCTGTCTACAAGCCTCACGAGAACTGAATCTGTCAGCACCTTGATCTCAGACTCCAGAACCATGAGAAAGAAATTTCTGTTGTTTGTAAGCCACCCAGTCTATGCTATTTGTTACAACAGTCCCAATTGACCAAGACAAAAGTAGAACAGATAAATCACACACTATGGCAACTCAGAGGCTGGCCCCCAAATTCATATTCCTCAGTCCTCTCAGGGTGAAGCAGGACAGGCAGAAGGACAACCCAAGGCTTGATGGGTCTGATGGATGAACACAGAACATCGGCAGGAGAATGCAGATGATTACTATGTATATACTATATGTAGCTTCAGGACATTT
This sequence comes from Papio anubis, assembly GCF_008728515.1. Taxonomy (NCBI): domain Eukaryota; kingdom Metazoa; phylum Chordata; class Mammalia; order Primates; family Cercopithecidae; genus Papio; species Papio anubis. Next base: position 39,026,796 of record NC_044991.1, read on the forward strand.
CACAGGATAAATGGTCATTCAGTTTTTGCCTGGGGGTAGTGGAAAAAAAAAAAAAAAAACTTAACTTCCATAGAAAAATGTTAAAGGAAACAGTTTGCCTCCCATGTCTTTTCTGGCAATTCTTCTGCATTCGAAAAGCCAACAGATTTCTCTTCTTGAAGTACGGGATTAAATAAAAAAATCCAAGACCAGTGATAGAATAGCAGCTGTCTTAAGTGATAATATCTATGGAAAATGGACTGGATGAGCCAAGCAGCATCCAAAGAAATATGCATATCATCATGATGACCTCCCATTTGTAGTCCAGTCTCTTGGGAGGGTACAGATCAGGGCTGCCAAAGAGGATAAATCAATGCATTCCAATTAGGCTTGGTGACTTTACCACTTGCACTTTGAGAATCAGACTGGAATCACTTTTAAAAGTGATCATCTCTCCTCTTCTCTCTATTTAGACAGAAGCCTCTGTCAAAAATGGATGGAAAATACGTTTTGGCAGCCGAGTCAGGGGTAATTGTACAGAGTTGAATGCTCACAATTTTGCAGGCTTTGCCATAGAGACATGGGGCGGCCAGACTCGACTGAATATATCGGAGCAAACTGCAACCCCATCATCTATCCTGGCCACAACCAAACAACCTCCTGCTTGAATCCTCTTCAAACCCCAATATGCTATGTTTGTTTACAAATTAATTTTGGGGTGGGAGAAGACAGGCAATGAAGGGAAACTGTAATTAAACCTCGTTCTCTCCCCTCAACATTTGTGCAGTTTGGTTATCCAGGCTTAATGTCCTCCAGAGGTTTTGGTGTTGCCTGGCAAGGCCGGAGAGACAGGAGCCAAGCAGAGACACAGATGCCCGTTACACCCAGGGCTTGAGCAGCTCCCAAATCAGGAAGGACAAGTAAATTCACATCGCATGTCTGCCAGCTGCCAGGCCCCTGGAACAAAGATAACAGCATCTCTAGGTTGTCTTTTAAAAAGATGAGGAAGTTGCTTAATTTCAATCACTATGATTCTCACGACTACAAAAATAAATATTTTTTTTCTTCCTCCCACTGCAGTAAATTAGACTAATTCTGATATGGCTTCAATTACTCAGATCATCATCATCAACAGTAATCGAGTCTCTAAAACTTTTCACACACTCAGATCATGCATTGTGCACTATCACGCTGGTTTTTGCATTTCCACCCACAGATAAGAAGTGCGATTTTCCTCCACATTTGTAGGCCCTGGCATATGAATTGATCAGCCAAACTCCTAGCATTTATTCATGTGTAGTGAATCATACAAATTGGTGACATGTTTATCAAGACGCTGACACCCTGAAGAATGCTTCCTAGTCCCCAGCTGAGAACTGACACGTGGCAAACGTCTGCATAAATATCAAAAAGGATGCCGGCGGCAGACAACATCATCTATCGAATGCAGAGCAGACATTTCAAATGCCATGTGAGTGGCTCCAGTTTATCCAAAGCTGTATTTCCTTCAATTGCTACTTCAGCACATCAACTCCCACTGCTGACTTTTGTTCCGTGTCGAACAGAATGCCTGCCCCTCCAGTCACCATGTTGCTAGACAAATGCAGATTTTTTGTCAACGTGGAAAATTGTCAGAAGAGACACACGATAATACTACGCCTTACTTAAAATCTCAAGACATTTATTCTGGGAACCTTCACCTAGTAGATAAATAGCTGCCCACCTAACCTGTGCTGAAACCATAGTTGGGAGGTGGGAATAAGAGCCTTAAGAAATAAAGAAAGAAAATTGACAGAGGATGCTACTGTGTCAGAGCTGCTCATCTCCTCCCCCTGGAAAAGGGGCCGCTCCTGTTACTAAGGGTTAGTAGTTATAGAATAACAGAAGCTCTGGGCACACAGTGGAGGGCACTCCGTCTCAAATCCTGCAAGCATCTTCTGCTGTGGGGCCTTTGCACCTGCTGTTCCATGTTTCCAGTCATCTGCATAGTTCAATCCCTCTATTCAGAGCTTGGCTCACAGTGCCTCCTCAAAGAGGCCCTCTCAGATCATCTTATCCATCATTCTCCATCTCTTTATCCTGCTTTGTGTTTCTCTTCTCAGCTCTTATCACCATCTGCCAGATAATGCATTCACATTCATTTATTTAATTTTATTTGTTTACTCTCCTCTCCCAACCAGAATGTAAGCTCCATGGTGGCTGGAACTTAGTTTTTGACACCGTTGAGTCCCCACCTCCCGTAACAATGCATAGTATAGTGGGTGTTCAATAAATGTTCACTGAAACAATGAATTGAATGAATGAATAAATGAATCAATATTTAAAAGATGAGAAAGCAATACAGTATATTTCTATTGGTAATAGTGGTGTGTATATTAGTAATAGTCATTATGCTAATAGCTACCATCTATGCAGGACACTGAGTTAAGCATTTTTATACTTGTCCTACCACCCTTTGCCCCCTGACCCTTAGGCTGTTGGTCACCAGGTGTCTTATCTACGTATCCTGGCCTTGCTAATTATTATAAAGGGTCAGAAATCATTCCCCAAGGCTCCATCATTTAAGATTTGCAGCCAAGGAAAACTTCTTACACGTTATTCTGGATAAACTAGGTTTATACTCCCATTTATGAAAAAGGAACTTCACTCTCGTGGCCAAGGTTGGTGGACGGAATCATTTTGGACATCAGTTTACCTCTTAGCACCATAACTCCCATTTTGCCCATTGCTGCTGGCATATGGTACTCCCTCTCACTCCAGATTTCAAAGAATGTCCCTCCAAACAATCCATCATGCTTCCTTTAATAAATACCCCGTGACCAGTGCTTTTCCTCAGAGGCTAGCAGAGACTAAATCAGCCAAGAGCCCCCAAACCCAGAAGAAAAGTGAAAGAAGGAAAACAAATCATCAGAAAGCCATCATCAGAGGTTGAATCTTCCCCCTTCTAGTCCACAGCAGCACAGTAGCCAGAGATCTTTCCAAAATGTAAATCCAAATGTGCGTCTTCCAAATGTAAATCTGCCCTTATTAAAGCACTGCAGCAGCCTCCTGCTGTTCTTCAAATAAGACCCGGCCTCCTTAGCACAACCCACAAGGACTGGTATTGCCGGGTCTCTGCCAGTGTCTCCAGCCCTGTCTCACACCACACTCTCCTTTTCTGCTTCTCTGCAGTCTTCTTTCAATTCCTCTACTGTGCCTGACTTCTTTGCACCAACAGGCCTTCCCCTGACCTTCACCTGGTCAATACACTTCCTGTAGATTCCAGATCCAGTGTCACTTTCTTCTCTGCAAAACTTCTCCTGATCCCCAGACCTGTTGTGCCATCTCATCATATTGCATCACTTACAGTCCTTTTCTAAACGTGCAAGCATATATTTGAATATTATTTGATTGTTACCTGCCCCCATTATTAAGCTGTAAGTTCCCTGTAGGCAGGAACTGGGTTCGCTTTTGTTCACTACTTATTCCCAAGCACCAAGTAGAGTATTTGCCATACAGCAATGTGCTTCATATATAAGAGTTTTTTTAATAAATGAATGAATGCATAGACAATGCTAGCCAGCCCATGTTCATTGGTAGGGTTTATTTTAGGCAATTCCTTTTTTGAGACGGAGTCTCACTCAGTCTCCCAGGGCTGGCGTGGCGCTGATCTCGCTCACTTGCAGTTCACTGGTTCTCCTGCTAGCCTCCTAAGTAGTTGATCATAGGGCGCCATCATACCAAGGTTTCTTTTTGTATTTTTTAGTAGGAGATTTGGTTTCTACCTAGTTAGGCCAGGGAGCAGTTCCTGAGATCTCCTGATTCCAGGATCTCACCCACCAAGCCTCCCAAAGTGCTGGGATTATAGGCTTGAGCCACTGCTGCTCGGGCTATTTTAGAGTAATTCTATAAGAATACATATAGAACAAATACTTCACGCTTGATGAAAGTATGGACAATCACGTTCTCCTTCAATCCCAAATCCATAGATGAAACAAGCTAGAAGGGGGAAAATCAGATAATGGTGTGGTGTTTGTCATTGTTGTTGTTGTTGTAAGATACAGTGGCCTGGAGGGAGGAGGGGAGGTTTGTACAGAGATTTAATCATTTTTGACACTATTATGCAGTGGAAGCAGCCACTGGCTTAATTCTGCTAACCCCTGACTAACTTCTGGTTAACAAAGGTAACTGGGAGTATTCACCTGTGAGCACAGGTCGCCATGGCCCATGGAGAGTCCTTCCCCAGGACCACTGGCAGCACAAATAACAACATGTCAGATTCACTACGAATCTGGTGAGACTTGGACTTATCAAACTCCCTCATTCCTAAAACAGTAAAAAATGGCCCCCCACTGACCACAGGCTTAAATAACAAACTCAGCAAAACCCTGATCCCAAGTGGCTGGCATCTTGGCCTTCCAGCCTTATCTCCAATTATTCTCCACCCCCACCGCCCCACTCCAGACTGAAGATCCCTGAAGGCAGAAACACATGGGGGGTTCTCACAAGGGTCCCCCCAGCTCCTAGTACAGTGCCAGACTTAGGGGAGGTTCTGAACATATGTGACTGAGTAAATGAGTGAATTCTCACCCAAGATGCCCAGGACATAGGATGAAATCAGCAATAATCACATTCCGTAGAGCACATTTTTACCACTCATGGTTCATCTGCTTGTTTCGGAAATCCTCTTGGTTAAATGGTAATTTTCCATTTCTAACAATTATTCCTCATCTGCTCACAGCCACTGTAACCTGGGGCCATTAAGGAACAGTCCAATATAATACAAGCTACTGCCTTGACTTTTTAAGACTCCCTAATTAGGTGGACTCTTGGGGTCTATAATTACCCCCACTGCATCCTTTTTTTTTTTTTTTTTTTTAAAGACAGTAGAGATCTACTTCTCAAGCCTTAGGTGACACCAATTGCATTTGTCCCCTTTCATTAAAAAAGCTATTGATCGCTCTTCCCCAAGATCTAACTCTTTAATTCCAGTAACTGTGGAATGGGAAAGCAGACAGATGAAGGAAATAAATACTTGAAAAATGAAGAAAGACTGAGCTTTGGGACCTGTGTGTCTCATTAGCAAATCCTCCAGAGACTTCCTGCTTGGTCACGTGCATTCATGTTGGGTGGAAGGTAAAGGAGAGAAGGGAGGCTTAAACCTTACTGAAGAAAACAGCAGCACAGGGTATCTTCAACAAAATGGCTCATTTAGCCCCAAATTCAAAACGGAATTGTTACATCAGTTCAATTTGTTCCTTCATTGACTTAACAAACACTGCCAACCATGTCGACCCAATTCAACCAGATCACATTTACTTTTATCAAAATCAATTAGCTTAGTTTTATTTTCCATGCAGGGCTAATTTATAGCCAGTGGCTCGGAGTTTAAAACAGGAGTCTAGCTTTGGCCACTGATAGCTTCCAGGCCTTATTTATTCCTCTTCTCTTTACAGTGGCTTGGATAACTTTAAAAAAAAAAAAAAAAAAAAAAAAAAAACAACAAAAAACCTCTACATAGGCCAAGCTCTGTGTGCTGTTGTAGATCCATGACAGCACGCATGCCCAGTGAACTCCACGGGATGAATGACAGCTTATCCAAATTGTGACCATGCTTAACCTCAGTACCTGGCTCTACAGGGCTCTCGCTCCCAGAGAACATTCTCCATCCAAAACCTCCACCCACACAGATCTGAAGGGAGAAGTTCCAAAAAGAAAGATTATTTAGACCAAGGGTCAGGAAACCTTTTCTGTAAAGGGATAGAGAGTAAACACTTTAGGTGGTGGATCAGTCTCTGTAGCAGCTCCTCGGCTGTCACTGTGGCATGAAAGCAGCCACAGAAGACACATCAATGACTGACCACGTGGCTGTGTCCCAATACAACTTTACTTACAAAAATGTGATTGAGCAGATTTGGCCCAAAAGCTGTAGTGGGCCACCCTGTTTTCAATTCTGCTTCCTTGGAATGAAAGTCTTTTCTGAACAGGTCTGTGAACCAGAAAAGGCTGGGTGGTCAGGAAGGACCACAAACAGATTAATCCGTACCACCCTTTGAAATGAACTGACCAGGGTTCAAAATTCATGGAAGGTCAAAACATGGGAAGATCTTTTCACATTTATTTCACTGAAGGATAATTTCCATGCAAGAATGTTAAGTGTGCATTCAACAGATTTTGAAAAATATTTACATTCATGTGCCCTTTAGCCCAAGAAAGAAAACATTCCCATTACCTCATAAAGTTCCCTCATGCAGTCACAGACCTGACATCCACCTCCACAGCTTAGTTTAACCTGTTCTAGAATGTCACCAAAATAAATTCATGCAGAATGGGTCTTGAGGTCTGGCTTATTTCATTCATTCAACTGTGCTTGTAACGCAGTCATGCTGCTATTGCACTACTGGGTCCCTTCGTTTTGATTACTGTGCTCTACTCCATTGTCTGAACACGCCACCATTTATTCCCTCCATCTTCACAACAGGGACACATCGCCTCTGACCCCTAAAATCAAATTCATTTCAAATCAGAAAGAGAAGAAATATTCCTAAGTGCCTAAATTGCAAGCGACACATTCAAATGTTCAAATTTTTATGTGGATCAAAGTTAATTCCCCACACACCAAATACCCACCAAACGCCCACCTTGGCTAGAGGATAAATGGGGAAAATGTACACACTCCAACTAATAAATAATCTCTGCTTCACCAGAATCCCAAGTAGGCAGCCCTGGCAAATTCTCTAGAAACCATGAATGTGTCCTTCCCAAGCTTTTCAACGGCCACGTGATGGACAGGCCAGTGGCATTTCCTCCGCTAACACTGAACTGCATAATTAACACCCAGGGTTATTTTTCAATGCCTGCACCTGGCACTTTTAATTTAATTATCTCTCCATTTCTACAATCCACTGCACTCTAGTGACGGCTCCACCTGGCCATCCTTGCCCCGAATCTCCACTCGCCTGCAGGACTTTTCATCCAGAAATAATTAGGAACACAGGGTCCTCTGTCTCGTGGCCAACTCAGCCGTGAACGCTACTGGACCAAGAGGGAAGTTTTATCTCAGACAAATGGAGTCAGCTCACAGCAGCGTTAAAGGGACAGGGTTGACTTCCAAGTGTTTCTGCTTTGCTGGGAGCTACCAAAAACAAAAAAAGTGGCAATGACCTTTCAGAAAACTTGGAACACTCTGGTTCCGGGAATATCCTTTTCCCTTGGCTGGCTCATGCTGGGGAATGAAATAATGAATTGGAATCTGTCTCCCAGCAGGGCTAGAACGACAGCCTGCCACAAGTATCCATGCTACAGTACAGATACAGCAGCGCACAAGGTAATCTGGAGATGACTCCAAAGTCTCACTTTGTTCAATAGTTTCCATTAATCCTTTCTTATCCTTTAGTTACTGTTCTTCACCAAGACGACCAGCAGGCAGCCATCTTGAACACTGAAAGTCCTCCGTTTGTCCTTTCCCTCTTTGGGTTCTTGGTGAATGTGGCGCCTAGCACCTAAAACGTTATTCCCAAGTTGGCAGTTTCATTAATAATAAATAAAATTACAAACAAAATAACAAACAAAAGTATAGGAAGCATTACTTGAGGCACACGATGTATTCCATGAAACAGTTCTATTTTCCTCTTTCCTTCATCCTTAGTTTCTTTCAATGTGTACCCTCACAAGCAAACACATGCTCACACAGTTGCACATACACTTCTCATATTGGTTTAGGATGATCTTACTTTCATAAGCAGTTTCAAAGAACAAAGCCTGGCTGTCCTTGACTTCTCTTTATTTCAGTCTCTCTCAAGACATGCAAGAGAACCTTCTAAGCAGCTGTGGGAATTGTGGAGCTCTTGCCTCATTAAAAAAAGTCCTCCTCACTCACATGGCAAATTCTAGTTCACCTTTGCCAAATGCAGGAAAGAAATTCCTCAGAAAATTTTGACGTGGTTTCTTCAGCTTCTCTGATTTTCAAGGGTGTTCAATAAAGTAGAAACATACCCCACCGTGGATGCCTGGGGAGCTCACCTCAGCCATTGGCCAGAGGCACAGCCCAGGTGAATAAGGGCTGGGCGCCTGGCCCCTGGTTTGACAGATGGCTTCATTTGCAAGCCACAGTGTAGAGATGGCCGCAGCACACTTCCCAAGATTTACAACATCTGTCATGGAGTCTGATATGGCACTTCCTCCTCTCACATAACATAAGGCAATGTGCAGAAGAAATGCAGTCACTCCATGAACCCTTTAACCTATCTGGGTCCAATCTGTCTTCCCAGGCCAGCAGCTCTGACACTGGGGTTTCCTCCTGGGTCTCTGCCCGCCCCGCCTCCGTTTCAGCCAAGTTCTCTTTATGATAAGAAACACAGTGCTGATCTGTGTGGTTCATGAGGGAGTGTATAAGGGAGGGCCAGTTTTCTTTCTCCCAGAGTAAAAGAAAGAAAGAAAAACCATTAACTTTAACTACACGCTATGCACCACAGTATTGACAGAGGGTGTTCTGAGCATCGGGACACAGCTTGCCTTCTCCCTAAGGAGCCTGGTGAACATTTATGCCCAGAGGGAAGATGAGAAAAGCCAGGATTTGGTGCCCAGGAATCTGGGATATAGTGTAGGTTCTCCCAGAAGCAAACCCTGAGGCAAGGATTTCAGTACAAGTGATTGATCTGTGAGGTGAAATAGGGCCAGCTGGGGAGTGAGGAGGTCATACTGGGAAGAGACACCAGCCAGTGAGGCATGAGCGGTTGCATCAGTTATCCCTGGGAGTACCTGGGGCTTCCTACTAACAGAAACTCTGGGGAAAAATAAAAACACAGACTCAATATTACCCTGCCCAAGGGGTAAAGGAGCTGGGGTATTTATACACCAACTCCCATCATCAGCTATGGGTGGCTTTAGAAAGCATTCATTCCTCTGACTTCTGGTCTACCACAAAGGCTGGCAAGCTACACTTAGGTGGCCAGAGAAAGATCTTTGACAAAAGAATACAGGTGTCCTGATAAGAATGGGTGAAGGATGCGATCAGGGCCATGAGAGCCTATGAATCCATGTTCTGCTGCTGATCAGAGCTGTGACTCAGACATATCCTTTAACTTTTCTGATCCATACCTGAGCTTCACATTGAGAAAACAGTGTCATCATGCCTACCCCACAGGCTTGGGGTGAGAATTAAGTCAGGCAATGCTGTGAAAGCACAGTGCAAATTACAAAGGGCAATTAAACCATAAACTCATGGGGATGGGTGGGAGCCCACCAGTGCCCAGAACTCCAGGAGAGACAGGAAAGTGTGCAGGCTTAGTCTCCCCATGTTTTATAATTGAGCAGCAAAGGGGAGGCTCATTCAACAGTCAGGATTCTGCTCATCTGAGCGCTTAGCAGGCAGGCACTCTGCCTAATTTTCAGGTCCACAAATCCAGCTTGCTTCACCGGTGTCCCAGCTCAGGGGAAACATTTGTCATTTTAACAGGGTTATGGTTACTCATGCAAGACCAGAAAGAAATGGCAACTTGAGCATGTGGAGGAGTGACGGCCCACCCTGTCACTGAGAGGGTGGTGATATTTGAGTTATATCTAAGGGTCAGGTAAGCAGAGGAACTGGGAAACTTTCTCACGTTTGAAGCATGATGGAAATTCCTTGCTTTGCCCTTAGACCACAAGATAAACCATTCCTCTACACTTCTCCGATCTGAGGCTCATTCTTTACCGGATCTCAAGCAAAGGCATTTGGCATTAAAGCACCTATGCTACATTACAAAATGATGCTGTGAAAAACTGACATTAGTGGCCAAGTGACAACTACTTGGATAAGGAATCCTTCATTCAGTTATTCAACCCATCCAAGGAAAACCTGAAAGAAACTGTGATTAACCCTACCAGGGATCTAGGGTTCGTAGATAGACACACACTCCTCCCTGCCCACCCTGCTCCCACCGCTGATCTCAGCTTCATTTTGTTTTGACTTAAAAACAGGTCATGCTCTTAGTAGACGCCTCCAAATTCAGAAGCCCACCCACTCCAGGAAGATGATGCTTAGCAGCAGCTGAAACTCCTTCTCCACTAAATTTCTTCTCCCACCTACATCAGTCTGGACAAAATCTCCTTAACCTAGCTAGGATCCAGGAACTAGGAATCTACAGGGTGGCCTAGACTGTCCTCAAAATCTGTGCAAAATCTAAGTCAGAATGAATAGCCACTATAATCAGAGCCTCCATGGGCTCAGTGTCCCTCAAGAATTAGGAACATCATCCCAGACAAAAACATCCTTGAAGAAGGCATGGAGATGGCAAGGATCTGCCTGCTGAGTGCTCAGGCAGCACGTGGGCTGCTCTGACCACCAAAGAGTAGAGAAAAGGGGTGGCTTCTCGAAAGTTCTACCAGGTCTCCCTGATCATTGGAACTTCCCACCCTGACCTCAGTCCATTCCAAGGCTCTGCCTTTGCAGAGGAGGTGACCATGGGGCTGGTGCTGGTCAGAACAAGGAGGGGCCTCCGAGAGAGGCCTTGATTTCCCTTGGGGTCTGCTGAAGGAAAAATTAGTTTGCAGAAATCAGATCATCTCTCAGGAACTAAACACCAGCAACAAACAAAAACCAGACCTAAAAGCTTCGGTGTGGAAGGACAAAGTGAGACAGGCACAGGATCCCGCCTGCAGGCCCCGGCCAGAGCACATTGCCAGGATCTCTCTCTTTAACACAAATGGGCCCAAAAATCCCAAAGCTAAAGAAGTTCTTTCTTTATTTCTCTTTCAGTAACTAAGACAGGCATGTGTCTTTCTGTGCAATTCATTTCACTTTTGGTCCCATGCAGCCCTGGGGCCACCACAGGAAATTGTGGATCAGAAGAACTTTCCATAGACAGGTCCAAATATTTGCTTTCTGATGCCACCTGATTAAATCTGTAATTCTGGCCGCCACAGAGAAAGATGAAATGTGCTGGTTGTACCCGTGTTCTTTGCTCAGTGGTGCTGAGCTCGGGGAGGGAAAACCCGGCATTTTCCTGTGTTTTCTGTTTCTCCCTGGAGACCCTTTCTTCCGGCTCCGTCATTCTTGATAACTAAGGTGACCAGCAGAGCTTGGACAGAGGAATCCCATTTTTCTCACTCCAGCAGGATTTGATTCCTAGTAAGCAGATAGGAAGCTTCTCCAAGGTTTGGTTAGTCTGTTTGTTGCTGTGTTCCTTTTTCTGTTTCACCATTTTCCTAAGAAACAATTGAACTGAGCCTACTCCCAGATAGTGTTAATAAGGTCAAGGTCACGGCCTTTATTCCCACATGAACCATTTTTTCCTTGTTTTTCAATTTGCTCTTTGTCCTGCAAGAGCATCCCTTACCCTCAGAAAGTGGGTGTGGCTGAGCCGGATGCTGAGTGAGAGCATCAGTGAGCTGTGGATGTTCCTGTCTTTCTTGTGTACCTCATGAGGCTTCACTTGTCTTGAAAGGATTCCTCTGTGGTCTCTTTACATTCATTCCAGCCTTCCCTCAACTTCTGCTTCTTTCCCTGAGTTAGAAGATTCCAAGCAAATACAGATATAGCACATGAGGAATTCTGGACACAAGGTATGGAAGCTAAAGCAACTCCATCTTGGATGAAAATCCACCATATTGACTTCTGAGCAACCATAGTTCTAAGGTTTCCAGTTTATTTACTGTCCCTTGTGCAAAAGCATGTCCTTATCATAAATCCTGCCCTTAAGCAATTGTCCTACACAACCCTTCCAAGGCATGTATACCTTTTCCCTATGATATAAAAGCCCTGGGTCTGGTCTGGGCGTGACGGCATGGGGATCTACCATCTTGCCTCACTACTGCTTGAGACATAGACAGCCTCCACAGAGAAGTCTGAGGAAGCTGATGGGCTGAAGAAAAGGCTGGCATACCCACCTAAGATATGGATCCATATCCGCATGCCAGCCTTTTTATTCAGCCTATCAGCTTCTTCAGACTCTGGGGTAGGTTTGCATAGACCTGTACACTGCAGAACACAGGGAGTCTATGGACTTTGCTCAGCTTCACATGGCCGGCGGGGTCTAGATATGAGATCAGAACTGGGTCTGGGGTCCCACCCCAAAAAAGGTGGGGAAATATACCACTAAAAAACATGGACAACCAAAAGCTTTCCCCCATATGGAGAGTGTGGGGATGTTGTCCCTGTATGTGGGGGATGGTGGGGTTTATTACCAATGGTAGGAACCTGGGGCATCCAAATCCCTTTTTCAGGAACTAGCTAGAGAACTAACTGTGTCTTCCCAGTCACTGGTTCCCAGGCAGTGTGATCCTAGTCCAAGGCCAGGCTTGGGGTCTTGTCCATAACGCTTTGCTCATTTCCTTCTCTGTTCCCGGCTGTTCCACACACAGGGCCTACACCTAAACAGTGGTGGAGCAGACTCTGCTGGGTGATCCCCAGACCTCCTGGGCCTTTACCCTCCCAGGGCCTGCATTCTCATCTCTCACACACAAACATTAGTATCTCTTTGCTGAAATGAGTGATGGACAGAAGTGCCTGGAATTAGCTTCCTCCCCTACCGCCCAGTTGTTGGCCTATATGTACCCTGCTCCTTCCCTAATTGGGGAGGAAATGCTGAGATGCCTGTTCTACAGTGCTTTCCAGATCCCATGGAGGACAAACTTCAGCCCAGTTGTCCCCAGAACTCCTGTCCTCATTCACCTCCCAGAGAGATGCACTGCACCCAAATCCTTGCTCAGGAGCTGCTTCTGGGAAGACCCACACCAAGATGGGCAAGAGCCCTGGAAAAGAGAGAAGAAAGCCCAGGTTCTAGTGAGTTAAAATCTCTGATCCTCCATTTCATCATCTTCCAATGAGGGTCCAAATACTGTACTAAAGGATGAGAACCACCACCGGGACCCACCAGGCTGCTGACAGCCCAGTGCCAGCCTAACCAGAGAGTTGCGTTTCTTTCCTTGAGCAACCAGAGCCACAATACTGTGAGAACTCCCATGATGAAGTCTTCAACCTGTTTCCTTGGCCTGAACTCTAGTCCTCAGTTGAAAGACCTGACAATGTGCTCAAACCTCCTATTTCTCCTGCTGGGATAGGTTGGCAGGAAATTTTTACTCTCTCTGATTTGGAGGCAGAGGGATTACAATGTCTTAGAAGCTTCCTGGCACAGGAGGGCGATACAAAAAGCAACAAATACATTCTCCAACCTTTTCAAAACAAGGCAGGGAGCCAGCTGGGGTCCATTAAATGGACACTCCAATCGATGGACTGTCCGACTTCAAGTCATAGGACTATGAGGCTTGCCACTTTCATGCATTACATGGCAGGAACATTTCTTAGGGTGGAAAATGTCCCCACAGAGGCTGTGGGTGCCTGAAAGTTCTGACCTGGGTCATCTGCTTCTCCCTGAAAACACGAATGTCATTCCAGTCTGTCAGGTCTCAAAGAAGATGAAATGTACTTTACAGTCAATGACATCACTTATCAAACAACAGACAAACATTTATGTTCCACATGATGCAAAATGCTATGAAGGAAATGATGTGTGAGCAGAAAGTAGTGAATCATAAAAAAAAAAAAAAAAAAAAACCCAATATGCTTAGTTCAGGGATACTTTGGAATTTCAAAGTAGCTATTGTGGACAGATTTACACCCACTTCCATGGCTTTGCATACAGCGATTTTAGAATTATCTTTTTTTTAAAGAATTTAATTTGCTCTAATTTAACTTTTCATCGAGGCACAATTTATACATGGGAAAAAGCTTAGCTTTCCAGCACAGTTTAATGAGTTTTAACAAACGTGAATCCCCTTGTAACCCACATCCCAATCAAGATACAGAACACTTCTGTCAGGTGCGGGGGCTCATGCTTGTAACCTCAGCACTTTGAGAGGCCGAGGCGGGAGGACTGCTTGAGCCCAGAGTGAAACTCTCAACTCTACAACAAATTTTTTAAAAAGACACGGAGCATTTCCATTATTTTGGACAGTTCCTTTGAGGCCCCAATCCAGGTATTGTGCCCCTGTATACCTAAGTATTTTAGTGTATTTCCTAAGAACACGGACATTCTATTTCATAATCACTGTGAAATTATCAAAAAATGGAAATTCACAAGGATAACACTACTATTATCTAATCTATATTAGACTTTATTCATGTTGCTCATTATCATTAATATCTTTACAAGAAAAGTAAAAAAAAAAATTGTGGTCCAGGATTCAACAAAGGGTCCCACAATGCATTTAACCATCTTATCTCCTTTGTCTCCCCTAATCCGGGACAATTCCTCCGTCTTGCCTTGTCTTTCATGCCCTTGGCATTTTGGAAGAGCACAGACCAGTTATTTTGTAGAATACCCCTCAATTTGGGTTTGCCTGATGATTTCTCAAAATGATAGTCAAGCTCTGCATTTTTGACAGGACACTGTGCTGCCCTTCAACAGGAGGCAGAATGCAGGTGCCTTCACTGGTGATGCTAACTGCAAGCACTTGGTTAGGGGAGGTGGCCAGGTTCCTCCACTGCAAAGTTACTACTTTTTTCCTTTGTAATTTATAAGTATCCTATGGGGATATAGTTTGAAACTATGTAAACATCCTGTTTATCAAGCATTTATCCACCAGTTTTTGTGTTAGTTTAGAATTTTTGCTTGAAACAATTATTATGAAGATGATTGGCAAATGGTAATTTTTCTAATTCCATCATGTCTTCTGCTCAAAGGAAGAAATTTTCTCATCTTGTTTATTCATTCATTCACATTGGACCCACAGATTCTTATTTTACTCTATGGATTATAACCTGTTATTTTCATTATTTATTTTGATGTCCAAATTGTGCCAGCTTTGGTCAGTGGGATCTTCTTCAAGCTGGCTCCTGTGTCCTTTTGATATGTCAGAACTGGAAAATTCTCCCGGATGCTGAGATACCACGGACCCCATTTTTGTTTCAGAATAGATGTAATGTTTGTTAAATGCTTGTCTAAATAATGCGTCATTTGGCTACACTGCTGGGTATTGGGGCCAATGGTTGTCATGGCTGCCTGCCCCAGGGAAAGAGGTGAAGCAGATGTACCAGAGACTGCAGATGGAATGGGGGTGGTGCCCCTGAGCACGCAGGAAGGAGAACCAAGGCCCAGACCTCAGTTGAATGCAGTGGCCTGCTGCTGGAGGTGCCAGCCAAAAGTATGAATAGAGGGCACACACCAGCCTCTGAAGCCAAGCCAGGCTGGACAGTGCTGCTGGTGGAGATGCAGGACCGACAGCATGTGCTACGGAGGACCGTGACGTGACACCATCATCAAGGGGAGTAAAATGCAACTGACCAGGCCAGTAGGGGCACGAGGGACCCAGGGCAGTCTTGGGATCTTGGTTTGCTGCTTTTAACTCTGTCTGTCCCATGTTCTCTCTGGCTGTACTTTGCCTGTCTTAACGTGTCAGTGTTACTCATTTCCAATTACTGGCCTGTCTTCAGTAGAGATACCAGCCATCCAGCCATGATGGTTCTCAGGTTAAAAGAAGCCCAATATCCCTCTAAACTCTGTCCCACTGACTGCCCCCAACATGTTAACTAAATGTGCATGCACATGGACACACACACGCATACACACACTCACATTCATACACACCCTCAAAGCCCTATTCTTTACTTAAAAAATAACACTTCAATAACTACCTTTACTACCATCTATTCCAAGAGAGTGTATTTCATCTTTCCAACTCTATAGGTTATACTCTATGCTAATACATCATGTTTCTTTTGAATCTCATAGCATAAAACATGGAGCCTGTTATTCAGCAGATACCCAGTGATGGCTGCTGGTTGATCATCACTAAGGAACATTCCAGAACAGAACTAACTTTCTCAGACAAACACGGCCAATGCACCAATGCCAAGTGGAAGTGGGCCCAGGGCTATCTGTGATCTTTCAGACTTTGTCTGTGGCGTTTCATGAACCTCCCCAACAGACCCTCTCATTAACCTGGCCAACAAGGAAGAAATTAACTAACGTTCATTCCCATCTTCTTCTACCTTCCCATCTAAGGTGTGGCTTAGCAGATGGTAAACAGAAGGCAGGGAGACCAAAGCTAGTCTGAGAACCTGGGCATCTAATTAGACCACCATGACTCCGCCTCTTTCCAAGGCAAGGGGAGGCCTTGAACACTCACACGTTTCTGAGATTCATACCTATGCAGAGTTTTAAAGAAAGGGCAGGGCCTCTTTTTTTTTTTTTTTTTTTTTTTTTTTAGCTCTCTGCTTTCATCCCAAGCCTGTTTGTTAATAATGAAGGTTCTGTTTCACCTCAGTGAAAATTTCAAGCCTTGGTTATCTTTGTTTCTTTGCCAAACAATTGTCTTTTCCTCCCTTAGCTTCCATATTTAAAACTGGTAAGGAACTCCTCTTTGGGGAGCCAGTCTGCTCCTGTGACTACTGTCCAGAGGAATTTTCTGGTAGCTGAGGAAGAGAGAACATTGCTCAGGAAACTCCACTTCCTTCTATCCACCTCTGTGCTGTCCAACTTGGGAGCTACTAGCTACATGTGGCCATTTAAATGTAAATGTGAATTAAAGTTAAATTAACTAAAATTCAAAATTTAGTTCTTCCATCATACTAGCCACTTGCCAACTGCTCGGTACACACATTGGCAAGTGGCTGTGGTACCAACCGGACAGAGAATATTTCCACCATCACAATAAGTTCTTTTGGATATCAGGGCTGGCCAATTGGTGCATCTGTTTCAAAGTAGAAGGAGCTTGGGGTTGAGTCACTCAAGGACTTCTCAGAATGCGGTCTCCATGTGTACCCCTGAATGGTGATCAGGTGCGGGGTATGTAGATCTGGCGGTGGGGAGGAGGGAACGGAAGATCATTTGGCACTTATCCTTCTTTTACTGATCTCTTACCTTCCAAATATTTTCCATGCTACATTTCTCAGCAAGTTGAAACGTTCCCCTCAATATGGGGCCTAATTGCTAGCCCCTATTTTTTTTCTTAACTTTTAATAAAGTAAATTTGATTTTACCAAAGATCCCTCTGTGATCAAAGATTCCCACTCATCATTACTCGGGGTCCCGTGAAGAGAGATGCATGGTTGTAGGAGGCCCCTTCAGGGGATGAAGAGTTTTGATTATTGCACTGGTTTGCAGGGACAGAAAAACATGTCAGGGTAAGGGCTGGTCATTAGGGATAGATGGGAAGCAGTGGGAGATGAGAGATTGGAACTCACAAAGGTGCTCAAAAGCCCATTGCGTGGAGGAACTACAAGAAAAGAGAACTCTTTAGAGGCCTCCTTTCAGTATAGAAGTAATTCACGCTGGAGATAATTATCAATGACATTTAAAGGTCGTTTTTTAAAATAGTCATAGTTGCTTTCACTTTCAGAAGGCTGGGATAACTTTTAGGAACAATTAGATAAAGATGAACTCATTCAAGGTGTGAATATTCATGAGGGGCCGTAATGCCTGTTTTGCCTTTACAGAAGTGAATCTTCACCACTAAAAATCAAGACCCTTGGCAATGGAAGGAAAAGCAGGACCCCATCCTCCCCTACCACCACCACCGAAAACAATGACCTTGTCAAATTGTAGCATAAAACCTTGAAAAAGTAAGAAAAGATCATGGGGCAATTTAATCATGAGGGTTGGGCAGGTAGAAAGAGATGGATTTCCCGTTCCAGGGAAGCCCCTGCCAAACCTGGAAGGGGTTAGCAAAGGGAGAGTTATTTTTAAGACTTGCAAAGTTTGCATTGGCTTAAATATAGTCCTTGCCTGGAGGCAGAGAAAAAAAAACGGATAATAAAGGACCCACATGTCAGGGAAAAATCAGAAATCAAATAAAAGGTTTTGGGCGGGGAGGCTTTATTTTCAGAGGGCAGTGTCCTGAACCAGAAAGCAGGAGACTTTTGCAATTGGATATGTTAATTATGGAGCCTCAGAGAGGAGCTGGGGGTAGTGAGGCCGGAGGTAGCTCTTCCCTCCACAGACAACAGTCATAGCCATTGAAATGAACCGCGGACATTTACTCACTCTTACGTAAAGTGTGAACAAAAGCATCATTTAAAACATTTTAGCATTTTTTATTGATCTACAACATATCATTTAAGTAATAACCATGTGCTTTTCTGTATAGCAACTTCAAAAAAAAAAAAAAAGTTCCCTAGTGTCCCTTATCAGCCAGATCACTGCCTCAAATGTTCCTAATGCATTCCCATATAGAAACTCTGCTAAAGCCAACAGAAAGGGTGTAGAATGTGAAAGAGATTAAAGAAACGCCCCACAATGGAATCCCCACCCCATCTGTTTTCTGCAGGAGCTATCATGGTTCCTCTACAGCTGTGCATCTAGAACCAGGTCCACCTGGGGGGCTTGGGAAAACTCAGATCCTAGGGCCCACCTCCAGAGTTCCTGATTCAGTGGGTGTGGGGCGGGGCCTGAGAATGTGCATTTTTCACAAGCTTCTCCCAGGGGAAGCTCACTGTTGGTACTGGAAACTCTCTTTGAGAAACTCTGCTTTAAAGATTCCTACCAACCCCAGAAGCTGACTTGAGGGAAAGTCAAGCTGAAGGTGCCGGTAGGGGAACATCATTATCCTTGTATAATGGTACAAAGTGCAAGGCCTCATGGGATAGCATCGGTCATCCTAGCACAGCTGCACGGCTCCATGGAGGAGCCATGGGGAGGGCCTAATTCTCAACAGATGACGTGCCCAAGGTTCTGGGAGCCCCTCTCTGTGTCCATATGGAGGCTGCCTGATGCAGCCCTGGGTGAACTTACTTAGTTCTTAGAATTTACTTTTCTGGCTTTCTTCCTTTCATTTCTCCTGCTGCTCCTCTGTGCCTACTTTCCTGGTAGGGTCTAGTTTCTTGGCCCTGCAGATGATGGCACTGCCCAGAGAAAACCTGAGGTCTGGGTGGGTTTCCCAACCCAGCCCTGGGGATGCTGAGGCAAGGTGAACTTTGAAAGTTAACCACTCTTGGCCAGGTACGGTGGCTCATGCCTGTAATCCCAGCACCTTGGGAGGTCAAGGCAGGAGGATAGCTTGAGTCCAGGAGTTTGAGACCAGTCTGGGCAACATGGCAAAACCCCATCTCTACAAAAAATACAGAAATTAACCAGGCATGATGGTGCACACCTGTATTCCTAGCTACTCGGGAGGCTGAGGTAGGAGGATCAACTGAGGGGAGTTTGGGGCTACAGTGAAACATGACTGCACCACTGCCTCGAAGCCTGGGTGACAGAGTGAGACCCTGTCTCAAGGAAAAAAAAAAGTTAACTGTTCTTGAGGAACCCAGAGCCATATGTGGACACCTTATTCCTGAACTGGAATCTCCACTGATCTCAGGGCAACCTTATTTTTGCCCTGAGCCTGAGACCAACGGAGATTCCAGTTCAGGCCATATTTGTACCCCTCATTCTGTTTTCATGACTGTCCCATCAGACTCGGGGAAGAGGAGTGGCTGGCTGCAGTGGAAGCAACAGGGGATGCAGAAACATGGGTTCAAGTCCTCCATCTACTTTGGGAGACCCACATGGTTGGTGGTCTGCAGGTAACTGAACTTCTCCAAACACCAGCCATCTCCTCTTGGAAATGATAAAATCCACCACCCCAGGCTGTGGGACTGTTCAGTTCTGTTTCCCATTAGGTTTAAATCTGGAAACCAGTTTTTCAGGAGCCTACGTTCCTACTGGCCAGGGGCAAGGTCATTACTGTACCTGCAGTTCCCACTGAAGACCTGACTGGGCCCTCCCTAAAGACAGCCAATCATCTGACATCAAGCCCACCTGCCTGACCCAGTCTGTCTCCCTGCAGACACTCAGCCTCATTGCTTCAGAGAAAATGGCATCTTTGCAATTGGACCCAAAGGCCCCTCTCAAGTTGCAAACTGACCCTCATGTTGTTTTCATTCTGCAGGAACTATTTTTCCTGGCATACGTGTAACATACAAAGAAAAAAATCCTTTGCTTTCTTAAAACATCCAATACAAAATAAGCGATTGTTAAGGCTCCAAACAGTCTGTCGTAGTTCTCTAGCATGCTCTAAAAACAATAAGCCACATGAGGGTGTGTGTTCCTTGGCCACAGCATCTCTCCCAGGGTTGGTGTGAGTGTATTTTGTTCCTCTCATGGTCTCTATCTTGCCATAGAGCACCCTGAATGGGCATCCCCAGCAGACACACGCTGGGCTCCAGGGCTCTCCCTTTCAGCATTGATAGAGCACTCAAACAGCAGACGTGGTTTTCCAATGGATATGTGTTTTCTTCTTTTATTCTAAAACAAGGCTGGTGGCCAATTCTGGATAACGAACTTAAGAAGATGGGAAAGTCTTCATTAGAACTTAGATATCTGCATAAAGCTGTCCAATGACCAGGTCTGAGGCAGATTTGATGTCCTGGGAGAATGGTCTGGCAAGTAATACAGCTATTCTTCCTTGTTGTGTGCGGGAACTCCACAGCTTTGGCCAAAGAAGGGGAAGAAAAGGGCGCACAGCCCTTCAAAAGGCCATTGTTGCCCTACTGATCCATGCTTGTGCACTCAACCCATGCCCCAATCTTCCTCGCCAGTGCTTGGTGTCAGGTGGAAAGTAAGGGGCCTCGGGGGACGGAGTGACGAGCAGCAGGACGTGCAAACATGGAGCCTCTCCACCTGCAGAACTCACAGGCCAGGAAAACATCTGTCATTTCCTATACTGTGATTTCAAAGTTTTGGCAGTTGTAGCCCTAAGCCAAGCTTCCGCAGTGACATACGGGAAGCCCAAATGGACTTAACCATGTTTGAAAATGGCACAGCAAGTTTGCTGAGTGATTTCAGCTCCTTTTTCATTGTTCAATCATGGATATTAATAATTTTCAACAAAACTCTCTGTGACACCCAACAGCATGAGGCAACCTTATTTTTGCCCCGAGACCAATGGAGATTCCAGCTCAATTATCTTTGTACCCCTCACTCTGTTTTTGTGACTGTCCTATCAGACTCAGGGGTGCAGGGAGGCTGGCTGAAATAGAAACAGCAGGGGACACAGAGATGTGGGTTCAAGTCCTCCATCTACTTTGGGAGACCCACCTGGTTGGTGGTCTGCAGGTAAGTGAACTCCTCCAAACACCAGCTATCTCATCTGGGAAATGATAAAACAATATTCATTCTCCTCCTTCACAGAAACTTCATGGTGCCTGTATCAAAATAACTGAAGCCGAGAACACTATCTGATTAAGAACCTACGGCCGATCAGGCCCTTTAATGTGGTTTGCCTGAATTATTTATTTCCTATAAGAAGCCTGCAGTTTAGATATCACCGTTTCCACTTGTCACGAAAAAGCAATGAGCTCAAACAAATCAAGAAGTGACTTCACGGTCACACACTCAGCAAGTGGTCACACTAGAGTTCAAACTCAGGCAGCTCTAACTCAAAAACCCTTTCTCTAAAACTCTGAGGTGAAACATGTAAAAATGCCCTGGAAATAATAAAGCCAGGATAAAGGTAAGCTGATGGGATCACCCACTAACTAGAAATGCTAATTAAAATAACATCTGTGTCTGTGTTGTCAGGGAATGCGAGATTTCACTTAAGTGGGATTTTCCAAGTATCTAAGGCTTACCCCTAATTAAGAATCCACTTTTTTTAAAATGCAGATATTTTTAATGGAAAATTTCCAGAAGTAATTACATGCATTTTTGCTGTCTTAACTACACATGAACCAGAATTTAAGATTTCTAAAAATAACCCAGCCCATCATTAATGAGTATCAGGCATGAAAATGAGATATGACTGAGAGGCATTCTCAGAGTCTATGATGTGGGTAGAGCAGCCCCCAAAGGCTGGACTTGTTAGTTTTCCCAGCCTACTTTTTCTTTTGGAATATTGTATTAGGAAAATTTTAAGATATGCGCAAAAGTTGAAAAAATGTTACCCGCCACCTAGATTCTATGATAACATTGTAAAATACTTGTTTTTTCACACATATATTTAACTACCCAGCCATCAATGTTTTTAAAAATATATTAATTTTTAAATAATAAATAATATATTTAAAATTTTTAAAATTAATATATTATTTTTAAAAATTTCAAAATATATTGCAAACATTAACACACTTTTCCCTAAATACTTCAGCAAGCATATCATATCAATATTTGTTTACAGTATTTTTCTGCTGAGATACAATTTAAAAACATACAATAAAATGTACAAATCTGGTGAACATTCACCTAGTTTTGACAAGGAGGGCACCTGCGTAACCCAAAGCTCTATCAAAATAAAGAGTATTGCTGTGTCCCAGGAAGTTCCCTGGGGCTAATCCTAGTCAATCCCACTCTCACTCCCTTGGGATCCTACTTTCTACAGCTTTTCCTTTTCTTTCCTCTGCAGTCAACTATCTCTTTACATGTGTTGGAGCCTCTGTTTCTAATCTGTAGCCTCATTTTATCTGCAACTATCAGGGTGGGATTGTGAGAAGGATTCTAAAGCCACTATGAGGAAAGTGGATAGGTCTCAGGGTGGCCTTTTCCCAACAAGGATCTGGAAGCATCTGAGATATGCAGCAACCTCACTTCCATATAAATGTAGTGCAGAGCTGATGGATTGTTGCAAAGCTTCAGCAGATATCTCTCCACATGTGAGATTCAGTGCTGATCTGCAAAAGAGCAGAACGTCTACAAAAGTTAACATTTCTGTGTGCTAGTATTTCAATAGGGTTTTGAGGAATTGGATTGAGAAGAAAGATAAGGGCTCACTCAACCTTTTGGAGTTGTGGTGTTGTCACCTATGCTGTGACGTCAAGACACTGTTGAGATGTTGACAATCACATGTTGAGACGTCAAGACATTTGCATGTTGTTATGCACAGACATTCACAGGTTCAGATGTTGTAATATCCACGTTAAGATACCAAGACATTTACATATTGAAGCTTTGAGGTATCCATAGATTCAGATGCCATAACATTTCCATGTTGAGACATTTTCACGTTGAGAAGTTGACATATTATTCACAGGTGGCATCTGCATGTCGAAATGTTGAAGTATTCACATGCTGAGATATTGAGACATTCACCAATTCAGCTGTTGATGTGATATCCACATGTTAAGATGTAGAGCCATGCTCACGTTGAGATACTGGGTCATTTGCATGTTAAAGTTTTGAGATATTCACAGGCCCAGATGTTGAGGCATTTGAAGATTTGGCTGTGGAGATTTTTGCGTGTCGACATGTACAGACATCGACAGGATCAGCTGACTCATTCACATGTTGAGATGTTAAGACCTTCTCATTCATGTCTGACTTCAAACATAACACGGTATCAGCCAAACCCAAGATATAGATACTGATCATTTCTGGGCAATATCTGTCAAATTCTTCTTCCACACCTCTTTCCCGTTATCACAGTGTTAGCACTGTTGGAAGTCTCCCCAGTTTCCATCTATGCCTGTGGCTTCCTGCATCTTTCTGCCTGAGGATGTTCTCTGACCCTAGGAGTGTGCTAAGCCTTTACATGTGAAGACTGGAGTGACAGCCCTCAGGAGTGACCTTCAACCAAGGTAGGATGAGATTTGGGGGATAAATACCCCACCTTCCTCACCTGTCAGTGCCTCAACACCGAGGGCTCTACACTGTCTCCCAGAGGGTAGTCACTGAAACTGCACCCAAGTTGTCCTCAGTGGTAATACTCCCTATGGGTGTCTCTTGGGATTACCTCCCAAACAATCTTGGACCCTAAGCCATCCCCAAAGGACCAGTCCTCTCTCCAAACAGTCAGAAAGCAGAGCCAGAACACCCATCCCTGCAAAAAGAGACATATTTCTCTCTGCAGGCTGTCGGATAACCGTCTACAATCCATAAGGATGGCTGAGGCACCCAGGGCTAGGGACCTGCCCTCAAGGAGCAGGGGTCACTGGGAAGACAGAAATCTATGGAGGTGTGTTAATGTCTCTCAACATCCTTCCCAGATTGGGGACATGCTCATTATCCCCTGACTTTACCCATCTCCCATCACACAGGGACCTGGAAGGGCTGCTTCTCACCCTCTGCACCCAGATGGCGTGGGTGACAGGGGTGGCAGCTCTCTGTTGGGGCAGCCCCCAGTATGGCTCTTCAGTGGGGAGAAAAGGTACTGAAAAGCTACACAGGTCATTCATAGAAAATGCTTCCTGGAATCTCTGGGTGGGAATAAATGAAGGATTCTTTTAGGAATAGAGGAATCTTAAACATGGGAAATTTGAAAGAACAAGAAATTTTTTTTTTTTTAATTGGGGAAACAATGCATCAAGAAAAACATAAACGGTGCAGCTGTCATGGAAAACAGTTTGGCAGTTCCTCAACAAATCAAACATAAAATTACTGTACTGCCCCACAGTTCCACTCCTGGGAATATACCTAAAATAAGTAAGTTTAGGTGTTCAAACCAAAACCTGTACACAAATGTTCACAGTAGCACTATTTACTACAAGCATAAGGTGGAAACACCCAAATGTCCACCAATGAATGAATAGATTAACAAAATGTGATATAGCCACACAGTGGACTATTATTCAGTTATAAAAGTGAATGAAGTACTGACACATGCTACAAAATGGATGAACCCTGAAAACATGATAAGCCAGACTCAAAAGGCCATAAATAAGCCAGACACAAAAGGCCATAAATTGTATGATTCCATTTATATGAAATACCCAATCTAGACTAATCCACAGAGAAAGAGCACAGATTGGTGATTGCCGGGGGCCTGGTGGCTGGGGAAGTGGGGAGTGACTGTTAATGGATACAGGATATCCTTTGGGATGGTGAAAGTTCTGTAACTAGATAGAGGTGATGGTTGTACAGCAACGTGAATGCACTAAATAATACTAAACTGTACACCTTAAAATGAGTAACACAGTAAATTTTATGTTATGTATACTTTACCATGTTTTTTTTTAAAGGAACATATAAGTCTATGAAACTGGACACCTTTGGATTTCTTAAGTGTCACTGGACACTTTTTAGGAGCTGGAAAGGGTCTTCAAAATGCACTCATCTGTAATCCCATTTGAAAGCTCAAGAAAGACGTAGGGCAGTTAATGACTTAGTCAGGGTTGCAAAAAGTATCAAGAGGGGTCATTTCTTCTGCTAGAGGCTCTAGTCTCCTTTTTCCCAAAATGAGATCAAAGTTTCCATGGTGGAGGTCTATAACAGGCCATCCAGCAAGGAGCCCAGGGCCCAGGTGTGACGCAGGTGGATGTGTGAGTCCAATCTGAGACCTCAGGGGCCTGCCCTCCGCAACTGTCCCTAAGGTCACTCATTCACCTCCTTGCTCTTGTATCACCTGCCTTAGCCCAAAGGCACCCCAGATCATAGCCTGCAATGTGGATTTTTGACAGGAAAATACTAAACAAAACTGTTAGGACCGGAATTTTAGGTGCTGCAAATAATAAACTATGTGAAAATGATGACACCCTTGGAGCATGAGGGAAAACAACCCTGACAACCTGTAGCTGAGCTGGAGGGCACATCTGCCTTCATTGGACCTACGGTGGTGCTAACTGAACTGAAAAGTGGTAAATGGTATAAGTGATGACTAAAAAGCACATGTTAGCAACAGAGAAGTCAGTACTACAAAAACTCAACATCAAAATCATTAGCATGGCCATTTGGCAAAATGAAGGTTTGAAAGAGCCAACACCCGCTTCCAGTCCAGCGTGCTCTGGCAGGCTCTCTGGGATATCTGCATGGCTTTGCCCATTATCTGAAGGGCAAGGCAACCCCTTCCCAGCTGGGGTCTCTCACCCAAGAGGCAGGGACTGGCCATACCCCAACACAGCAGGAGATACTTAGCAGACAATAACAGGATATGTATGTATCTCCAATTTCAGGACAGTAAGGACTTTTCAGTCAAGACATGACACAAATCAACAAGGAGAAGAAATGACACATTTGACTACATTAAAGTTTAAAACTTCTGTATATAAAAAAACCACCACCAAAAACAGAAAAGACAAGCCATAGGCAAAACGCAATAACAAGAAAGAATTAATATCCGGAATGCATCAAGTTCTCTTACAGTTAATAAGGAAAAATAGGCAATGTTGATGAATAATCAATCCATAGAAGAGGCCATCCCTATGCCCTATAGACTTGTGAACAGAAGCTGAACTTGATCCATGAATTTGCTTCCTAGGCTACTGGAACAAATTACCCCAAACTGTGTCCCTTAAAATATCACAAATTTAGCCTCTCACAGTTCTGGAGGCCAGAAGTCCAAACTGAAGGTGTCAGCAGGGCCGTGGCTCCCTCTAGAAGCTCTAAGAAGGAATCCATTCCTTGCCTTTCTCAGCTTCTGGGGGCTGCCAACATCCCTTGGCTTGTGACTGCATCACCCCAATCTCTGCCTCCACCTTCATATCATCTTCTTCTCTGTGTGTCTAATCTCCCACTGCCTCTCCCTTATAAGGATGTTTGTGATCACATTTAGGGCCCACCCAGATAATCCAAGATATTCTCTTCATTTCAAGATCCTTAACTGAACTACACCTGCAAAATAATTTACCAAAGTAATATTCACAGGTTCCAGGGATTAAGACCTTCTCTATTTGTGGGTACAATTTATATTATTACAACCGGTAACCACGGAAGGCAAATTAAAACCACATTGAGATACCATCTCATATCATCAGAATGCAGGAATTATTATTATTATTAATACAAAGTCTGAGAATATGAAGTACTGATGACCATGTAGAGCAGCAGGAACTTGCACCCCCTGCTAGTCAGAGTGTAAATCTATCGGAAGAACCATGCTGGAGAATCTGTAGCCACCAAGGATGCACATACCTTATTCCCCAGCCATTCCACTGACAGACAAATTCATCCCCCCAGGAGACAACCAAAAGAATGTTCTGTGGAGCACTGCCATTTTGAAGAACTGGAAACAATCCAAATGTCAATCGACAGCAGAATAGCTAGCTTACCTGTGGTAGAGCCACACTATAGGACACCATGCAACATTGAGAATAAGTGAACTGGGGTCCCATACAGTGACACAGATAAACCTCACGAAAAGAATGTCAAGAGGCAAAAGCACATTGCAGGAGAATACACCATAGCATGATCTCATTCACTCCAAGTTTAAAAATATGCAGCTGATACTTGGCATTATTCACGGGTATGTACATTTGTGGAAAAAGCATAAGGATACATACAGGAATCACAAAAGACAATTCTAAATAGTGGTTGCCCTTGGGAAAAAGGAACAGATTGGAACTGTGAGCAGTGACAAGTCTGCAGAGGATTTCAAAATATATTTGCAAACAGTTTATGTCTTAGGGGAATGATGAGTATATGGATATTCATTGTGTTACTCCCTATATGTTTTTGTATCTGAAATGTTTTATCATTTTTTAAAAATAATTTACGAGGTGGCGTATGCTGCTGGCAGGAGTGGTGACAGGTCACTCATCTCAGTGAGGATACCTGGCAGGTGGGAGAGTTTGGTCCTAACCCCAAGGGTTCTTAATCTGGGGTCTATAGACCCCCTAGGTAACTATGGGTAGAATTTAGGGGGTCTCTAAAGTGAACTCAGCTACATATATATATAACTTCTAACCCAAATGTAGCATTTCCTTCTGATATGAATATAGGCAGCACACCACACAGTGTCAGCAATTTCTATGACTTTATCACCAATGGCAGTCAGGTATTTTACAGTCCATTACAATGTAGCAGGCATCTCAAAATAGCATTTATGCTCATCAACAATTCAAACTGACAGGAGTTATTAGGCCCACCACCAGATCTTGCTACTAACGTGCGGATAAAGAAGCATATACATTCCTTCACCTCCAGGTTGTTTATTCACTACAGGATGGAAACACCTTCTGTTGTTCTATTTTAAGCTATGCTTTTAAAAACAAAATTCTTCACCAGAATGTCATAGAGTTAGAAACTCCTGCATATTCCAGAGGGGCTGGGGATTCTCGAAGGGTCCAGTGGTCAGGTCAGTGGCTAACAAAAGTCCCTGGGGGTCCCTACAGCTCCAGGTGGAGAGGCCAGAGAGAACAATCAAATCATAAGGCAAGGAAGCAAAGGAAGTTGCACTTGTTCATCTTAGCAGATGGAGAATGCCAAGCCCAGGAATTAAGATCACTTATTTTCGAATGTATCATCCTTCTTATCCTGTCTTCTTTCTGTCTCATTTTTTGGATTTTAATCAGTGGCTATCATGTGAAGTGTTCTGAACCCAGAGATAAATTTAACACAAGAACTGAGCTAATGGATAAAGCCTGCGAGGGGACCTCCAAACCAAACAGAATGAAGGGTATACAGGCTGAATCTGTAATGCAGTGATTGGAACCACACGTAGCTTCCTCCCTTCTGATGCCATGTGGAGGACAGGCATGGAGAGCCAGCTGAGTTCCTGACTCAGCCCAGTCTGAGGAGTGGCACACAGGCCTGATAAAGTCTGACTGGGGTCATAAGGAAGCCAAGATGAAGCAGAGAACATGATTGTTTCTGCCAGGAAGCAGCCTTCTCTGATGCTAAGCGGCCACCAAGAAGGTGAGTTGAAGTTGGCATTTTGCCTTACGGGGAAGAGCTTGGAGTTTCTGTACCTTGCTGCTGCCCAAAGGAGGAGAAGGGACTTATCTGAGGGGAGAGGCTGGCAAGAACCTAGCATGCAGTGGGAAAACCCCAAACTGTTTTCCAAGGTGGCTGTACCATCGTACATTTCTATCAATATATTAGAGCCCAGTTGCTCCACATCCTTGACAAGACTTGGTACTGTCAGCTTTTAAACTTAAGCCACTCTAGTGCAGTACTATCGCCTGATCAATTGTAGTTTTAATCTTCATTTCCTAATGGCTAATGATGTTGAATATCATTCTATGAGCTTACTGGGTCATACATACACACAAACACACACACATAAATTTTTTATGAAGTCCACCATTTATTGACCGTTTGCTATGTGTTAGGCATGCTTCTAGATGCTTTTTGAAAAAAAAAATGAACTTTATTGAGGTATAATTTATATACAATAAACTGCGGCCACTTAAAGTGTACAATTCTGCCACCCCTGGAAGTTTGTTGTCCTCCTCTGTAGGCCAACCCCCCTGCACCTGACCCCCACACCATTACTGAGCTGCTTTCTGCTCCTATTGCCTCATTTGCATTTCCTAGACTCTTACACAACTAGAGTCACAAAGCATGTATTCTTTTGTGCCTGGTTCCTTTCATTTGGCATGTTTTTAAATTGTTTATTTTTTTCTGTTTTCGAATTGCTTATTTCTAGTTTTTTTTTTTTAGTTTAATTTTATTTTTACCTTGCAGCTTCAGCTCAAGAATAGTACGATGTCTGTGAGGTCCGTTCACGTGGTTGTGGGTTTCAGTGGTGCATTCTTTGAAACTGTTGAGTAGCTTTCCATTGCATGGACATGCCTCTATCTGTTAATCCATCTACCAGTTGGAGGACATCCGGATTTTTCTGGTTTGGAGCTATTAGAATAAAACTGCTATAAACATTCATGTGCACATCTTTTTGGTGACCACATATTTTCATTTATCTTGGGTAAAAAACCTAAGGGTGGAATGGCTGGTTCATACATCTCATAAGAAACTTCAAACTGTTTTCCAAGGTGGCTGCACCATCTTACATTTCCATCAACCATATATTAGAGTCCAGAGTCTCCACATCCTTGACAAGACTTGGTATTGTCAGCTTTTAAACTTGAGCCACTCTAGTGCAGTACTATCTCACGGCAATTTTAATTTTCATTTCCCAATGACTAATGATGTTGAACATCCTTTTATGAGCGCATCAGGTCATGCATTTTTATTAGTCTGGCTAATGTGATAAAGAACCTGCTCAGGGGAGGTGCTTGCTCTGTCTCTTGCTTCCTCTGCAGCCTCCCTGTGTCCAAGAAGTTTTTAAGATGTAAACTTTTTATGCACAAGAATCCTGTCTTAATAGTTATCGCATCTCTAGCACAGTTTCTGACACACTGAAGGTACTCAATAAGTCTACTGAAAAAAGATGAGCAAACAGATTCCAGTTAATTCTAGGATGTAATCTGATGACATACTTGGGACCTACTAAAGAGTGTGAAGCAGCAGCTTTCTCTAACTGAATGGCCCAAGACTACTATTTTTTAAAATAGCTATGATTAAACTGTCTCTCCTTTCACATCAAATCTTCAGCTTCTCCCTGCCTGTAGATGACCCACCTTCCAAACCGGTGATTTGAATCTACTGTAGGCTTGTTTGGGAAGCTAACAAAGAAGTTTGTTTTGACTTCTAAATTTACAACTGTATAAATACAGTCATGCATCACTTAATGATGAAGATACGTTCTGAAAAATGCACCTTTTGATAATTTCATGGTTGTCGAACATCATACAGTATACTTACACAAACCTAGACAGTATAGCCTACTACACACCTAGGCTATGAGGAATAGCCTATTGCCCCTAGGCTACAAACCTGTAGAGCACGACACTGCAGTGAATACTCCAGGCAACTGGAACACCATGGCAAGTATTTTGTGTATCTAAGTGTATCTCAACATAGAAAAGATAATGCATTACGCTATGACATTACAACAGCTGTGAGGTCACTAGGTGATGAGGTTTTCTCAGCTCCATTATAATCTTATGGGATCATCATTGCATAAGTGGTCCATCATTGACAAAATGTTGGTACACGACACATGACAATAAAAGCAAATAAGCCTGTGTGATGACCTTAAAGACTTTAAAAGATGATTGTACAGGAAATTCCTACAGAATGTCTCTTCCCCACCAACAGCTAAGGCTTCACATGTTGCAACGAGTGTCTCTGGTCCAGGCAGCAATTTAACCTTAAGGTTCAATGCAGACTTGGGCTTTGAGAAGAGACACCAAGAAAGAGGGATCTGAGTTCAAATTCCATCTCTTCTGCTTACAATTTAGACCTTAGGAAGTTCCTGAATCCCTGAGGCTCAGAGTCTTCATTTGAAAATCAGGAAAAAGAATAACATGTTTATGGATTGTTTCAACAATCAAATGAGGAGATGGGTGTAGAAGCTCTCCACACTGCACCTACTCACAGCAGCCATTAATATTGTTAGTTTCCTTTGTCGTGAGCCAAGAAGGTTTGGGCGGTTGCTGCCATTGGTGCTGGCCCAGGTCTCTCTTAGTGGTTGGTACCACAGTGCCAGCTGCTGAGTGCAGGGCTAAAGCTGGGACTCTCTGCAGAACTGCCCTTCATCAGTAGGGCACCTGGATAGGGCCTCATGGAAGGCTGTACCCCCACTCTGCCCCTGGGGGTTTTCAACGACCGACCACTTTAAGTACAAATGCTAAGGCCCTTGACTCAAGAAGGGCAACTCTGGGTGTGATTTAAGCCAGAGAACTACCCCCTCCCCACCTCTCCCACCGACAATGGTTCAGGCCAAGGCTGAGCTGCCCTGCTACCCCTTCATCCTCCCTTTGCAGCCCCTCCCCGGCCCTGTCCTGCTTCTCTCCCTCTTTTATAGATATCCCCTGAGAGCTCTCCCTCAATAAAACACAGGCTCTGGAGTCCTCACCTCAGGCTCTGCTTCTAGGAGCCCCACCTATGACACCCAGGAACTTGAGGGGCACCATTTCCTTCACAATGCATTAATGGCACAAAGGATAACTTTTTTTTTTTTTTTTTTGAAGCTGTGCTCTCTAACCACTGGAGTGTGAAAGCATCCCAGATGAAGGCATTTTCTACACATTCTGTGTTTGATTAAACCTATGGAGTCTCTCGACATTACTGTGTTCAGCCTGCTTCAAACTAACCACCTGGTGGAAACTGAGGTGAAATCCATGAAGCTTTGGGGAGTGTTCAGAAGAGAGCTGACAAAGGCAAACCTCCAGTCCAACTATTGATAAAAGATGCTGACAGATACCCCAGTAAAGGAGTCCTAGGGGAGGCTGGGAGAGGAAAATGTTACTAACGCTGCTGTTGCACACACAAGGGCCCATGGGAAGTTTAATCACTTAGTTGAGGTTCCACAACAAAAATTGGAAAGGCTCTCCAAGTTGACTCGCAGGCCAGGACATAAGGACAAGAGGGAAGGAGAAGCTGGGGAGGGGGATGGTCACAAAGTCAGAGGGAAGAGCTCCTGTTTCATCGCACATCCAGACCTAGAGAAAAGCAGCTAAGCCTACAGGTAGGCGATGATACTGTCTGCTGATGATGTGAAGGTGAGATAGAGAGGAAATAATGAGCTTCAGCTTTGCAAAAGTATGCAGGAGTGGGAGCTGATCCCCACATTTGGGTGTATGAGGAAATCCAACAGTCTGAAGGGCAAATGAGAACTTCAGACTGCCCCAGTGACAAGGCCAAGGTTCTGGGGAGGACTGAGATAAGATGTTGTCATAGGGAACTGTCTCCTCTCTATCACCCTCCCAAGAGACCCTATGGAGGCCAGCCCCAGGCCTGGGCCATTGGCCACCATCACAAAGGGAGCCAAACATCAAAGCATCTAAGGACAGGCAATGTCAATAATGGAGGCTGGACCATGGGGAAAGCCAGTGGCATTAATATGTATAAAGTCCACAGGAGGAGAGAAAAAGTAAGCATCCCATCTGTCCATAATGAGAATTAAACTGCCACTGGGGCCTGGAGAGAGGTGAGTGGAAAATCCAGCTTGTGGTTCTAGTCTCTTTTGGAGTTCTCCAAGACAGATGGGAAACAGCACAGTCTGTACCCAAGACAGACTCACAACCCATAGAACTCAAGAAGTTGTCCAAGAATCTCTCTTCTCCTGAAGTAATCATTCAGCCTCCTTCCCCTAACAAAGGACAAATGAAAGGAAAAGAATATCAAGTATCTGCCTACATTGGTCTACCTAATCTAATCATTTCCATTAGATCATAGCAGTTTCCTCTCCTATGCTAATACCCATCAATTACCAGGGTGCCCTGGAGCTCAAGATTGAGAATGACGCTACAATTGACTATTGATGTCTGGCAGGCAAAGTGGCAAAGAGATAGCAACACATGTCTTTTTGTTTAGAATCTTCCAATAGATTCAAAAGCTAAATCAGTAAATGACATCATGTGTACATGCATTTCAAAAAGAAAATACCTTATTTCCTAAATGCAATAGCACAAAAAATCATCATAAAAAAAGAGGCAGAAGGAAAAGGAAGGAGAAGAATGAAAAGAAAGAACAAGAGAGTCAGAATTAAGAAAAGCAGCAGCAAATTCAGACAGAAATAAATTTGTAAAAGTAATTTTTCAAGGTAACTTTGATCTCATCTACCAAATTCTATTTTAATAAAGTGCTCTTTTTACCAACTACAGAACAAAATGAAATATCCCATAAAAAGTTATTTCCCATTATTCATACATAAACTCCCTAGCTATGAATTCAGTCCTTATAAATAGCAGAACGAGTAACTCTCAGTAATCCCTGGCTTAAGGTAGAGCTACTGCAGCCAAGCGCTTCTCTGTAGCATCTTCTCCAGAACTCCTGGAGGCCTCCAATGGTGCCCATGCTGTCAAGGTTTGCTTCTCACCCTGCTGGGTCCCTGGTTGGACACACCATTTACAGGGATTAGTCTTGTGACATGAGCGAGGCAATAATTTCAGCTGAAGTTTAGAAACATATGCCACGCAGTGGTAACCTGTGTAGGCAAAATACCAACCAGAGAAAATCAAAGGATGACAAAATCCAACGCAGCCAGAGAGTTGGAAAGGAAGATTGCTTGGGAGTCATTCAATCTGAATTTGGGTTCCCCAGAAGTAGAGCTCAAGACAAAGATATATGGCAAGTAGTTTCTTGTGAGGAGAAAGGGATAGGGAAGAAGGGAGTCCACAAAGGAGTCAACGAAGTAATTTATCAAGCTAATTACTGCTGTGGGCAACTGAAGCTTCATCCTGCTGGGGGCCTCCAGAAAACCACACCAAGCATGCACCTCAGAGTCATCCCACTCTGGGGAACTGGGATATTTACACACTGACTCACCAGTTCTTGGTCAAGGACTTTTCTCAGGGGTCTTTATTCTCCTGGAACTTCTGGTCTGCTTTGAGGGGCAGATGGTGTGGTCTTCTTAGGAACTAGAGAATCTCCCAGGCAAAGAGATTCAGGTTCAGGCAATGGGAGGCTTGGGTAATACATACTAAGTAGCAAGGCCTGAGAGATACGAACTAGGTGTGGACAGTGTCTGCTACACAACCCAATCTTCCTAGTCTGCAGAAGGGGACACTCAGCTAGTGTGGCTGAATGTTAGTCTGGAGGCACAGAGACAGGAGACTGATGCAAGGAGAGAGGATTGTTTGAGGGAGCGATTCTGTAGTCTCCCAATGTGGAGTCAATGCAAGAATGCTGGCTTGTTCCTACGGAAGTTTAGGAAAGAACTTCTTAGAGAAGAAATTTGGAAATTGTGTCTTGGAAAAGGGGTCTTACAATTTACCAAGTATGTATTCCTTGGCAAGGCACTGGGCTAGCCTACACAGAGGAAGGCCCAGAGCACCTGTTCCTAAGGGAATAAGTACTCCAGGAAGAAGCGAGGCTGGGGGATGCAGACAGACAAATTGCATATGAAGCAGGATGTGCTGGGTGTCACATGGAAGGGAAACGTAAAGTGTTCAGGTGTTTACCTGAGGGAGAAATTGTCTCTGGTGATATATAAGAAGCATGATACACAATGGAGAAGAGTTTGACCAGGGCAGACGGCGAGTGGGTTGTGAAACAGACCTAGCACAGACTGACAAGCTTACTCAATAAACAGCAAGCAGTCTGTGTGTGCACCCCATGCACTCCTGGGCACACCCTGGAGGATGGAGACTGTAAGGTGACACAGGCCGTCGGGGCCCCAGTGAGGCCGTAAGTACCAAGCAGAGGAGTAGCTCTGCCATTTGAGAGGCCGGAGATACAACATGATGTTAGACCTGCTGAAACACAACCCTATCGATCTATCAGGATGTTATTAGGCATTGGGGGCTGGAACTGGGGTGGGGGCGGCACAAACAGCAAAGAGGAATGCAAGCAGGAGATAAACACGGTGGCTAGGGGTAGAGGCCGAATATGCCTTAGATGCTCTGACCAACAGAACTTTCTATGATGACGGAAATGCCCTATGCCTGAACTGTCCGATTCAGCAACAGTTCCCTGCCTGTTACCGACTGACAATGGACCTCCAGCTATGACTGTGTTTGCCACATGTGGGAGAATCTATCGGAGGTGCTAAAATGAGAGTACAGAACCTTCCAATCATCTGAGAATTCTCAATTCTCCTTGAAGAAAGCAAATCATCCTCCTGGGGCCCATCTGAAGTGTGAAATGCCTTTTGCCAGCCCATAAAAAATGTTCAGAGTGCCGCAGTGTGAAACCAAAACCCCACATCAGGGAGCCCTTGGCTTCTAGCAGAACCCGAACAGACATCCTCGTGGAGGAAGGTCAATTGCCACCTTGTTGTGACCTGCTTGGGGAACTGCCTGTCATCGGCTGGCAGCCCAGCCACAGAACACTAGCCAAAAATGGCGCAACTGTTGACTGAATCAGAGAAAAACATTCAGGTCAGCACCAGGAAAGGTTTGGAAGCAGGGCGAGGCACTGAGCTCCACGTGCTGGGTGCTGTCTAATTGCTTTGACAGACTTCCTCTCTCTCCACCTTCACAACAACCCCACCAAGTAGGTCTCCCTAGCCTCACTTTGCAGATGTGAAGTCTGAAGCTTATTTGTAATTTGAAGTCCCAGTATTTCCCAGAAACAGGCCGGAGGGGACTCAAACACAGTGACCAAGCCCTGAACCGTGGCCTTCCATTATACCATGCATGATCTCAAACACAGTATTTTCCATTTCTATAATGTCACCCTTTTGTCTTTCAAATGGAACTCATTTTTTTTTAACAAGCAAACAATGGATTCTGTTCCAATTTATTTTGTAAGTTAATACTCACACATACTAGTTTTTAAAACTCCAATCTACATAATTTTTTTGTCATTTGTCAATAAACCTTAAAATAAGGTCCTAACAAATTTAGAGTGGTTTTGGGAAAAGCTGAACAGAATGTACAGAGTTCCCAATGCTCCCAGGATAACCAGTTTCCCCGATTACTAACATCTTGCATTAGTGACGTACATTTGTAACAATTGATTAACCAATATTGATACATTATTATTGACTGAGGTGCAGGGCTAACATTAGGGTCAGTTTTTGATGTTTGACATTTTACGAGTTTTGAAAATATGTAATGTCATGTATCCATCATTACAGTATCATAAGAGAACAGTTTTGCCACCTTGAAAACCCTCTACGCTGCACCGTTATCCCTCCTTCCTCCCTCCCCCTGGAGCCCCAAGCAACTACTTATCTTTCTACTGTCTCTACAGTTTTATCTTTTCCAAAATGTCACATGGTTGGAATCATACAGTAAGTAACCCTTTCAAATTGGCTTCTTTTGCTGAGCAATAAAAGTTTCTAATTTTTTTTTTTTTTTTGTGGCTTGATGGCTCATTTCTTCATATCACTGAATAACATTCCTTTGAACGTCTGCACCATAGTTTACTTACATATCTATTGAAGGACATCTTGGTTGCTTCCAAATTTGGGGTTGTCTATCCTGTTCCATTAGCCTAGTTGTCTATTCTTTTATTGTTTGTGTGTTTAAACAGGGATCTTTATATAATTATTCCTTTTTTTTTTTTTCTTTTTATTTCAATAGGTTTTGGGAATCAGGTGGTGTTTGGTTACATGAATAAGTTCTTCAGTGGTGATTTCTGAGATTTCAGTGCACCCATCACCGGAGCAGTGTACACCATACCCCACGTGTAGTCTTTTATCCCTCGACAGTCTCCACCCTTTCCCCTGAGTTCCTAAAGTCCAATGTATCATTCTTATGCCTTTGTATTCTCATAGCTTAGCTCCCACATATGAGTGAGAACATACGATGTTTGCTTTTCCATTCCTGAATTACTTCACTTTGAATAATAGTCTCTAATTCCACACAGGTTGCAGCAAATACCATTATGCCATTATTCATTCCTTTTTATTATGCCATTATTTCATTCCTTTTTATGGCTGAGTAGTATTCCATGGTGTGTGTGTGTGTGTGTGTGTGTGTGTGTGTGTATATATATATACACACATAGTTTTCTTTTTTTCTTTTTTTCTTTTTTTTTGAGACGGAGTCTCGCTCTGTCGCCCAGGCTGGAGTGCAGTGGCCGGATCTCAGCTCACTGCAAGTGCCGCCTCCCGGGTTTATGCCATTCTCCTGCCTCAGCCTCCCGAGTAGCTGGGACTACAGGCGCCCGCCACCTCGCCCGGCTAGTTTTTTTTGTATTTTTTAGTAGAGACGGGGTTTCACCGTGTTAGCCAGGATGGTCTCGATCTCCTGACCTCATGATCCGCCTGTCTCGGCCTCCCAAAGTGCTGGGATTACAGGCTTGAGCCACCGCGCCTGGCCATATATCATTTTCTTTATCCACTCATTGATTGATGGGCATTTGGGCTGGGTCCATACTTTTGCAATTGCAAATTGTGCTGCTATAAACATGCACGTTCAAGTATCTTTTTTGTATAATGACTTCCCCTGGGTAGATAACCTAGTAGTGGGATTGCTGGACCAAACAGCAGATCTACTTTTAGTTATTTAAGGACTCTCCACACTGTTTTCCACAGTGGCGGTACTATTTACACCGCCACTATGGAAGAGTTATAATTATACTCTTCCAATTCTCCATTCCTGGTATATAGGAAAGCAATCAACTCTCCTGTCTTTGTATCCTGCAACCTTGTTATAATTACTTATTAGTTCCAGGAGATTTTTATCGATTCTTTGAGATGTTCTACAGGCAATCATGTCAGCTGTGAACAAAACTAGTTTATTTCTTTCTTCCAAATCAGTGTGTCTTTTCTTTCCTTTTCTGGTCTCATTACATTGTCTAGGGCTTCCAGTATGTTGTCAAATAAGAATGATGAGAATGGACATTTTTGCCTTATTTCTCATCTTAGGGGTAAGGTACCCAGTTTCTCACCATTACTTTCACTGTTAAGCCCTCCATGTGACGTGGAGTAGCAGGTGTTCTACCCATTTTCCCTTGGCATTCAATCTTCCTTATCTGGGAGCTTTCTCTGGCCACAGATCAGGCCCCATCAATTATGTGGAGAAGCCAGGAGTGCCCGGGAGTTAATTTCTCCAGAAGCAACCATCAACCAATAGCAGACAGGAGTTGGTTAGTAAATGCTCCACAGTATTCTCACCTGCTTTAGGAGACAAACCTGTGGTATACCCAACCCAAGACCAAGCCATGTACATATGCAGTTATGGTTTCATTTTATCTATGGTGTAAAAGGTTAGGATTCACAATTCTCGCAAGTACTGCTCTGAGACAGAGTATCATATCTACTAGAAACCCAGCTAGTCATGTATTTCAAGCATATTATTAAACTTCAAAAATAATGTGGTAGTAAAAAATTAAGGAAAGTAAGAAGGCAAACACATTTTAAAAAATGAATTAGCAATACACTTTATTGTGGCTTCAACATGTTCACTGCTCTTTCCATCATCCAACATTGTTCTCTTTATTCACTGAAGGAGGAGATGTTCACAGATAATCATCTGCTTTCCCCAAACCAGAAACCAATATTCAGAAGAAAAGTCTACCATGGTTCTTTCTAGGTGCAGAAACCAGGGCCTATTACTCAAGCTGTGGTGAGATGGAGGTCCAAAATATTTCCAAATCATTACTGGCTACAGGTGAGGTCCACAGGAAATATCACCCAATAGCTTTAGAAAACAAGTCTGAGGCCAGGCCCTTTATGCTCTAACATTTCCACCAGGCATATATCACCTGTAAAAATCACGTGCTAATCCCCTTTTCCTTTTTGTGAGTGAGACACCTACCGACTGGTCCACAAGGCCCTCCATAATCTGGCTTCATTGAATGCATCCAACATTATTTCCTAACACTTGCCAGTCTCTCTTTCTGTTCCAATTAGAACTGGTTTTAAATCTTGAGCTCAGAAGAATTGCTCTCACTTGGTGCCACTCTCCTACGGCAATGCTCTCCAGTCTTCCCTCTGTCTGCACAATTCCAAACAGTCCCACAGAGACCCTGTCCTCCATGAAGTATTACTTCCAACTCGCCATTTTTTTTTCTCTTTCAACTCTCAGAGAAGTAAGGCTGTACATTTCTATTGGGTGCAAAACAATATCTGCCATAATGATGAGATATGATAGACTAAATTGTACCACTGTTGGCATGTGCTAAGCACTCACCATGCTCCAGGTGAGGAGTCTAATGGCTTCACGTGTGTTATCTCACTTAACCTTCCTCTATACCTTGGTCCTTTTATTATCCACATATTACAGATGAAAACACATAGAGTAGGTGATGTAAACTGACTTGCCCAAGGTCACACAATTGAAATGGTAAAGCCAAGACTCAAACTCAGGTTGTGTGGGTTAAGCATACTGCTGTCAATCTCAGTGGTACACAGCCTTGGTAACCAGTCAGCCATCTGAATGTGGTCCAGCTGAAACAGCCAACTAGTTCCAGAACAAACTATGGGCCCTCACTACTCCATGCCTCCACAAATGCTACTCTCATTCCTCTGGATGATGCTTCTTTTTTTTTTTTTATTTTTTTTGAGATGGAGTCTCGTTCTGTCGCTCAGGCTGGAGTGCAGTGGCGTGATCTCGGCTCACTGCAAGCTCCGCCTCCCAGGTTCACGCCATTCTCCTGCCTCAGCCTCCGGAGTAGCTGCGACTACAAGCACCCGCCACCATGTCCAGCTAATTTTTTTGTATTTTAGTAGAGACGGGGTTTCACCATGTTAGCCAGGACGGTCTCAATCTCCTGACCTTGTGATCCTCCTGCCTCGGCCTCCCAAAGGCGCTGGGATTATAGGCGTGAGCCACCGCGCCCGGTGCTTCTGCCTTTTCAGACTCTTACACATCCATCAAGACCCACCTTCGATGTTATCTCTTCCGTCAAGACACTTCATCTGGCAGAATTAGCATTTCTTTAAAAAATGTCAAGAGATACAAAGATGAAAATAAAAAGACACTCCTTCTTCCACTAGAAACTCATTCTTAACATTTGGCACATACATTTCCAGGTTGCAGCTTGCTTTTTGCACCTAAAACAGTTGTCATAAATAAATTCCCATGTCATTCAATATTCAACAACTTAATTTATAATGAGTTCCCCATATTCCAATGTATGATTGCTGTATAATTGAATATGATCTTAAACATCTGATCTGTCCAAAGATTAACAGGGCCAACTCAGCAGAAATTTACCATGATGAATGCCTAAGTCCTGATTTTTGGAACACTGGCAGAGTATAGGTCTCATAGTTCTGTTCCAGTTTCCCACAGTGCTTGGGCAAGACATAAAAATGGATTTATCAATGGATCCACTCTGGCCAGTGGCCCAGTCATCTTTGCCACTGCCAGTATTTTCTGTCTTGGCTTTAAGCACCAGAAGAACAGAGAGCTAATCAGCTTAACTCACTGTATAGGGCATTACATTAGGAAATTTTTAAATGACTGGCAAAAGGGAATCAGATCCACAAACAACATTGTTACATGACTATTCTTACAGGTACAAATCAAAGTTGGTGCCCCATCTTAAGTTTCCATATCACCCTAATGCAAACTGACATTTCAACAGTAACAACTAGTATTTTATAAAGTGTTAAAGTGCTTTTAATGCTCACTATCTCATTTACTCTTCCAAAACACTTCAAAAATAGATATTGTATCTACAAATGTGGCCAGTGAATTGCAGCCAGATGAGTCCAGGGTCAAAAACACATAGAGACAATGACAAGGACACAGCAGCTGGCACCAGGAGCTGCCCATTGCAGAGGGCATCCTAGATCTGCCCGTCACAGAGATTAGATGACCATACCTACATTGGCTTCAACTTCTTCATTTGCAGAATGAAGAACTCAGACAGATGATATCAAAAAAGGCTGTATTCTGTGGGTCTATGGAATGGGAAACTGCTGCTCTTTGGGGGACTTCTGCAAGTCTCTGTTTAATTCCAAATGAGCGTTCCTGGGTGGCTGGGAGTTGTACCCAGCTGCTGAGTGAAGAAGTGTTTACTCTGTCTTGAGTCCTGAGTCCTTCCTAGTGTGACACTATATTTACCCTTGGAATCTTTGAAGTAAGCAGATGACCTTGTTTCCTGGGTAAGGTGTTAAAGCATAGGCTTTAAGTGAAGACAACAGAGTGCTTTACTGTCTAGACTCCCTCCAGAACACACCCCACAGGCACAGTGGATGGACTAGGTCCAGTTCCCAAACCGATGTGATCCTCAGATGACCTCTGGGCCTTTTGTAAAATACAGATTCCTGGACTCCACTCCTGGGAATTCTGATCTGGTATGTCTGGGCAGGGCCCAGGAATCTGTATTTTAGGAACGGCTTCCCCGGGGATTGTCACAAGCCACTGAGAACTTCTGAATAAGCTAACTTCTCCAGGCTGCTGTCAACCTAAAATCCTTTGCTGGTTTGCCTACTGTTGTGGGTCTCCACCTGGAAGACTCAAAAACTCCCCCTACCCAGACCACATCCCAGACCAATTAGTTCAGCCCCTCTGGGGATGGTTCAGGCATTTGTACTTTCAGAACTCTCTGGGCCATCCCAGCCAGACCTTGGTGCACTCATCCTACAGGTAGGAGGCAAGAGCTTACATGCAAGCAAGTCAAGAGTCCTGAACTTGAACTGTGGTTCTATCATTCACCTTGTACAAGTCACTGCCTCCTGCGCAAGTCAGCTGCTTCACAAAAGGGGCCCAATGAGACCCCCTTCATTCTGTGGTGGTAGGGATAATATGTGTTCTGCACACAAATTACCCTGTGCAACTGTGCCGCTCCCTCAACAAATCACATCATACAACTGTACTTTTCATATTACCATTGTTGTTATAAACAGAAAAACTAGATGACAAGCTAAGAGGCAGAAATCTGAACTCGTCATGTTATTTCTGGATGTTTATTTGAAACACAGGAATCTAAGTTGCCAAGTGGTTCCCAAACTCATTTTGGAGGACCTGGGAATGCCTGATCCCCAAATTTTGTCTCTGACCTCTCTCCACCTCACTCTTCCTCCCTGTCCAGGCTGTGGGGATGGTGGAAATGGGAAAGTGGGGTGATGCAGTGAGAATACCCATGCCTTTTATCAGGACACCCTCTGTATTTGTTTGCTAGAGATGGTGTCAAAAACTACCACAGACTGATTGGCTTAAACCGTGGAAATGTGTTCTCTGACAGTTCTGGAGGCTAGAAGTCCTAGATCAAGGTGTCGGCAGAGCTGGTTCCTTCTGAGGTTGTTAGGCAGAATTTGTTTCATGCCTCTCTCCAGCTTCTCATGGTTTGCTGCTAAGCTTTGGTTTTCCTCATCTTGCAGGCACAGCCTCCCAACATCTGCCTTTATCTTCATATGGAGTGCTTCCTGTGTGCATGTCTGTGTCCAAATGTCCCCGTTTTATCAGGACGCCTGGCATGCTGAATTAATACGACACTAATAAACTCATTTTAACTTAATTACCTCTGTAAAAACCTTATCTCTAAATAACGTCATATTATGAATTACTGGGGGTTAGGACTAAGATGCCAAGATATCTTTTTTTAAGGGACACAATTCAATCCACAACACCATGCCAAACCTGAACACCTGAGCCCACCCCTTGGATCTCCCACATGCCCCAAGTCCCAGAGACAGAAGACAGGCTGCCAAGGTGCAACGTCCTTGTTAGAATGTTACTTCATCAAATATCTCTTGTTTCACAAACTGCCAGAAGGAACTCTTTTGCAGATGATATGGAACTCACTCAATTTCCTTCTAGAATTCCTCTGCCTTCCTCCCCTCTTCCCTCTACCCAATGTGCTGCTGGTTAAGCCTGATTAATCAAACATGCCTAATAAAATGTTACTGGATTGGAGAGGTGTCCACGTGCATTGGACGAGGGTTGTCTCCAGGTTACCTTGGTACCCCATCTCCTGGTTGGTTTCTGGCCCTCAGCCCCCAAGTCTTGGCAAACTTTGAAGCTCTGGGTTAAGGACAAACTTCTCCCCAGCAGGTAGATCAGGGTGCTAGCTCTCTAAAACACCATGTGGGATGCAACGTGAAATGCAACTCCAGCATTTACTTAACAATTTCTGTTTCTTCTAGCACTGTCATACTTCGGGTTTAGTTTTCCTAACCTGTTTCTTCTACTTTTTCTTATAAAATGAGAAATATTAGAATTCTTAAACAGCTAAATCAGTGAAATGACATTTTCCTCTTTTACAAATGGTTATATAGACTGAGTGATAACTTAGGAATTAATATTCTTATGGATTCTTCATCAAGTGCATTTATTTACATGCTTCCCTCTGCAGTACAAACACCCACAGATGCTGCACAAGGGAAAAAAAAACCACAGATACC
Source organism: Papio anubis (assembly GCF_008728515.1). Taxonomy (NCBI): domain Eukaryota; kingdom Metazoa; phylum Chordata; class Mammalia; order Primates; family Cercopithecidae; genus Papio; species Papio anubis. Next base: position 39,070,050 of record NC_044991.1, read on the forward strand.
TGGAGGCAAAAAATAACTGCCCTCTACTCAAATGTAGCCCAGATGGTAAGAATGAGGACTGCACGCAATGATCTGAACTGCAGCTCCGGCCCGAGGAACTCCCCATGGAATTACAACAGGGAGGGTATAAAAGGAAGCTCTGGAAGCATTCAAATTGATTACAAACAGAGTCAGGCTTGTTGGGAACTGTGTGTCCAAGAATCCTTCTCCACGATTCAGCAAGTTCACAGCTCTTCCGAAGCTTGGCAGTGTCCCTTTGCTGGGGACCAGCTATCCCGTTCAAAGTGTGGAACGTCCCTGTGTGAATCAAAAATGACATCTCTGTGACAACCCATGGATGTGCTAAAACTAAGCCTTCCCAGCCTTAAGAAAAGGTGGTGGAGACTCATTTGAAGAGGTGAAACTCGTCATATATGGTGGGGTCAGAGTCATAAAAATAATCGTGATAATAACTGCTATCATCGAGTAAGTACTTATTCCACACACATAGGTAAGGTGCTTCTCAAGCCCATGCAATCTTTGCAGCCCCATATCACAAGCACTGTTATTACTCCCATTTTATTGATATAACACCTGAAGTCCCTTGAGGTTAGCATCTTGCACAAGGTCACACCTGCATGTAAAGGAGCCAGGTTTCTACGTTGTATTTGACTCCAGAGCCAAGCTCTTAAATGCCTCATACATCTCAACAGTTCATCCAAACAACTGGCTGAAATAGAACAGGCATTGTGATCATATGGGCAGGCTGGCTAGGAGGCCTTGATCCCAGAGGCCAAGACAGTACACTGAGCAGACACGATTCTCACTTCTCAAGTGGTCTCAGTGGCAATCTGCAGAGACAGCCTCAGGGAGTTCCACACATCTAAGAAGTGGAGGACTTGAGGGCTCCTTCATAAACCAATCCAAGGGCTGTGGAACTTGTGAGAATGTCAGAGGAAGAAATCTGATATGTAACCAGCCAACAGGCCCTGAGGTTTGCCAACCCTGTCACGCGAGAGACAAACCTTGGGAGGCAGGACCCAAATTAACCTCCTGCCATGTCAGGAGCTCTGCTGACCAAAGCCAGTGCAAGAGTGACAGGGCAGGGGAGAGCTTGAGTTTGCCATGCAAAACTTCCTAATGAAAAGCTTTATTTCATAGTTTCTTTCTATTAAAGGAAAAGAGTATATTTTCTATTATCTTGGTGAAGGGGTCAATGTGATAGGTAATTACAACATGCTTTTTCCCCCAGTTCTCCATTAATCCCTGTATCCATGCCCTTCGCAATTGGATTTTTCTCCTCCCATCCTGTGGTGCCTCTATCCCCTGAAGATAGGCCATCTTTGTGACTTGATATGGGCAAGATAATTGAAGGAAGTGACGCTGTGCCATTTTCCAGCCTTGCCCTCAAGAGGCCTCACACACCTCCACGCCCCTGCCACCAGCCTGTGAACAGGTCTCAGCTGGCTACTGAGTGATGAGAGGCAAGTGCCAGCCAAAAGCCAGCCAACCACAAGACATGCGAGGCCATCCTAATCCAGCCAGCCCCAAGCTGACCACCAGATGATCACAGATGCATCAACAAGCTCAGCAACCATCAGCTGATCCTGGCCCAGAGCAACATAACTGCCCTGCTGACCTATGGACTCATGAGCCATAGTCAATGCTTAGTGTTAGAAACAACCATGTTTTAGGGTAGTTTGTTACACAGCTGTGTAGCTAACTGATACAATAGGGTTCTCAAGGCATAAACAGAGAATCCTTCCCCAAGACACAGGGCAAATATGACTTTGTTCTGAGTGCATAATAAGTCCATCATCTTATTTACTAAAACACGCTGCTTCAAGAATAACTACCATGTGTGGACTTTTATTTTATTTTATTTTATTTTATTTTATTTTATTTTATTTTATTTATTTTGAGATGGAGTTTCACTCTTGTTGCCCAGGCTGGAGTGCAATAGTATGATTTCGGCTCACTGCAACCTCCACCTCCCAGGTTCAAGCGATTCCCCTGTCTCAGCCTCCTGAGTACCTGGGATTACAGGCATATGCCACCACACCTGGCTAATTTTGTATTTTTAGTAGAGATGAAGCTTCTCCATTTTGGTGAGGCTGGTCTCAAACTCCCAACCTCAGGTGATCTGCTCACCTCAGCCTCCCGAAGTGCTGGGATTACAGGCGTGAGCCACTGCGCCCGGCCGATGTGTGAACTGTTAATATGTATGAGGTACTAGGAAAAGCACTTTTAGTTCTTTTGTAATTTAATCTTCACAGCAACATTATCTCAGCAGCCACACACAAGAGTTGAGATTTAATATTCTCGATGAAGAAACAGACTCAGAGAGGCTAACATGAACCCAAGGGCAACTTATCCCAAGCTCACATGCTTACAGAGTATGCTTGAGAAGTTCTGTCTCTGTAATCAATTAATATGATGGGCTGGGATTTAAAAGTTTCCATCATGGCCACATAGCAGCTTCGTGTACATTTTACAAAGAGGAAGTTTTGTAAGTAGTAAGCCCTACCGGTTTTACCCAATCTAGGAGAGGACAAGCATAGGTGAATCTAATGTGGCTCTCTGTGCCAACAGGAAAGAGTGTTTTTCTTTTCTCCCTGCATAAAAGTCAAAATAAGAGTCCAGGATGGGGTGGGTGGGGCAGGGTATGGCAGGGGGTGCAGCGCAGTGGCTCATGTCTCTAATCCCAGCACTTTGGGGCTCCAAGTGGGCGCAAATTGAGGTCAGGAGTTCAAGACCAGTCTGGCCAACATGGTGAAACCCGGCCTCTATCAAAAATACAAAAATTATCCAGGTGTGGTGGCAAGCACCTGTAATTCCAGGTACTCAGGAAGCTGAGGCACAAGAATCGCTTGAACCCGGGCGGCAGAGGTTGCAGTGAGCCACTGCATTCCAGCCTGGGTGACAGAGTGAGACTCCATCTCAAAAAAATAAAAAATAAAAAATAAATGTCCAGGGCAGGAGTCAGAAAACTTTTTCTATAAATGGCAAGGTAGTAAATCTTTCAACCTTGGCAGGTCAAACAGTCTTGAATGCACCATTCTACCACAAAAACAGCCACAGATAACACACAAACCAACAGGTGCGGCTATGTCCAGTAAACCTTTATTTACCAAGATGGGGGTAGTTTCCTGAGCCCTGGCCTAAGGGACAGACAGAGAAGAGGGGAAATACACAGTAATGCTGGTACCCTAACTCCCTGGAGTTAAGAAACAACAAGTAGTCTATTAAAGTCTCCTACTTCTAAGTGATATCTGAATCACCCATTGTTTTCTGTAAGTTATGACAGAAGTGACTAATTATTTCTTACTGAACATATTCATCTTGATGGACTTGCAATTATGTACCAGGGATGCTGTGTTAAGAAAGACCCAGGGGCTATATGGTGGGTCCACATGAAAGGGCACTGTGATTGATTAGCAATGTCTGTCTTGGGCAAAAGAAGGGAGAAAGATGGCATGAAATGAGTCAAACATCCCACACACTGGTCATGTATGTTCTAATCATCATTACCCATTTTCAATACAAATTAATTGACGCTAACTCAATTTAAAATGAATTGTTGATCATTCAGGCTGCTTTTCAGAAACAGGTGTGAATAATCTTCTGAATACCCTTGATCCAGTGATCTGGTTGCCAGCTTCAATCATTTCACCTTAAACGTCAAGAGCTGGTCAATACACTGAAGCTGGAAAGGACTAGGTAAAATTCCCTAACCACTACTATCTTCAAATATGGGCACTGAACTGGAGGCACAGTTCCAGTAACCCCCTCGCAACAATATTTACCTGAGTAGCCTTTATCTAGGCTAAGTCAAGCACTTGGGCAGTCCTGCAGGAATGGATTCCTTATCACTGAAGGCTCCACCAATTACTCTTCTCTGCATGCAGAGCTAGGATGCAGGGCCACAGCAATTTCCTACAGTGGTCCTCGAAAACCCTGTTGAATTTCATTAATTAGCAATTATCTTCAGCTGAGCACACAAAGTCCTATCTGTGGGCTAAGAGAAGCTGGAAACCCATCCAGCTAAAGTAGAAAAGACAAGATTTAAGAGGCAGTGGAAATATATCCGTGGACGCCACTCACTTCATTCTAGCCCTCTTAATTCCTAACTTTGAGACTATGAGACTTTGAGGGATTCATTTTCTAATATTCTATTTGGACTTGCACTATCCATGATGGTAGCCGATAACCATATGTAGCAATTTAAAATTAAACTAAAATAATATTAAAAATTTAGTTCTTCAGTCATATTCCAGTCTTATTTCAAGCTATATTACTGTACAATGCAGAGGGAGAATATGTCCATCATCAAAGAAAGTTCTGATTCAGACTAAAGTACCAGGTACTGCGGCGCTCTGTGCCTATCTTCTGCATATGGCACAGCAGAGGCTGTTCACTACTGACATGCTAACCCTGTGTCTGCATGCAGTTTCTGGCTGGGAAGGGACATTCGGCCCACGTGCAGGGTGGGTCAAGCCAGCAGTGCCAACAAATACCCCTAGAAGCAGGGCTCAGCGAGTGGCAGGTGGGAATCAGCAGATGAGCCTCCCAGCGTCCATGTTCCCTGGCTTACAGAGCTCCGAGGCGTGTCCTACAGAGGCTCCCAGAGTTGCCAAATTGCAATGAGTCCCAGCTACCCACAGCAATCATGTGCTTGCTGAAATCCCCTTAACTGGCTTGACTTGGGTTGCCTTCTATAGGAACCCATCTAAGACAATGAACTTCATTGGTAGTTCACAAATTGTAAGATAGTCACACTGATGTTGTCACTGAATCTTGGTGTTTGAAAACTAGCCAACTTTACCAGTGAAAAAGATGATCATTTATGGAATCAATATACGAGAGCTCAGAAAAAAATTAAGTCTGTTGCCTTACTTTACAGAATTCTTTTTTTTTTTTAACTGTATTGATTTACTTTATATACTTTTGTATGCTTTATAGCACCCTTTATTTTTTTTACTGTGTTAGTATTTCTCAGTTTGATCATTTCATTTAATTACCAAACCCACTTTTGAATTATTTTAGCTATCTCCAAAAATCAAGCCACTCTCCAGGGACAATATTTGACCCCATTGAGAATACTGAAGGGAACACATCCCAGGCTCCGAAAGCTATTCCCATAGTCTGGCTCTCAGGACCGTTGGCCAATAACAAGTCATCAGGATAAGCAGACCATACTCATGGAGACAACGACCACGCATTTACATGTTTTGTTTCCTGTGTGACTTTTACAATTTGATTTCTTCATAGTCACACTTGTCTATTTCTCTTTGCTGTCTTTTTTGTTCTTAATAGCTTTTTTCCCGATATAATTCACCTGTCATACATTTTACCCATTGAAAATGTACAATTCCACCTTTTTTTTAGTATACTCACAGGATGTGCAGCCATGTTTTTTCTTGTCTTCTTTCACCATAAATGGAAACAGGCAGTTCGACCTCACACATTATTCCTGCTTAAGAACCTTATGGCTACATTCAAAAATCAAAGCCCAAGCCATATGCAGTGGAGGACAATTTACTGCCACTGAGGCTAGGCAACAGAATATGCAATAGTTATACCAATGTTGCTCCTTCCCCTCCATTTTTCAGAATTACCATGTTCAGTCATCAGTTCACCTAATCCCCAGGGCAGTAATATCATCAGTTATACTGCACACACACACATGCACACACACACACATTAGCAAGACTGGACTCACCAGTAACATATTGTTTGTTCAACGAAATACAAATTCCCACACAAAAATGTATTCTTTTAAAAAATTCAATTTCTCCCTAGTTCTCTGATTCTTACTGATACCAAAAACCACTTTGGTGAAATGATTCCCTCCTCTTCCCACATCGCTCTTGCAACAGGCCAAATCTGTCACTTCCCCCTGAGACTCCTGCATCTGTTGGGGTCACTTAAGCTCCCACCAGAATCTGCTTCTCAGTTCCTAGTTTGAGCACCCTGGTTGTAGTGGACACATGCATTAAAGCAGATAAATATTAAATCCAGGGGGGGAAGATAAAAGGGTACCACCACTCTTTATAACCAACTGAATGACCACAACTACTGATGTCAGGGATAAATTTCTTTCCAGGGACACCCACTGTCCCACTACATATCCCCTCACTCCTCAGACAGATGACAGATAGACAGACACATGGCTTGAAGTGTGAAGGGTTTACAACCGCTGCCCCTCTTTAAAGAATCACTCACAATTTTGAAGGACATTTCCCTGGCCCTCCTGGTTTCTGGCAGGATGAGGGCACAACAAAACAGACCTCTATTAGCCACAAGAACCCAGCCACAGCCCCTTCAGCCTGCTAAAGAAAAACTTCAGTTCATCTGACCCTGGGAGGAGCCAAAACCAGAAAGCTATTTAGAGCATCCTCCCTAAATTGTCCTGGCTCCCTAGACTTCAGAATTCCAAATTCTTGATGACGGTGGCAGGCAACACAGGGTAGAGGCAGAGAACAGAATCCACCAACAGGCAAGAAAAGCCACAGCCTCTGTGCCCTCAGAGCATCCCATGTAGTGCTGGAGTATCCATGGGACCAGGGTCCTCTTGCCACCCTCCTATTTTAGGGATCCCTGGTACCCCCCTCACCAAATGCCCCTCTGAAACCTCGAGGTGGTTTGCTCCCTGTGGAACTGGGTCTCCTCAGTCCTGTTCTGGGTTTCTATTTATTCTTCCCCAGTGCTTAAGACTGAAGGCAGCTCCACAGCAGAAAGAAGTCAGTTGGAGAGAGATGCATTTTTGTCATTCTTGGCATGTGTCAAAGTCATGTTGGAAAAAGAAACCTGGTCAATTTTTAGAGTTGCTGAAAGGCACTGAGTGACTGCACTAAAGACATGTGTTGTATAAAAGAAATAGAAAGAGATGGTGTGCCAGAATCATGCTATAATCCTAAAGACATCAACCCCATGAAGGAGAGGGCTGGTGAGGGGAAACAAGACTAGGGGGCTCAGGGAGCTGCCCTGCTCCCTGTTGAGGGGTGGCTGTGACCCCAGCGAGGCCAGCGGTGGCCCACTGGTTTCTGTTCCTGCTCAGTGTCCCACTACAATTCAAGCTCCACACAATAATCAGAGTGATACATGGAGACATGAATTCATCAATGTCACTTCATTCTTCCAACTTTCCATGGACTCCCTCTGCTACTCAGAATAAAATCCAAACTCCTTACCAAGGCAGACAAGACCTTAGATGGTCCAGCCCTGCAAGAAGCTCCAATTCTTCTCCCTCTCTCCCTAATCCCCAGCTGCAATGTCCTTCTTTGTTCCTCAAGAAGCTCCGTCTCCCTCCTGCTTGGGTGCCTTTGCAGTGGCTGGTCTCTCTGCCTGGAATGTTCTTCCTTGGCTGGTTATAGGAATGACTCCTTCCCTCAATCAGATTCCTTTTTCCCATGGCTCCTGATCCAAAGGACCCCTCCCATCGATCCCCATCAGACCTATTCCTCGTTCCCTTTTTCTGTAACACCGATCAAAATCAGATGCTTTCGAATTGTTTTGTTTATTCCTTAATTCTGACACCTCCCCCTAGAATGGAAGCTTCATGAGAATCAGGAGCTTGTCTGTGTGGCTCACAGCATGAAAGATGGGGCCTGAGATGGACCAATGACCAATCAATCCTGCGAGAAGTCATCAATCAGTCAATAAAAAGGGGGTCTTATTTCTTCTATTTTTTTTTGCAGAGAAGTAATTTCAAACTTGTGGAAAAATTACAACAATCTTACAAGGAACTCCCCATAAACCCTTTACCCTGATTCACCTATTGTCAATATTGTACTCATTTTTGTTAGCATTCTGTTTATCTATCTATATCATTTCTATCTCTATCTATTTTCTCTATCTATCTATCTATCTATCTATCTATCTATCTATCTATCTATGCATTCATCCATCTATCCTATCTATCCATCTATCAATCATAGCTATTCTAATATATCCACCTACTTACCTATCCATCTGCCACTCATCCATCCATCTATCTATACCATTTTTCCTCAACTGTTCTAGAGTAGGTAGCAAGCATCATTGCCCCCACCCTTAAATACTTCAATGCTTATTTCCCAGGAATAAAGGAATTCCCTAACACAACCACAGCACACTCATCAATTCCAGTAAGTTTATCACTGATACAATTCTTTTATCTAAACTTCTGTCCATTTTCAAACTGTCAGTTGACCTGATAATGTGCACTAAAGCACTTCTCCCTCCAGTACAGGATCTGATCCAGGTGTAGTTAATTAGCTGTCCCACCTCCCTGGTCTCCTCTAATGTGGAACTATTCCTCAGCCTTCGTGTCTTTCACAACTTCAGCATTTTGGAAGAACACAGTCTCTTGCTTCAATAGAATGTTTCTCGTTGGGGGTTTTTCTGGTGCTTCCTCATAACTAGATTCAAGTCATGCCTTCCTTGCCAGAATACTGCAGGAGGGCAGGTGCATCACATGTGGAGGGCACCACGACCATCTGGTCTCCTTGGCGATGTTAACTTTAACAAGGAAGTTTCAGTCAAGGTGCTGTCATATTTCTCACTGTACACTTACGAGAGGCATTTGAAGACCATGCAAATATCCTCTTCCTCATCCAAACTTTCCCATGGATTTTGCATCTACTGATGACTTTTATCAGACCAATCTTTACTGTGATCGCTACAAAACTGTGAGTTTCCAACTCAGCACCTTCTCCACGTTTAGCAGTTAATAGTCAGTGTTCTACTGAAAGCAAGAGCCCTCCTCCTTCCACATTTGATTCTCCACTGCTTTAACTATTTATTATAGGTAAGAAATTACGGATTCTTACTTCTCAAGATTTATATTTTATCTCCTCTCCCGAAATATCCCACATTTGGCCAGTGAGAGCCCTTTCAAATGGCTTCTGTATAAAAGGGGATAATTTTTAAGTACATCCATAAAATCCTGGTTGCTTCAAAGATGCCCTTTTTCCTCTTTAATGGGGAAATAAGCGTTTCTCCCACATCAAGGCTCTGGATAGCTGGGGGCCATTTAATTGGCTCAGCCACAGCTCTTCACTGTCCCTGACCACCTCCTCTGGGACAAAGAGAAACCAGCCCTGAGGAGTCTGAGCGGGTCCAGACCCAGTGCCTGGAGGCCCTCCTCAGCCCAACCCTGACCAGGGAAACCTCTGGCTAGGAGACAACAGCACTGCATCCCTGCAAGCAACTAAGATGGTTCCGTCCTAAGGCATGATTTTGTTTCAGAAGATGAGTGTGTCATCTGGTTAGCCCCAAACTCTTGCTGCAATAAACATGGTGTAAAATGGTCTCTGATGTGTGCTAAGGAGCCCTTCTGAGTTAAAATCATGTGCAGAGACTGCAGATGATGAAAACTAATTCCAACTAGCTCGAGGGGTGTCCAGTAACATGGCAGGCCTCTAACCTGGAACAAGCAAAATTTCACATACGTCAGATCACAGAGGGTCCCCACATGCTGCCAAGGTCAAAGCCTTGACCTTCAAATAGCACAGGTAAGAGGCTAGCACTCACTGTGTATTAAGTAGATGAGATGAAGCAAACAGCAAACTCTGAACCAAGGAACATGTTTTCAACCACAAACTAACTCACTTGAGTGACTTAGCTATGAAGGGGAAAAAATATTTCTGGGGCAGAAGATTCAGAAGGAGAGATCTCATCTGTTCCCAGAAGAATAAATCCACAATATATCTCACTGCCCTGTAAGCTAGGCAACAAATTCAATAATACTGCATACAAAATAGCCTTCATAGCTTTATGATAGAATATAACAATCAGATATTATAATGACCAAAGTAATGTGACAAACTTCTTTCTTGAGCATATGAAATGATTTATAAGTGCCCAAGGAATAGATGAACTAAAACTGGACTCGAGAGCATCTCATTGTGTTGCCTATAGGAATAATGACTGGCTGTACTGATGGGAGGGAAGGTACGCTCATGGAATGAAGGAGTGCAAGACATGAATTCAGATCAGTTAATATGAAAAGAAAAAAGACTCTGTGAAGCCAGTACATTCAGGTAAACAGGAAACCATTTCATTAGCATAAAAACAAGCTTTTTTTTCTAACCAGTAAAAAAAAATCTTATTCCCATTTTTCCTACGAACTACTATACTACTTCACCTTTCTGTAGCAAAACTAAAAAGAGTTATCCATCTGCTTTGTTTCCAATCCTTCCCCTCCCATCCTCTTTTGGACCCATTACAATCAGAATTTTGTTCCCACCAGCACCACAACTCTTCCCGTCCATGTCACTATGGCCTTGGGGTTGCCTGATGCATCCACAGCCTGCAACCCATCACTCACTCCCACCTCCCTGGTGCCCAACTTCCAGGCCACCTCTCCTGATCCTCCTCCCACCTCGATGGCTGCTCCTCCCAGCCTCCTCTGCGGGCTCCTCACAGAGCTTGGGCTGGGCCCTTGGTCCCCTCTCGGCTCACGCTTGCTCCTGTGGGGAATCCCCTCCACCTCGTGGCTATCAGTACAAGCTTCTGTCTTCCTCCCAGTTCCCCCTTGGTAACTCCAGCCTTGACCTGCAGCCTGAACTCCAGATGCACACACTTTCATTATCATCCTACTCATGATCTCAACTGGGATACCCAGGACACATCTCAAAATGAGCACTTCCAACACAGGACACCCGGTCTCCCACGAAGCTCACTCCACTCACCCCTCACCTTCGCCTACAACTGCTCAGGCCAGGAATTGCAATCTTCTATTGCTCTCTCTCTCACCCACACCCACTCCTTCAGGGTGTTGTCACTGATTCAAACCATGTCCAGTCAATCCTGCAGGAAGGCAAACCATGCCCAGAATCAGATACCTCCTCACCCCGCCCCTGTTACTGCTCTGAACTGAGCCACAATTATTTTAATACTCTCCAGAGTCTTTCACTTTCCACTCTTGCCCACTACATTTGACTATCAATCCAACACTCTGGTTGATCCTTTAACAATGTACACCTGGTCACGGGGAGCAAGAGGCGGCTCTCCACTCCACAGTGAATACAGAAGACCTCCATCAGCCCCCAAGGCCCTAAGAGACCTGGTCCCTCATGACCTCTGACATTCCTCCTACTCCTCTCTTCCTCCCTCATTCCGCTCCAGCCACACTGACCCTCCGTGCCATCCTCTGGACACACCAAGCGTGCTTCCATCCCTGGCCTTTGCTGCCCTTCTGCCTGGATGCTGTTCCTCAGAACTCTCCAGGGCTCCCTCTCTCCCTCCTTCAGAGATCGCTCAAATGTCACCTTCACAAAGACCTCAACCTTGGCCTTAAATTGCAAGCCCTCCAAACTCCCCCAACTCATCGTCCCTCTCACCTTGTTCATTTTTTTCTGTATCACTTTCGAGCATACTTTACATTTATTTATGTATATTTTTTGTTTATCTTCACCACCAGCCCTCGCCACCCCAATGGAAACTCCATGCATGTAAGGACTTTCCCTTCTTTGTTCCTTGTCCTTATGACCCAGAACACATAATGAGCGACACACAGTGGGTGTCCAATAAATATATATTGAATGAATGAATGCACTTCTACACAATCTTGTGGAAATGTAGACAAAACAAGAAGGATGCACCCACGCATCAGACCATGAAAGTCAGGGAAACCAAGAAAGCCACAGGCGTCCTGAGGCTGGGAGCAGACAAGCTCACGTCAGTAACATCTAACAATGATATGATGACAAAGACCACATGCAAATGGAACAGAGAGTCATCAGAGCAGAAACATATGTTCTGGATCAGCTCCACTTGAGGGAGAGATATGGAGACCTTGTACAACCCTTGTCAGAAGGGTTGTAATGTGTGAAGTCTCATGCTGAGATTGCAGAGGGCGTTCTGGGTAGAGCACTCACTGCCACTTCTCTTGTTTATTCTGGCAGAAGTCTGTGAAGTTAACAAATTATTTGTTGCTCATATGTTCCATCCATTGGCATCTCTACCTGGCGGCATCTTGCATGGGGAAATGAAAGAAGGATTTTTTTTCTTGACAACTCTGTGCCTTGACATTTGGGAAAAAAGCCGTTGTGGCTGCCTGCTGCTCTGCCTACCCCGCCATGGAGTGAGGACACACGGGAGTCAACAGTGACCTTCTCAGTAGCTGGAGAAGCTCAAGGCATCTCCAATAATCTACCACTCCAGTAATCACCAGAGAAAAGAGCTTTAGAAATTACCTTCCTGGTGGATGAAACAGAACAGGACAAAATGATCCAATACTTGGTAGCTAAATATTAGTAAGATTTTTTAAATTACAGAAATAAAAATGTTAAATTAAATGTAGAGAACAGTAAACCTTCATAAAATGGGAAGGCCGCAACTCTTTCCTAGAGCAAAGTCTCCTTCTAATGAGTTTCTAAACAGGACCTAATTACTGGCAGGATTTACATTTCCTGGATTTCCAAATAATCTATTTCTGTAAAACAAAGGAAACAAACTTTATTCTGTATTTTAAAAAGGAAAGCATACTTTAGGAGGCTGAGGCAGGAGGATCACTTGAGGCCAGGAGCTTGAGGGAAGCCTAGGCAACACAGTGAGACCTTGTTGCTACAAAAAATAAAAGCACAAACATTAGCTGCTGTGGTGGCATGTGCCTGTAGTCCCAGATACTCCAGAGACTGAAGCAGGAGAATCTCTGGAGCCTGGAAGGTTGAGGCTGCAGTGAGTTATGATCGCATCGCTGCACTCCAGCCTGGGAGACCAAGGGAGACACTATCTCAAGGAAAAAAAAAAAAAGAAGAAAAATGAAAGAAAAGAAAAGAAAAGAAAGAAAAAGAAAAGAAAAGAAAAGAAAAGAAGGAAAGAAAGGACTGAATGTGCTAGAAATTCTCCTTGTTACCCTGACCCAGCTCTACATACCCGCTGCCCCTAGTTTGTGCTCCAGGGGGCCGAACCTGGCTCCCTTCCCCTCTGACTTCCAGGTGGATTTGGCCAATGGCAGGAAGTTAAAGAGTGAAAGAAGAGAGTAGTCAGGATTCTCATTCTCATAGTTCTCTCCCAGCCCATAGTCCCCATCAAGTCCCCAGCATCCACAGCTCGTCCCTGTCCTCCTTTGCTCCCTTGGGCAGACAGTGGTGATGGCCCCTCACTGTGGCTCCTCTGGGTGCTTCACCATCTGCTCTTGGCTCCCTCGTCCTGCCCACATCTTGGTAACGGGGGCCCTTCATGAAGTATTACTCCCTTTGCATATCCCATCTGTTGCTTACAGATCCTGGATGCCGAAGGAAGAATGCACGTTCCAGGCAGAACACCACACTCGGAGAGAAATATAGGTTCAAATATAGGTCCCTAATCCTAAAATACAATATCCAAAATGCTCCAGAACCCAAAACTTTCTGAGCACCAACATGAAGGCACCAGTGGAAAATACCACACCTGACCTCCTGTGACCGGTTGCAGTCAAACCGTTGTTTTGTGTATAAAATTATTTGAAATATTGTACAAAATTACCCTCAGACTACATGTATAAGGTATATGAGATCCGGCCACTGCACTCCAGCCTGGGTGACAGAGCGAGACTCCGTCTCAAATAAATAAATAAATAAATTTCACGTTTACATTTGGGTCCCCCTCCTCAAGATGTTTCTCTCTCTATATATATATATACACACACATGCATATATATGTGTATATATACACACACATACACATATATATGTCTATCTATAAACACACATGTATATATACATATGTATGTATATTTGCAAATATTCCAAAATCAAAAAAAACAAAAAAAAACTCCAAATCCCAAACACTTCTGGTCTGAAATACTTCAGATAAGGAACACTCAACCTGGACATCCCTAGGGCCCTGGTAGCTGCCTCCTCTTCCATGGAGGTGGTCACGAAGGAACATGGCACTGGAAGAAACCACCATCATTTCTGAGAACAGAAAGGACGATTCATCCAACGCAGCACCCAAGGCTGTGGAGAGCCTGTACAACCCTTTTACAAGCTGGATTCCCTTCTTAGTTTGTTTGTTTATTTTTTGAGGCAGGGTCTCACTGTCGTCTCCCAGGCTGGAGTGCAGTGGTGCCATTACAGCACACTGCAGCTTTGAACTCCTGGGCTCAAGGGAACCTCCTGCCTCAGCCTCCCCAGTAGCTGGGACTACAGGGATGCACCACTATGCCCAGGTAATTATTATTAGTACTAGTACTTTGTAGTACAGACAAGGTCTCACCATGTTGCCCAGGCTGGAACTTCCGGCCTCAAGGGATCCCCCTGTCTCAGCCTCCCAAAGTATTGGGGTTACAAGTGTCAGCCATTGTACCCGGCCTGGGTTCCTTCTCTCCTAAGGGGGTGACCCCACTCTGACCGAAAAGCTACCTAAGGTATTTTAGGAGTGCAAGAGAATGACAAGCATGAGTAAGAATGAGATGGTGTCATCTCAAAAAAAAAAAAAAAAAAGAAAAAAAGGCTTTACCATCCATTCACCTTCCAAGGCTGTCATAACAGCAGAACTGTGCTTCTTGAATGTCAACTGCCAGGGTGACTACTGAAAAGTGAAGATAGCAAGAGGATTAACTCGCTAAACAAAAGTCTGAGACATTTCTCAGGATGGCATGTGTCACAATATTAATCCAAATCTCAGATTGTGTTAAACTCTTTGGGAAAAATAAGATAATTGACTTATCCCAATTTCCAGCCATATAATTGGTATTCTATAGACACAGCCTAAGGGAACCTCAGTAATAAAGCAATAACTTGATTTCCTTTGATTATGCGGATGGGTAAAAATGTCAAACCCTCATGGCGCAGAGTCAGGAGAAGCGGTGAGAAGCGTGGCCAGAGAGCACAGTGAACCCCAAGGCCAGGACAATCCTGGGGGACATGGGATTGTGACACCACTTAGTGCCAACCTGTGAAAGACACGTTCTTAAAAGCAGAACTTCCCACTCATCTGTTAGAGCAGTGAAAATGTCTTGTGATAAATGCCACAGGATGTATAATTTAGACACGATAATATCTGTGTGACCCAATCTCACTGCAGTTAAGAAAAATATTTAAATAAAAAAAAAGGTTTAAAACCAATCCAGTGAAGTTTTAGCACCAAGGAAAGCAGCATTCTGGCTAATTTCCCCTTCTCTAGTGAGGGGAAAGGACAGTCAAATTTGCCTCCTAACATCCACTTGTGACTTATCATCCACCACAGTGAGCAGCCAGGAGATTTCACATGACTGAAACAAGAAGAATTATTTAATGGCTTGGGAAGAGCATTTTTAATTCTGAAGTGTTCCCAGGCCAGATCATGGCAGCAACCAAGCTTGTTCACTCATCACCAGCAGTGTTTTCTGGGCTCCCAGTGATGAACGCTCCCTGTGTGTGATCTCGTGTACCAATCAATGACCTTGCGAGGCAGGTATTCTTCTTACCTATGACGGACTAGAAAGCAAATATTCTTAATTTAGCAGACTTTTTTGAAATGCTAATGATGCTGCTGATGATAATAACATCAATTAAATGGTTTGCAGAGCTACCAAAAAAAAAAAAAAATCTTAAAACTGAGTAGTGAGAAGGAACAATTTTCCAGCTAAAGCTTATTCTTCTGCCATCTCAGCAAATGAAGTTCCAGCTTTCACTTTTCCTCATGGGTCAGTGTGGCTTCCAGCACCTCTCTGATGGAAGGTTCCATAAAATGTATAAATGGTAGCTAAAGTTCCCCTTAGGTCTCAGCCTCCCATATTAACCTCTGGTGAACTCGCTGGATGTGGAGTTCACAGGGGGAAAACTGACAGTGAGGACATCCCTGCAGTAGGCTAGGGATGCGCTGGATGGACAGCTGTCTGGATGCGAAGGTTTCATCCTGTTGGCTCCACAAGGCCTTATTCCATTGGTTCTCGAGGTACCATTACATTTTAAAATATCTTACATATAAAAGAAATGACCAATCTTGCCAGAAACAACCACTCTAGTTGAAACCTCTGTGTCCTAGGACAAATCTGGAACATTTTCAGGCTGGACCATCCAAAAGCTTATGTGGCATGGACGTGCTCGCACTCTAACCTCCGCTAGTCCATGCATAAACTTTGTTCCAGGTCATTCTACTTATAATTATAAAGCTCTATTCTCAATGCTCTAATAGCTTGAAGAATAAAGAAGGTTATATTTCTTCTTAATGGAAAATTTCTTTATCCAAAATGGGTTCCTTCCAGCCCCACTGTCTTTATGTCCACCATCTTTTTGCCAGCTCCAGCTGATAAGGAGAGTTCATCCTGACAAGCTCAGAGAAGGGCTTAACCACAGGCCCTGGGTTTGCTGCATTCCAGGAGCTTGTGGCAGTGGGCCAAGGTCTGGTGTGCAAATTGCATCTCTTGTGTGTGCAGAGTGAACATGTTTTTATTTTAAATTACAAGATAGATTGCTATAACCTAACTAAATTTCACAGAACAGGTAGATGTAGGATAGAGGGAAATCCCAAGCCTTTGAAAGTCAAAAATGCCCCCGCAGGAAAGAACAAGGTGAGTTTTTGGAAATTCTGTTAGGACCATGTCAGCTTAAATGGGCTTTTATGTCCAAAATTGGGACAATTTGAGAATCAAAAAGACCAATGAAGATAATGGGTTGAAAAGGGAAGGAAGGAAGGAAAGAAGGAAGGAAGGAAGGAAGGCAGGCAGGCAGGCTGGCTGGCTCAATTTGGGAACCCATAATGATACTAAAAGGGGGAGGGGTATTTTTAGAGAGGAATATCAGCTAATGTAGAAAAAATTACTGAATAGGAAAATCACCATTTTGCACACCTTTCTATAATAACAGATCTAGGAGAGAATGATCCAAGGATCCTAAAGCCACAGGGGGAAAGGCTGTTGAGATATAGGAGCAACTTACATAGACAAAGCATCAGCCTGGCGGACACTTCATAACCAAGTAGTCAGAGCTAACAAACATGAGAGACAGTGGCATCGTGTGGCTCCTGATGTGACGCACTGGGAAGGGCATCACACCCCTGATGTCAAAGATGTTCATCTTGCATCTAATCAGAGAGAGGCAATCAGTTAATCAGACAAGTTCAGAGCATGGGGCATTCTGCAAGTCAACAGGCCTGGATGCATCCAAATGTCAGTGGCTGGAAGAAAAAGAAAAATGGCAGGAGATTTTCTAAAATGCAATGTGGGAACCTTGACTAGATTCTAAATTTAAAAAGTAAAACTATAGACTTTTGGGGGCGACTGGGAGAAATAAGAATATATGAATATATTAGATATTATTGACATTATTTTTGACCAGAAAATGGAACTGTATTTATTCAATGTCTTGGAAGGTAACTATACAAAACTTTACAGCATCTTCTATCCACTGTCCCTTAACAAATGGTTTTAATTATTTTAAGCCCATTTAAATATAACAAGTGTCTTAGAGACCTAAGACATAAGATAATGTTAAGATGATTTGTACTGATTTCTGGATGATCTGACAGTCTAGAGATAGAAGTGGCTTTTAATTTTCTAAGATTTTCCAAGATTGAAGTCATGTAGCATGAGCTTCTCTAAATTTCCTTTTCTTTCCTTCACATATTTTCATTGTCTTCACCAATTCATGTTTTCCCTCTGCCTGTTGCCTCCTTAGTGCTAAGTGAAATGTTCAGCCTATGCCAAGGACTCAGGAAACGCCTAGTCCATAATCAGCCATCGTTGTGCTCGCTCCATCACTCAAGTCCTTAATGTGACAAAAACCTTATTTGTATTGTTTTCAAACTTCTTAAAGTTACTGCTCCAATGTCTTGAGTGCGATAATGACACTGTAGTTATGAATAGGAATATAATGGCCTTGTTTCTAGATCAGGCTGAAGTATTTAGAGCCAAAGGGTCATGATGTCTGTCTGCAGCTTACTTTCAAATGTTTTTACAAAAAAACAAGTAAACTATATACATAAATACATATATACACACACACACAGTCAGCCCTCTATATCTGTGGATTCCAAATTCACCATGGATACAGAGGACTAACTGTATATACACATAATACACGCATATGTATGTATACATATACATCCACATATTCAATACATATATGTGTGTGTGTACATGTATACACATTCTGTATACAGTCAGTCTTCTGTATTCATGCATTCCACATATACAGAGTCAACCAACTTCAGATTGAAAATATCTTAAAACTTGCATCTGTACTGAACATGTAGACTTTTTTCTAGTAATTATTCCCTAAACAACATAGTAAAACAACTACTTAGATAGCATTTACATTGTAATAGGTATTATAAATAATCTGGAGATGAGTTAAAGTATATGGGAGGATTGTATCAGGGATTTGGGTACCCTCCCTCAGATTATGGCAACTGTGAGGGGTCCTGGAACAAATCCCCTGAAGACTCCGAGAGACAACTGAATAGTAATAAAATATGTGCAACATAATGTAACATGCATGTGTGTGTCCATAATGCACAAAAGAGAGAGACCAAGCAGATGTGATAAAGCTCCTGCATAGGATGTGGACATAAAGCCTGACATGAGCTGTGTTCATGAGGCCAGCACACTCAAAGCAGAATGACCATCCCATGAACAAAGCAAGGGATAACATCTGTCCCAGAAAAAATGAGCAGATGTCCAAATCCAAGAGCTCCAGAACAGCAATTCAGCATCAATCTCTTAAATGAGGTGGAAATAATCTTTTAAGTTCCACTCAGGCATCTCCTCATGTTAATTTCATAACTCGACCTTTATGATGTTAGTAAATTACCATATTTTGAGTGAAACAAAAACACATGCACACCACTTCTCCAAATGACAAAGCCTGGCCCGTCTGCGCCCGACAGAAAACAAAGCCACGAAACAGCTACAGAGCAGGACAAGGGACATTGGCACGTCTTCAGCTCAACTTTTATTTAAACACACTGGGCTTCAGGCACAGCCTTGACCTGCCAACAGATTTAAGCAAATGTAATTAGAGGTGAGCAAGCTGCAAGGACCCAGCTTTCCCAATCCATGCTGCAGCTGCCGAGAAGTAGAGCAGATCTAGAAGGGCTGCCCCAGGAGTTTCAGGAGGAAGCTCTGTGACCTCCCCGTGCCTGGCGGGGAGCCACCCACCCTTTGACAAACCCAGTGCACTGATTCCTTAGGTGTGCGTCCCATGACCCCATGGTCAAATGGGCACAGGCCAGCTGGGGTACAAATGTACGGGTGTACCAGCTGTTAAAATACCAAGATGCTCTGTAGCAGGTGGTAAATAACCGCCCTCCAAATGCCTCCAGTGCCCCCTCCTGTGCTTGCGTGCTGCCTCCTCCACCAGGACCCCTCATGATCGCCTCCCCCATGACCCATTAACTCCAAGAGCTAAAATCTCACTACATCCAACCTAGGGCCAAGTACTCTGTCATTGTTGAGTATTTTAGTTTGGTTTTTTTTTTTTTTTTTTTTTTTTTTTTGAGACGGCGTCTTTGCTCTGTCACCCAGGCTGGAGTGCAGTGGCGCGATCTAGGCTCACTACAAGCTCTGCCTCCTGGGTTCACGCCATTCTCCTGCCTCAGCCTCCCGAGTAGCTGGGACTACAGGCGCCCGCTACCACGCCTGGCTAATTTTTTTGTATTTTTAGTAGAGACGGGGTTTCACCGTGTTAGCCAGGATGGTCTTGATCTCCTGACCTTGTGATCCGCCCATCTCGGCCTCCCAAAGTGCTGGGATTACAGGCTTGAGCCACCGCGCCCGGCTCATTGTTGAGTATTTTAAACAGCACTCTGCCTCCTAGACTGTGGTGCTTCCAGGGCAAGGAGTCTATTTTATTCATTTCTGCATCTCTAGCACGTCTTGAAGCCACACCCACAGAAGTACCAGTTCAATGCATCCACCAAGGACCCAAGAGGAGCTTGCCATGAGGCAGGGCTGCTTGTTAGTGAGGGAGAGTGAGCAGCAGCGAGTGGCTGTGGGTGGGTATCACACTACTGCATTTGAGCCACATCTGAGTTTCAGGTGCAGGGCCTATGAACCACAATAGGTTTGAGGCACTGATTTATGTATAAGGCAGTTCTGCTGGAAAACGCTTACTTGAGATACACTTCTTAAGTAATAAACACACACACATATTTATGGAGCAAAAATTAAGCCCAGCCAGCCCCTACCAGTGTCATGCTCATGGGACAGTAGAGTCCATGGTTCCTTTAGATTCACTTTGATCTTCTATCTCTACTTCCTTAAATGAAATAGAGCCTCACCCTGGAAAACCAGTTGTAAAGTCTAGAGTGGGAAGAGGCAAAGAACGGCAGTGCAGTGAACTCACTGGTAGGCAAAAAGAAACAGAGGCTCTAAAACGTGGCACAAGGGAGCTCTCACATCACCAAGACCAGGATCCTTCTCGAACTTTCTTCTGAGGTCTGGAAAATGCTGGTAACAAGGGCAAGAACTGTGTGGAAGTAAAGACACTGTCCCAAAAGGAGAAAAAAAAGGCATCATTTAGACCAAGGCAGCCATTCAGCACGGAACAAGACAGAATATTTATCTTCCCTCGCAGGCAGGCTGTAACCCTGCAAGTGATAGGGCAGGAGTTCTGGGGACATGACTGCCCCGCCCCCATCAGCCTCTCTTCCAGCCCTGACGAGCATCCCACATGTCCCTGTGCTGTCTTTTCCCACTAAAACGAAGTGTCTCAGGTGCACAGCAGTATTCCCTCCCTACACCTACCCTTCTACCTGTGGGACGAGCAAGAGACTAGGACTGGGGATTGCAAGGGGGCCTCTTCATGGCAAAGGAGCACACGTGGTGTTTCCCACTCTTGATTTCATACCTGGTAATAAGAGCAGCTTAGTCTCAGGAAATGAGCATGAGGAGAGCTAACTCGGCTTTTCTGGAAAAGTGGTGAATATCAGCACTAGGGATGAGGAAGTAGCACAGCCTCCCCAGGCAGAGGTGCCACTGTTTCCCCTGGCTCTGGTTTTTCTTGGGTCTTGTCTCTCAGCCTCCTCATCATGGCTAATTCTTCCCTAGGTCTACCATCACCCACCTACAAAAGGATCCAAGTAAATGTCTTGGCTTTCAATCCCACTGAACAGACACTGAAAGTAACGTATTTGGGAGGTGACGAAAGAGGAAGAAGGAATAGAGAGGCGGAAAGGCTGCTCATAAAGCTTGTGTTATCCAGCAGGTTACGGCTGCGGGCAAGTGGAGCATAATCCTACTGGACAACTCTAGGAGACAGTGCAGACTCGCGTCTCAGAGCCAGCCCCCTGTAGGGATGAGGGAGTTGGGGTATTTATACACCACCTCCCATCAGCCATTGGTTGAGGGCTGCTCCAGAAGTTATTAAGTCTCTGACATTTCCAGCCTGCCATGCACAAAGCAGTGTGGACTCTGGCATCCAAAGAAAGCCTTTGGGCAAAGGAATGCAGGTGTGAGCAGGTGGAATGTGGCCAGTGTGCACCAACATGGTAAGAGCAACGAACCATGGGCAGGCAGGGTGGTGTCTGCTTCCTGAAAGACTCAGAGAATGCAGCTATTACTATACCAGCTGGGATGCCCAAGGGCACCTTTATGTAAAAGGCTTACACTCCTCAGGAGAGAGGTGTCCTGTAAACACAAGGCATGCTTATCCACCCAGACAAGCAATTCTATTTCCCTGGCAAGACGGGGTGAGCTGGTGAAGGGGAGAACAAAAGAGACCCCTCCCCAAAGATGAGTGTACATGTCTACAGCAACTCAAAGGAGGAACAGATCTTCCTCATCAGCTTTCTAAACAGGTGTCCTGCAGGGGGATGGGAAACTGTTTTACCCTTTGGGGTCACAGGAGTGAGGGGTGGCCTGAGAAGGCATGGCCCATGGGCCTTGCTGTGGCGGCTTTGTCCTGAAGTGATCTTTTTCCTTTTGCCTCTTTTCTGTGAATGCAGCAGGTCACAGGGGAGTCATCTTGCAGAGCAGAGTAGAAATAAAAGTAATACTTGGCAATTGAGGAGAAACAGAAATGAGATGATTCTAAGACCTTGAATGCATGTGTCTGCCCGGCTACCCGGCAGCTCACTTAGAAATCAAGGAGACTCAATTTTCGCTTTCCTTGCAATTGCTTTTGGAATTTTTGTCATGAAATCTTTGCCCGTGCCTATGTCCTGAATGGTACTGCCTGGGTTTTCTTCTAGGGTTTTTTATAGTTTTGGGTTTTGCATTTAAGTTTTTAATCCATCTGGAATTGATTTTTGTTTATGGTGTAAGGAAGGAGTGCAGTTTTTAATTGTCTGCACACAGCTAGCCAGTTCTCTCAGCACTATTTATTAAATAGGGGATCCTTTCCCCATTGCTTGTTTTTGTCAGGTTTGTCAAAGGTCAGATGGTTGTAGGTGTGTGGCCTTTTGTCGGGGGTGGGAGAAGGAAGAGCGCCAGGAAGAATAGCTAACGGATGTTGGGCTTAATACTTGGGTGATAGGATGATCTGTGCAGCAAACCACCATGGCACGTGTTTACCTATGTCACAAACCTGCACATCCTGCACAGGTACCCCTGAACTTAAAAGTTGAAAATTTAAAAAAAAATCAAGAGATTCTATTTTTAAAAAAATTTGCAAAGAGAGTTAATTGGGAACACTTAAAGAAGTCTGCCTCCTCAGCAAAGACACAGAGATCATTCTCATTTTCTCCTCAGCAAAGTCCACTTCAGGTCAGGTGACCTCTCCCCAGTCCCTAGGGCCAACCTGGCCTGGACCCCAGGCTCCTACCCAGGGAGTGTCGGCATGACTTGGTGTCTGGCTGATTTACGGCTCCCATCGTCTTCGCTGAATCCCAGAGTTTTTGAAAATGCTAGACATTTTCAAGATTAGTTTTTTTTTATTTGACTGATTTACGAGCCATAGCTCGGATTAAACAGGGAAACCCTGTTGTGTCAAAGGAACCATTGTACTTGCTCCCAGCGCGGTGGAGCAAACCCCTGATGTTTTTCAGCCCAGCCCCTGACCCAGTGGCCGTAGGCACACTGCCTTCCTTGGCTTTTTATGTAAACCCTGGGGACTTGCTTACCTCCTCCGGGTGCTTCTGAGCCTTTATCTCACCCCTCTCCAGCTCCACAGAAGCACCAAGAGGTAGGAACTGTGCGGCCTTGTCTTTGCTGAAACCCCCACTTAACTAGAGCTTCCTTAGGACAGGTGGTCCCCGATTCTCGATGGTTCATCTTGGGATTTCTCCACTTTATGATGGTGAAAAGTGATGTACATTTAGTAGAAAGTGTATTTCAAATTTTGAATTGTGGTCTTTTCCTGAGCTAGCAATACATGGTTCAATAGGCTTTGGTGATGCTGGGCAGCTGCTGTGAGCTGCCGCCCCCAGTCATGCCATCACCAGTGCACTCTGAAGCATATTGTACTCAATAGATCTGTGAGACATTCAAAACTCTGTAATAAAAAGCTTTGTGTTAGATGATTATGCCCAACTGTAAGCTAATGTAAGTGTTCTGAGCATGTCTAATGTAGGTTAGGCTAAGTGATGATGCTTGCTAGGTTAGGTGTATTAGATGCATTTTCAACTTATGATATTTTCAGGCTTATTGGCATATAATCCCATTTTAAATTGAGGATCACCTATATTTATGTACACGAGTGAACAAAAGAACTGTGAACTCTGGTTACAGCGCTGTAATATTCCAGCAGGGTGATGACCCTCCTACCAGAAGAGCCACTGGATCCACAATAATAGATCATGAAAGTCACCAACACATGTGTTCTTGGTCATGACCTGAGCACAGCAGTGCACCCTTCCATGTAATCTCTATGACCACAACCAGGAGGGAGGGACATCAGCATTTTGTAGAAAGAATCCATAGCCCAGGGAGGTTGAGGGATCTGTCCCTAGCCATATAACCCACTTAGCTTTCTAAGACTTTCTAAGACCATGACCCCAGGATTTCAGCACAAATCTTGCCTCTTTCCAGAAAACTCCATCCCATTTCTATTTGGTGCTGGGTGGAAAATCCCTCAACCGTACACTTCCTTCTTTGCATTTGAATGGGGTCTCTGGCACCCTAGCCCCAGTGATCTGGTCCTAACAGCATCATGTTCTGGAAAACCTGCCCTGGGGCCACTGCCAGGCTGTTGCTGCAGCCTCCTTTCCATTTCCCATT
Organism: Papio anubis; assembly: GCF_008728515.1. NCBI lineage: Eukaryota > Metazoa > Chordata > Mammalia > Primates > Cercopithecidae > Papio > Papio anubis. Next base: position 39,094,078 of record NC_044991.1, read on the forward strand.
TAAAACATGTCTAGTTTGATGGAGAAGAGGGAAATCAGGTCTGCCCAGCACAGAGGAAACCAGCCTACCCTGCGTGAACTGTAGAGACAGGTGTGGGTGCAAGGACAGGTGAATCTGAGCACAGTAAAGCCAAGGACTCTTTCTTTGCAAAAATAGCAAAAACAGAGCAGATGGAACAGAATGTGAGTGTCCCAGAAGCAAGTGACCTGATTGCCAGCACACTGGCACTACCACCTAGAAAATCAAAGCGAATTTCTTCTTCAGCACTTTTATATGTGGCCTTCGACCAAATGCCAAAACATGCAGTTAATGATGTCAGATGACAGGGTGATACTGCAATTCTCTGCATTTCAGACACAATGTGTAAATCACACATCTGAAACATCAGACTTCCTGCCCGCAGTCGGTAACTCATGTCCAGACACACTGACAAGCCAAGGCCTGGTAACCACTAAGGTGTGTTATGACAAGCTTTGCTGACACTCCTTCTGGAAGGCTGTGAGTACGGATGGGCAGTGTGCCGGCATGGCAGGAGTTACAGGCTGCCTGACGACAGAGAACCTTCCGCAGCGACTCCCTTCATCCTGCAGACAAGGAATGAGAATGCTCAAGCCTCTAGAACTCCAGTAAAGAGGATTTGAAGGCAGGGTGCAGTGGCTCACACCTGTAATCCCAGAGCTTTGGGAGGCAGAGGTGGGCAGATTGCACGAGCCCAAGAGTACAAGAACAGTCTGGGTAACATGGTGAAACCCCACCTCTATAAAAAATACAAAAATTAGCTGGGCATTGCAGTGCATGCCTATAGCCCCAGCTACTCAGGAGGCTGAGGTGGGAGGATCACTTGAGCCAGGGAAGTCAAAGTTGCAGTGAGCTGAGATTGCGCCATTGCACTCCAGCCTGGGCGGCAGAGTGAGATCCTGTCTCAAAAAAACAAAAAGAGGGTTTAGAATAGAACCAGGGATCAGTGCATCTTTACTCCAACCTTCCTCAAAAAATACTGGCCCATGGAAGAACACCTGTCTGCAGGCCTGGGACCTTACAGCAAAACCACAGACAAAGTTGGGGACAGAATATGTTCACAGGTGAAGGCTTTTGTTGTTTATCAACGGTCCCTGGATTCTGTAAACATGAACTGGATAAATGACCAGAGTGACCAGTCTGTGAATTTCATCAGGGGATGCCTATAGCATGAATTTTCTCCTTCCCACACCTCAAGACCTGAAGTTGTATAGTTCGGCTCATGTTTCTGGCATCACCTTCTCCCTCTGCCCATCCTTTGAAATGTATCATCTCTTCATGGGGTTGAAGTGGAGTAGCACAACAAGTTTCTAAAGCCTCAGAGGGATTAAACTTGTCAATGTGGTACCTCCCTGTTACTAGTTTGAAAAGGGTAGAAGAAAAGGTTCAAGCACAAGAGAAACTCACCCTATATCACCGTGATCCCCAGGACCTGCTCTGAAAGCAGGAGCTGTTTCATGTTCACATGCAATCAGCAGCCAGATTACTGTAGCTGAGCTAGGTTTAATGCCTCGTATTCTTAGTTAAATCTCAAAATCTGACTTGCTAAGTCAACTAAGAAAAGAAAGACCTAGGAGTGGCAGGAGAGGCAAGTTCAGACCTCAGAGCTGAAATGGGCCACTGACCCACAATGGGCTGGGTTCCAGCCTAGCTCAGGTTCCCTGGCCCTACTCAATGCCACTCAGGTACAGAGCCCGGAGCAAACAGGGGAGGAACCAGACACCCCACTGCTTTTCCTTGGAAGGCTCTGATTTAATTCCACCTCTGGGTGGAGGGGCAGCTCTGAAATAACATGCTTCATTTCGTCTCCCTTGCCCATAAAGAAGAGGTCATAAAAAAACAAGAGAGGCCGGGTGTGGTGACTCATGCCTGTAATCCCAGCACTTTGGGAGGCCAAGGCGGGCGGATCACCTGAGGTCAGGAGTTCAAGACCAGCCTGGTCAACACAGTGAAACACTGTCTCCATAAAAATACAAAAATTAGCCAGGCATGGTGGCGGGCGTGCCTGTAATCCCAGCTACTCGGGAGGCCGAGGGGGAAGAATCACTTGAACCTGGGAGGCGGAGGTTACAGTGAGCCAAGATCCTGCCATTGCACTCAAGCCTGGGCAACAGAGCAAGACTCCATCTCAAAAAAAAAAAAAAAAAAAAAGCAATAGAAAAGGAAGAATATATGAAAACTCTGGAGAACATTTCTGTTTTCCCTCATCTTGTTGGTCCTGACACTGCTATAAAGTAAACAGGGGAACTGTGCGATACAATGGCCAGGGAAACCCAAGTGGTTAGGCTGTGCCAGCATCACCATTGCTACCCAATATCCAGGCTGTTGCCACATAAAGCACCCCAGGCCAGTGGAACTCTGAGCTCTGAGCAACCTCAGAAGCACAGGGGAACTCCCTGGTTCCATTTACGTCCTGGGATAAAACTCACAACCCCAAGGCCCTTCTCCATCACACTTTTCAACATAAAGTCCAGACAAAAGGTATGTGGGCAACAAAACAAAACAACAAAACATCAAAGCAGCAGTTTAGCAAGTCCCAAAATAAAGTGTAAAGTGTATCTCACTGGTGTATTAATAACCTATATACATACTTGTGAGTGAACAGGAAGAGGTCATGAAGAATCCCACCCTCTCGGCCTCCTTGTTCACAATAGTCAGTTACCCTTGTGCAGAGAGGCTGGAGGAGGTAAGCTGTAAGTGGAGAATGATTTTAACTGTATAGTTCAGTACTGTTTGGGTTCTCTACGGTATGTATGCATTCTGAAATGATTCCTCAAGGTTAAAAAAATCGACTATATAAATATAAAAACTACATAGACCTATACTGTTCTAACTTACAAATTCCTAGAGCTTTGACTAGTTCCCTGGAACATTGTCCCCTGCACCTTGGGCTACCCACCGATGAAGTCTGGCACACCTGTAAGAGTTTTCCAACATGCAAGAATGAAGCCCTTCACTAAAGGGAAAATGGAAGACATTTGTCTCCATTTTCCCACACCTGTGTCTCACACCCCTGAAGAGCTCTTCCAATGCTGGGATCTCACTGAGGGACACCCACTGCCACTTAAAAAAATGTTTTCACCTTAACGAATTAATCAAGTGCCATTTTGGTTCACAAGGCAATTTTCAATCCAGGCAGTGATCTACCTCTGAGTTTATTGTTCTTATACTAGAGGCTCATTTCCTGTGTTTGAAACATGAAGTAGAACAAAAGCAGCAAATGCATGCATACAACAGAGGAAAGGGGGAAGGAAACCCTCATGCTACACACAGAGTACTGGAAGCCGTGTTCCTCGGTGGGCCTCGATCCCATCAGGAGACTTCATCCCTGTTTCCTCCATGCCACCCTTTAGGAACATGTATTTAATGAGCATGGAAAGTAAGTGTGGCAGATGAATTCCCTGCTGGCCATAGGGAAAAAAGACAGCTGCATACTATTGTTGCTAACAGGCTATCTTGATTTCATGGCTTCCACCTCCTCAAATGAGTACCATCATCCTCCCTGGTGAAATCTAATTTAACTGTTTTCCTTTGGAGACACTTGTTGACTCAAATACTGCCTCCTCCGGGAAGCCTTCCTTTACCCTACACTTTCCCATCCATCCTGGCTCTCCGTGGGGGCCAACATGCATACCTGTAGTAGAGCACTGATCACTCTGAGTGGATGTAGCTGGATTCCTCTCCCTGCTACCTTCCGCATGTGATCCCTGATGGCTGGGACTGCATCTCTTCTTTCTCCAAACCTTCCCACCACTAGCAGAATGCCTGGACCAGCATGAAAGCTCAAGGAGCACAAGTCTGTTGAGTGACCTCATCCTGATTTCCTGTGTGTGGCCCCGGAATGATCCACCGCATACAGAGAACCCACCAGCGGGACCTGCTGGCCAAAAGATGCTGACTGCAAGCCTGGGGTTCTCTTGAAGCCGTAAGCCCTTGAATATGGGGTTTAGGTTCATGCCCAAATTCCTCACAGATCTGAACTCAAGTCACACACACATATAAGTAACCAAAGCCCAAGCTCCAGTGGCCCAAATCTGTGCTTCTCCATTAGAGGAAGAAAGGAAGGAAAAAAAGGAAGGTAAGGCAAGGGAGGGAGGGAGGGAGGGAGGGAGGGAGGGAGGAAGGAAGGAAGGAAGGAAGGAAGGAAGGAAGGAAGGAAGGAAGGAAGGAAGGAAGGAAGGAAGGAAGGAAGGAAGGAAAGAAGGAAGGAAGGAAGGAGAGGGAAGGAAGGATGGAAACAAGGAAGGAGAGGGAAGGAGGGATGGAAACAAGGAAGGAAGAAAGGAAGGAAGGAAGATTACATAGAGGAAAAAAAAAAAGAAATGAAAAGCTTTCAGAAAGACTCCAGCAAAGCAAATAAACACGATTTTTAATAAGCTCCAAAAAGATTTTCAGATTTAAAGTACCCTGGCTGTCCTTGGAGCTTGTCTTTTGACCTTTCCCCCAAAAGTTGAATGTGGCTAAAGAAACAGGTAGTGCAAGAAGGGAGCATGTCCACACACAACATCTGGAAAGTATGACTCCAAAGTGGGGTTATGCAACCGGAAGCCAAAGGCAGCATCAAGCTCTGTTTACATGCTTGCTGCCCTGAATGACTGCAGCACAGAAAATGACTGTCCCAGCAAGACTTAAGAGGCTGCAGGCATCGATAAGGAAGAACAGTGGCCGGAGCAGTAAGTTTCCTTCCCAGGTAGCTGCAGGTCAGTCTTGAAGCAACCCTGACCTTCCAGAGAACTGGCCTGGACTAGAGAAGAGACAGTCCTCATGGAATTCCTGCCTTGATATTGAGCTCCTCATTTCTCAAGCCCTCATGCAGAGCCTTATTGATTTTTATTTCATACACCAGGTTTAACAAAGGAAGAGAAAATTAATATTTACTGAACATACACTACTAGCTCAGCACTTCTCCAAGTCTTCTGTGCACGCGACCACTTGGGAACTTTTGAAATTCACTGTCAGACTCAGTGCATTTTCCTGGTGGGGGCTGAGCTTCTGTGTGGCCAATAAGCTCCCAGTCATGCTGATGCCTCTGAGCCTGAGACCACACTCTGAGTAGCAAGGGTTTAGAATGTGACAGAAACATGTTAGAAGTAGCAATGTGAAAGCAAGGGTCTGTCGGTTCAAGAAAATGAAAAATCAGTTATTGGATGTCATGCCACCTAGATGAAGTAGCCAGAAGAAGTAATGAACTCCACGAAGAGGCCAGGCACCATCTCCCAGGGCTGCCTCCAATGTCAAGCCCAGCTCTGCTCAGGCCCACTGTGCCTGCTGGACTCTTCACTGTGCAGGATGGGGACTCAGGCTGGTCGGATACTGATAGCAGGAAGAGTGTGATGCTCTGCCTCCCTGACCTGTCCCAATGACCCAGAGTCACTCCTGGGGCATGAAAGCATGGAGCACAGACTGGAAGCCCAGCTCTCCTAGGGTATAAGGAGGAGTCCCTCGTCTTTGCATCCCCCAAATGATGCTTCTGTGTCGGTATGTGGATGGGTAACAAATGAACAATAAAGGGCCATCTCAAATTAACCTGCCACACAGAGAAGAAGCTTGCAAAAAGTTTCAGCTCTCTTTTCGAAGGCCACTTCTCATGATGCTTAGAACCCCTCATCCTTTCAGAAAACTGAAGCTTTGACAAACTCAAGTTAACATCTTGTTCTCTCTCCCAAAGAGGAGAAAAAATACAAGCTCCAGGCCAGCGTTTTCCAAAATTCAGTGTGCATAGGAACCACCTGGGGAGCTAGTTAATATGCAGATTCTGATTCCATAGGTCTGGTAGGTTTGGGTGGAATATGAGATTCTACATTTCTAACAAGCTTCCAAGAGGTGTTGACGCTTCCAGGCTGGTCCCTGGACCACACTGAGTAGTAGAAGGCAAGAGAACATGCTAACCACCTGGTTAGGCCCTTAATATACATTAGCTAATTTAATGAAGTGGTAATGTCATCAGGTCAAGCACAGATCCTTTATCTGATAGATGAGGAAGCCCATATTCAGTGAAGTTAGGAAAGCTGATGAAGTTCTGCAGCAAGAAAATGAGAGGAACTGGATTTCAAGTCTGATCTGCCTGACATCAAAGTTTATGTTCTACCCATAGATCTGCTGTCAGGATGAAACTGTAGAAGATCTGAGGGTGTGAAAATTTTAAAGGTAGACAAACCTAGGATGTAGTGGAAGTGACAGCAGACACAGTGGCAACAAAAAAGGAGGCCCTGGTCTGAATTACAAGATGGTAAAATAACATATGTCCTCTACGAATCCATGGCTTCAATTTTTCACTAGAATGTCCAATCCACATTCCGTGCACTGTGACTCACAGACAAGAACGTATTAAATTTACTTAGAAAGATATCAATCAAATGCTTATCACTTTTCAAAATGGCCTGGCATTTGCAGAGATGTTTCATTTAGTTCATTCAACCACATTCTGCAGACATTTGTCGAGTTCCTAGATGTGGAAGGAACTGCACCCTCAGCAGCAGCCACTTAGGCAGAAACGATTTCCCAACGATGCCAGATAAATGAGGTACTTAAGTCATAATACAGGCTCCTTAACAATGAAATAAAGCCCCTCCTGCAACCCCGTTTAGGATTTCTCCATCCCGAGTTGCAAATGACACAGCTGATTTCAGACACTTTAATAAAAAATCGCTCAATAAAGGTTTGCAAAGTGCATCAAGTATAGAATCTATCCTGATAAGCCCTCACACAAATTCACAGTAAATGAATGGGGGACTTGGCATGATTCAGCTCTCCAACACCAGCTTTCAGAAGACATCGCAAATGTCCCCTCCCCTCAGCTGGTTGCCTGAGGACGGCGAAGGCAGACTCACACGTTTAATTTCTGCACCCTCCAAACAAAATGCATAACAAAATGAAAGTCACTTCAGTCTTTTGCAATTTCAGAATGAAGCCACTCCCTGTCTAGCTAGAAGCTTTCCTTTTGCAAGGTCCATCTGAGCAACCTTTACAGCTATAGAGTTGAAGAAACTAAAAATCAAGAAGTTGGTGACATCAAAGTTGGTCAATATACCACTAGAGACCTTTTCCTTTCAACGGATTGCTTTATGAGTCCATTAGAAAACCTCATAGCACCGAATTAAAATATGATAAATAGGATACCTCCTTAAACAATGGCCAGGTTGAAGGGAAGAAAGATTTACCTGGTTCACTCTCCCACATCCGTTTCCTAAGGGCCCTCTGTGTTCTGGTGGAGGGGACCTCTGTGTCATGTGTCATGTAGACGTGAGGTCAAGTATGGTTAATAAAGATAACATTTCACTTTAAAAATTTCTTTGCTTCCGTAAATATCAGGCACAAGAAAAATGTAAATCTTCCTGTGCTGAGTTGGCTTATGCAAATCGCTGTCTGTTTGGTCACCACACAGGCAGGGTTGGTCCCAAGGTGGACTCCTCAGTTTCCCTGCCATGTGTATTCCTGTGTAAAGGGCTTTACAAACAAGACACTTTTTTTTTTGGTTGGCAAAACTTTTCTTTATTTTTATTTTACTTTGCATTCTGGGATACACGTGCTGAACATGCAGGTTTGTTCCATAGGTATACATGTGCCATGATGGTTTGCCGCACCTACCAACCCATCATCGAGGTTTCAAGCCCCACATGCATTAGGTATTTGTCCTAATGCTCTCCTTCCCCTTTCCACCCACCCCCCGACAGGCCCCGGTGTGTGATGTTCCTCTCCCTGTGTCCATGTGTTCTCATTGTTCAGCTCCCACTTAGGAGTGAGAACATGTGGTGTTTGGTTTTCTGTTCCTGTGTTAGTTTTCTGAGGATGAAAGACACTTTTTTAAAACGTTTTATCTTTTCTCATCTACATGAAGCTTTTCATCTACATCAAAACAGATTTTAAAAGATCCCTCTTAAAAGATAAAATCATTCCATTTTGGTGCTAGTAGGAGCCTTAAAGATAATCTAGTCAGTCTGTGCATTTGATATACAAAATCCAAGGATTTTGATATACATTTGATATACACAATCAAAAGGGGGTGACCACTGATTGATCATTGATCATACACCCGGTACTATAAATATTAGGCATGATTGCAAATATTATCTCATTTACTCTTCATGATAACACAGCAATGTAGTTCATATCCCCATTTTGAGATGAGAGGATGGATGTTTTCATTCCACTGATCAATGGAAAGGCAATGACCAAAATTTAGTCTAGATTCCCAGTTCATTGCTATTTCAATTTCACCTAGAATGCTGATCCCACTCCAACCAAAATCCTCACCAGGGAAGAGAACAGCCAGAGCCTTCAGAAGGCTCAGAAGACCTCAAGCCCTTGGGAGACCCAGATCTCACTCAGAGGAAAGGTCAGTGAAAGGTAAACTTCTACTGATAGAAAAGCTATGGAGTGTCATGTGAGAGGTTTTGTTATTATTATTATTTTTTATCTTTTAGTTTAGACTCTGCAGGTACATGTGCAGGTTTATTACATGGGTTAATTGTGTGTTGCTGAGGTTTGGTGTATGAATGATACTGTCACCCAGGTAGTGAACAGAGTACCTGACAGGCAGTTTTTCATCCCCCACCCCCTCCCCACCTTCCCCCTCTAGCAGTTTCCAGTGTCTATTGTTCCCATCTTTATGTCCATGTGTACCCAGTATTTAGCTCCCACTTACAAGTGAGAACATGTAGCATTTGGTTTACTGTTCTTGCAATAATTCACTTAAGATCATGGCCTTCAGCTCCATTCATACTGCTGCAAAGAACATAATTTCATTCTTTTTTATGGCTGTGTATTATTCCGTGGTACATATGCACCACAGTTTCTTTATCCAGTCCACTATTGATGGACACCTAGGTTGATTTCATGTCTTTACTACTGTGAATAGTGCTGCAATGAACATATGAGTACCTATGTCTTTTGAATATATACCTAGTAATGAGATTGCTGGATTGAATGGTAGCTCTGTATTAAGTTCTTTGAGAAATCTCCAAATTACTTTCTACAGTGGCTGAACTAATTTACATTCCCACAAACAGCAGATAAGCATTGTTTTTTCTACAACTTTGCCAACATCTATTCTTTTCTTTTTATTAATAACCATTCTGACTGATGTGAGATGGTATCTCATTATAGCTTTGATTTGCATTTCTCTAATCATTAGTGATGTTGAACACTTTTTCATATATTTGTTGGCCACATGTATGTCTTCTTTTGAGAAATGTCTGTTTATGTCCTTTACCCATTTTTAATGGGTTATTTGTTTTGTGCTTATTGAATTAAGTTCCTTGTAGATTCTAGATATTAGACCTCTGTCAGATGCATAGTTTGCAAATATTTTCTCCCTTTCTGTAGGCTGTCTGTTTACTCCATTGATAGTTTATTTTGCTATGCAGAAGCTCTTTAGTTTAATTGGATCCCACTTGTCAATTTTTGTTTTTGTTGCCATTGCTTTTAAGGACTTAGTCATAAATTCTTTGCCAACGTCAATGTCCAGAACGATATTTCCTTTTCTAGGTTTTCTTCTAGGATTTTTATAGTTTGAGGTCTTGGTTAATTTTTGTACATGGTGAAAGAACGGGGTCTAGTTTCATTCTTCTGCATGTGGCTGGACACTTACCCCAGCACCATTTATCGCGTAAGGAGTCCTTTCCCCATTGCTTGTTAATGTTGACTTTTTGGAAGACCAGATGTGGCTTTATTTCTGGGTTCTCTATCCTGTTCCATTGGTCTATGTATCATGAGATCATTCTTAACCCCACAAGTCATACCTGGTGTAAACATCCTAAGTATAAACACTCAAGCAAGGCAAGAATGGAGGTCCAAGCAGAAGCAGCACCCTACCTCTACTCTCCGTCAGGGTGTGGCATTCACTCTTAGCATGTGATGCACCTTTGGCCAAATCCCTTACCCTCCTGGTGGTTCGGGTGCCTCAATTACAAACAGTCTGGGTCTCCAGGGCATGGTGAATGCTGAGAAGGCATTCAAAGAGGTTAGAAACTGCAAGAAGATCCCATAAACGGCTTTCAGAACTACACAGGAAACAACCATCCTCCCACACTTCCTCATGAAAGAGACAATGCTGGGGATTCCTGGGGAGGCTGAGGAATATGATGTCAAGGAAACTAACTCTGGGGAAAAAATGTCACTGCACAGAAAGAATGGTGATATCCAAGAGCCACTCATCCCTCAGGGCCCTTGAGACCATTTTTCCCCAGGGATGTGATAGCCCATGGCAGAGTTGATCCTTCACGGGGAGCCACTTATATCCGCTTATATCCCACTTGGGCCTGACGTGAGCAAAAAGTCCAAGCCAAGCAGCTAACAAGAAAAGTTAAATTTAGAAGCACAACTGTCACTTTGCATTCAAAAAAGAAAGAAAAAAACTCATCAGGTCTTAAAGTTCAGACAGGGCCAAAATAGTCTGGTTCAAGTTTTCAGGGTGAAGATTATTTAAGAAGCCAGGCATTGAGGATGCTCAAGAATAGACATTACGAGTCCTTTCCTCTCTTGTACAATTTCATTTTTTCTAGGAACAATTTTTTCTCTGCTTTTGTTGGTAATCAGCATTTTCTCATATGCTTTTTTCCCCCTTGTAAAATGTTTCACCATTGACTTTTAGTTGAAAAATTTTCATACTCATGTTCTTTTAAGAAGGGGAAAAAATTAACCTAACCACAGCTAACAATTACCGGGCAAGAATGACGCCACAGGCACAGCGAGGGGTGCATCCTCCTTACAAAAACCCAATGTACAAGGAGGTGGAGCCAGGGCTCAGGGAGCGGAGCTTATCAACTCAGGGGACCCTCTTTATAAAAAAAAAGTCTACCAAATTAACAAATAGGAAATGAGATGGAACGTCTTGGAAGGGCCATTGCAAGTAAGAACTCCCAGGCTCAGGCTTTCTGGTAAATTTGTTCTGGCAATGAGGCAGGTATCAACAACATCTGCTTTGAAAGATGAGGAAACTATGGGAAGTTACACAAATTGCCCCTGAGCCTCTCAATAGCAAAGAACAGAGCCAGGTGGCTTAAAGACCACGATGCCATCCCATCCCTAGAAAAGGGAAAATAAGGTTTCTATTGTAGCAGAAATTAGACCATCTTTTGGTAAATTTGTAAAACTTGACTAATGTTATTCAAAGCCTCATGTATTAAAGAGAAGCTAGAGAAGATATGATCAGGGTTTTTCTATGTTAACTTGTTTAAACTTGCTCTACGGAGACATTATATTCCGTTGAAATTAAAGAAGGATGCTAACCAAAGACAGAAATGGCTGCATCCTCCAGGGATTTGTTAGTTTTGGATCCTCAAAGCTGGGAAGTAAGGTCACCCATGGCCTCCTGGTTTTTGTGAAACACGGGACAACCTCAAGGTGGTTGTAACACTTGATCTGTCTCTTGCTCAGAAGACATGGGTGAATAGTCAGCAGTCACACAGTAGGGTGACTTGGTAACAATGCTCTTCACGCCTAATGGTGACAACAAAAATGGGAGATAGGAAGGCAAGACCTAGCATCAGGGATAACCTCCTATCATGCATGAGTTTTTTCTCATCCTTGGAACACATCGTGGTGACTTCCTTTTGCATAAAACATTTACAGTCTCCTCTAAAAATGATCATTTTCTTTCTGGAGCTTTTAGAAGATAAAGCAGTCCAACATTTCCTTCAATTCACTCCCTTTCCTGAAGAGAGACAACTGATACAGTGAGAAAGACCATTGGTGGAAAGTAGTACGGTGATTCCTCAAAGAAATTAACAGTGATCCAGTGATCCCACTATTGGGTATACACCCAAAGGAACATAAATCTTTCTACCATAAAGACACATGCACGCATAGATTCACTGCAGCACTATTCACAATAGCAAGGACATGGAATCAACCTAAATGCCCATCAACAGTAGACTGGATAAAGAAAATGTGGGACATATACACTATGGAATACTATGCAGCCGTAAGAAAAGAACGAGAGCATGTCCTTTGCGCAACATGGATGGAGCTGGAGACCATTTTCCAAAGCAAACTACCACAGGGACAGAAAACCAAATACTGCATATTCTCACTTATGAGTGAGAGCTACACAATGAGAACACATAGATACTAAGACTGGGGCCTATTTGAGGTGGAGACTGGGAGGAGAGGAAGGATCAGAAAAACTACCTATTGGGTACTATGCTTATCACCTGGGTGATGAAATAATCTGTACACAAAACCCCCATGACAGAGAGTTTACTCACGTAACAAACTCATACATGCACCACTGAAACTAAGATAAAAGTTAAAAAAGAAAAAGATCACTAAGTTCATTATCAGGTTCTACAACCTATTAAAATTGACACCTTAAATGGGTCATTTAACTGATGACTCTAAGTTTCCTTGCTTGAAAACTTAGGGTGAGGATAATACTAACTACCCATAACAGGGAACTGAAAACAACCCACATATTGATTACTGGGAGATGGATAAGCAAATGGCAATCAAGTGATAAGGTAGAATACGAGACAGCAGTTAAATGAAGTAGAGTGTACGCATAGATCTAAAAAATACATCAGTGGAATGAACATCACAAATACTAATACAGTAAAACAACATTTACTTAAATGTGAAAACACATGCAATTATTTAGTGCTTATTTATATTTATACATGAAGTAAAAATATTAAACACAGGCCAGACACTCCCCAAGTAAAGATGATGGTTGTTTCTGGAGTAGAAGACCTGACAAAGCAAATAAAAAGGATGTCAACTTGATGTGCAATGTTTTATTTCTTAAAAATGGAAAAAGATTAGAGGCAAATATAAAAATGTTAGCTAACCAGACAGAAATGGCTGCATCCTCCAGGGATTTCTTAGTTTTGGATCCTCAATCCTTGACTTTCAGTTGAGAAATTTTCATATTCATGTTCTTTTAAGAAGGTGAAAAAATGTATTAATTTGGTGAATAAATACACTGGAGTTTGTAATATTTTCCTTTACAGTTTTCTGTATTAATTTTTGTTGTTTCAAGATAAAATACTAAAAAATTGTCACAGAGAAGTTACATAGATTCATTCAATCAATCGTTCATTCATTCACCAAAGATTTAATGCCATTACCATTATAGATAGTATCAAGTATTCTCTACAGCCTGGCGATCTAATAGTGAGCAAAACAGCCCCAGCCCCTGCCCACACAGGGCTTAGTACATGCAGGGCAAAGACCACTCCTTATGGAAATATAGTCCATCAGCTTGAGAGTCTTCCTTGAAGTTCAGTTTAGGAAGGTGGTTAGAAGGAGCACTTAGGTGTAGCTGAGTTTTAACTCCTGTATGCCCTGCCCTTTCTGGGTGTTTCTGGAATGCCTGACTCATGGGCATATTACTAGAATTAAGGTGATTCTGCAGCTAGAGCCCTTAGCCCAGCCCTGGCTCCAAGGAGGCATTCAACAAATGCCCGGTTCCTTTACTTTGTCCCTTGAGAGAATACAGGACTTTAAGTGCTAGTTTAGGAATGCTGGGTTTGCATCTGAAATAATTATATCCAACAGCTAAACATGGGCTGAGTGAGGTCCAATTTTTTCACATCTTGTTCAGACATAATAACAGGAGGCTGATTTTTAAGAGCTGAAGAGGAGATAAGCATTTGGCCCAGAAGGGAACTAGAAGGGAGACGGTGAGGGGGGTCATCAAAACATGTCACTTAAGGGGGCTGCTAAAAACTGAAGAGAGAGAAGCCTGAACAAGGAAGACTTAATAGTTGGCCTCAAAAGTATGCCATGAGGAACAGAAATACAATTTACTTTATAGAACTCAAGATAACTCAAAGGAAAATGAGTTTGGCTCGCTACAATGAAGACAATGTTAATAATTCCAGTTGCCCATGGAATAAAATACCTCTTTTTTTTTTTTTTTTTTTTTTTTTTTAGAGACGGAGTCTCGCTCTGCCGCCCAGGCTGGAGTGCAGTGGCCGGATCTCAGCTCACTGCAAGCTCCGCCTCTCCATTTCATGCCATTCTCCTGCCTCAGCCTCCCGAGTAGCTGGGACTACAGGCGCCCGCCACCTCGCCCGGCTAGTTTTTTTGTATTTTTTAGTAGAGACGGGGTTTCACCGTGTTAGCCAGGATGGTCTCGATCTCCTGACCTCGTGATCCGCCCGTCTCAGCCTCCCAAAGTGCTGGGATTACAGGCTTGAGCCACCACGCCCGGCCGGAATAAAATACCTCTAAAAGGAGGTGGTAAGTGAGCTCCCCATCACTGAGGATAACCAAGGACGTGACAGAAGAGCACTTTGCGGTGACGCTGCAAAGAAAATCCAAGCATTCTACTGATTTCTGGGCTGCATGCTTTTTTAAAATCTCTGAATGTTGAGAGTTTATGACTAACTCATGGTCTTAAGAGGAGCTGAAACAGCTGGATAGGTGTCCTGCTCCAGCCTGACACAGTAATTGCTCACTAATCCCTTAACAGTAGCTTCCATTTTTGCAACATATTTGGAGATTTTCAAAGTCCTTTCACATGCATTTTCACATTTCTCCCCAAGAGCCCATGAAGAAATGGCAGATCCAATCCTAGGCTGAACAGGGAGAGGTGCAGAGGAGAAAGTGAGAAGAAAGGCCTGTGATTGGGCATACAGGGACCTGCTTTCTACAGAACCAAAGCATTGTAAAGGACACTGGGGCCAATTGCCATGCACCCTGAAATGGACTACTTCCTAAGGTCCGAGGCTCCGTGTGGAGGTAACAACCTAAAAGCAAGTTAGGTATGCTATGTTGGCCAGAGGCCCAGCACATGGGGACAACATGGAGAACTGTTCCCTGCAGCTGCCACCACCGCTGTGATCTCATCTGGAGGAAGAAAGGCAGCAGCTGCCACCCCCACTTCTCACAGCCAGTGAACAGTCCCTCAACTCCTAACCTGTTGAGGGCAAACAGCTGGAAACCTCCTGCCTGTCTCTAGGTCACAAAACTTGGCAGCAAGCTGAAGACTCCAGGAACAAGAGAGAGACACCCCTCCTTATCTCTTCTCCCCAGACACTGATTTCCTGAGTCAAGAAGCCAGTCAGTCATTGAACCAAAGGAAGGAAGTGAATGATGGACAGTGGAGATCCTTTATGAGCCCCAGAAGCTCTTTAGCCATGTGACAATGACTGTATGTGTGTATCAGTCACTGTGGCTGCATAACAAACCAGCCCGCACTGGCACCACAAAACAGCAGCATTCTTTTCTTGTCATTACGTCTCCCGGTTCTGGGTGTGACTAGTCTCAGTTAGATAGTTCTCACTCAGAAATTCTCAAGTGGTTGCAGTCAGGTGGTGACTGAGGATAGGGTCACCTAGGAAGTATCTTCATTCACACCTCTGGTTGATTCTGCCTGTCAGCTAGGACCTCAGCTGGGGTCATCCATGATGCCTGAGCTTCCTCCCAACATGGTGGCTGTGTTCAAAGGGAGAGAGCTGGGTGAAAACTGTATTGTTTTTATAACCCAGTTTTGGAAGGCACATGACTTCTGCTAAAATCTGTCAGTTAGAGGGGAGTCACAAAGGCCAGCCATATTCAAGGAAAGGGGAATCAGAGTTACTTCATATCAAGAGAAATATCAAAGCACTTGTGAGTGTGTTTTAGAAGACCACAGGTACAACCCTTCCTCTAGAAACTGTACTCCATCACCTTTGAGGAATCCACACATCACTTCCCCGGGCAGGAATTACCTCTTATTGTGCCTGGCTTTGGGCTAAGGAGCATCACTGAGTTGGATGTGCCCACATTTGGGAAACTCTGGAAATAAGAAATCATGGAAGACCTGAATGCCAGGGCCACAGCGTTCCTGGCTTTAAACATACTGAGTCACTTTCAAAGATTGTGTGTGAAATACAAATTCCATTTCACACAAGGTAGAGCCCAGTGAGGGATTAACCAGTTGCCTGTGGATATAGTTCCATTTTCTTTTGACTCTGAAGCCAGGAAAGCTAGTGTATGCCCCTAAAATAACACACAGGTCAAAGCCTCCAGAACAGACTGTGCTTCTGTGCTGATATCACATCTCCTAACTTCTACTCAGGGCTCAAATGGAGTCTCCTCTCTGCGTTTACATAAGTTCCAGGCCCCAGCAACACTTCTAGAAATAACTCTTTTACTTTCGTATTGCAAAATAAAAAGATCAGTCCAGGTGAAGGGAACCCTTGTGAGTAAAGCCTCTATTTTCTTGTAGAAGGAGTTTAGGCAAAATTTTCTTATTGACTCTCTTTTTTAAAAAAATTGACCTGTTTTGAGCTTCCCTGGAGTCCTCAGAAGTCTGACACATGGATGGAGGTGGTAAAAGATAAATGAGGAAAGAAGAAGAAATGTTTTTCCTCTAATTCTAGACCTAGGCCTGAAATGCCTCCTCAGATCACCCGTTCGGCTGAGCCCACTCCTGTGGCAGGATGGCTTGCCAGCAGTCAGCACTTGTACAAACACATGTTATGAGGCAGTGAAAAATAATGGGCTGAGATTGAGTGCTGGGACTTAGCAAGATGAAAACACACACACGCGCGCGCGCGCGCACACACACACACACGAAGGGGAAGAACTGTTATGTGGTCTTCTTGGTTGGGATGAGCTTTCCACCCCATTCAACAACATTGAAATCATGTAGTTAGGGGAATGTGGAAGCTTAGCAATGACTGTCAGTGCTGGCTTTTCTCCCCTCATCCACAGTGACCCAACTTCCAACTGCCAGCACCTGCACTCTTTTACCTGAAGGCTGTCTTCAGCCATGGGGACTGCTTTTCCTGTGTGAGGGGCAGGCTGGACATGCCAAGTCATTGACACCTCTGGGAACAGCCCCTAGCCCATGACTGATGGAAGTGGTGTATAAATACCCCAGCTCTCTCACCCCTTGAAGGGAGAACTCTGAGGTATGTGTTCTACATTGTATCCTGGGGCCCCCAGCCAGATAAAACTGAGTTGCTCACAGTGGTATTCGGGAATGATGCCAACTATTTCATCAATTTGCAAAATAAAAAGGTCTGCCCTGGCAAAGGGAACCCTTGTGAGTAAAGCTTCTATTTTCCTGCAGAAGGAGCTTAGGCAGAATTTTCTTTTCAGTTCCATTTTTTTTTCTTTTTCTTTCTTTTTTGACCTGTTTTGAGCTTCATCTTTCCTTCCTGGTCTCACTTCCCCATTCCCTACTGTTGTTTCCTGGGATCAACTCCAAAAAAACTACACACACCCACATCTTTGTCTTAAAATCTGCTTCTGGGGAACAAGAACTTAGCAGGGCACTTGACGGGCAGAGCAATATATTAATGATCACCAAGGGTGTGCCACTGCTGTACATGTCATTTATGCATCTCAAGTTACCCACCCCAAATCAACTTGCGTTTCAGGAACCAACACATAAAAAAGAATCACAAAGAAACAAATGAGGATACACACCAATGAAGGGTTCTGCTGGGACAGAGTTTGCTGGAAAAAATGATGATTGCATTCCTTCCAAAGAGCCTGACACATGCAACTCCCGTGTTCATGCAGGGGGCCTCGTATCCCTACAACTATTCCAGGCATCCATTTCCCAATAAACATACTTGAAGAAGGAATTACTTTCTCTCTCTGATGCTGTGTTTGTAACGAGGATGCGGATGGCCACTGGAAGCAGCTTCCACTACAGAATAACATGGCTGTTTACTCAACAAATCAGACCATTCCCCCACCCTCTTAGCTTCTCTCCTCCCACTTACTGTCACAGCTGAATGTGCAGTGTTACACCTGAAAGGTGTGACTGGTTATAAGACTCAAGGACTAGGGACACCTCCTCCTCCCTTCCTTCTTCCCTTCCCTTCCTAGCACAAGATTTCTGGGTTCAGTTCACGGTTCTGCTTTGGAGGGAAGTGAGAGGGATATTAGGGATAACTGGTCCTTGTTAAGTTACTTTCCGTGGTCAACCAAAGCTCTAAGTTTCCATTTATCACAAAAGTCTCTTTAAAAGTTGACTTGAATAAGTATCTAAGAAAAATGGCTAAAATCTATAAGGCATTTCCTGAAGAGAAATACATGCAACAAATTAACATTTACCTGAAAAGTCTGTCATGGTGTATATGTCATCAATATGCATAGATATGTATCTACATGTATGTATATGAGGATGTGTTTGTGTCCAGAATGTGACTACACACAAATACATGGATGAATCTCAAAAACAGAGTGCTAGGAAGCCTTACAGCCAAAAGCACATACAGTGGGAATCATGCACATAAAGTTCTAGAACAGGCACAAACTAATCTATGGTGATGGAATCAGAAGAGTAGTTGTATGGGGTATGCCGAGCTGGGGTTCCTGAGAAGGGTCAAGAGAGAACTTCCTGGGATGATGGCATGTCCTATACCTTGACAGAGGCAGGGTGCAAAGGTTTACTATATATCAGAACTCATGGATGCAACTCAAAATTTGTGCACATCATGTGTATAAATGTAACCCAAAGTAGAAGGGTAACAAGTGGTAAACTTTAGCTAATGATATACATGACCTAACAACACGTGTGAGAGGGAATGGGTTGACTTCTGAAACTACTTTGAAGTCTACTAAAATAGCATGGACTGATGGATGGCCACAGGGTTGGGTAGAGGGATAAACATGTGATAACAGCCAGTATGGTAAAATGTAAACTATAGAACCTGGGTGCTGGGTCTATATGCATTCACTATAAAATTCATTCTAGTTTTCTGTATGTTTCCAAATGTTCATTAAAAAATGCAGGAGAAGAAAATAGAGTTGGCGCTCTGTATCCATGGGTTCTGCATCTGTGAATTCAACCAATTGTGGATAAAAAATATTTGGAAAATGTGAGCCATGGTCTGAGAGACTGTTATGTTTTCAGTTCTCTTGCATTTGCTGAGGAGTGTTTTACTTCCAATTATGTGATCAATTTTGCAAGAAGAAAGTATAATCTGTTGTTTTTAGGTGGAAAGCTCTGTAGATATCTGTCAGGTCCACTTGATCCAGAGCTGAGTTCAGGTCCTGAATATCCTTGTTGATTTTCTGTCTCAATGGCCTAATATTGACAGTGGGGTATCAAAGTTTCCCACTATTATTGTGTGGGAGTCTAAGTCTCTTTGTAGGTCTCTTAGAACTTTTTTTATGAATCTGGGTGCTCCTGTATTGGGTGCGTATGTATTTAGGATAGTTAGCTCTCCTTGTTGAATTGATTCCTTAACTAAAGTGGTGTTAAGAGGGAAATATATAGCACTAAATGCCCATGTCAAAAGGCTAGAAAGACCTCAAATCAACACTCCAACATCATAACTAAAAGAACTAGAGAACCAAGAGTAAACAAACCCCAAAGCTAGCTGAAGACAAGAAATAACCAAGATCACAGTGGAACTGAAGGAGACAGAGACATGAGAAATCCTTCAAAAAACCCATGAATCCAGGAGCTGTTTTTTTTTTTTTTTGAAAAAATAAAAATAAAAAAGACCACTAACTAGACTAATAAAGAAAAGAGAGAAGAATCAAATAGACACAATAAAAAATGATAATGGGGATATCACCACTAACCCCACATAAATACAAACAACTGTCAGAGAATACTATAAATACTTCTATGTAAATAAACTAGAAAATCTAGAAGAAATGGATAAATTGTTGGACACATACACCATCCCAAGATTGAACCAGGAATAATTCAAATCCCTGAATAGACCAATAACAAGTTCCGAAATTGAGACAGTAATGAATAGCCTACCAATCAAAAAAAGCCCAGGACCAGACAGATTTATAGCTGAATTCTACCAGAGGTACAAAGAAGAGCTGGTGCTATTTCTTCGGAAACTATTCCAAACAATTTAGAAGGAGGGACTTCTCTCTAACTCATTCTATGAGGCCGGCGTCATCTGATACCAAAACCTGGCAAAGATAAAACAACAACAAAAAAAACTTCAGGCCAATATCCTGATGAACATCGATGCAAAAATCCTCAATAAAATACTGGCAAACTGAATCCAGCAGCACATCAAAAAGTTTATCCACCACGATCAATTCAGCTTCATCCCTGATGCAAGGCTGGTTCAACATATGCAAATCAATAAATGTAATTCATCACATAAACAGAAAAAAAGTCAGAAACCACATGATTACCTCAACAGACACAGAAAAGACCTTCAATAAAATTCAACATCCCTTCATGTTAAAAACTCTCAGTAAACTAAGTATTGATGGAACATACCTTAAAATAATAAGAGCCATTTATGACAAACCGACAGCCTGAATGGGCATTCATATTGAATGGGCAAAAACTGGAAGCATTCCCCTTAAAAACTGGCACAAGGCAAGGATACCCTGTCTCACTACCCCTATTCAACATAGTGTAGTATTGGAAGTTCTGGCCAGGGCAAAGAGGAAGAAATAGAGGGTATTCGAATAGGAGAAGAGGAAGTCAAACTGTCTCTGTTTGCAGATTACATGAACCTATATCTAGAAAACCCCATGGACTCAGCCCAAAAGCTTCTTAAGCTGACAAGCAACATCAGCAAAGTCTCAGGAAATGATTCTAACATCCAGAACCTACAAGGAACTTAAAAAATTTTACGAGAAAAAAAACAACCCCATTAAAAATTGGGCAAGGGACACAGACACTCCTCAAAAGAAGACATTTGTGCAGCCAACAAACATATGAACAAAAGCTCAACATTACTGATCATTAGAGAAATGCAAATAAAAACTACAGTGAGATACAATCTCAAGTCAGTCAGAATGGCAATTATTAAAAGGTTCAGAAACAACAGCTATTTATTGTTAAAATAGATGCTGGCAAGGCTATGGAGAAATAGAAACACTTCTACACTGTTGGTGGGAATGTAAATTAGTTCAGCCATTGTGGAAGACAGTGTGACGATTCCTCAAAGACCTAAAAACAGAAATACCATTTGACCCAGCAATCCCATTACTAGGTATATACCCAAAGGAATATAAATCATTCTACAATAAAGACACATGCATGCATATGTTCACTGCAGCATTATTCACAATAGCAAAGATATGGAATCAATCCAAATGCCAATCAGTGACAGGCTGGATAAAGAAAATGTGGTACATGTACACCGTGGAATACTATGCAGCCATAAAAAGGAATAAGATCGTGTCCTTTGCATGGATATGAATGGAGCTGGAAGCCATTATCCTCTGCAAACTAATGCAAGAACAGAAAACCAAACACTGTATGTTCTCACATATAAGTGGGAGCTGAACAATGAGAACACATGAAACCGGGAAGGGAACAACGCACACTGGGGCCTGTTGGTGGGAAGGAGGAGAAAGATCATCAGGATAAATAGCTAACGCATGGGACTTAATACCTAGGTGATGGGTTGACAGGTGCAGCAAACCACCATGGCACAAACTTGCATATCCTGCACATGTACTCCAGAACTTAAAATAAAATACAATTAAATTTCTTCTTTAAAGAAAAAAAAAGTGTTTATTGACTAAAAGTAATTTTGGCTAGAGTAATCAATTAAAATGGTTTGATTTCCATTTATAGATTTTATGAAAAAATGCTAGAGTTTTCTGTTAAAAAAAAATTGGAAAAAAAAATTCCGCAAAGTTCCAAAAACCAAAACTTAAATTTGCCACTTCCCAAGTACTACACTGAATCCATGTAAATGAAGTGGTGTATAGACACTGTATTAGGTATTAGGTATTATAAGCAACCTAGAGATGACTTAAAGTGCACGGGAGGATGTGCATATGTTATGTGCAAATGCTATGCCATTTTATATCAGGGACTTGAGGATCCGTGCATTTTGATATCCGAGGTAGAGGGGTGTCCTAGAACCAATCCTCCGTGGATACCAAGGGACCACGGGACCTAAAGGCAAGAGTCTTGAGACTGAATGAGGAGACAGAGGAAGCAAAATTTTAAATAAACAGCACATCAAATTGTGGCACTGATGGGACGATAATTCTATATTTATAATGGGAATTATTGAGGAATTCTGTCCCCCTAAGAACCACTAAGCAGAGCCAGGCACCAAGTAATTTTGCTTGGGCATCCTTAAAGGAAATATCCTTTTTTTTTTTTTTTTTTTTTGATGAAGTTTTGTTTTTGTCACTCAGGCTGGAGTGCATGGCGCCATCTCAGCTCACTGCAACCTCCACCTCCAGGGTTCAAGCGATTCTCATACCTTAGCCTCCCAAGTAGCTGGGATTCTAGGCACCCGCCACCACGCCCAGCTAATTTTTGTATTTTTAGTAGAGATGGGGTTTCACCATGTTGGCCAGGCTGGTCTTGAACTCCTGACCTCAGGTGATCCACCCGCCTCAGCCTCCCAAAGTGCTGGGATTTCAGAATGAGCCACTGTGCCCAGCCAGGAAACATCCTTTTCCGAGCCACGGACACAAAATGATTCCACAAAGGGGTCAATGTCCTGCATGAAACCAGGGCAACTGGGTAAAAATGGCTGACAGTGGGGAGGTGCAGCTGCATTAAAACTTTCCTTCCTTTAAAGTCAGTATCAAATAACTCAATTTAACAAATTGGCCTAGTATTTGTGGTTAAAATGGAGCAGGCAGTGGGGACACTGTGTTGCTGGAATGTGGAAATACATTGTCCAAAGGGCAGCCTCCCACCTCAATGGTCCTACGGATGCAAGAGTGCTATGGTCTTTATGCTTATGTTCCCTCCAAATCCTCAAGTTAAATTCCTAACCCCCAAGGCAGGGGGTAGGACCTTTGGCAAGGTGATGAGGAATAGGATTCCTAAGTCTATGAAAGAGACTCCAAAGGGCTCCCTTGCCCCTTCCTCAGTGTGAGGATAGAGTGAGACGGCGCTAACTATGAACCAGGAAACAGGTCCTCACCAGACACTGAATCTGCCAATGCCTTGGCTTTGGACTTCCAGCTACCAGAACTGTAAGAAATAAATTTCTGTTGTTTAGATGACATTCAGTCTATGGCATTTTGTTTTAGCAGCCCGAGTAGACTATGACAAAAAGGTCAGAATCAAGAGCAGATCAAGCCCTCCTTTTCCACCTGCTTCTGCCTCTCCACCTCATCCCTGCGACCACTGCTATCCATTCTACACACCCAGCCTGAATACTCGGCCTAAAGACCAAAACCCCCATCATCCGTGATTTTTCTATACATTTGTCCAGGGCAAGTCAACAAGATTTCAGCAGAAGTGGAATTCCCATTCCCTAGGAAAAGCTCCACGGGGAGGCTCATCTTGATACTGACAGGCTGTTCCTGTGACTGGCTCCTATGCTTTGACAACTAAGACTATTTTTACTTCCCGCCTGGGTTTTTGTAGTATTAGTGCCTGTCAGATTCATTTTACCTGCCTCCCATGGTAGAAAACTCCCATGCCCTAAAAACTGGAGAAAGGAATCAGCAGCATGAATAATAACCACAATCTCCTAAGTGTGACAAACTGAGACTCTGTTTGCCGGACCCCTCAGGACTGTTGCAAAGTGGGTGCTTGGAAAATGGACACCCACTCAGGGACCGAGCACTGGCTGTGTGTTAAAGACTTAACACGCTTTATTCCACCAACCCACGAATGATCCCCACTTCTCAGGGAAGGAAACCAAGGCTTTGAGAGATTACGTGGCCGGTCCAGGGTCCCATAGCCCATGGGTCCTCCTCAGGCCTGTGGTGCCCAGGCCCTACCTCTCTCACTCTGCTCAGAAGTACCTACAATTACAAAATGTGGCCTCTCCTTCTCTGTCTGAAAGGTTTCCTCATGACCCCAAGACACGGTGGGTACTGTGAGTTCCCATTTATCAACTGAGGTCACAGAAGCTTCACTGAGTCCAGCCTGCTCTTTGGACCCAGTCCTTTGCTGCTTCCAGAATGGCCTGTCCCAGGGGTCTGCAGCTTGTCGCCATTTTTTTTCCCCCCATACCAGTGTCCCTGATCCCAACGACGTGGACACTGAGTGGGCCCTGAGGTCTCCTGCAGGCTCAGGGCTGGGGAGCCAGGCTGAGCTCCTGGCACAAAAGTTTTGACAGGGATGGATGAGCCACTGGGCTGGGCCCAAATCCATTTTGTTCTGAGTCAGCTTCTAAAAAAGACTGCTAATCTTTAATTCAAGAATTTTATTGTTCTATTACAGACATTTCAGCCAAGCAAAATGGGATTCACACTCTATCAGGAACCTCAGAAGCGCCCGTAGGATAGCCTAGACATGTACCTATTTACACTTACTCTCCAAGGTGGCATGTGAGCATAGTCCTAGGCCTCAGTGGGGCCTACCCCAAGGCACACAAACTGAGACATGGCCTTGGCCCACTAGCCAGGGATAGACTGTGCTCGGTGCCTCTGTCCAAACCAAAGCGCACTCACTGGGGTAGCTCAGACCATCCCTGACCTTCACAGCCCTCAGCCAGGCCACCCCCATTGTTCATGGAGCCTGCTGAGAAACTTGTCAGGCTGGGAGAGCCTTTGGGGAGAGAGACGAGGCCTCCCTGGGCCTCCCCGGGCCTCATTCCACCCCGAAGCACCAGAGTCCACCCAGACCTGGGAGTGTCAGAGAACAGCCGGGAGATGCGCCCCAAGGCCCTGTCCTCAGTCCCATGGGCACCTTGCCCTGTACCTCGGCCAGCCCTGGCTTCTGAGTGGGTGGGAGTGGCAAATGCTGAGGCAACTGAGGACCAGACGGAAAGATTAGACCCACAAATAGGACAAGGCAGGAACATTCCCTCTTGACTTTGATACAAAGAGATTTTAAAATGCAGCTAGGGTGAAGCACACCCTGGTGTTTCCCAGGGCAAGAAAGCTTAGAAACAAAACCTGTGGCCTCCATGACAGAGTAAAAAAACCAATGTTCACAGGGCTTGGGAGGAGTGCTGAACTCACATGGACCCTGCTGGAAGACAGGTTTGGTGTCTTACATGTGGCTGGAGGTCTCCCTTTATTCATCTGTTTGCCAGCTTGTTGAAGACTCTAGGCCTGGCAAGCCCAGCTATTCTCCCCTGAGCCAGCTTGACAGAGACCGCCCATGCACAGAGGTGGGTCACAGGCCAGCATTCCCACCTGCTGTTCAGGCTGCTATAACAGAACACCATTCACCGGGTGGCTTACAAACAACAGAAATTTATTTCTCACAGTTCTGAAGGCTGGGAAGTCCAAGATCAAGATGCCGGCAGGCTTGGTGTCTGGTGGAGGGCTTGCATTCTGGTTCATAGATGACGCTTTCTCACTCTAGCCTCACACGGTGGAAGGGGTGAGGGCCTTCTCTCGGGCCTCCTTTATAAGAACACGAAATCCCATTCCTGAGGGGACTGATCTCATGACCTAATCCCCCTGCCAAAAGCTCCACCTTCTAACACTATCACCTTGGGAGTTAGAATTTCAACAAATGAATACTGGGGGGACACAAACACTCAGACCATAACCCCCTGGAAGCTTGAAAACCTCTGACACCTGCTTCCCAGTTCCAGAGGCTGAGATTTTCCTGGCCTGGGGTGGACCCGGATTTAAAATCCCCCCAGGTGCCTCCAATGAGCTAAGCCAGGGGTCCTCACACTTGAGTGTGCCTCCCAAGCCCCTGGAGGGCTTGTTACAACCCAGATGGCTGGGTCTGCCTTTCAGAGGTTCCAATCCAGTAGGGCTCAGGTGCAGCTCAAGGATGAGCATTTGTAATAGGCACCCAGTTGCTGCTGCTGCTGCTGCTGCTGCTGGTCCTAAGACATCTGAGAGCACTTAGATGGGGGCAGAACAGAGCCCACCTGGCAACCCAGATTATGTGACCTAAGGCTGACCACACACAAACAAGGCTTTGGGAGACAGGCAACCTCAGAGTCCTGGTGCTTGCTCCAGTGCCAACTAGCAGGGAACCCTGGAGATGCCTCTCATGTCTCTAAACCTGAAGCTTCATCTGCAAAATGAGATTATCTGTGTAACAATCTCAGTAAGAGATGGAAGAAAAGAGCCCCAAGTCCCCCGGGCACACTGCTGCTCCAGAAATGACTGAGGAGTGGGGAGCCAGGTGGGGCGGACTGAACCCCAGAGGGCTGGAGACTTGCAAGGCCACATGTGCTCCTAGGCCAGGAGAAGCAGCACTATGTGGCTCATCACTGTCACAGGCCACACTGCAGCCAAGAGGTGTATTGGGACCAAGAGGGGACTTCCCTTGCAGGCTCTCCACTGCCCCAAGGTGGGTGTTCCCAGCACCCCACTATAATACCGATGGCCTCTACACACAGTTGAGTACATTGCTCACTGCTCCGGGGGTGCCTGTGAGATGAGCCCTGGGGAAACTGTCCTCGTGCAGAACAAGCCAGGAGGACAGGTGTACAGCCCTAAGTGGCTGCTTTACTGTGGAACCCCAGAGGAAAGCAATTCCAAGGTAGAATGAGTACTAGACATGTGGTCTGGAGACCCGGATGCTCTGGAGCAAGGGGTATTCCAGGCCTGTGATTTCAAGCTCTTTTAGGCGGTAAAATTTTACTCTTCAAATAAAATTTTAAACAGATCCCTAACATATGAAAGGAAAGATACTGGAGTTTTTTGATTGTGAGAAAGTGGGTAAGGGCGGGAGGAGGAGACAGTACCTGAATCACAGATCCCCCAGCCCAGGGATGACATTAAAAATACGCAATATGGCACAGGCACTACCCGGGGAAAGGATCAGGGAAAGTAGAGAGGACCTTGGAAATGTCATTCCTGCCTCAACCTCCCCTGCAGAGCACATGAGGCAACCGTCACAGAGCCTGGAACTAGGGGGCAGCAGCAAACATTTCTAAGGACCAAGAATAAATATTTTACGCTTTCCAAGCCCTGTGGTCTGTGTTGCAACTACTCAACTCAGCCTTCATAGAGCAAAAGCTGCCACAGAAACACATAAATGGATGTGTGTGGTGGCTGTGTTAAAATAAAACTTTATTCACAAAGATAGTCGACAGGCCCCCTGTGGCCAAGGGCTCTTGTTTGTTGAGCCCTGGCTTAGAGGAAAAGGATTTAGAAGCCACTAGACACAATAATCACCGTGCTTGTTTTTGCATTTATGACTCTGAATTCTCAATTCTTTAACTCAACTTACTTTGCTCTCAGACTAACTAATCTATCAACTGGGCATCATAATACCGTTTTCCCTGACCTTGAGGTATTTGTTCCAATGGCCAAATGTGTTCCAATGAGCTAATGAATGTGAAAATGCTTTGAAATGTCTACAGTACTTTACAAATAGATCCACAAAATCTCTGCATCTAAGAGCAGAGTTTTATCATCCTTTACCTGTGTATCAGAAAGATTCCAGACACCACTCACCAAATTAGGCTGCCCGGGCTGCTTTTGAAGAACAGTCTTTTAAAAAATGCCCTAAAGGGATGTCAAAGCTAGAAAAAACAAATAGTGTCTGGCCCTTTCTCCTAGAGCCTGAGACTTTTAAACTCTTCATTAGTATAAAGTAGAAAATCCTCTACTCCCTATTTCATCCTGTTTGTTGACATAGTGGACTCTTAGGCCAGAAACTTATTAGTCAGAAGCCTTGTAGTTAATACCACTGGATGCCTCCTACACGCAGCCCAACCTGCAAGAATGTGGTATTGCTGCTGAATGACACTAAATAATCTCTTCATCATTAAAACAATCTTAACCCCACAGAGTTCTAACGTGCCTGAAGAGAGGTAAAGTCCCCATAAATGATCTCCATCAGTCTACCTTCCACTGTATTTCTGGTAGCAAAGATAATGTGGCTACAATTTATTAAGCACATACTACGATTGAGGGCGCAGCTGCTCTGCAAAGCTCACTTCACTGAATGACTACCACAAGCCTGGGAAGAAGGTACCTTAATTTGCATTTTACCAGAGGGTGGAAATGAGGTCCAAAGAGCTTAGCAAGCCACTTGGCATCACATAGGTCGAAAGTGATGGAATTGGGATTTAGGATTTACTCCAGAACCCAAGCTCTTTCCACACAATTGCCAAATGACTTCATCTATACAAAAGCATTCATTATTTTCCCCAGGGTTCTTTCATTACCAAAGAAAAGATGCAATTTGCAAATGGCACCACTGGGACAATTTCTACCTCACTGATGACCCCCACAAGGTAAAAAGAGAATCCAATTGTTTCACTTGATGAGGCAAGAATTATGAAGATTAAAGCAAGAGCTATAGTCAGCCTTGGCAGACATAAATTTGGATTATGATTTTTCTATAATGGTGGTATTTGGCTTTTGAAAATGATTTAAGCATAAAGAAAAATTGGGAAATTTGCTTTTTCAAAAGAAACAAGTTTAGGGAAAATTAATGTAGCAGAGACTAGCTAGCAGTTCACCAAATCTGTTTCCTCTTCTGCTTTCTACATTCCACTAATGTACATGGCCCAGCCTTCCTTGAGGTCAGAAGTTGTCACGTGACTGAGCTCTGCCAATGGAATGTGAGCATCAGTGAGCATCTAGTCCCTAAAACTCTGCTACCCTAAATCCTCCATGCTCTTTCCTCTTAATGCAAAGAAGCCCAGCAACCTTGGAAGCCAAGTTGAGGAGGGAAAAGCCTAAAGATAGAAGCATCTGGAGTTTATAGACCCCTTCTTGCAACAGGTGCAACTATAGACTAGAACATTCCATGAGAAAGAAATAAACTTCTCTTGCATTAACATAGAAATCTGGAGGACTTTTCTGTTACAGCAGCTATTATTACCCTATCTAAGTAATTCAGCAAACAATTTGATACAAATTAAAAAGCAGATCACATTAGTTCCAAATCTGTTCCACTTAAGAATGTCAACTACTATGATTTGAATCATTATGAGAATTACAACTTCAGAAAGAAGTTCAAGTTACGTGAGCTAGTGAAATAATGTCCAGATGAATCTTAAGTCTTTAAACTTAGTTCCTTCTTGGGTTCAAACCCAGCAATAACCACACTAACCCGAATGCAATTTGTCACTTCTAGTATTTTGGAAACATTTGGTTAAATAAAATATATTACTAAAATTAATTTCACCTGTTTCTTCGTACTTTTGTAATGTAGCCAATAGAAAATTTAAAATTACACTGTAGGTCAAATTATATTCCTATTGGACAGTGCTACTCTAGATTGTGCAGACCTCAGATTTTCTATTCAATTATTAACGGGTATTGAGCACTGCACGGGTGTTGGGTGGCCCTACTTCACTTCTGACAAGCCCTGTGACCTTGGGCAGGTTGTTTATCCCCTGTGGTTCTTGTTTTTTTCATGTAAAAGATGAGAATGTTGGCCCTATCATGCTTTGTAGACTGGTCATGTCCAGCCCTGTGATTTTAAACTAGCCCACTCTGATGTTACAGTTTAAACCCCAAACAGCAGGATCCTGACACTGTTCATGGCCAGTACCCTGAATGCATATTTTCTGCTTGTTGGTCTGTGCCTGGGCTCCAATTCTTGCTTACGGACCACAGGCACCCTTTGAACCTCCCCTCCTGTTGCTTCTCTCATACAGACTTCCTGGTTTTCCTCGTCGACTGAAGCTCACATTTAACTGTTAAACGTGGGCTTCTGGCCATTCCAGTCAACACCTTACCTGTAGGCACTCCTGACCATCCCCACAGGGCAGTGCCCTGCCAGCCTGACTTTGGTCTTGGACACAGGCCAAGCGTCCTCTTCACCTTCCGAGGCCTTAGGCCCAGCTAAGCCAGACAGAGTGGGATGATCCTTTATCAAGGGAAATCCACTGATCTTGCAGAGAAGCCCACACCAAAGGCCATCATTTTAAATATTTTCCTTCTTCCAAAGTTTACTTGAAAAAAGTACTCTGAGGAAAAGCTCATTTCCTTAAAATATCAAAGAACCAAAAACCAAAAGATGATATATTTTTCTGGAGACAGACTGCAAAGTGCAGAATAAATAAAATTCTGCAAAGTGTACAAATAAATATTACAAAGAATTAATTTCTGCTACAGTTGTCTACCATCTTCAATACTACATTTAGCTAACTTAATTTTCCGTGGATCAAATTTATTCAAAGTTAAATTTCTCTTAATAGGTCATCTGAGTAAACAATTTCAAGTGTTACTTGCCAAAAGGAAAAAAAAAAAATGTTTCCAGGCTTCAGATGAAATCGGCAGTGTCAGGCTAAGAAAACAACCTTAAAAATTCACAGAGAGCTGGAACAATTGCAAAGAAAAGTTGGAGCCCGGAGGTCAGTCTTGTTCATGCAGTTCTGAAGGTAAAAAAAAAAAAAAAAAAATGCCACCCCACCAAACTGGGTCTTCATAAGCAAAGGAAAAAGCTTTTTTGAGACAAGGTCTCATTCTGTCACCTAGGGCTGGAGTGTAGAGGTGTGATCTCGGCTCACCGCAACCTCCATCTCCCAAGCTCAATCGATCCTTCCACCTCAACCCCTCAAGTAGCTCGGACCACAGACTCACGCCACCACACCTGGCTAACTTTTGTATATTTTATAGAGACGGGGTTTCACCATGTTGCCAAGGCTGGTCTCGAACTCCTGGCCTCAAGTAATCCACCCGCCTTGGACTCCCAAAGTGCGGGATTATAGGCATGAGTCACAGCGCCCAGCGTCATTCTTTTGAAAGCAGAAAATGTATAAAGTAATATATCCTTAAAGTAGCAGCTGTCATAAGAAGATAGCACCCTGGGCTTTCTCTGGCACCAAAACTGGGCACTCTGTGCTCCTGGTTTTCAGACAGACAGAAAGGGAAAAGGCAGGGGAGAGGGAAGGGGAGGAGGGGAGAGGGAGTAGAGGAAGGCTTGAGGTATGGCATGGAATTCTGCAAACACAGCAGTTATTAAGGGAAATGGGAGAGTGTCTAGGGGAAGAAGTTTTCTTGAATTTCTATTCTTGAAATTTCTTGGAATAAGTGGATTTGTGCAAGGGCAGGGATAAATGTAGTTGAAGATCTATTTTATAGGTGAGGAAATGGTCATCTGAGAGGCAAACTAGCCTTACGCCCCAACAGGGAATACAGCCAGAATAGAGGTAACTCTGTCTCCAGTCTCTGAATCTACAGCCTTCCTCTAATAGCATCTAAAGCCAGGGTTTCTGACAGCACAGTCCGAGAAGCCCCATGACATCACAAGTGGCAGCTGGGTGTACTTTATGACAAATGCTAAATTAACTCCTGCCTGTGACCTTGCCACCATAACTCAGACAGCCAGGACACACACTGCACCCCAAACACTCAGGTCCCTATGAAAACACTCACTCCTCCAAGCATAGAGGGAAGCCTGCTCCGCAGGCTCTGTTAAGCGTACTGCTGCCGCTGACATCATCGCAAATAGAAAGGGAGAGAGTCCAGGAACCACAGGGCTCACTTCCTAGCCTCTCTATTTAAGATTTTCGAGGGCAGACAGCACTATGTTTAACTGGCACAAGTAATATTCATCGTGCCCAGGGCCTCTTAAGGAAAACTGAACAATGCTTTAGAATGAACCTGCCCTCACCTCACTCCTGCTCAATCATTTCACCCAACAACAAGTTAGAGGTAGAGAAGAAGAATATTATTAAAATGATGCTTCTAAATCAGGACCTTATGGGTGCTTTGGCTCTCAACTTTTTTCATAAAATATCTGTCCAGTCCAGACCGAGAAGCCATCTTCGACAGCATTCTGGTAAGGGCATGGAGGTAACCAGGGCTCACAGGTGTCTATGGCAATGGTCTGATCCTGTTGTTAGAAATAGTCGATGCAGCAGAGGTGATGGCACTCATTGCCATGCCTGAGGTCTTCAGGGCTTGCCTACCTCAGTAGATGGTACTGAAGCCTCCTGTCTAGATGACGATCTGCTCAGACCTGGGCTACCTGCAGTGTGTCCTGTTGACAGACTTGCTCTTGCAGGGAGTAGCTGGAGAATATTGTTCTAGGAATCTTGCACTGTGCCCCACCCATAATGATGGCCCAGGACAGAAGGTGGGAAATTCACGAATACACTCCTACTATGGTGCCATCAAACCCAGGACACTAAGCTGTTCACACTTTATTACTAATTCTCACAGCAATCATGAAAGGTCAGAATGATTATGTCAACTTCCAGAGAAGCACACAGAGACTCAGAGAACCTGGCTATTTGGCCGAAGTCCACAGCTTCAGATGAGCGTGACTCTAAGACCCCGGTTAGAGATAAGGCCCTCAGATTTACATATTTGCTCTACACCCTTGAGATGTTTGCAATTGGGCTGGAAAGACAGGAGATACGTCCAAAGACAACTGCAAGTTCTGACCACCCTGTCCAATAGCTCTTTCTGTGATGATGGAAATGTTCTGGGACCTGTGCTGTCATCCGTGATCCAACTATCAAGTATTTGACATGTAGTTGGTGCAACTGAGAAACTGAATATTTAATTTTAGTTGGTTTGAATTCATTTGAATTGAAATTGCCATTGAATGACAACATTTAACAGCACATGTGGAGACATTTTATACCAGCAGCAGTCAGAAAAGAATGCTGCAGTCTGGGGTGGTCCAAGCGAGCTTCATGAAGCACATGGGCTCTGAGCCAGCCCTTGATGTGTTAGGATTTGGACAGAACTTCTGTTTCGGGCATGATCATCTTCCCTGTGGAATTTGGTTCTAAATCAAGGGCCCCAGAAACCAAGCCCAGTCCTTTTGGTCTGCAGGTGAGGAAATCAAGATTGTCCCTCCTGGTTCCATATTCCCTTTGGACCTGCTCTTCGCAACATGACTCAGCTTGCTTTTGCTTCCTCCCAAGTTTCTCCTAAAGCCTTTCCTCTCTTCCCTTTCCCTGAGTGCCCCCTGCCAACACGGGCAGGTCCTGGGTTTGCGTTCTTTTTATCTACCTAGACATTTTCTTTTCTATCTGTGAGGCTGAGTCATTTCCTCTCTTGGAATGACTTTTAATGTGCTTTATGCTTCTACATCTGTCACTCTGAGAAAGGCATTTCCCAATACAGACAGCAATGCCACTCACAGAGAGACCAATCATCTGCCCCCAAAACACACCCCAGCAACAGAGAACAGAATCCCCCCATCCTTGCTGGGTCTGCATATGGCTGAACCTAATGCTCAGAGCTGGTCACCATGTACTGTCTGATTCCATTCTTTTCCACACCAGGAGTGACAACTGGCCTTTCTAATACTATTAGCTGATTAATACTAATTTTAGACTACACGTGGCTCAGCCCCTCAGTGGGGCATTTGACCCCTTCATACCCATTTTCATTTCTAGCTCACGTAGCTGCCCTTGTGCTGCTTCACTTTCAAGTGAAAAATGTTCCTTGTGAGCATGGAACAACAGCCACAGTAACTTTTGGATTCCCCAGCTTGAGGAACACAGACTACGTAGGATTTTTTTTGGTGGTGGAGATGGAGCAGATAACCTATTTTGAATTCTTTTCAGCTTTGCTTGAAAGCTGATTGTTAAGAGTCTAAGTATGGTGGGAAGGGCACTTCCACCCATCTTCCCAACAGATCCAGACCTGCAATTCTCTGACATGTCTTCTGTACTCAACAACTTGTAGTTCTTTGGGCTGCAGCAGAGATTGTTTATATCCTTCCATGCTGACACTAAAGATGAGACAGGCCTTTGGATGGAAGATCAGCATGTCACTGAGCTCCTGGGCCCTGGACAGTGGCACACATGCGGTCAATCCCCACCAGGTAAGGACAGAAAGCCCCAGAGGGCTTCGAGGTCCAAGTCAAAGTGACAAAACATGGCTACAGACCTACTCCATCCCATCGCCTGTTTTGGTACAACCTGTGAGCTAAGAATGATTTTTAAATTGATAAAACATTATAAAAAATTATTTTAAGAATATACTACAGATACAATATGTGGCCTGCAAAGCCTACAGTGTTTACCATCTGGCCCTTTCCAGAACAAGTTTACCAACTCCCGTCTGAACCTTCAGGGACCTCATTCATCCAGAGGGGTGCCTGTCATGTCCCTGAGGCTTGGTGGGCTGGGTCCTCACAGCCCTTCGTTCCCTTTGATCTGCTTTGTGTTTGTTTTCTTTTTCAGTTCAGTAACCTCAGAGACAAAATGTTCCATATATGTTTCCGGGGAATGGCGCAATAGATATCAAATCTAACAAACAATAAATGAAAATCCGCCTCTTCCAAGAAGATCAACATCGTGGGTGAGGATCTGGCCCAATCCCGGTGTCTCTACTGTGATAGGAACAAGGTTCCTGATTAAAAACCAGCCAGAAAGGACCCAAGCGATCAAAGCAAAGGTAACCACACAACATCCTCACCCATCCTGCTCCTGCCTTAGTTTCTCACTTGGCAGCACCAGTCTCCACATCCGACCTCAGTACCGCATCAGGAGTGTCACTGTCTCTGACTCAGCCCCAGCTCCAGTAGAAAACGAACACAGAGGTCAAAACATACCCTAATAGTCCCTCAGGATGTCACCTGAAAGTTTCTTAGGCTCCCATCCTAAACATCCTCAGAAGCTCTCTGGATTAATATTCTAAGAAAACACACAGCAGCTGCCTCTTCCTTAGCCACAGGAGAAAATGACAGCTGCTGCCCATGAGTAGCCAGCACTGTTACCTGGTTCGGTGCAGTTCTTGCCATTCCGGAGTCCAGCATCTTCGGAAGTCAGAGTGTCGTTCACCTGCATGAGCTTCCTCCCCATCATCCACTTTCTGTCTTCCCCTATGAGGTCCATGAGGTCAAGCTCTGGGGAGACAAAGACAATAACCACATGTCATTCACAGCTGGATTTCAGCTTCTGCTGACACTGCGTGCCCGGTGCCCCGACCAGCCATCACTTGCTCAACCCTGCCTGCACTCCCGGCCACCCTGCTTCTAGCTGCCTGATGGCTTCCTCGCCGCATCAGTGGGATGACTTTGAGGTGTGTGTTCTAAACTGGATTCTAGATTCTTCCCAGTGGGATCAAGCTCCAGTTGTCTACTGTGTAACTTTCTTGATAAAGCACACTTGATCAACTGCTCCCCCTTCCCTGTCTCAATTCCCTGCTCCCAGTGACATCCTGAGAAATGTTTAACAACCAACTCTCAAAGGGGAAGAAAAGCCCTGTTTTGTAGCCACTGGCCAATTTCTGTGGTGTCAATATTCCCATTGTAGCCAATGCCTAGCTACACACATGACATCATTGAAAATGGGGTTCGGAAGAGATGGACACAATCAGCTCCACTGAGTCAATAATAGCTGGCTCCAGCCTATCGAGATCTAGTCCCTGCCAGTATCTCCTGAAACCAGCCCCCAAATGAACCACCCACCATTGAACATACTTCAGAATCTGCTTCTGGGGGTTATCAAGCGAAGACATAATTTGCCATCCCCAAAGCATAGATTCATGAGTGCCACACAGCATGTTTCCAATGAACAAGAGATAAAGGCATGAACTAGGAAACAGTAGGTTGGGAGAGCAGGTAACAGGGCTCAGGGCTGCAATGACTGTGGGGGTGGAGGTGCCAGAAGAAAGAACACAGGCTAAAGAGCACACTGAAGCGGCCAGTGCAGTGCATTCTGTTTGGGGCACGTTGAGTTTGAAGAGTCCGCAGAGCACGGAATGGGAGGTATGCCACCTGTGCAAGTGTGAGTGGAGGAACCTTGGGGTGAAAAGCAGAGCCACAGCAAACCTCAGGGAAATCATCAGCAACAGGGAAGGGTGAGAGGCACATGTATGGATGGGGTCTCCCGGTGGAGAAGAGGGGGCACTGGGGAGAAGGAATGGAAGAACACAATATCCTTCAGAGAGGAGACAGAGCAAAAGGATTCAGGAAGGGATCATGAATGGAAGGAAAAGAGCAAGGAAAGCAGGTGTCGTGGAAGGTAAGCAGAAAGAGAATTTCAGGAGGGAAGGAGTAGCCAATAGCCTTGAACTCCATGGACAGATCAGGTAAGATGAAGGCAGAAACATGACAGGTGGGACCTGGCGTCATGGGGCCATGGAGAGACACAGACAGCAAGCCAAGCTGCCAAAGTGGCTCTTTCCAGGGGCTTGGCACTGAAGAAGGGACCTGAGGCAATGCTGCCTCTTGAGTGTCCAAAGTTGCCGCGGGCAGAAAATGGATTGAAACACAAGACGTGGGCCTAACCCACGGGCCCAGTGGCCTTCAGGCCAGATAGTGCACCCAACCACACCAACACAGTGTCTGAAGTGGTCACTGAAGAGCTGGAGGGCATCCTGCCCTCTCCTCTACTTTCACAGTGATTCAGTTTCCCAAATGATTTCTCCTTTGTTACTGAATTCAAACCTCACAACACTGCTTAAGAAAGAAAGCAAGAGTGTGGACATTGCCTCTCCAGCACCTGATCACTGCTGGCTCAGGGTAGGTGCTCAGTAGGTATGCGTTGAAATAATTATTCCCACTTTATAAGTGGAGAAAGTGAGACTCATGGAAGTGTCTGGAAATCACAATGCCTGTGGGCACCTCACCTAAGATAACATGATGCACATAATATCAGTAGCTCATGAACTGAGGTCTTCCTCAAACACAGACCCTGCTTCCACGTGTAAATTTAGCAAGATATCAAATTACAGTTTATGCATACCATCCAGGAGAGCCCCCCCAGGTTTTTTTCCCCAAAAAATGGAGGAAGAATGTGGAGTCTAATGAAAAGAAACAATAATTTCAGACTCTTGAAATACAAAATTCTACATGGCGGCCACATGTATCAGCTTAGCCCAAATTATGAGGACAATATCAAAGATAATTCAAGGTTAAAGCAAGGCATTTGTGTAGTCTGAATAACCTGAATGGTGGATTCTTATGATTAAGAATAGTGATGAATAGAGGCAAAAAAATCTCAAAGCCTCATGAAGAAAAGATAAGGTTAGTAGCCTTAAACTCCCATATTGTCACAAATAATCTGCAAGTGTGGAGAAGGGCATCCCCTCTGTCTCAGGCTGGGTTTCCCTAGAAGCAGCCCCTGAGAGAAGGATTTGAGAGCAGGTGGTTTATACGGGAGGTGATCCCAAGAAGAATCAGTAGAAGAGCAGAGTAGGACAGGAAACGCTAATAGCAGGTGCATTTTAAGTCAGTTGCCAATATGAATAACTAGAAACTGACCTCTCTGGAAAGCTCTGGGGACCAGTGTAGACATGCATCTCGGACACCTAAGAGGTGAGGAAGCTTGGGTATTCATCCAGCTACTCCTGGTCTAACATTGGTTGAAGCTGACAAAAGAGGACATAATCCCCCAGCATTTCCAATCTGCCACATGGAGGTCCAAGGTGATGCCCAGAAAAAGGCCTTGGGCAATGAGAGGCAGGTGCTAGAAGCTGCACTGTGCCAGCTGGCACTGAAGAGGTCAGAACCGAGTAATATACGTTGAGCACCACGACATCTGCCCATCTACACAGTACCTAAAGAGAGAGTCATGCTGTGGCCAGCAGCGTGGCTATTCCACTGTTCTTATAATCTGGGTCAAGGAGACATGCTTTGTGGTACTGTAATCTTAATGTTCAGGAAGACCCCAAAGATTTAAAAAGAAGCAGGAGTATCCCTTCCAATGACTTCCAAGTTGCTTCATATGCCAAGTTTCCATGGTTCTGTAACTCTGAGAGAAAAGCTGATACCAATTAAGAGATGTAAAAATAAAGCCAGCTATTGTAGCAGAAAATTAGAGGATTTTTCAACATAATGATTCAATATCTTCAGGAATTAGACTCTTAAGGCAGCACCTCTGGATTCCAAAATGTGCAAACTTTTATCTCAATAAAAATGTATTTGACCACTGAGGGCTGACATAACAACACAGAGACCAGAGTCTGAGAAAAAAATGATGAAGCAATGCATTGCATGCATTTCCTTCCCACAGAGAACCAAGTTTGACAATATTATAGCACAGTTCATCTGTCCTCGCAAAACTCCTGCTGAGCTAGGAAGAGGCAGTTGGTTCTGGGGTCACTTTACCTTTAGAGTACATAAGTCAGAGGATAAGCGATTTGCTAAGATCAGAGTCAATCCATGGCTACATCAACCATCATTTCATAGTTAGCATGGCTTCTATTCACTGAATGTCTGTGATGTGCAGAAACCTTTCCATTCTTCACCATGTTTCATCTTCATGGACGAAAGCCCTACATGGAAATACTAGTTCCTTTTTGTAAATAAGGAAATTGATGGACAGAGAGGTTAAATATCTTGCCCAAGGTCACACAGTGAGGAAGTAGCAGAATGAGGATTTGAACCCAGGCCTAGTGACCTCAAAGGACAAATTCTTGGTAGATCCTGGGATAGGATGAAATCCATCCTGGTTTCATTATACAGCTATAGTAAAGTAGCTCAATAATGTAGCCTGCACCTTATAACAGGTTAGCAATGAAGAGGTAAATAAGTCTCACTGGACTTATTTCAAAGAGGTTATTTCCCTAGAAGTTACAGTCATGCACCGCAAAATGACATTTCTGTCAGCGTTGGAAGGCATATATGATAGTGGTCAACTTTTTTTTTTTTTTTTTTTGGTCTGGCTTTGTTGCCCAGGCTGGAGTGCAATGGTGCATTGCACCCTCAAACTCCGAGGCTCACATGATCCTCCCACCTCACCCTCCTCAGTATCTAGGACTACAGGTGCATGCCACCACATTCAGCTAATTTTATTATTTTTTGTAGAGACAGAGTCTCCCTATGTTGCCCAGGCTGGTCTCAAACTTCTGGCCTCAAGTGATCCTCCCACCTTGACCTCCCAAAGTGCTGGGATTATACACATGAGCCACCACAGTCAGCCCCATAAGATTTTAACACCATATTTTTACTGTCCCTTTGCTGTATTTAGATATGTTTAAATATACAAATACTTACCACTGTGTTACAATTGCCACAGTATTCAGTACAGTCAGTCAAGTGCTGTACAGGTTTGCAGCCTAGGAGCAATAGGCTATATCATCCAGGTTTATGTAAATACACTCTACGGTGTTGGTACAAGAACAAAATCACCTAACAATGCATTTCTCAGAACATATCCCCACTGTTAAGGGACATGTGATTGAATTAGGAACAGCAGTGAGGCAGGAGCCTCCCCCATGAAAGGTTTACAAACGAAGGACTAAAGTCCCACTGGGTGCAACTCACTCTGCTCAGTGTGATTTCCTAGAGACCAGGCTGGTCGCACGCATTATGACATGGAGGGCTATCTTCTTGCACTTAGGGAGGCGGGGCAGAGGGTGGGCAGCTGGGAAGCCTTGGAGGGTGGGAAGGTGAAGGGGATACGGAGAGGCGCCCACACTGGCTGTCCTCCCTGCTCTCCCCTCGCTCACCTCCCCAGCTTCCTTGGACTTCTCCGCTACAGCAAAGAGGCCACTCTGCAAAGCTACACTTGAGCAATGTCAACAAAAACACTTGGCCCCTGTCCATGGCATTCTTGGCTCCTCATCTGCCAGGCCCTGGAAGTTGCATGTTGGCCTAATTAGTCAGGGGAGGGGTAGGGTATGAAGAAGGGAGGCAGCAGGCTCACATGTCACATGTCACGAGTGGAGGCAGCCT
The DNA here is from genome assembly GCF_008728515.1 of Papio anubis. Taxonomy (NCBI): domain Eukaryota; kingdom Metazoa; phylum Chordata; class Mammalia; order Primates; family Cercopithecidae; genus Papio; species Papio anubis. The sequence goes on from NC_044991.1 coordinate 39,133,373, forward strand.
GCAGGACTGCAGGCTCTGAGAAGAGGGGACAGGAGTGGGCTGTCGGGACAGCACGGGATGCTAGCTGGAAGGGGAGGAAATCAAGCTCTCAACTCAAGAAGCAAGCGCATGCACTAAGGAAGGACACAAAGTGAGGCTGGACGCCAAGTTTCCATTACAGAGCTATGTGCTCACCCTTTTGTGCTCTCTTCCCTCCCTTCCCCTACCTCCCTCCTCCCCACAACTGGGGCTTAGAGAGCCCAAGGATTTCTGACACCAAGAATGGATCTCCCTGCGTGCCCCCTGACAAACAGCCTTGACTCACAGCCTTCACCCTAACACTGTCTCCTATGTGAACCTTGTCCCATAGGGCTTGCAACCCTTCCAAATACCAGCCCCAGGCCTGGTGGAGCGGTGGGGCTGCCTGCTCTCTGATGGGAGAATTAACTCCTTCAGACACCTTGGCAACAGCAGATGAGGAAGTTTGCTGCGTCACCAGCAAAATTATCTTTTATGCCCCTCATTATGTGCCAAGCACCCTTCCTGTACCATCTCACTCCATCCGCTTGCAGGGAATGCTGATGGGGGTAAGCAGCCAAGCCAGGACCCTAGGCCACAGACGACTGCAAAGCTCAGGTATGTGTTTCTCACCTGTCCCAGAGCTCCAGGAGCCCAGGGAAGTGGTCTTAGGGGCATAGCAGCTCTTTTGGAGGGGAGGTATTAACTCTCCCCTCCCTGTGAACTGGAATACTGCTTTTCTTTTTGGAAACTGGGATGCAGAGAACCATCCAGCTGAAATGCTCAGACAGCCATGGCAACAGCTTCCCATTTGCAGATGAAGAAACTGAGTCTTGTAAAGCCGCATACAACACTGGAGAAAGAATGTCTGGAACACTCAGTTAATGGCACAAGAAACAGCCAAAGGCGGCAGCACTAACTCAGGCTCTCTATGCTGGTTTGGTGCTCTTCGCTAAGGCTATAAATACCCCACCCTACAGTTTACACAGCTGCCTCCACTCTGTACACCCCAGGTCTTCACCCCAGGGTTGGAGGTCAGGTTTGCATAAGCCCGCAGCAAGCGGACGCCTTCTGCAGACTCAAGTGAGCAGCACTGCTCTCCAAATGACCCCTTTCCTGCCCCTCCCCCTAAAGTCTCAGAAGGATGAGCCTCATCCTCTGTGGGTGAAGAGGGGAGCAGTAGAGGCCCTGGCTTCGTACAGGTGGATTTTTCTCATGGGTTTTCCAGCTGAAGCAAGAGCTTCCCTGTGCTTTTGTTCATGGTCCTTGGAAAGGAGCACCAATTGTGGAGAGGTTGCAGTCCTCCAAACAAAGCTCTCCTAACCCAGCAGGACAGGAGGAAGCTGGAGGCTAAAAGGGCCACACATTCATTGCCCTCAATGGCCTCAAAGCTTCCAGAAAGTCAGAGAAGGGAAGATCCAGAGAAGGTGTCTGGGAGAAGATCTCCAAGCCACAGGAGGTGATAGGTTCTGTTTAAATTCTCTTCCACGAGCTCCACAGCCTGTTTCCACAGCCTGTCCAATGGGCAAGAGGATGCTAAGAACACCCCCTTGGCCTGGGTCGAGGTCTCCCACTAATGTCCCCAACTCAGCGACGGCAATCACAGGCATCAACTCTTACCTGGATGTAAATTTCTTGCCAGTGTCAAGGCGCTACACCTCCACTCCAAGAGGAAACCCAGATTGAAAGTTGAGCCTTTTCAGTCCCTCCAATAGGACAGGCCTCCCTTTAACCCAGAGGGGAAGAGGGAAGAAGGTGACCCTAGTCACCTGCCCACTTGAGGCAGGGCACTTCGTGCCTAAGGTCAGGGCACCAGCATGGTCAGGTTCTGGTGAGGGTCCTCTTCTGAATTGCATACTGATATATTCTTGTATCCTTACGTGGCAGAAAAAGAGCTACAGAGCTCACTAGGGTCCCTTTAGCAAGGGTACTAATCCCATTCTTGGGATGTGGTGGATGTATTCTGGTCTTATGAACTAATTACTTCTCAATTGGGAGTTAGGATTTCCATATATGAATTTGACACCAACATTCCATACTTTGTAACAAGAAACCCCATATTGGACATTATATGTGTGTGAGTGTGGGAGAGAGAGAGAGTTAGAGGGGGAGGGGGAGGGGGAGAAAAAGGGGTGGAAGAAGAGGGACATGATCATGCAATCTTTTTATACCATGCACGTGTCCATTGATTGTCTTTTGGCAAAGAAGTTTTTAAAACTGTTGAACTTAGAGATGAATTATGCATTTCTCTCTCATAAAAAGACAAGTGCTATAAATATGCTAACCTTTTCTGGGAAGACATGGTCACCAGCTAACTAAGTGTGCACCTAGCAGATATTTTCAGAAAACACACTGCTCCTCATGTCTGCTTTTGCTCCACATCCCTCAAGGTGACCTTTAACAACCAGTGAAAGAGTAGAAGCTTTCCTAAAGAAATTTGCTCTATGGACAGAGCATTTTGAAAATAAATATCAAAACTTTGTATGTCTTCATATGATAAATTATATCAAGAAAATGATTAAAATCAGTACATTCTAAAAACATGTATATGTTCCACTTAAAAATTTGGAATCAAAATTATATAACCTGATTTTAAAATTCCAAAACAAAGAGTTTCAATGACTTTTATTAGAAATTTGAAATTAAAATTCAATGTCTTTTACTTAAAAAATGGACTTTTATAAATCCATTTATTAGAAACATGTAAATGCAATACCTTCTGAAAAGTTGCAAGATTAATCTACTGAAGTCAGAAAAGATGGGAAGATATTAACAACAGTCTTTGGGTAATTGGTGAATGAAATTGAAAATTTAGTATCTTGATTTAGTAGTTATAGCCCATAATGCTTTTCTTCCATTTGGATCCATACATCTTGGGGAATTATCTATTACAAGTAGGACAGCCATTAAACTTCAAAATTAAAATAAACTGAACCTTAAATTAAAATAAGCAGACCTTCTGTTAGCTGTATCTCAAAGTGTGGAACTAATATTTTCAAAAATGATTAAGTATATTCTATCATGTTTTCTCAATAAGATACTACTCATAAAGATAACAACATTAACATCATCATTGTTTAGAAAACTCCATGTTTTGTTCTGTTAAAATATAAGTAATATATTTAAAATGGTTTATTTCATCGCTATTTTATTCCTATTACATTTATTTTTCATTGTATTTAAAAATCTGGGGCAGATCCAGGTTTTATGGGACCTGAAGTTTATGTAATATTGAGACCACTCTTTTAAATATAAAATTTTACAAATACAAAGATAGGTATAAGGCTTAAAAATAATATCTCATTATACATATATACACATAATATATATACAGTATTTCTTAAACATAATTTCTAAAAAAATACATACTTTCCTAAGGATCACAGTTTTAGGTAACATAGTCCATTCCAGCTGTACATATGCCTTGCCTCGGGCTCTGTTGATATACTCCAAACACTTGTATTTTTCATACATCTAATATATTTGCCCCTGCAAACCTGCCCGATGTGTTTCTTCAGTTCTCTTTAAAACTCACTTTTTTGGCCGGGCGCGGTGGCTCAAGCCTGTAATCCCAGCACTTTGGGAGGCCGAGACGGGCGGATCACAAGGTCAGGAGATCAAGACCATCCTGGCTAACACGGTGAAACCCCGTCTCTACTAAAAAAATACAAAAAACTAGCCGGGCGAGGTGGCGGGCGTCTGTAGTCCCAGCTACTCGGGAGGCTGAGGCAGGAGAATGGCGGGAACCCGGGAGGCGGAGCTTGCAGTGAGCTGAGATCCGGCCACTGCACTCCAGCCTGGGCGACAGAGCGAGACTCCGTCTCAAAAAAAAATAAATAAAACTCACTTTTTTGTTTCCAATTGAGTACAACTTGACAACTCTACATCACTTGGCTCCTCAAAATCACTGCCATTTCCATCCTTTGTGATTGGATAAACAGTCCAATTTATTTGTGAGTATGAGTATAAAATTGTCTGCTGCTTTCTCTCAGGCTGTCTTGGCTCTGCCATTATAGAACAGGGCAGGAAACTAGTCTTTCCTTAATTCTGGGCTTTTCTTAATTCATGCCTAGAGTATAAATATCACCAGTGAGTCAGGCAGACGGAAGAGAAATGCAGTGATTTCTTCTCCACAATCCTGACTGGAACACCTTTCTTCAAAGATACCAAGTATCGGGACTCTCTAGGAGGTGAAGAGAAGGAGGAGCTACCATGTGAACAGTGAGAAAGCACATTTCATCTGCACACAGAGTAGTAAGAAATGTGTCTCTAAACAATTATTACATTGCAGTTATCCAAGTATGATTTTTATTTCCCCCATTAGACTATAAGCTTCCTGATGACATCATTTTTTTTTTCTTATTGGCCCCAGTACTTGCACAGAGAGATTCAATAAAACTCCACTGGGAAATTTAAAGTGTTAACTACACTGCAAGTTTGGTGCCGGCACTTCCCCCTCCCAGCATCCCCTCTCCCTTAGTTAGAACCAACCTCAAATTTTGATTTTAGGAGAGACCCCTCCCTCCTGCCAAGTCTACCTGTCCTGGGAGGAAGCTCCACCCACCCACTGCACCACCAGCAAAGACGCTGCCTGAACTAAAAGCCCAAGTCCAGTATCCTGTAGGCCATAATGATTGGTTCTGAGAGGTGCCTGTAACTGAACCAGGCCAATCAAAGCAGAGTCCCCAGAAAGAGACTCACCCACTCTGTCCCAGTGACCTTGAACCTGGAAGTAGGAGAACCTGGAGGCTGAGAGTCTGCAGACAGCACATAAAGGTGAGTACACCCAGACCAAAGGGCAGAGATAGGCAAGGTCCTGATGTCATCACATTTCAGCCCCTGATACCTGAAGCCAGACTAATCAAACTTTTCGATTCCATGTTGCAATGTATTCCCTTTTTAACCTGAGCCAGATTGGGTTGGCTTTTTTCTAAGAGCAACTGAGAAGCTCATAGCTGATACGTGCTTCTACTTTTTTAAAAAATTCCCATCCTATGGAAAGCCTGATGAAATCCCAGACAGAACCCCAGTAACGTCTTCCCCAGCCCTTCCTGGCTTCATCCTGTGTTCATCATAGTGCACTGCTGAGCAGAGAGCTATTTCTTTTCTTTGCATGAATGTCCCTCGCCATGCCATGAACACAGAGCCTCTCAAGTGGCTTCTATGAATCAGAGTAATAAAGCTCTAAGAGCCCTGGGGAAATTGTGAATTAAGATGGCTATGGGACAAAAAAGGTTCAAGTACAAGCTACAAGGGGAGAAGGCTGACCACTGATGGTGGAGCAAGATAGTTGACACCTAGCCCCCCAAAATACCTGGCTAGCCTGGGCCAACTGACAGCACAGGTTGGCTCAGCCACACAAACAAAAGCCTCAAATGTCATTGTAGTAGTGCAGTAATGCTTTACGTTGTAACATAGTGTTTGCAACCTTGAAAGGTGTCCTGATTTGGATTTTCCAAAAGCCAAGTCTGAGACAAAGACTTGGGTGCAAGTAGTTTATTCTGGAGACAATCCCAGGAAACAGTGAAAGAAAGTGGAAAGCAAGACAGGGAAAGGGGAAAATGCATTACAGAGGTTGCTGCCACTCGTGACAAGAGCAGGATCCCTCTGGAAGCTCAGACATGCATTCGGAATGCTTCCCCAAATTGTCCATGTGAAGAATGAGGCTGTGGCTTCCATGCCTCACTAGATGAGGCTTGCTCCAGGAGAACAAACTCCCCAGAGTCCAGGCTGCATTTTTTCTTTTCTTTTCTTTCTTTTTTTTTTTTTGAGGTGGAGTCTCGCTCTGTCGCCCAGGCTAGAGTGCAGTGGCACGATCTCAGCTCACTGCAACCTCTGCCTCCCGGGTTCAAGCAATTCTCCTGCCTCAGCCTCTTGAGTAGCTGGGACTACAGGTGCATGCCACCACACCCAACTAATTTTTCTTTTGTATTTTAGTAGAGACAGGTTTTCACCATGTTGCCCAGGCTGGTCATGAACTCCTGAGCTCAGGCAATCCACCCACCTCGGGTTCCCAAAGTGCTGGGCAGACTGCACTTTTGAGTGAGTCAGGCTGACTCCCACCTCTCAGGAAGACCCTGAGCCAGGAAGCAGAGAGACACATAGCCTATGCTTGGGGCAATGGTGTATTGCAATGGGAGTCTAAGCTTACACTGAACTGCCCATGGCGCCTGAGGCTGGCACCAGAGGAGAGCCGAGGGGTTGCCTTGAGGGACACCAAGTGATACCAGCCCTGAAGGTAACCTTGACCTCATCTTGGAAACAATGTCTCTTAAAACAAGTGGGAAGATGTGTTTGGTCTAGAGCCATAGAAGAAAGAATTTTTTGGGGGGTGGGTCTTGCTTTGTCACTCAGGCTGGGGTGTAGTGGTGGAAATTAGCTAGCTGGAACTACAGACGTGCACCACCACACTAAGCTTTTTTTTTGTTTTTTTTTTTTTTAAGAGATGGAATTTCACGATGTTGCCCAGGCTAGTCTTGAACTCCTGTCTTAACCTCCCAAGTCACTGGGATTAAAAGTCTGAGCCACCACCACCCCTGGCCCATAGATTTTCTGCTAATGTTTCTCTCTTCTCCTTTCACCACTGGAACTTGACACCAGAACTAAAATATCCTCTCGGTGCCTCACAGTGAGAAAGACAGAACTGAGGGGAGGACAGGCAGTGAAGCTTTCATTTAAACACAAAGCCACTTTATTCTTCTCACTTTTTCCTATTCTTTGGCCCATTGCTTGCAACTTTCCAAGTTGGAAACTGAAACCAGCAATAGGAGAATAGCAAGGTTGAATGGAAAGAAAGATAGATCCATGCTCTCTCAGTTTCAGCCCAGAGTCTGAGATCCACTGATAGGTAAGGGAAGGCAGGGAAAGGAGAGAGGATGTGGCTCAGTCACACCGGGATAGGCTGATGCAAGTAGAACTTTCCTGGCCACCACCTGCTCCTGAGAAACAGGGAGGCTTGCTTTGCATATTTCAGCCAGAGAGCAATGCCTCTCTCACTCTCATCCCTAGTGAACCCCTCTATTTCTAATTGACTAGGCATTTGCCTAAATAATTAGGCTTTGTTTATTTTTCAGACTCCTGACAAGGAACACTGGTACCTAAGTGCAGACTTCCAATAACTTTCCCCCTTGAAAACAAGCAATATTCAGCATGTAGGTTTGGCTGTGTGCCCCTAGCTGAGGGCTCCTGTCCCACTCTCCACAGTTTGCTCCTTGCATGGCTTTCTGCATCCTTCTCTCCAGCCCATACTCTCTCTCCAAAGCCACATGAAACTGTTGCCTTCTCAGTGCTGTGAGCTACCCTGCTCATCACAGCCACTATCAGCCAAGGTCAGCATGTCCTCTGATGGGAAGCCAGAAAGAAAATCCTTTTCCATTGTTTCTAAAAGTGAAGGAAACAGGAACAAAGGTGGGGGGATCAACAGAAGAACACACACACACACATACACATACACACACACACACAAAGTGTGGGGTGGGTGATGGAACGAGGGATTCTAGGAACAAAGGAGCGTGTCCGTCTCTTCTGGAATCCCATATGGTCACTCCATGGCAGAAGGATGAGGGGGTGGTGAAAGGGCAAATGGCTCAGGGCAAATATTGTGACTATAAAGACTATAAAGACACACACAGCTTTGTCAGTGCCCAGTACACAATCTCAAAAAGGGTAGACACCTCTGAAGTCAGAGCTGTATTACATTCAGAAATAATTGTAGTAGCAAGAGCAGTAGTTATTGTAAAGTGGGTGGGATTAGTAAATGTCCCCATCATAGATACCACAGACATTGTCCTTTTCTCCAGATCCCTTCCACCAGTCCCCACTGAGTAGCAGCAGAAAGTTATGGAGAAAGGGGAGAAGGGGTGGCCTGACTTTACCTTAGTTCCAGGGATGGGCCATCATCATTGTAGCATAATTGGGGGTATTAGCATACGGCATCTACCTGGCCAAAGGGACTGGTTCGGGAAGTGGTAAGTGGCCAGTGATATGGTAGGGGAGGTTTACTGGTGGCTTCTGAGAATAAAGGCCTCTCACTCTTCAGAGGGAGCTACTGATGTCCTATTTCTCTTTCTCTTTCTTTGTATAGAGGCAATGCTTGCAACTGCTGCAGCCATTTTGCCACCATGGAGGAAGCTTCTTTGGGAATGATGCTAACATCAGGAAGGGAGGGAAAGGGGAAAACAACACTGGGTCCTTCATGACATCACTGTCCCATTGATCCTACCTGCCTTGACACCCACACTCCCTGCAGAAACAGCTGCTGATAAATCTCCCAATGCATCAAGCATTTTGCATTGTTTTTTATTTTTGACAGCATGAAGCCTCATGACTTGTATGTCAGATTAAGCCTTTTGTTAAGAAGATATCAGCGCTGTCATGAGAAACACCAGACTTTGGTTTAAATTACTGCTCTGCAACTTTCTGACCCATGTGGCCTCATGAATGCATAAACTTCTTCCTGGAAGCAGGCTCTAGGTGTGGACTATTCCATAGACGAGCCTGCTTGGACACAAAGATTTTTATGAAGGTCAGTGAGGCAGGGCACAATGCCTCACGCCTGTAATCCCAGCACTCTGGGAGGCTGAGGTGGAAGGATCGCTTGAGGCCAGGAGTTCAAGACCAGCCTGGACAATACAGCAAAACACCATCTTTACAAAAAAAAAATAGCTGGACATGGTGGTGCACACCAGCTACTCAGGAGGCTGAAGGGGGAGGCCACTTGAGCCCAGGAGTTCAAAGCTACAGTGAGCCGTGATCACGTCACACCACTGCACTCTAGCCTGGATGAGAGTGACACCTTGTCTCTAAAAGTGAAGTAAAATATAAAACTGGGACAATGAATGCTCACCACAAAGACCTCATCCTCCTTCTCAGGGGTCCACTGTCCATCACATCACATCATGTCTCCACCAGGGCAGCCTATCAGCCAGGTCTAGTGCCCCTCAGCTCTAAACTGCAGTAGAGAGGGAGGACAGACCAGAATGAGGAGTCTCTGGAATAAATTCCCATCTTTCCAAGGGGATTCCTTGCCTCAGAGAGGTTCAGTGAAGCCAGGAAAGGCACTGTGAATGGTGGTGTCTGATTTGCAAGGCAGCTCGAAGCAAGGGTTGAGCCTCATGAGGAGGGGCTGGGACTTCTGAGGGGCTGTAGAAAGTCTTCATTACCATCTTCTGCTTCCAAGGCCACCCTGATTTGGTTTCCAATTAGAAACACATTGAATCTGTGACTCGAGCTGATCCCGTCCTCTCCAGTGACAAGCTGTCTACCGCCAGATGATAAACAGGAAGTCACTGAGTAAGAGGAACGTGTCTGTCCATGCCGGAGGGGGTTACCTAACTTGGGCAGGCAGAGCTCCAGTAACCACATCTCATACTGCGAATGATGCCTATGGCAATGATGCCTCGCAGGCCTTCTGCAAAGGGTGGCAGAGGAGGACACCAGTCTCATAGCCTCAACCTTTTTTGGGAAGCAGTAAACCAAAACATGCTCTTCTATAGAGACAAGTGCAGCAGCTCTTTTCATAAATTCATGCAGAGGATGCACACATTGAGAATGGAGAAATTGTATCTCGAGTTCTTTCATTTTCAGTTCAGTTTTACTTTACAATAACTGCTGCTCTTGCTACTATTATTATTTCTAAATACAACAGAGCTCTAACTTCAGCAGTGCTTACCCTCAGGGAGATTATGTGCTGGACACTGGCAAGGGAATATGTGTACTAGGAGTCATAATACTTTGACATCCTGGGTATGCTGACCTCATGCCAGGCATGGTTTTGCGTACTTTTTTTTTTTCATCTCAACACTTTACTTACTTTTACAACAGGTTTGAGAGCTGGGTGTTGTTATCCTCACTTCCGAAATAAGAAATCAATAGCTCAGAATTGAGTCCAGCAACTTGCCAAAGGCTACTTGTCATCTCTGCATAGGACTATACTGCAGGCAACAAGTAGCCCAATGTCAGCCTTAGGACCATCCTAGCAAAATAAAGGTGATCTTGAATATAATGGGGAAAAAAGAGAAAAGAAAAAATAACAATGATGAAGGTGATTATCTCAGGTTCACAGGCTGTGCAGCAGCAGAGCTGGGCCTGGCATCCACCTTCCAGCTCCCACTCCAGAGATCTTCCCTGAATATTTTGCTGCCTTAATCTCAGGGCACACGGATTTTTTCCTTGGCTTCACTAACATGCTATTTATCTGGCATGATCTTCCCCTCAACGTTTCCATCTGAGACATGGGAGGGAGAGACCCACTTTGTTAAAAGGGAAACACGACAGGAACATCAAAAAGAGATTTTCCCATAGCAAAGGGGGGAAAAACTATAAATAGAGTGAAATGTTAATGGTGAAATCCTGGTGGTGGGTATCTAAGTGTTCACCATCTAATTATTTTGATGTTTCTGTACGGTTGAACATTTTCATATACAATGTTGGGGGAGAAACAGTGTTTCCAATATCTCAGTGGTACATTAATATTGATAACAGCCTCTTGTAGTATCTGAGGGTGATAAGAAGAAAGATCAATGCAACAGCAGGGGCTATGGTCAAGCTCGATGTGTTCCAAGAACCCCTCCCGGGGTGGCCGTGACTGGCTACCGTGTAGCCACTGTGTTGTCACATCACCTTGCCTGGTCACCAACCTTCAGGTGTCGCTGCCACTCAGCAGTGCTCCGCTTCTGAAACTGTTTCTACTGTGATTAAAGGCCTCTGGGCCTGAACTGTCACCAGCAGAGTGACATGGTGCCAACACAGTGGCCAAGCACATGACAAACATCCATTGTTGACAAGACAACGTCCTGGGGGTGTCAGGCGGGTGGAAACAGCCCATTCCAGAAGGAAGGCTCCTGCGTGCTGGATCCTTTACTCCCGAGACATCTGTACAGCAGAGTCAGAGCATCCCAGCACCTCAGTGTCTCTCAAGCTGCACACTCGTTTCATTTCCTCTTCCAGAGCTGCAGTGTGACTTATCTTCTCATCAGAGGGGCTTGGAGGGCTTCTCCTACGTAGCAAAGCCATATCAGCAAGATGTCCTCCTGGGAGATCCATGAAATAACTTGGCTCAGAAGCAAATTCTCTCTGAGCGGCTCTGTTTTCAATCCTTCCTCGAGATATCGCTATTACTAGAAAACTTACCTGGCTCTAATTTAATTGTGAAACAAGGCTTGTCCCTGCGCTAATATTAAAATGGAAATCTTCTAGTGAAATGGCTCATTTCTCTGGTGAATTATTGCCAGAAGGAGATAGGGCCTGAATGCAATTTGCTTAGGTGTCTCACAAACCACTCTGATTCCTGAAGACACCGACTTTATCTTGTGCTTGATCGACCCTGCGCAAGCTCCCTGTCTGCTGCTTGTTCTCTGGAGTTCTCTGAAAAGTCAGTGCTTAGTGGAAAAGCCACAGGAAAACGTTCACTCTTATATCTGCTTCATCATTATAGTTTCTTTCTTTCTTTCTTTCTTTCTTTTTTCTTTTGAGACAGAATCTCACTCTGTCACCCAGGCTGGAGTGCAGTGGCACCATCTCAGCTCACTGCAACCTCTACCTCCTAGATTCAAGCAATTCTTCCACCTCAGCCTCCCAAGTAGCTGGGTAAAATGGGCGCTTGCACCACGACCAGCTAATTTTGTATTTTTAGTAGAGATGGGGGTTTCACCATATTGGTCACGTTGGTCTTGAACTGCTGACCTCGTGATTTGCCCACCTCGGCCTCCCAAAGTGCTAGGATTACAGGCGTGAGCCACCACGCCCCGCCATCATTATAGTTTCTATCACTATTCCTCTGCATTTCTAATTATCATCTAAAAAAATGCCCAGTACCCAAAGAAATTTGCTTTTGCCCAGTTTTCTGGAAAAATGTTCAGGGTGGCTTTTTATCAAAAGCCCTCTTCCCCTTGCCTTTGCCCAAAGCCTGAAATGGGGAAGAAGAGTTCATGGGGTGGGAAGAAGAGCTGTGAGGGCAGAGACAGCAAAGGCGCCAGCCTCCAGGAGCTTGTAGCTGGGCTTCCTCAGGACGGCGGTGCTTGTATCAGTTGTTTAAATGAAAACAGGTGAAAAGGGAGGTAAGGCAGTTTAGAAACAGCATTCCAAACAGGAAACTACCTAAGTGCAGGGGTTGCAGAATACAGAGGTGGATAAGGGCTCACAGCCCCAGGACTGAGACTCTTACCAGCCTTTAAGAAGCAGGTGAGCTGGGCACAGTGGCACGTGTGCCTGTAGTTCCAGCTACTCAGGAGACTGAGGTGAGAGGATGGCTTGTGTGCAGGAGTTTGAGGCTGCTGTTAGCTATGATCTCCCCACTGCATTTTAGTCTGGACAACAGAAGGAGACCCTATCTCTGAAAATATAAAAATAAAAAGAAGCAGAAGAAGGAGTAAACAGGAAAGACTCAACCTCCCAAAGGAAATACACACCATATCCAGGAGTTTGGGAGATGTTTTGGTTGGATTTGATTTTTATGGACATGAACACACTCTGGTTCTTGCAGGGGACAAGCTGCTCTGAAAAGAGATATAAGTGAGACTTCTGAATTTCCCTCCAGCACCCAGAAAAAGGTAGGAAACATAACAGGCATTCTTAATTAACTCCTGCAGGAGAACTAAGGTAAAAAGATGCTTCTTGACATCATCCTCAGCCCTCCTCGGAAGTACAACTGGAGGCCAAGATTTGTGTTTTGACATTGAGCATTTTGGTGATCCAAAGGCACCTCCCTGGTCTCCCATTGGACCATAAAGATATGAGAAACCCAAGCACCTGTTCTTGGCTGACCCCAACTGGGAATTTACTGCCCATTCTCCTGGGCCTGATGCTCAGCAGGGCCAGTCTCAGCAAGGTCAACCGTCCGAGAGGAGGATCGACTAAGGAAACCACTGTTCAGGCTCAGACTATACATTTTTTGAAACAGCCCCATCCACAGCTGTAGATGGCTCCAGGCTGCTCATGGAGGCAGGAGAAAGTGACGGTCCCAGCTCTTGGGCTTACCTTATGTGACTCTGTGCCTCCTTTCAGGATTTCTCTTTATAAACCTATTTTTGCAAATGGCTTTTTAAAAGACCCAAATGAACTTTTTTCAAATTGGGTCATAGCCATGATATCAGATGAGTCATCAGAAGTCCAAACCTGGGGATCATTTTGTGGAAGAATATAATTTTGGAACTAGGAAGGTCCCTAGAGAGGGTTCGGTGCAGCACTCCAACAGAAATATAATGCGAGCCATGCAGGCAATTCCAGATTTTCTAGCAGATGTATTAAAAAGTAAAACCAAACAGGTGACATTAATTTCAATAATATATTCTACCTAACCTGATATATCCAAAATATTATCATTTCAACATGCAATAATTATAAAAATTATTTTATCAGCTTTATCAATACATAACTTAAGTACCATAAAATTCCTTTTTTTTTTTTTTTTTGAGACAACGTCTTGCTCTATTACCTAGGCTGGAGTGCAGTGGCGTGATCTCAGCTCACTGCAACTTCCGCTTTCTGGGTTCAAGTGATTCTCATGCCTCAGCCTCCTAAGCAGCTGGGACTACAGGTGTGTGCCACCATGCCCAGCTAATTTTTGTATTTTTTGTAAAGACGAGGTTTCACCATGTTGCCCAGGCTGGTCTTGAACTCCTGGTCTCAAGTGATCTGCCCACCTTGGCCTCCCAAAGTGCTGGATTTACAAACAACCAGCTAGTACCATAAAAATTCACCCATGTGAAGTGTACAATTAAATGGCTTTTCATATATTTACAGAGTTGTGTAACCATCACCATCATCTAATTTTAGAATATTTTCATCACCCCAAAAAGACACTTTGCATCCATTAGCAGCCACTCCCTGTTACCCTCTTGCCCAGCCCCAGGCAACCATGAAACTGCTTTCTGTCTCTATGGAGCTGCCTGTTCTGAACACGTCATATGAATGGAATTGTACAGTATGTGGTCTTTGCTGAACTGCTTATGAATTCAGCATAATGTTTTCAAGACTCATCCGTGTTATAGCAAGCATCAGTGCTCCATCCCTTTCCATTGCTATTGTGTAGGTAAAAAATTCTTCTTCTTCTTCTTCTTCTTCTTATTATTATTATTAGAGACAGGGTCTCATTCTATCACCCAGGCTGGAGTGCAGTACCACCATCATAGGTCACTGCAGCCTGGAACTGCTGGGCTCAAGCGATCCTCCAGCCTCAGCCTCCCAAGTAGGTAGGACTACAGGCACGTGCCCAGCTAATTCTTATTTTTATTTTTTGTAGAGATGGGGTCTCACTATGTTGCTCAGGATGTCTCAAACTTCTGGCCTCAAGTAATTCTCCCTTCTTGGGCTCTTAAAGTGCTAGGATTATAGGCATGAATTACTGTACTTGGCCGATAAAAAATTACTAATGAGGTATTTTTCATTCTTTTCTGTACTAAGCCCTCAAAAGCCACTGTGCATTTTATACTCACAGCACATCTCATCTAGCAAGCGACACTGCAAGTGCTTGGTTGCCACTTGTGGCTCATGGCTCCAGTACTGGACAGCATAGATCTAGTCCACCTCTTTTTAAGAAACTAAAGGCACTGGAAGGACAATGACTTGCCCAAGGCCACATGCCAGTCAATGGCTCCATCTGAGCTTGAACCCAAGCATTCCTGGGACCATCCAGGGGCACCATGCTTCCTCCTCACCCATCTTTGGGCCACCTAGAGAGGACAAAGATGGAAATCCATCTGGCTAAACAGACATCCATAGAAGTCTACGCTTCTCTCCCAACAACACTCCAAATCTTAATCATCTTTGATTTTCAACCAGGGCACAGGCCCAGTGGGACAAGCGTTGGGGCAGCCCAGCCACAATCATGCTAAAGAGAGCACCTCTCCATCCTATTGGGGAGGGAATTCTCAGTGGTAGCCACCATTGACAGGCAGCAAGAGTTAAACTGATGGGTCACCATGACAAGCCACTCAACTCCCCTGGGGCCCCTTGGCAGAGGAACAATACATACATCTCCTGCTATGCAGGGTAGCCCTGGAGATGAGGTACAAACACGCCTGGGTACATGAGGTCTGTTGAGTAACGACAGTCAATGAACTTCTATCCCTTATAAATAATATTGCCACATGGATCCCCACCCAGTGGATCAAAAGCATTTACTACTTCTGGGAAAGGGCAAGGCAGATGCATGCTTCCTTTCGTATATAGTAATGGAAGTAGCTTTAGTCCTAACAACGCTGTGTGAGAGGTATTATTACCTGCATTTAAAGATGAAAGAAGTATGGCACAGAGAGTTTACATAACTTTCTCAAGGTCACAGAGCTAGTAAGTGGTGCAGCCAGCATTTCAACCCAGACAATCTGGCTCTAGGATGCAGGTTCCCGACCACCACGCTGCCCTGGAGAAACCTGGAACTCCAGGAAACCCTTCCCTGTGAAGTCTCCTCTTCCTCAGTGGAAGCAAAAGACCTCCCAGCCCATGCTGTGTGTCCTCTGGAATCTCGCCTTCCAGCTCCAGGGAACATGTGTGGCCACCCTGACCAGATTTCCCACACTACAGGCATGAGTCAGAAAGACAAAAAAAGTTTTCTTCCTTTCGTTCGTGAGTTATCATTACTTGTCATCACGCGTGTTATACAAGCCACAAGGGTCTGGATTTATTAAATTGGAAGGAAAGCTGCTGAGTTTGTTGCTGAGGAATGGCAGACTCTACAACACATGGACTCACTGCTTTTGTCCCCAAAACGTGCCTACCCAACCTGAGTGCAGCCTCAGATATCTATGCCTGAAATGCAGCCTCAGAAACCTTCACTTGAGGTGGCAAGCAACATAGTGAGCATGGGGAGGCCGCTTCCCCACAGATGAGCTCTCCTCCCCAGCCTCTACTCACTGAACATTCAGTGGAGCCCAAGACCTGTGAAGGAACCCCTGGACCATGTGAGCTGACCTCACAAATGCAGCCAGACTCTGGGATCCAGTTGGGGGTAGATGGACATCAGGCGGCCTGGGCAATGTCACTCTGTGGGAGCACACTAGGATGGCACAGCCCAGAGGCTACAGTCTGGATGAAGATGGGCACAGGCATGCTTAGTTTGTTCATACAATGCTATAAAAGAGCCCCAATTTCATACAAAAACCAGATGTACAGTTTCTCTAAAAACCAGAAGACCTGGCAACATGGCCAGAGTTCATGTCATGTAAGCCCTGAGGGGAACGTCTATCCCATGTTGGACAGGAAAACCTCCTTTGTGCTCACCACGGGCTCCACTGTTCCCTACTGTCTCCCACTGGGTCCTCTGATTTAGACATGAAACATGCACACTGGACTGGGCTATGGAAGAAGACGGTGTGGCCTGGCTCATCAGGCCTATCAAGCTTATCATGTCTTGCTATGGTGTTTTCATCTTACATGTGAATGCCTCCTTTCTCCATCTCCTCCAGAAGCTCTTTAAGGACAGGACCATTCCTTGCACTTCCCTTCTCTCCTTTTCCTGACAGACTGGGTTAGGCCCACAATAGGTTCTCATGCAACATGAGAAGAGCCTATGGGAAACCTGTGAGGACACAGGTAATAATGGGGTGACTTTACACAGCCCCTCACTGGCCAACCCATGCCAAGACCTCAGAAGACCACGGAGGTTGTATAGATGTGGATCCTACAGGCAAAGATGCTGATGATTCAAAATTAACCAGGAAACAATCTGAGAGGCAAATGTCAGAAGCAAATACAACATGGAAAGGGTTCAGGAAGTCTAGAGGATTCCAACTTGAATGCTCAGAAGAGCTCAGCCCCTGAGGGGAACAGGGGTAACGCCCGGCAAGGGCAACATGAACCTGTGCTGCCCACACCTTCATCAGACCCCAGAGTCTAAAACAATTTCATGCCTCTCTTGAAGCGAAAATGCCCTGAAAACGACAGACTCCTGCAACTAAGCATGGCAGGTCATTTGCACTCCCTTGTTGAAATTTCCGGGATGTGCTAGGGCCCTGGCACATCCCAACAAACCCCTAGAGAATGTTAGGCTTTAAGTCTGTCCCCTCCTCTACCTACTCCTATAGGAATCAGCAGATGAGACCATGGGGCCAAAGCTGGATGCCTTCTATAAATGATACCATCCTGTCTGTTGCCTGGGGGCACTTAGGAGCAGCAGGATTGCCTAAGCCCGTGGGAAGCCCAAGCGTCCAAGAATTGCTCCACAAGTTGCCACATGACCTTGCTTCACTCCAACAGGCGAAGCACCCATTGCATAATTACATAAATCTAAATGCACCCAAAGCTCTACCATGAGATTGTGAAATCAAGCACCACCTCTTCTGTGTGTCTCTTTAGAATTTAGTACAGGGCTAGTGACACATTCATTCTAAACATGCTGACCCCTCCCCCACACTGGAGGCTCCACTGGAGGATCCCAACAAGTTTATATCACGGGAGTTGTTGAGTAAGATCTGCGGAGTTTATTCTTTGCCTAGTTTACACAATCCAGTGAGACAAAGTCACATACAAATGAATATACCAAGACGACTGAAGGGCAATTGCAAGGGGTTTCTGGAACAGGCACCCCCCCCCCCCCCCCCCCCATTTTAGGCTTTTTTTTTTTTTTTTTTTTAAGCTGAAAGAAGAGAGAAAAGAGAACAGCTTTGAATATTCACTTATTGGAAAAGATGAAACTGAACCCCTCTGTCAGCTAGCTGATTGCAACAGATGACAGCAATGATTAAAGTCATCTGTCTGCGTTAATTAGTGCCTATGACCACAAGTATATTGTTACTCTGTCACCACCATGATTTTTCCTCTTACTCCAAGCCTTGGTGGCAAAGATTTTGCTACCAGCAACTGCTTGGACCCTCACACAGCAAAGGGTCTCTTCAGCACAAAGGTTGTCTGAGTTCACCCTGCCTCCTATCTGCCCCTTCTGCTGTTGAAAGACTGTTTGGCTCCATTTCTAAGCTAGTTATTTTGGCCGCAACACCTCTTTCATCTTCAATTCACGGTTGTCTGGGGGTAACATTTGCTCTGGCTAACATGGCCCACTGTGTCAAGAGGAACAATATTTGCCTGAGATGGTTGTAAAAGATAACAAGGAATTTACTAGGAGCTACACACAACACTCTGTGTTGTCTTTGGTGGAATCAACCACCACCATAAATTTCAAATCCATGCTGCTGGGCTGAAACCACTGAGAATGTAGTGGGGCCACAAAGAAAGGCCATCTGCGGTCTATATATCCCATCAGGTGGCATTCAGGATATACAGAATCTCAGCGACTTTCTAAAGTTACGATAGTGGGATCAACTTAACTCTGCTCACCATCAGAGAAAGTTACCCAAGAGAGCCAGCTAGAGAGCACACAGACACTGGAGGAGCCCCCTCATGCCCCCTTGGGGACCCCTGCTGCCCTGCTGCAGCATCCTGATGATAGCGCCTCAACTCTAGGGCTGGAGTCTCCCAGCTCCTCCTGGAGGGCTTTCTGCAGGACCAGCACAGACAAACTGAGAGGTAGATAAGATTTAATTCTAGGAGAGAGGAGGGATGTGGGCAACCCTCAACCTGCAGATCAATACCCTGGCTTTCTTGCCCCTCTCGTGGGACAATTCTGAGGCCTGTTCCACAGACCCGCTAGGGCTGGGCCCTCATTGTCCCCTGCAGTGTTCTGCTTAAGAATGCACCTTTATCAGCCCTTCCCCTCACTCTGTTTCATTACCTCATTCTCTCTCTTGTGCTTCTTAGGTCACCTCCTTGCACCCAAGGCCTTGTCTGAATGTGTGCTTCTAGGGGAACCCAAACCAAGACACTGGCGAAACAGACATAATTTAAATTAATAAGTTCTTACTTTCCTTCCCTGTCTGTGGCTTCTTCCACAGCGAATGCTTTAGTGCTCTCTTACTATCCCTAATATAGAAATAGACGGCATAAGAAAATGCCAGTATGAAGGAGGGGCACCTCGAATCCAACGGCAGTGAATGGCTACACTGGCCTAAAAGCTGCCCACCAGCATCAGTCTACCCTAAAATCTCTTTGCTTACATTATCTTCCATTCAGACGGTGAGCTGGGTTTTCCATTCTGAGCAGCGTTCATGGGCAGCAGCATGACAAAAGGCAGGGTGAATACTTACGTTATCAATTAGTGATGTCTGTAACGGTACCAGGATAGAAGAGTGGTGATCGGCATGTCAGGCATTTTCAATCACTTATATACGGAAAAGTAAAACGATTTTGGAATCAGACAAACTAAAAAGTCAAAATTCAGCTCTAACAACAGAAGTAAGACCTTGGGCATCTTAATTTACCTGTCTAGGCCCCAGTTTCCTCGCTGTGAAAATGCAGATAACAATTTCCATCCTATAAGGCCATTATGAGGACTGCAGATGATATGTGAAAGTCCCTGGCACACTGCCAGATCCATAAACCTTTGGTTCCCTTCACCAGTGGGAGCCAGGGAGCTGCCTTATAAAAAGTGTTTTGGATTTCTTAAGCAAACACATTATTTGCCAAAACTACTTAATACATTTAATGGCAAAGAATCTCAAAAGGATTAAAAATTTTTTTAAAAGCTCTAAGACTATGAACCTCTCTCTCTGGCCATACCTCTCTTCTGGTTGAAGTAGTTTTTCAGTGGAATTTAATGCTCCAGGCAAAGACAACTGATTCTAAATAAACTCTAACATACCCTTCAGAGTATGGTAATTCTCAGGTCAATTAAAAATACTGAAGAAAGAAGATGCTGAGAAACGGGACTGGCTTTACTGAAACATGCTTTGAATAATTAACCAGCAACTATGCAAGTTTAGACTGTGTCCATTAGCTGATTGTTCTGTTTAGAAAAGGGACTGTCCCATTTGGCATGCCAGGACGGGGACTGTATCCCAACTGGAGGAACCTGATGCTCCTGACAGTATGTGTATCCCAGCAATCAAGATAGTGGAAATTTGTGCAAGTAAGAAATAACTCTAAAACCTTGTGCAAATTGTATAAGCAGTGGTTTAGAAAATATGCTGGAAAGTTAGCTGCCAAAAGCCAAAAATGACAGCAATTTAAGGCACTGGAAATTGCCAGCAAATATGCCAGCACCCAGCACTGAACTCAGCACAGCATGGACACTGCACACATGGCTGTTGAATGACTGAATGACTGCCGACCCCTGCACATCTCCTCTGCACACTTGGAATACTCAGAAGACAGCATGTGAGGACTGCAAATAGGAAAGATGGTCTTTCAGATCACTCAAAAGACAAGAGACAAAGATTCCTCCAAGGAACAACTTTCTGAACATGCTGAGCATAGGCAGTCTTCACTTGGCATAGTTCTGATAGGCATTAATTTAGTGCCCCAATAACACTGTCCAAGTTTCAGTTAGCACGGTATATTAACTGTGAGTAATTGCTAAAAGTGTAAATTTCGCCCCAATGCTTCAGTCCTCAAATCAGCATGCAATTAACATGTGCACCATGATCCATGACTAACATGCTGATTTTTTTTCAAAGTGAGTCACCAGGGGTCACTGTGCATCAGTTACTCAGTCCGCCAACAGATAGCAAATTGTGAAGTTGTGTTGCCTTCCTGTCTCCCAGGGATAAACCCATTTTACAAAGATAGATGACCAAAAGAAACAACTGGCCAACAAGATGATATGAAAGTGAAGCAAAGAAATGAAACGTGTTCATGCTGGAAATGAAATGTGAATGGAACATAAATGGAGCTAGAGAAGCAGCAGCTGACCCTGGGGATGTTGACACTCTTGAGGTACAGACACTCTAGATTTGGAGCCACAGGAATTAGTGAAGACAAACTTAACACAAATGAAGAAAGTGGTCTTGAGGAAAAGGATGATGTCTTAAAGAAATGCTTGAAGATATTTCATGACACAGAGAGCACAGAAGATAAGATGTTGGAGGCTGAGCCAAACTTAGAAAGAAGTACGGACGCTTGCCAGGGCTTAGGAAAGATACTCGGTCCACATCATAAGCACTGTTCAAACTACTCTTGCATAAGTTTGTTTTACAAATAAATAAAACACTTTGGTTCTCAAAACTATAATGGCTTTTCAACTGGACATTGGCAAATTATAATTGGATCTATTTGTGAGATACAAAGTGATGCTGTGATCTACCCCTACAATGTGGAATGATTGGATCAAGCTAATTGACATATTCATTATCTCAAACACATCATTTATTCCTCCTGTCCAACTGAAGCTTCATATCCTCGGACCAACATCTGCCCATTCCTTCCACTCCCCAGCCTCTGGAAACCATTATTCTGTTCCCTGCTTCTATGTGTCTGGTTATTTTAGATTCCACATATGAGATCATGCGGTATTTGTCTCTCTGTGCCTGCCTAATTTCACTTAGCACAGTATCCTCTAGGTTCATCCATGTTGTCACAACTGACATCGTCTTTCAAGTCTGAACAGTACTCCATTGTGTATACACACCACCTTCTCTTTATCCATTCATCTGTCAATGGACGCTTTTGTTGCTTCCGTATCGTGGCTATTGCGAATAGTGCTGCAACAGGCATGGGAATGGGGATATCCCTTCAACATACCAATTTCAAAGTCTTTGGATGTATACCCAGAAGTGGAGTTGCTGGATCATATAGTAACTCTACTTTTAGTTTTCTGAGGAACCTCCATACTGTTTTCCATAATGGCTGTATTAATTTACATTTCCACCAAAAGGGTACTAGGGTTCTCTTTTCTCCATGTCAACATTTCTAATGTTCTGTTAAATGTACTGACTAAATATTAGTTTTACTACTTTCCATTTTACTATGCTTTATAACCAATACTAAGAGAGTTTTTAATGATTTGAGAAAAAATGCTAAAGTTTACAAAACCATCATAATTTTTAAATAAATTATTTAGATCATATTGCATAGTTTCAGCTTACATGGTAATATTTACAATTCTGTACTACTGCAGCATGATGAACGGGACACGGGGCACACAGAATTCTCTTTGAAAGTAGAAGTAAGGAAGGCAGTAAGGAAGACAAATGGCAAAACCTTGCCTAGAGGTTGGTTCTGATGTCTGGCTCCAACAAAGAGGCAACGTGCCAGCAACGTGGTAGATTTTCTCTAACCCCCCCACCCCGCCCCCCGCTTTTTTTTCTATTTCTGGAACTGTGTCATGCTCTGGAACAAAAATGGACTGAAAAATAAGAAACAACAAACCTATGTAGGTTTTATAAAGCTTTACCATTTAGCAAGTTGTCTTTTAAAGGATAGGTTTCTCCATGGAATACTCTCAACCATCTAAGGTAGAGGACACACTTATCACACTTATTTACAAAGGAGAAAACTGAGGCTGAGAGAAAATTAAACACTAACCCCAAACCACACAATTAGGAATTGGAGGACCTACAACAGTGTCATCAAGTAGAAATAAAATGTCTAAAAACCAAACCACATATGTAACTTTAAATTTTCTAGTGTTCACGTATTAGAAGTTTTCTAAAAGAAATTAAGTGTAGTAACTTTTAATTAACCCAATATATCAAAAATATCAATGCAGCACATTCTCAATATAAAATTAATAAGGAAATAGTCACATTCTTTTCTACTAAGTCTTCAAAATCTGACGAACATTTATACCTATAGCAAATGTCAATTCCACATTTCAAGTTGCTCCATCAGCTACACGTGATTGTTGGCTACCAAACCAGAGAGAATTGGGAACTGCCTTCTGCCTCTAAAAATGAGCATTTCAGTGGCTATGAGCCTCATACTTTTATCCACAACATTATTACCTCAGGATTACACCCTTTCCTCCTAAAGAGCTTTCTGAGAAAGCCATAGATCACTAAAAAGAGCTGAAGACATTTCAGAAATTGGATTTAAATTTTTTTCTCCATAATTTTCTTTTAGTCAAAAAAAATATTATGCAAAGCAACTGGGGTTTCAAGTAACTTTGGCAAAGGTAGGTAGGAGGGTGGGCATAAGGTGCACACAGAATTGTTTCTGTACCTAAAGAGGAAGGCTCACTCACCAGGCAATGCCCCACTGAGCCATCAGAGAGCCTAGAGGGGTCACTGGCCCTGCTTTCTAAATGCTACGTACTTTTCTATTCACGACTGATGTGGACATCTGAAGCTGATTTTTGTTTCTAACTCTACTAATTGAATATATATTCTCTTTTTTATTTAAAAAACATATTTATAAACAAATGTACTTCTTATGTTGAGATGCTTTTAACTTCCTTTTTTGACTTATTACACTGATTATAACCACAAATAAAATATTGATTAAAAGGGATGATAATGATCACTCTTGCCTATTCCTGATTTTAAAGGAAATGCTTTTATTATTTCTTAATTGATAATTATATTTACTTTCAGGTTTTGATAAATACTCTTTACTCCCTACTAACCCTGCTTTGCAGACAACAAGATAGAGATAGAGACAGAGAAAGAGAGAGATAGAGATAGAGATAGAGATAGAGATAGAGATAGAAGACAGAGATAGAGGAAGAGGCAAATAATAGGTTCAAATTTTAAAGATGTTTTTCTGCATCTATTGAAATAATCCTGTTCTTTTTTCTTTAACTGTTCATGAGATAAATTACATTATAGATTTAAATAAACATATTTTAAACTACTGATCAAAATTTTTCGTGTTATACATCTCTTCATATTTTGGATTTCTTGTTCAGTCATGTTGTTATATTTTTCTAGAAAAATTGTCAATCTCATCTGAGTTGACTAATATGTTGGTAAGAGTCACTTTATCTTTTTAATAATCTCTGCTATAGTTGTACCTATGTCCTCCTCCTTTTCGTGCCTAACATTAGTCATTTTTGCTGATCAAGCTTGTCAAAGACTCTTGTGTATTTTACTGTTCTTCATAATGAACAAAACTTCAGTTTTGACCATTCTCCTGATAATAGCTGTTGTCTATTTCATTGATTCTACTCATATATATTATTTCCTTCCTTCTAATTTGTTTAGGTTTATTATTCTTTCTTCTAACTTATCACACTGAACAATTAGTCTTCCTTTATTGTGATATAATAAAGCATAAGATGATATATACAATATGCAACATAAGGCTATAAATGTCTCTCTGGACTCAAATAATTTAACTGGTGTGATGTGATGTTGATTCAGTGACTTTTTTTTTTTTGAGACTGTCGCCCAGGCTGGAGTGCAGTGGCGTGATCTCGGCTCACTGCAAGCTCCGCCTCCCGGGTTCACGCCATTCTCCTGCCTCAGCCTCCCAAGTAGCTGGGACTACTACAGGTGCCCGCCACCAGTCCCGGTTACTTTTTTGTATTTTTTATAGAGACGGAGTTTCACTGTGTTAGCCAGGATGGTCTCCATCTCTTGATCTCGTGATCCACCCGCCTCGGCCTCCCAAAGTGCTGGGATAACAGGCGTGAGCCACTGCGCCCAGCCAATTCAATGACATTTTTTGAGACTTGAGTTATGGCCAGGTACAAGGTGAATTCTTATACCTGTCTTACTGCTTATATATTTTGAAAAATATTATGCTATATTGTTGAGAGTAAAGTTCTATACATGTCCATCAAATCAAACCATTGTTCAAATCTTCTATACCTGAATATTTTTATTATTTGATCTTTTAGTTACCAAAAAATTGTATTAAAATCTCTCAGTCTGATTATAAATTTGTCATTTTTAAAAATTTCTTGTTTCTTCTTATGTCTTCAGTTTCTGGTGAAGTTTTTTTTATTTTAGCACATTGAGACTATGTTATTAAATGTTTAGAAGTTTTAAATTGTTTTATCTTCCCAGGAAACTATACCATTTACCATTAAAATTACCATTAGCATTAAAATTGTCTCAAATAATAATGTTTCGCTCTTAAATCTACTTTATTGGATAGTAATATCCAACGTAATCCAATGGTGTCTTTTGGTTAGTGTTTGCCTACTACATACTTTTCCATTCTTTTATTTTCAACCATTTGTGCCTTTGTGTTGTGAATGTATTATCTTAGTAATTCCCCATTAATTTTAACATACACATTTCATTTAATAAAATTAAATTTCACTCTATATTGACTCTCTTCTTCAAAAATACAAGGACTTAAAATGTTATAATTCTGATCACCAACTTAAATTGATCATACTTACATAGTCATTATTGCTTTATACAGTCTGAAATACTTAAAATATCTTTTATATAAATATATATGAATATTACTATTTGAAGTTACTTAGAGTTTATTTCTACTGAGAGTTTCAGAGAAAATTTCCATTCTTCTTTTAGGAATCCTGTGGTGATGACCAGTGTGAAATCCATTACTATAATATGTTAATTTCTTGGCATGAGGTTTCCAGGACCATGAAAGTAGTGTAAAGAACTCCAAATCCACTTGCGGCAGGTCCACAATAACATATTTTTAAAGAAGACTCCCCCAGCCCCACCTAGAGCCCAGATCAAAAGAGACAAACTTTCCAGCATTTTATTTTGTGGGAAGCGGATTTACCATACAGTCCCGTTTACTAATCAAAAGCCTCCTCTTTCATGGCAGGGTCACAGATCCAATTCCCCAACCCACTTACACCCCCAGCCTTGTCTTCCGTCCCTGTGCAGTCATTAAAAGAGACATCTCTTGTTTACTGAGATGGGCAAATGCCACCAGGGGAGATGCAGTAGTGAGTGACAACATGATCCTTGGGTATTCAGCTTCCTCTTTATTTACATCTCCAAGGATATCTCTCACCTGCTTCTAAGTTCAGCTCAGCTGTGATATTATCCAGCATTTCCTGTTGTTCTGGATCAGGAGGATTTTCAGGTTATCTTGTCTATTGGACATCACAAAGCAGTCACAATGACCTTCAGAAAAGGCTTACCTGATCGTGTCATTCCCTTCCTGCTTAAACCCTTCAAAGACTCACCTCTGCCCTGAGGTAGACACCTGAATTCCTACTGCAACTTCACATTGCTGGCCTGCTGCCTCCTTCTCCCACCCCAACTCCTCCAACATTGCTCCGCCCCTCCTCACCTCACTCTAGCAACAGGCCTTTCATGCTCAGTCTCTCTGATGTGCCATGCCTCCAACCACCCCATAGACTTGACCACTGCTGGGTCTTTGCCTAGTAAATTCTCCCTTCCACCTCGCCTCGATGTATGTCATGCCTCTTCATTCCTCAGATGTTGTGGGAATTCAGGGACCCTGAATGAAGGGACCGGCTGAAGCTGCAGCAGAAGAACATAAATTGTGAAGATGTCATGGACATTTATTAGTTTCCCAAATTAATGCTTTTATAATTTCTTACACCTGTCTTTACTGTAATCTCTGAACATAAATTGTGAAGATTTCATGGACACTTATCACTTCCCCAGTCAATACCCTTGTGATTTCCTATGCTTGTCTTTACTTTAATCTCTTAATCCCATCATCTTCTTCGTAAGCTGAGGAGGATGAATGTCGCCTCAGGACCCTGTGATGATTCCATGAACTGCACAAATTGTTTGTAGAGCATGTGTGTTTGAACAATATGAAATTTGGGCCTCTTGAAAAAAGAAGAGAATAACAGCAATGTTCAGGGGAACATCAGAGATAAGACTTCTGGCCGCCGGTGAGCCGGACGGAACAGAGCCATATTTCTCCTCCTTCAAAAGCAAATAGGAGAAATATTGCTGAATTCTTTTTCTCAGCAAGGAACATCCCTGAGAAAGAGAATGCACCCTGAGGGTAGGTTTATAGACGGCCCCCTCAAGGTGTGCCATCTTTTATGGTCGCCCCAGTCTCCTGTAGCTCTCCCAGGCTTATCAGGATGAGGAAAATTCCCGCCTAATAAATTTTGGTCAGACAGGTTGGCTGCTCTCAAACCCTGTTTCCTGATAAGATGTTATCAATGACACTGCGTGCCCAAAACTTCATTAGCAATTTTAATTTCGCCCCATCCTGTGGTCCTGTGATCTTGCCCTGCCTCCACTTGCTTTGTGATATTTTATTACCTTGTGAAGTATGTGATCTCTGTGACCCACACCCTATTCGTGCACTCCTTCCCCCTTTGAAAATCGCTAATAAAAACTTCCTGGTTTTACGACTCTGGGAACATCACAGATCCTGCCAACATGTGATGTCTCCCTCGGACACCCAGCTTTAAATTTCTCTCTCGTACTCTTTTCCTTTATTGCTCAAACCAGCCAAGACACCTAGGAAATAGAAAAGAACCCATGTAACCATTGGGAGTAGGTTCTCCCGATACTCAGATGTTGTGTCTGGCCCTAGAGGCTAATGTCCAGTTGCCCACTGCATGTTCTCACCACACCTTCTTTCTAACACTTATTGCAGTTTATGATTAGATGCTTAACAGTATGAGTATCTAATGGATGTCTGTCTTCCCAGCATCCTCTTGGCACTGTAGCCCTACCAGGCGGGTCAGCGCCCAGCTCACAGTATCTACTCATAAGTCACTAAAGGAATGCTTATTGAATCAAGATGAATGCAGAAGCTATTAGGATGACCCCTTGATGAAGGGATAAAGGCCTGGGTTATGGCCTGACAATGGAGCAAGTGGAAAGGTCAGATAGGAGAGAGACGGAAAAGAAAGAATTGACAATGTTTGGTAATTGTCAAACAGTTGGATGACAGAATACATTTAAAAGGGAGCTATATTTCACTGGAGGATATTTGATTATCTACATTTCAGTCGCTCTGAGTATCGAGTGTAAGAACATTCAGGTGGGAACCTCCAGTGGTCGTGGGGAATACTGGAATCATGCTGGGGAGCAGAATGAAGGTCACAGTCATCTGAATCAAGGTGGGGGCTGATTTTCCACATGGGGATTCAGTTCTTGGGGAAGGCTCTGGGGAGAGAGGAATGTGGTGCCTGGGGCTACGTCCTCGGAACCAAGGGGAGGAAAGAAGAAAGAGCCAGAGAAAGACACAGGAAGCAGCCCTAGCAGATGAGAAACAGGGACTGTAAGAGGGGTTAAGGAAATGAGGCATAGGTTTCCAACAGGAGAGCTGAGTCTACAATGTCAAAGGCTGCAGAAAGATCAAGAAGAACAATTTCCACATTACACCAGAAGAAGCTATGCAAGTTCAATTCTGCCACGAATTACCTACTCCTTTCCATGTTCTCCTGTACATCTTTTCAGGATAAACTTTAGAAAGGCAGACAAGATAGAGGCATCTACCCTGTGGGGTCCTTCTAAACTAGGAAAAATGTTACCATTAAATCACTCTAGAAGTTCTCAGAGATTCAAAAATGATGCATGAAGAAATTTGCAGTTATTTTGAGGAAGTTGTGTTCTGAAACTATATAGATGTTTCTGAATGTGTCCTATTCCCTCACCTCCCATAGCCCACCCCATAACAGTTGTGCTTTGAAAACTTCTGTGTTGTTTGAGCTATTTTATTCTGGTCACAGACTCATTATTCCAATGTTATTCATATCCCCAGTATTTAACAAATAATATACATCAATCTTATAAATCATACTTTCTAATCATTAATATAGGTCTCAGGAAATCACCTGGGAAAATTGCAGTAACTCTTAGAGTTATTTGGAGAGTAAAAGCCCTACCT
Organism: Papio anubis; assembly: GCF_008728515.1. Lineage (NCBI taxonomy): Eukaryota > Metazoa > Chordata > Mammalia > Primates > Cercopithecidae > Papio > Papio anubis. Next base: position 39,161,834 of record NC_044991.1, read on the forward strand.
AAAATTTAATATCATAAAAACAGACATAAAGTACTACAAAATAAAAAAGAAACTTTTACTATTGCTTACATATTTTAAAGAGACAGACACTTTCTGAGCAAGTTTAATGATAAAAAATATTGAACTTTACTAAGACGGGTAAAGGAAAAAAAAATTGTGTATCAATAGGAAATTATGCATTGTTTAGAGCACATCTTTCCAGATTATTCTTACTTTTCATTGCATTTGAGCTCTTTTACGACTCTGTAAATTGACAGTGACGCAAAATAATTATCTACACGTGCAAATTTTGTCTAGTAGGTTCAATTGACTTCTCTCCCCTACTATGAAAGAAACCAATTTTGCCTCCATTTGCACATTCATTTCAATATTCCTGACCTATATTTGTGTCCGTTCTTTGGATTATCCTTTGAAATGTCTATAACATCTTACCAGTTTCCTCATTCTTAATGAGTTAAAGAAAATCTTCAACACATGTTTATTTTATATCTGTAGGAAGGTCATGATTAACCATTTCTTTAAATGGTTACTTAACTAGGGATGCAAACTTGCCCCGTGAATTTAGAGACAACTGACAACTGCCCTGTACTTTCAGATTACAGCCATGTGTGGAAAACATCAGCTGCAATCCCAGCTGCTTTCAGTACAGCCTTGGGAAAATAGTAAAGAATTGCTTCCTCCCACAACACAAACCTCTATCGTCCAAACCTTAATCTATGTGGGACATCTCAAATGCAATACAAGCAAAACTGACCTAATCCCACACCTGCCCATTGACTGAATGAATAAAGGAATGAGGTTGAAACACCTACAAAACCTGGGGCTGCTATTTATTCCCATCAGGGCCCAAGCAGTCCGGCTCCAGCTTAAGCCAAGGCCCATCCCTCTGAGTTGTAAACTAATCTTCCTCTTGGAGCTGGGTCTCCAGTATGCCCATTCACAATCCCTCCCCTCACCTCACCTCTTCTGCCTTTTCCAGGAAATTCTTTGAGTTATTATTCTCAAAACTTAACATTCTATTGAAATGAGAGTCCACGATGGAGATCTGATAGCATCGAGGCACAGGGAGATGAGCTGGAGCCAGTCTCTTTATCCAAAGCACCCGTCCTGGGACCTTGAAGGTATAACTGTGTCAACCAAAGGGAACCATTCAGACTCACTGCACGATGAGATCAAGTTCACTTATTATTCAGCATTTCTACAGCCCTCAACATTCATTTCTCAGCACCCTTTTCCCAGAGACACAAAGGGCAGCCATTTTGCAGTAAAATGACCCCCATTGTCAGGGGAAGCTGATTCATTATTCATCACGATTGCCCTCAATGACAGCTGAGTGTGCCAGAGTTCTTGAATTCAGAGCCACCAGCCTGGAAGGAGCATCTCCAATTCAGCCAAGAAGAAATCGAGCCAAAGACACCGTTATCTGTCCACAAGCACCACTGACGCAGACTGAAGTGCTAGTTATAAATCATTCTTATCTACTTGTCAATGCTGGCTTTGGGAAACGCCCCTGGGCATGCACGGTTAATCTACTTACAAGTACTTTTCAATTTCTGAAAAGAATTCAGATGTGGCAGCGCTACCCCAGACGGAGCGAGACTGGGTGAGATTCTCCTAATCAATAGGCCCACCACAAGAATGGGGAAATGGAGAAATGGAGTAATGGAGTGGCCTGAAAAGGGCCAGGACATCCTGAGAAAAGCATCTTCGGCCTGAGAGGAAATGCCTGGGGAGTGGGGGGTGGACAGCTCTGAGCTACATGGGGAGCTCCCAAGCCCTGTGTATTGTGTGCACAAACCCTGGGGCCTCAAAGTACATGGACAAAGCAGGAACACATGGCTGAGCAGAAATGCCACCCAGAGAGAATCTTGGACAGGTCTGAGACAGGCACGCCTCCCCACACCTCTGGATCCTCCCGTCCATCTCCTACCCTGACAGCCACATCTCTGCTTCCCCACTTTGCCCACTGGCATGGTCTTTTTGGACATGATTGGTTTGCTTTCCCCCAATCTACTACAAGATCCCTGCAGGGCTGCAGAGACTTTTTCAAACAGTAGGATACAAATCTACACCAATCCTCTTCACAGGGACAGGCTGAGACAGGTGGTAGCCTGTGGCCAGCCAGGCTCACAGGTGGCAGGTGCAGCACTTGTTGCGGGTGCCTGCAGATACCCTCGCCGGCCATGCACCCTGCTGCTGTGAGCTCTGGCTGCTCCTGGCTCTCAGCTGCCCCCATGTCCAGAGAAGCCGCTTGCTTAGGAGTCACACATTTCTCCTGCCCCATGCAAGGGGCAGCCAGGGGCTAGTGAGTGGCTGACTGGGTCTACAAAAAGTGGTCCCTTTGACCCAAGATAAGATCAACTGTGTGATGTTGCTTGTGCTCCAGAGAACACTATGGATCAGCCAAACCCAAGCAGAGACATCATCCCAACCTGACCTTCATCCCCAGCCTATCCTTCTTCCCTCCCTCAATTACTCACCTGCCCACAAATCAGGCTCGCTAATCAGAAACAGTGGGTAACCCACAGAAGGAGGTTTAGATTCCTTTTTCATTTCCACCTTCACAAAAGAGATGAGTTACTGCAGCAGCACCTCCTCCGGCTTCCCTGGCTTTCTGAGCCTGTCTGCACATACAGAGTTTGGTCCACTCTGAAGACAGTTTTACTATCCCTGGAGTTCCCTGTCACTTACAATTTGGAAACTCCTGGAAGGAGAAAACTGCTTTAACAATGCAAACTCACATTCAGAACTACTAGGACAGTGTGGTATTGACGGTCTGCATGTTATTTCAAAGCAACAGGAACCTCAGATGTACACCACCGAGGCGGCAATGGCTCACAAGAACATCACGCGCCTCTAGTTTCAGACACCATTAGATAAACTCCAGTAGTCACAGCAGTTGTTGCAGTGTGACCCGAAGCCCCCACTGGCAGTCATGTGCATCTGTGATGATTTTCGGGGGGGGAGGAAAAAATGAATGCTTTATTAATAAAGCTTTACTGGTCAACAAGATTTTCCAAGACATTGGAAGAAACTAACAGAAGAAGGCATCAAAACCAGCATGTTCAACCTGGTTAAACTGATCATCTCTGCTAGGCCCCTGGGGTTGGGCAGCTTAAAGGAAGACAGAAGAGACTCAGGACAACCACAGATTGTGCTTCTCCTACACCACAGACCATGGGACCCCATACAGTCCAATGAGGGCTATAGGACCTAGGGGGCAGCTTCCCAGCCTTGGACTAGTGCCAAGGCTGCTCACAGGGTCCCCAGGTTGTATCCAGGCAGTTTCCTCACCCATGCCTCCACTCTCTCCAGTTCCCAAAGGCAAAGCCATCGAGGGGGATCTTTGAGATCCCTCAGGCTGGCGGTCTGGACCCTTGGGGTGAAAACAATGTGACAGAGTTGTGTGGATCAAATCAGTTACCTGCTAACATGGCACACCTCTCTGGCCCTGCAGACACGCAACTGATGCTTGTCCAAGCTCCTCAGCCACACCCAGCTGAACTGAATGGAGGAAGGAAGGGTCAGCCACCCTGGGGTCACCATCCTCTGATGGGCTAACAAATGTCCCAAGGAAGCGCCCTCTTCTCCAATAGCGCCCAGTGCCTCTTGTGTCCAGCTGGCCCCTTCCAGTTGCTCATGCAGGTCCTCAGGTGAGCAACGAGCCCTGTTACTCATATCCTAGCCCAGCTGTGGGAGACAGCCTTGGGGGTGCTTGGAGAGGCTGCTGGCAGTGGGATCCCCAGTTGCAGGAGGTGGCACTAGAAAGGCAAGGTGCTATTTAGAAAACACACAACCTGTTGCTTTTATCTGAGGGTACTGGGGCTGTTTCTCCCGTTGTGCTTCATACAGGTTTACTGCATCTCAAACACTGCGCAAGGAGCATAAGAGACGGACAGGGCTGCCTCCAGGCCTGGCCCCAGACACTGTAATTTTGGAAAGACTCATTCTTACTCTGTGTTGTTTTAAAAATAAATAAATAAATAAATAAGCTTTTCTCAAAGAGCTCCAGTGATTGCATCACACTTCCTCTGGTGTGATTAACACTTTTCCTCACACTGTGATTCCCAACTGCATCCCAACCTCAGGAGTGGGTCCTCCCACGAATTTGGCGGGTGTGTGTGTGTGTGTGTGCGTGCAAGCACCCGTGTGTGTGCTGGATGAGAGATGGGAATAAAACTCTTTTTTTGGGTGAAGTGGAGGGGAGAAGGGAAAGAGAAGGAGAGGAGGAAGAGAAAGATCAATAATAATACCAATGATCATCGACGTCCTTGTTGAAACAATCAGCATCCCAAGGACAGGAGGTGTGCCTTCGGTGTGTCTTGTCTGGCCACCCCCTTCGCATGCTGTAGAGACCCAATACCAGACCAGGGTAGAGACCAGGACACCAGGGTCATCTATAATGAGCTGAACTGGTCAGCTCATTATAGATGAACACTGGAAATCACACAAATGTCCATCAGTTCTCACAATAAAACTGTGAACGGCAACAATAATGAATAACTTACAACTAGACATGACCACGTGGATGAATCTCACAAGCATAACACTCAGCCAGAGAACAGACACACAGATGACAAACGGCACAAGAACAGGCAGAGCTGCTCTCTGCTGTTAGAAGCTGGGACAGTGATCACTCCTGCAGGGGGTGACTAGGAAGGACCACGTGCAGGTTTCAGGGATGCAGCTCCTGCTCTCTTTCTTAATCTGGCAGCTGCTGTCTAGTTAGTGAAAATTCATCAAGCTATATATACGTATGATAGATACCCTTTTCTGTACATATATTGAACTTTAAAAAAAGTTTTAAATAAAGTAACAAAATGATTCACATTCTCTCTGCACCAAAACCATCTTTGTCACTTCCTATTTGGGTTGAAAATAGAAAAGGCAGCAGGAAAATGTTACAGCCGCTCAGGCACCCATAAAATCGACTGAAAGTAAAACCGACAGACATGAAACTCGGGCCCAGGCTTAAATCAGAAGGCGAGGTGGAGGCTGTGAGGAAAGTGGGGGAGCAGGCTGCAATTTGGTGAGAAGGAGGCCAAACCAAGAGCCCCTCATGAGAGCTGCATATCTCTCCTGTTCAGTCTCCCTCTTACCAAGAGCGAATCTCAATCCAGCTGAATTCAGCCACAGGTCAATGCCGATGCTGTTGTCCATTCAATGACAAGATGGAGGAGAAGAGACAGGTCCTATGCATGGAGAGCAGGGGAAGGATCAGCTTAGAGCCCAGATTCCAGCCTGGCCCTGCTGGTGTTTGGTTGTTTCAGAGAGACTGGACCCAAGTGGAGCTAGCACATGACAGGAACAGACGCTGAACCCAGAAAGCAGATACCCGTGACTTGAAAGGGACACCACACCAGGCCTTCTCGGAAGGTAATTCTCATGAAATCCCTTCTCAGGATGACTTACAGATGGCAAAGCGGGTGAAGATGGGCAGCTGAGGCAGGGGAAGAGCAGATGGCCAGCCGGCTAACCAAATCCAGGTGCACGACCCACACCAGACACTGACACCCGACTGCAGGCCCAGGAACACCAGGTGCTGAAATTCCTCCCAACTTCTCTTTTCATGGCAGAAAGAACTTCAGAAGGAAAGTGAAATGGATGGATATCTGCAGCTCCTGAAACCCAGAGGGTCTTTAAACTCAAAATGTGAAGAATCCTAATGAAACAGAGCTAATCAAATGTTTGTTGGGTTGCCATAATTTCTCATCATCATCATTTCAGGCCAAGTGCTATACAGTGTAATGAATATCACATTTTACAGTTCGTCGCAAGGCTTGGAAGTGCCCAGAGCGTAGGTGGTTCCTTGGAGAATAATAGCCCAGAAAAGAAGAGGGAAACTCTACTGAAAAATAAAGAGTGAGGTTTATAAACATGAGCCACCATCCCCAAGGGACACTTCCTCTCTCCATCTCCACAGTTGCATCCCTCTCTCTCTGCGGGTGTCTGTCACAGCTGTTGACCTTTCAGTATGCCCTTGGTGCTCATGTTAAGTTTGTTTGTTTTTTGTTCGTTTTGTTTTGTTTTTGAGACAGGGTCTCACTTTGTCACCCAGGCTGGAGTGAAGTGGCGCAATCATAGTTTACTGCAGCCTCAAAGCCTGGGCTCAAATGATGCTCCCTCCTCAGCCTCCCCAGTGGCTGGGAATACAGGCATGCACCACTATGCCTGGCCAATGTTTGCATTTTTTTTTTGTAGAGTTGGGGTCTTGCTATGTTGCCAAGGCTGGTCTCAAGCTCTTGGCCTCAAGCAATCCTCCCACCCCAGCCTTCCAAAGTGCAAGATTATAGGCATGAGCCACCATGACAAGCCTGCTTGTTTTTTCTCTAAAACTAGTGTAGAATGGAGGATAGAAGCATACTATGATATATGGGCCGGTCTATCAACCCCCTGGGAGGGATGGAGACTCCAAGCTTCTCCAGGAAAGCACTGCTGGCTTCCCCCTGAGCTCTCCTGTGGAATGAACCCATATCACTCACTATCAACAGCCCCTGCACACTCCCATGCTGCTTTTTAAGGACACTTCACAGGTGGCATGAGAGTCTTTTGATTGTACATGCCTGTTCTCCCTACTGGACTCTAGGTGCCTTCAAAGCAAGGACTGTGTCACATATGCTATTTAGACCCATATGCTACCAACAGAGCGTGGCCCCCCAATAAAACTTGGTTGAATTATATCAAATTAAATGATGAATAATTTCAAAAAAAGAAAAGTTCGCCATGAGATTGAAGAAGGGGTCAGGACACTGGAGTTAAATTAGGCCTTGAAATTTGACTCATACGTGAGCACTTCACAAGTGTTCAAAGAAAGAGTGAAACTATTTCTTCATTGGGTTTGTCACCCAGTGTTCATGGTGTTAAATGCATTTATGATCAACATGCACCTTGACCCTGAAGACTATGGACTGGTTCTTCATCTTAAAGGTAGGCTGGAGCAGAAATCTGGAGGCTCCAGGTACAGGCTGCAGGGCTCAGTTGCACCTTGTAGGTAATGGAAAAACTGGAACATACGAATGGATGTTCTGCAGGGGATGCATCTGTTAGCATCTCAAAGCTACTGCAGGAAGCCCAGTCCATGGGATGTGCTGGAACAGTCAGGAGGAAGGGGTTGGGGTCTAGAGGGCCAGACAGGTAAGGAGCCAGAAGGTGCAAGTACAAGGTGTCAAGAATCTGGACTTGAGGGGAGATGAGATGGCAGTCCAGATGAGGGGCCATGGGAGAGATGCTGTGAAGGAGCTAGTACAGAGACCCAGCTTCCCAGACGCTGCTCTGATGAAGACACAGGAATTCAGGAGGCTCAGGTATTCAACCTAGGTGTGTAAATAGGAAGGGACCCTAGTGTAGGAGGTAAGTCCATGAATTTTGCTTTAGATCAAGGCAGAGCACCTGAGTGAAAATAAATGTTTCTTCTTGCACCATACAGGGACCCAGAGCCGTGGCTAGTCCTTTTTACAAACTGGAGAGAGCACCACCCTACCTCACCTTACTCCCACAGTGGGTCGGGGCATAGGCAGGGAAGATGAGTGGGTAGCACCTTCATGCACATTTGAAAAAGGCAGCTCTTGCTCCAAGCAGCTACAGCTCCAGGCCAGGGTCTCAGTCCCACTCAAACAGAAGCAGACGTCCTATGCAAGGCATGCCTTGTGCCACCACATTAAATGGCCCTGATAGAGCACTATTGAGATTTAAAGGACAGTAGAGGATATAAGAAATGAGTCAAGTATTCTAGGGTAGAAAATAGCCGGAGTGGGCACGTTAACTCGGCAGCATTTAACTCAGTGTGTGCGAGTTTACAATGCGGAAACAATGCCAACAGCTTCTACACAGTCACACCGTATTCCAGGCCAGTGCCAGCTAAGGCTGGAGGAACAGAGAGACTTCTTGACACCCTCCCCTGGGAACAGATGATTATAAAGAGTGTCTGTGACCACAGGGCTGGAAATCAAAGCCCAGGGCCAACCATCAAAATAATAAGTACTGTGCAACAGAAATGGTATTCATTATCATAGGTGCTGTTCCTCTTCCCAGACCCTTTAGAAATACCTTCTGTTCACCTTCTGTTCATGGCCTCATTTCTTCAGAGCACGCCAATGGTATCACGGTGCTCCTGTGCACCTGCAGCTCCCTCTGAAATCAGCAAAGCCACCATCCATGGGAGACTCAGGAGTTAAGTCTGGAGTAGTGAGGATGCTAGATCCCATCTCATAAAGAAAGGAAGCTCATCCTCCTTTCTACCCCAAGAAGGTCTGCATTTTTCTCTCTCGATATTGCTAGGCTCTCAATAAAGTAGCCTGTGCTTCACTAACATAGAAGGGTCTCAATCTCGGCATTTCATCTGAAGTGCAGTCATGCAAGGAGCGAACCATATGCTTGAGTGTGTGACCATGTACAGAGGGCAAAATCACAGCACCTGCTGGCTGCCCTGTTTCACAGCAGTGCTTCTCAAACTTCTCTTTCACAGGCAATACATGTCAACTGAGTTAAGTAAACTTTCCTGGGTCTCATCCTCAGAGGCTCCCATTCAGCAGGTTGGGATGGGGCCCATGACTGCATTTCTAACAAGTTCACAGGGGACCTAGGCAATGCTGATGCTGCTATTGCAAGGTTCTCACTTTGAAAAACATGGGTTTATACTATTAGCAAAACTTATGACATGCAGAAGAAATCTGAGTTGTGCAATCTCAATGGCTCTGTGGAACCAACAGAAAATAACATTTACAAAAGTAACGCTCATGAAATAAAAACAAATAATGATACAGGGCATGCTCAGAGCAAAACCATAGTACTCTGGCTATAAATTAGCCTTAGAAGGTAGCGTCTTTCAGGAGGCTAGAGGTTTAAAATCAATGATCAAATTGGAGAGAAATTAGTATTACCAATATAAAGACAACTTAGCGTAAATGCTCTCATTCTACAGATAAGGAAACTGAGAACAGAAAATGACATGCAGAAAGTTAACAGCTGAAGTGAGATTAGAACTCCTGTCTCTTGACTCACTGTCCAGCACTCCTGTTGTAGGCAATGCCCTTCACTCTTGTGAACCAAGTTTCCTGTCCCTGAATGATTTCATGACAGGAACTACAAAGATGCAGGAGCATCATGAAGTTATACTGTCCTTCGTAGCAGAAAATACAGATTAGTCCTGCACAATATCAACATAAAAGATTTCATTCCTGGTGTCTTCTAAAATAAACCCTCACTGTGTGCTGACACTCCGAACATTAATCAGAAAAGTGCACGTGCAGGCAAGTATATTTCTTGTCCCCCCTTCCTCCTCCTTTCCTTCCTACTCTACTTTCCAATGGACTTAGAAAACTTTGGAAAACAAACGCCAAGGTGAAAGAGCCATCGTGGGACACTTATGGTACCCCAGAAGCCTGCAGGAGGATGCCTTCCCATGCAGGACAAGATGTGTCCATGTATGGTTTCCTTGGCTCAAGATGCAAGGATGATGTTCTTGCCATCTTAGGCAAAACAACTGTCCTGAGTTGCCTGGAGCAGACGTCCTTCTCCTCCCAGGCTTGGAGCTGCTGTGTGCAATTCTGTTAACGCTGCTGGCTTGTACAACCATGGGGAGCCTGGGGAGATCCCCTCCCCACCCTGGACTACTCATCGCTCTTGCGAAACTCAGTTGACAGTTAAAATTTTGTTTTCCCTTCTCAGTTTGTTATCAGAGGAACAGTCAGTATGTAGGAAAACCGAAGCAACTGACAAGAGAAGATAAGAAAAACAAGATGTCTGTTTAAAAAGTAAAGGTCATGATGTGACGCAGTTAAACGAGATAATTTAATCTGATACTAATAACCCTCTTGGGAGTTGACTCATTTTCCAAGTTGGTAGCTCCTCCTTTGCCATCACTGTCCCATTCATACTGTGCTTTTGCCTACACTTGTCATAGAGGTTCTGGGCATTTCTGATGAGGAATGAGTTTCTGTAGAAGAAGCACAAGCTGAGGTTGAAGAGGCAAGGTGAGGACACCTGATGCCAGGTGGAGAATTCCCTCTAAATAGATTTAGACAAAAATTATAAAAGCATGCAACAAGCCTAAAGGCAGGTAGCTTAGCTGACAGAGTTCTCTATCAATAAGCAAAAGCTCTCTAGCTCCAGAGGCCTTGTCAGTGGCTTTCCCAGGTAGTGCAGGCTACTGGACTACCTCAGTGATGCCTGGAGAGTTAACATGACTGACAGCAAATTCATGCACAAAGGTGTTCAGTTAACAGTATTCAAATATCTCAAATAAACTATAATTTTTAAAATAACCAACAAGAAATAAGTATGACCTATACAATCAACAGAATGCCAACCCGCCTGTGAGATGATAATTATTAAAAAAATTCAGTGACCTTTATTTCAAATATGTTGTCACAAAAGTGCAACATGAAACATTCTATTTAAAAGTCAAAAATACAATATACAACATTACATTTATTTTGTGATGACCATCTCTTATTTTATTCATAAAAATATTCATAGAGTTGAACATCACAAAATAAATAGAATGTCGTATGTTGCATGTTTGACCCTTAAATAGAAATATTTACTACCTACGTGAATAATATTTACACATATGACCAAATGCTAGAACACTGAAAAATATTTTGATTGTCAAGGGCAGCATAATTTTAACTCAATTTCTTCTATTTCTTATTATTACTTATATAATCTTATTATTACTTATATAATCTGCAGTATTCCACCACAAGACGTAAGTTAGCTTCCATTTAGTTGGTACAATGTCACCTGGGAAAAAAGTAATCATCCAATAAATACTTGAGCCTCTCCTCTATACGAGGCACTGGGCATACAGCCATGAACGCCCCAGACCAAGTTCCTGCTCTTAGGGAGCTGACATTCTAGCTAGGGGAGGGTGACAACAATAACATTAGCTAAAAAATATATAATCAAGTGATAACAAGTTACACATTAATGTAAATTTCCATGTGATGGGTGTGCACACACAGCCAATCACTCCAGGACTTCCTGTTCCTGTTCTGCAGAGAGTTAGATCATGGCCAATATTCAACACACTGGGTGCGTGGGTTTCCTATTGCTGCTGTAATAAATTACCACCAACTTAGTGGCTTTCAACAGCCCCATGCAGTTCTGGAAGTCAGAATCCTAAAGAAGGCTTGCTAGGCTAAATTTAATGTGTCAGCAGGACTGCATTCCTACTGGAAGCTCTTGGGAAGAATCTGCAGCCTTGCCTTGTCCAGCTCCTGGAGGCACCCACCCCCCCATTCCTTGGCTCGTGGCCTCTTCCATCTTCAAGCCAGTAATGACATCATTCTGACCTCGGCTTCTGTTGGCACATCACCTTCTCTGGCTGACTCTCCTGCCTCCCTGTTTCACAGGAACAATGTGATAGCACGGAGCCCACCCTGATAAGCCAGGATCATCTCACGATTCCAAGGTCAGCTAACTTGCAACCTGAATTCCATCAGCAACTTGAACTCCTCCTTGATGTGTAACATAACAAACTCACAGGTCCCAGGGATTCTGACATAAACATCTTTTGGGAGCACTATTCTGCCAACCACACTGAGGTAACTCTTTGTCCAACTTCCTGGCAGAAATATTCAGAAATGTCTTTCCTCAGAGATGTTTACCATGGGGAAAATAGTATAAGAGTGTTTTCTCAGAAAGTGTAAGTTCAAAACTACCCTGTCTACCTGTTTTTCACTTTGGGCAAGTTACTTTAATTTAAATGAGGATAATAATCACCTAATCCATGGTTCTGCAGATAATTATGTGGGGTAAACCATAGAAACAGGTGTGAGCCTAAAAAATGCTAAGACAGAGTAGTTAATATCGGATAGCTTTAGTTGTTCCCAAATCCCAATTTCTTTTTCTTTGTAACAAACTAAAAATTTCAAGCTAAAATCTGAACAGGCATTCTGTGATACACGGTAATTAGCCAATGGCATGTGATTCACCCTTTCCCACGTTCCCACTGAAGGAAATGCAGAGATGCATAAAAGAAGCTGAGTGTGGATGAGTGCCTAATACACAAGGGATTGTGACACATGGAGTGTGGAAGGGCACATGGGTCCCCAGGTGTGAATCCCAGCTCAGAAACATGAGGCATTTGCTGCAGAAAGGAACTGTTGTAAAGGGCATCCCCCATCAATATGTCTTTCTATACCCATCCATTCAGAGACCCCAGTTCCTGGAAATGCAACTCAACTAGTTAAAGCAGCAAAAGGAGGGTGGTATGCAGCCTTCTGGAGATTAACGGAATAGAGGGGCGATGGAAAGAGCCACAAGAGGGATCAAACCAGGGGGGCAGACTTTCACCCACTGTCTCTAGATATAAGAACTAGGAAGAACTATCACTGATCAAAATTATAATGAATAAGGCTCCACCTCGATATTCTAACTACAAGGCAGCAGGAGAAGGAGATCCCCTCTCAGGCAAGCTGAGTCACCCTAGAAAAGTCAACATAAACAGTGGAAGATTGACCAGGGAGCATGCACATCAACCACCCCTTCAGCATAAGTGATGCTCACAGCAACCTGACCCTTGTGGCCAGGTGAGAGTGGCGAGGGTGCTGAAGGGACAGGAGGGTCTGTTCACAGGCACACCCCTGGCCTGGACCTTCTCTTTCAAAGGTTGATAACTCAAGACAACTTTGAAAATTCTCTGCAACATCTGAAGTAAAACACTATTCTTCTAAAAAGAAAAAAACATACATTACGGGAAGAAGATGTACATTTTAGAATCCATTTTTTTATCTTGATATCAAATAAACATAGGATATATGAAAGAAAAACCACTAAATGGAAAAGGCTAAGATTACAAGGGGAGTCAGCTACGATGGACATGACAAGACATAAAATGGTTAAACAAACCAGAAATGCAAACTCAAAACATAAATGGGAATAAGATGCAGCAGACAGCAGACCCAATAGTGCTGAAAATCAAATCACCAAGGGGAAAAAAATCATAGGCTCTTACAGAATTAAGAGGAAAAGACAACAAGATGAAGACACAGCCAAATAACTACCCAAATTACAAACCGTTCATGTTCCAAGAGAAACAACCAAAACCAAAACCAACAAGAAGCCACAATTAAAGGTCATATTCTCTGGGCAAAATGAAGTAAAATTAAAACTTGGTGTGTTTGACAACTTAGAAGTTAAAATTCAGTCTCTCAAATAATTAATTGCAGAAAATATAAAAACTATAATTACAAGACTATTTTAAATGTACCAATAATGACTGCATGACATTTTATAATTTATAGTGTGAGTCTAAAGCTACACTAAACATCAAATGCATTATAAAGCAAGAAATAATAAAAAGGAAATAAAGCATTTAATGCAAGAGATTTGAAAATAAACACGGGAATTAAGAGGATATTTTGAATAAATATTAAAGCTTTACTGACTCAGGGAAAAGGGAAAAAAGAAAAATTAATGAAGAAACACAAGACACAAATTTTCACAAATAGATAAAATACACCAAATACAGTCAGATTTTATCAAGGAAAAAAATAAATGAATAAGTTAGTACTGAGAAAAGGTTATATAATCGCAATTACAGAACAAATTAAATTTAAAAAGTACTTCATAATTTTGTCCATTTCTAAAATCTTAATGAAATTAACACTTCTCTAGGAAAACGTAAATTACCCACACAGAAAAGTATCAGTGAAAGAAATTAAAGTTTGTTCAAAATTATCTTCATAGAAGACTGTAAGTCAGGCAGCACTATAAGTGCTTTCGTCAAATTTTCAATATACAAAATTTCCATGCTTCATAAGATATTGCAGAACATGGAGGAACACAGAAATTACCTATTCATTTTGTAAAGTTAGTGTGCTCCTGACACCAAAACCTGGCAAAGGAGCTATATGTCTATTTTCTTCATAAATATATAGGTAAAAATTTCATAGAAAATGCAAACAAAATCCAATATCATATTAAAAGTATATATCATGCCTTTGTAAGAGTTACTTTCAGAAGTGCTATAGTAAGGACTTATATATATATATTTTCTATATATATAGTGTCATATTAAACACTTTAATAAGTGTTAATAAGGCATTTGATCACATTCAACATCCACGGATAATTTTTTTTTTTTTTTTTTTTTTGAGATGGAGTCTTGCTCTGTCACCCAGTGTGAAGTGCAGTGGCACGATCTCAGCTCACTGCAGGCTCTGCCTCCCAGGATCACGCCATTCTCCTGCCTCAACCTCCCGAGTAGCTGGGACTACGCCTGTAGTCCCACCAGCACACCCAGCTAATTTTTTGTATTTTTAGTAGAGATGGGGTTTCACCGTGTTAGCCAGGATGGTCTCGATCTCCTGACCTTGTGATCCACCCGTCTCAGCCTCCCAAAGTGCTGGGATTACAGGTGTGAGCCACCGCACCCTGCCTTGATTTTTTTCTAATGTAGAAAACCACAAATAAAAGGAAACCTCCCCAGCATAATGAAAAATAACCAGTGTCACTAATAGCCAACAGGATCCATACCCCAATGGACAGCACATGGGCTTCCAACAGTAAAAAAGCTCCATAGCTACAGAATCAGTCTAAAGATATTGGTTGATAAAATAAGTTTATTTTCAGTATTGTATAATTTCACATTTTTAAGAAAAAATATAAAGAAGCAATATTTTAAAAGACTATTAAGGAATGAAACAAGAGCAACAACAAATAATAAATACCAGAGTAAACTTCATCAGCAAATGTAAGAAAGAAATAGAGAAATAATCACGAATCTTGACAAATTTTTTAAAAGCCTTTATCAAATGAAGAAGCACACTACGAAGAAGAAGAATCAACATTATAAAATGCCATTTCCCATAAATTATTTATAGATTTATCAAAACCTAGAAGGATTTGGAGAAAATGTAAAGGATTATAAATTCATCTGGAAAGATAAATGAGTGATAATAATAAATAGTCTTTTTCAAAACAAGAGGAAAGATGTCTTGACCTACCAGATAATTAACATGCTAATAAGTTACAATTAATTAATGAGTAAATATAACAAAATAAATATCATTAAATATTTGCCTCTGGTACATAAGAGAATAGGCATGGAATAAAAGTGATACCACAAATGTGGAGGTAGAGGAAACAGTAGTCAATAAACAATTCTGGAATTAACTATAAATATGTTAATCCATTTAAACTAAATTTTAATCTTATGCTAAAATAAATTCCAAATGAAGTAAAGAGTTAAATTTTTAAAAAAGTAAACCATACAAATAGGGGTGGGGCGACATAAAGAATTATGTGGAATAAATACATGACTGAGAGCCTGAATCTAAGAATAGGAGGATGAAAAAATACAAGGGAAAGAGATATGGTGTGGGCCAGATAACATGAGAATCTTCTCTATGCCAAAAAAAAAAAAAAAATGAACAAGACTTTTGAAATAGGGCAAAGTAAAATAAAATATATAAAAGCTCTTACAAAACATATCAATTGATACACGAAAAATATTTGTTAAACCAATATCCACCCTCGATAAAAACTCTCAGAAAACTAACATGAGACGGGAACTTACTCAATTTGATAAACGCAATCGATGAAAAACCTACAGCAAATAGCATACTTAACAGGGAAGGACTAAATATTTTCCCCCTAAGATCAGGGACACAAGACAAGGATGTCCATTCAAACTCAATATTGTACTAGAAGTCTTAGCCATTGCAATAAGTCAAGAAAAAGGAATTACAAACCCTGGATCTGAGTGTTTTTAGCAACTCTGTTCATAAATTAACAAAACTAGAAACAACCCAAACGTTCTTCAACATTAAATGGATAGACAAACTATTGTACATCTGTATAGTGGAATACTACTCAGCCATAAAAAGGAATGAACTACTGATGTGCAAAATGACTTAGATGAAGTTGAGAAGCATTGTACTGAGTGAAAGAAGCCTGTCTCAAAAGATTACAAACTATAGAACTCCATCTATGATGTTCTCAAAAAGACAAAACTATAGTAACAGAGAACAAATCAGGGTTCAGAGATGGAAGAAGTGTATGAATACAAAGGGGTAGCTTGAGGGAGTTTTTGGGGTGTGATACATTGTTCTGTACCCTGTCACTCAATTTTAAGGGTTTTTCATTTTAAAAGCAGGATCCAAAACATTATATGTAGTATGATATCAATTTAACATATGTAAGGGAAGAAATATTCCACAATGCTGGAAAAATACTGGAATTGACCTGTCCTCATGCCCAGATTTACTCAAAATAGGTACAATGAGTTTTCTTTCTGCACGTGGCCCAACAACCACCTGTGATTTCAAACAACCAAACTGCAGAATGCCATTCAAAAGGCCCTTAATATCACGCTTATGAAGCCTGGGTTCTGAAGGTCCTAGGAAAATTTTATTTCTTTGGAAGTATCTTCAAATCACAACCCAGAATTCCAACAACAAGGATGAAAAAAGTTGAAAACCCGAAAGCTCAAAGACTCCTAACAAAACGAATTAATGGCCACTCATTTTCAAAATAGTCAATCATCCTAATGGTCATATGAGGTTACAACCCAGGTAGAAGGTGGTGAACCAACGATGCAAACTCTCTCCTGAAGCAACCTAGGAGCATTTCAACGGCCAGTGTTTCTGATTAAACAAATCTCTTTTTTGTCACAAGAAGTGGCTCACCCTGAAAATTCCTAATTTTTCCCATGTACTAACTACACTAAACGCCAAAACATTCCCAGAAAGATTCCAGCATTTCAGAAGAATTTCAGAATTTGAAAAAAATTTTTACCAAGAGTCAGTTTGCATTAAATATTTTTTATAACCTTAACTTTCTGGAGTTTTTAAAGAATTTACTAAGCAAGGAATCAGAAAGCCTGGGTTCTGGCCCCAATTCCAATTTCCTTTGACATTAGTTTCCTCAAAAGTAAAATAGGATGTTAAGATTGAACGGTCCCCAAGAGCTTCTCCATCTCTAATACTCTAGGAAACAGAAAATGGTGAAAGTAACATTGCAAGGGCCATGGCTAAGCTGCTTGAATGAACAAACTACTCAAATAAGCTATTTTCATGAAGCATTCATTCAGAAATACTGTGCAAATGACAGAAAAAAATTCATTAATCAAAGAAACTGTTAACAAGCCATGCATGGCCGTTATCCAGCACGTAGCTCAGGTTACCGTACCTGACAGTAATAAAAGTGCATCCATGGAGAAAACCCTTCATGGTTCAATTTTACTAATGTAGACTGACCTGCCCCAAATTGCAAGAAATCCTTTGTGTAGAGTGCAAAATTATTTGGGGTAGAATTTCCTTAATTCTTGATGTTATACTTTTTAATTGACTTTTTTGGGGAATAAGTGACATAAATTACTGGACTGCTCCTTTCGTACTAAAAGACACATGGGTGTGCAGCATAAGGGATCCTTGTGGTGTTGGATCTGCACCATATCTTGACTGTGATAATGAACACACAAACCTACACAGGTGATAAAACTGTGTGTAACTCAATACACTCACACATACATACACACACACACACACACCCGTGGGTACAGTAGTCCTCATTCATCCTCAGTTTCACTTTCTGCTGTTTCAGTTACCTGCAGTCAACCATGGTCCAAAAATATTAAATGGAAAAATCCAGAAGTAAGCAATACCTAAGTTTTAAATTGCCACTGTTCTGAGTAATGTGATAAAATCTCAAGCTGTCCTGCTCTGTCCCGCCTGGGACATAAATCATCCCTTTGTCCAGCTGATCCACTCTGCAGCCACTTAGTCACTCAGTAGCCCGCGTGGTTATCAGATCGACTATCACAGTGTGGCAGTGCCTGGGTTCAAGGTGAACAGTAGCCTAACGCTATGTCACAGGCCTACGTCATGCACCTGACTTCATCTCTTTATGTAGGCCCTGTATCATCTCACATCATCACCAGAAGGGTGAGCACAGAATAAGAAGACATTTTGAGAGAGAAAGAGAGACCACATTCTCATAATCTTTCTTACAGTATATTATAATTGTTCTATTTTATTGTTAGTTATTGTCAATCTCTTACTGTGCCTAATTTCTAAATTAAACTTTATCATAGTTATTATAGGTATAGGACAAAGCATAGTGTATGTAGCATTCAGTACTATCCATGGTTTCAGGCATTCACTGGGATGTCTTGAATCGTATCCTCCATGGATATTGAAGGACTACCACAAAAATAACACTGGAGAAATCTGAATAAAGTTAGTGGATTCTATCAATGTTATTATTCCGGTTATGATATTATACTATAGTTTTGCAAAATGTTACCATGAAAGGAAATGGCAAAATGTGTAAGAGATGTCTCTGTATTACTTCTCCCCCACCCTGCCAGGTGGAGTTTGGCTCTTGTTGCCCAGGCTGGAGTGCAGTGGCGCAATCTCAGCTCACTGCAACCTCTATCTCCTGGGTTCAAGGCTCACCAAAACCTCTGCCTCCTGGGTTCAAGTGATCCTCCTGCTTCAGCCTCCTGAGTCCCTGAGATTACAGGTATGCACGACTTTGCCCGGCTAATTTTGTATTTTTAGTAGAGATGGGGTTTCAGCACGTTGGACAGGCTGATCTCGAACTCCTGACCTCAGATGATCCACCCACCTCGGCCTCCCAAAGTGCTGGGATTACAGGCGTGAGCCACTGTCCCCGGCCCTCTGTATTACTTCTTATGACTATATGTGAATCTGAAATTCTCTAAAAAAATTTTTTCAATTTAAAAAAAAGGGGGTATGGGGAAGATTAAGCCTTCTCTCTACTTCTGACCATTAGTTCTACCAAGAGGCAGTAGTTCTTCCCAGCTTCATGTGTACAGTAGTTTAAAAGAGAAGGGAGGAAGGAAAGGAACGGAACAGAACGGAACGGAACGGAACGGAACGGAAAGGAAAGAAGTTAAATAATTTGGGATGGCCCTGCTATATATCTAAATAAATTATTTAGCAGTTTCTTACTCATAGTTGTGAGGGCTGAATACATCTTGAGTCTAGGAGACTGTTTCTGTTGAAAAAACCTTCCCCATTCCCAGATTCCTCTCCTATTGGATTCTCAGAAGTAACCAGGTCTTTTCCCTCAAGACAGGATACTGAGTGATCTTTCTCTGCGAAAACTGACCACCCCCGATAGAGATCTAAAACTTGAGATATGAAGCATTGCCCAATAAAATAGCCCAGTTAGATAGCCTTACAGAGATATTCACAATCAACAAGACCCTCTTTGCACAATTTCCGGTCATCTTTTCAACAGCACCACCTAAATATGAGTGGTGGCCAAAGATCCCCTGACATCTGAAGAAAGCATATACAACATGAAAAACAAGACAAAACAAAGGAACAACAGCAACTTGAAAAAACAGAGTCCATATGGGGAAAAGAAAACCTCAATACTACTATGAATCTACTTAGGGATATGGGAGATAATATTGTACCACTGAAGCGGAACAGGATGCTACTAAAAATAGCTTCCACAGGAAGAAGAGCTCTTGGAAATTAAAAATATGACAGCAGAAATTAAACACCCAGTATAAGAGTTGGAAGACCCGGTTTAAAAAAATTTATAGAAATTACAGCAAAAGGATGAGAGAAATTGGAGAGAAAAGATAAGAAAATTAGAAGGTCAATCCAGGAAGTCAAACACCCAAATAACAGACAATCCTGAAAGAGAAAAGGGAGTACTTAGGATGGAGAATATTATAAAAGGGAAGTTCCCAGACCTGAAGAAGACAAGCTTCCAAAGAGAACCTGGTGAAAGATCCAAGAAAATGAATGAAAATAGATCCACCCCAATCATATAATTGTGACATGACTGAAGATGAGGAAAAAACAGACCATTAGGAGCAAAGCAAAGAATAGACATGCTCTTGGGTGGGGGATACAGGCTTCCAAAATGATTAACCAAAGACAGCACCAGATTTCTCAGAGGCAACAATGGAAGCTAGAAGACATTCAAGCAATGCCTTCAAAATTCCAAGGCAAATGAGTTTCAACCTAAATTCTTGACCCAGCCTAACTATCTTCTAAGTGTAGAGGTAGAAGGAATATATTTTAAAACACATACAGTCTTGAATCTTTACTTTCCACACTCCCTATTGTAGGAGGCACCTGGAGGGTATGACCCTCAAAAAATGTACACTGAAAATTCAGGAATAAGCCAAGAAAGATGCATACCTGGGTTCCAGGGAGCAGGGCTTTCATCCCAAGGGAAAGTTAAAAGAAATATGCAGGATGAAGCTGAAGGTGATGGCAATATGACAGCTGGCAACAGACTTTACAAGTGACCTGTCCAGATCAGAGTAGGCCAGAGGAATCTGGTGAAGACTTCCTCCAAAGAAGACGTCCTGGAATACTTAGTGTCCCTGCACATATTGAGAGGAGACGGAAGAGCCAGGTGTGAGGGTTCACACCTGTAATCCCAGCAACTCAGGAGGCTAAGGCAGGAGGACTGCTTGAACCTAAGAGTTTGAGGCTGCAGTGAGCTATGTTCATGCTACTACACTCCAGCCTGGGCAACAAAGCAAGATCCTGTCTCTAAAAAGAAAAGGAAATCTAGGCAACTGGAGAGAAGTTTAAGTTTAAATTTGTGGTGAAGGCTTAGAAAATGAAGCAGAAAAACACATATTCATTCACATTCAGGACAGGAAATTTAAGTACAGTGTATTTCGTAGCTCAGTGATGAACAGCAAAATGTGCTTGTGATAAGGTAAATACTAACCTTTAACCCTTTGGTTCTTAGCTTTGGCTGCTGAGATACACTGGCACCAACTGTATCGCTTTTGTATAAAATCCCAATGCCCAGGCCACAACTGGGAACATGACAATAGAATTTCTGGGAGGTGGGACTCAGATATGAGTAATTATTAAAGTTCCCTAAGTGATTACGATGTGCAGACGAGACTGAGAAGCACAGAGCTAACCACAGATGCAATGTTTACCCTCATGCATACTATTCCAACATCTTTATCTGCAGCCGCAAATGCTTATCATCTTGACTTTCAACTGTCAGCTCTATATTCCACCTGGATGCTCTCAAAGTACAAATCTTCAAAAATAAATGTTTCATATTCTGTTTTAAACATGGCATTATTGACTTGCTGAGGTCACCAATCCCTTCTCCCACCCCTTTTGTTCTATTGTCAAAGTCCTAATCCGGAAACCTGCTCCTTTCTCTGTCCTCTGCGGGTTCAATTCCATGGCAGACTGGCTGACTAAAGTGAAAATGACATTTGCTGAGATCAAACAATGCAGAAATGCAAAGTGAGAAAGGAAGAGAAATATTTGTTGCAAATATTGCAAATGTAAAAGTTGCAAATGTGAAAGTCCCTAAACTAGGTCACAGATGAGCTGACTTTATTTGTTCGCTTTCTCCTAAAAATAAATCGCTATTGACAAGCCAACAACGATTGCTAGATTTCATGATTTAAATAAGTGACGTTTATTGGTTCAGACAGTTCCAGGAATGACGCAGGTCTTTCCTTGTTCCCTGGAGTTCCCACCTAAGCACCTAAACGTGAAAAAGTCATGACCAACACGCTCCATGGTCCATGGATGGGTCCAGCTAACATGAGTTTCTACCCAAGCCTCAAATATCTATGTATAGCCATTCTAATCCCACCCACCTCCCTTTCTACGTGTCAATCACATTAAATGGCCAAGGCTTCATTTGGGGTCTATTCCTATAACCAGGTCCCCTGATGGTGGTCCCCCACAGTGTTTGGGGTGCCATCTGATATCCTCCTCTGAAGTGAACTAAAGCAGCTGTATCTCCAGCACCTGCACAAACCCTTGATGTGAGCCCATGTTTTAATTGACTTTAATCTACCAATCTGATATTGAGAAATGGTATTTTATTATTTTTAATTTGATTTTCTTGTTAAAACTGAGATTAAGTTTGTTGTTTGTGTCTGTTGGTCATCTGCAATTGCTTTATTGTAAATTGCCCATCTGCATCTTTTGCCCATTTTTCTATGTTTGCCTTTGTATCCCCCATTGTTCCTTAATCTTATTCCCTTTATTTTTCAGGTTCCAACTTTTCCTGACCACCACAGCCTCCTCCATGCCATGCTGTATTTCTCATCCCAATCTCTCACAATTCATGAAAATTACTTATTCAGCACCTCTCTTCTCAGTCAAGCTTGAACACCACGAGGGTGAACATCAGGGTGTCCCTCAAAGACAACACAGCCACCCTAGCAACTAGTAAAGAGCCTGCCATTTGTTGAATGAACAAACGGGTGAAGGTCCCTATGTCTTACGCAACTGGAGTCCAGACAGGAACTCCCTCAAGGGATCCCACTGAGAGAGTTTCATGAAGGAACAGTCTACAAGGGTAAGTGTAGGGCTGGGAAACCAATAAGGGATAATGTGGCCCGTCCAGGACTAGCAACAGCAAGGAGCATTGCCTTTCCAGGTTGGAAGTGGAACAGGAAGAGAACAGCAGGGGGAATCTTAGGACACCTGGAGCCCATCGCCACTTGGTTCATACAAAACCTTATTCCATCTGGGTCCTTAATACTTCACATTCTCAAATCCTACAGGATAATCCTGTTTGTGAAACCATTGCAAACAATAAATATAAATAATTGCCAAACAAACTCTACAGAAAAAGCAGGGGAAAATGGGCCAGAAAAAAAAAAAAATCCAAATTACCTTCCTGGCAGCACAACCCATTTGCTTTGCAACTTTGGGAACATTTTCTAACCACCCCATACCTCAGTTTCCCCATTATGAAAGTCCATGTACTATTATGCCTCCAAAAAGTTCTTTTGCTCAAAGAAAAGAAACCTCCATACAGAAAAAGAAAATTGCCAAAATTTTGTCCTATCAGCCAACTTCCACCAGGCCTTGGAATTCTCAGCAAATAGCTAGTTTTGCAATTCTTTTAGCTTCGCCAACCCTCCAGGGTGAAAAAAAAAAAAAAAAAAAAAAAAAAAACTTCCCACAAGGATTTGAGGCTTGCAAGTGGAGGAAATCTTTGAGAAAAATCTGGGTTGATGAGAAGCTAAGAAAAGCCAAGAGGAAAGAGACATATCTATATATGTTTATGCAAAAAATAGAAAAGGTTGAAAAGCAATGTGTTTCTAAAATACTGCTTCTATGAAACCAACCTTCTGTTACTCCTTACTCCTCAGTTAACTGAAAAAGGCAGGGTGATTCCCCGTCTTCTATTCATGTCCTCCTCCGCAGAGGCTGGAAAATGCAGCAGCACGCAGCCCTGACGTAGGTGGACTTGGGTTCAAACCCCACCACTGAACAGACACTAGGCACTGCACTCCCCCTTTCTTCAGCTCAGTGCTATCCCATGAGAAATGGGTAATGATATTGAATCCGCTGGACTGAGAGCAGAATCATGTTATCAATGGCAAAACCTTCAGTTACTTTTGCTCATGGCAATAAAACCCACGCCAGCCAATGGGCTCCTAACACAAGATGACTAGTTTTTACCACAGGCACTGTAGTTCAGCGATCAAAAGAGCATCTTTATTTAACAAATACCTTTCACACTTGCCTCTGTATTTAAGATATTTATATATCTTCTGAGCTCCTACTATGGGGCCAGTGACTGGGGTACAGAGGTGAGGAAAGTTCATAGGGTCCCTGACCTCCTGGAGCCTAGAATCTGGGGAAGAGGAGATATCAAGCAAATCATGACCAAATAAATACATAATTACTAACGG
This sequence comes from Papio anubis, assembly GCF_008728515.1. NCBI lineage: Eukaryota > Metazoa > Chordata > Mammalia > Primates > Cercopithecidae > Papio > Papio anubis. The sequence continues at coordinate 39,185,475 of NC_044991.1, forward strand.
TGATAAACGCTATGAAGGGAACATATGGTGTATTCAGACAGAGAAATGGAGGGACCCAGTCAGGAAGATCTCGAGCCAGGTAGTGAGGAATTCACTAGCCATGGTGGACAAAGCAGTCCAGACAGTGGGACCAGCATGCGCCAGGAATCTGAGATCAGAAGAATCATAGACCTTTTGAGGAGCAGAGGAAAAGCCAGAGTGGGGATGTGTGGAAATAGAAGGGCGAAACAAAGCTGGAGATTCCAGCAACCCTTACACTGGGCCATAAGAAGGATTAAACAGCTGTGGTCATCGCCATAGGAGGAAGGGGCAGCCACAAGGGCAAAGACGGGCTCTCAGCTCTGCAATTTAAATTTGCAGTTCAAATACCCACTGCAACCTCTTTTTCAAATACCACTTCTAGATCCCACACCAGCTAAAATAAGCAGCAATATTTTCATGAGCGGAAGATATTTCAAAGATAATATACGCATACATACATATGTCTGTGTGTATGTCTGTCTATATATGTTTGTATGTATGCACATATGTGATATTCACCTTAGCCACCTTGGGAAATGTCTACATTCACTACTAAGTTACGATCCCTTCGGATCCTCGGGTTTTTAAAAAGGCAGCCACAACATTATCTCCCACAGCAGAGGCTCTTATAATGTGACCCTATACTCCTCCACTGAATGACTGCTGGTATCTATGCCCTTCTCCTTTAACGTGGGCTGACATCTCACACTGCTTTGACTAACAGAAAATAGTGAAAATGACATTCTGTGACTGTGACTTCTGAGGCTAGGATATAAACATGCCATACACTTTCACCTTGTCCTTTTGGGATACCTGCCCTCGTGACCTAGATGTCATGCTCTTGGGAAGTTCAAAGCGAGCCACGTAAAGAGATCACATGGAGAGGCCATGTGTGGGTGTTGTGGTTGGCAGCCCAGCTCTGAGGGTCCAGCGAACAGCCACGTCGACCCCAGGTGTGGGAGAGGTGTCGCTTCGGACGACTCCACATGCAGCTGTCAAGCCACCCAGCTTCGCAATCTTCCCAGCTGAGGTCCCAGATGTAATGGAGCAGAGACAAGCCATCCCCATTACCCCTAACCAATTCCTGACCCAAAGTGTCCATAAGCAAAAAAATTAAATGGCTGTTTTACACCACTAAGTTTTGGGGTGATGTGGTATGCAGCAACTAGTATAGAAAGTATCTCAAAGTATATACATACATACATGCACATATGTACATATGTGTATGTATATGTAGTGTATATGCATGTGTGTGTATTTTTTCCTTTTTTCTGTTTTTCAGACAGGGTCGCACTCTGTTGCCCAGGCTGGAGTACAGTGGCACAATGATGGCTCACTGCAGCCTCAATCTTCTGGGCTCAAACAATCCTGCCACCTCAGATCCCAAGTAGCTGGGATTACAGGAATGCACCACCACACCCAGCTAACTAAAAAAAATTTTTTTTTAGAGACGGGGTCTCACTCTGTTGCCTAGGCTGGTGTATATTTTTTCTTAATTACTAATGACCTCCCTGAGAACCTTCTAGAGAAAAAGTCTAGAATTACTCCTCAGTTAGAATCCCTGGGCTTTATCCACACTACTTCTGGAAAAAAAATGGCTGGGTAGTTTACGTCAAAGAAAAATAGAACACTTTTAAACCACTCAAAATATCCAAAAGTAATCTATTCTCATTGCAAAAAGGAAAGAAAATCCTCCTCAGCAAATCTAACACCTTATTTTAATTGGCTTTGAAAAAAGAGATCAAAATGAGATCTTCATCCACGACAACTAAATAGGGCAACTACAGCTCATTGCTTTCCACCACTGAAGGCTCATGCCTCTGAAAAGAGTGTCTGCAGATTAAATAAAATAATACCTATAAGGTGGGCATAGCGCACTGCCTGGCACATAAGAGCCCACCAAATTCCAGTTATTATTATTGCTTTTGTTGTTGTTAGAATTAACATTTTTCTTGATTCCAGCACTAATTCTTCCTGACCTAAATTAAGCAGACCTCATGTTACACCTCAGCAGAAAAGAATCAATGTAGATTCTTACTGCATTTAACCAAATACTGAATACACGGAAAATGTTTTCAGTATATAACCAAAACTTTTCAGTACATAGCCAAATCTGAGTTTCGTCAGATGTCTAGAAAGGGATCTTGAATTCCGTATGATTAGAAATGTTATGTTATGAAACATTATATAAGTATCACACGTCTCTATTTTGCTTTGGTAAAAGAACTGTCCTTTAAAGAAGGAAAGTAGAAAGTAAGGAAGGGAGCAGGAAGGAAGAAAGAATGAAGGAAAGAGAGAGGGAGGAAGGGCCAACAAAAGGAGGGAGGGAGGGAAAGGTCAATATGTGTTAGAAAACAAGCTTCTGAGAAGTTACATTTGACAATCATTGCATGGCTTTCAAAGTGACTAAATGAAAATATTACTTTTGATCATTATGAAGGTACCCCCTATGGGATTATATAAATATTACAAAGCTACACCCAAATGGTGGTCTGAATACAAGAGGACAGAGTTGGGAAAAAAGAACCAGGTTACCTCAGGTTGGTTTTTTCCTCTACTCTTCGAATGCTGTGTGACTTTAAGCTAATCACTCAGCCTCTCTAAGCCACAGGGTCTTCAAAACAATGCTCCATTCCAAACTTCAGTATCTGTACCAAAAGGACCGCCAGGTAGTGTGTGCCCCAAGTTTCCAGGGTAAAAGTCACCACTCAAATGCTTCGGTGTGCCAAATGACAACTCCCCATGCAAAATTATCATTTGCAGATTCACCATTAATTAATATGTTAAAAAGTATCTCGAAAAACCTGTGTGTTGCTGCAAAATACTACTGTGCATCACATACTGAAATCATCAATATCTAATGGAAGAAAAGTGATTGGAGACCATTTCAACTCACATGTCATTGGGGGGCAACACAGGGAGGCTGGCTGGCATCCTCCTTAACATTGTTGGCTTTTGCCCGTTAGATCTTCAGTTATTGGGGTGTGGAGGGGTCCTAAGACCAACAGAGATGAGAAGGGAGGAAGAGGAAGTGAGAGGAAAAAAAGAATATGAAAGGTAGAAAGGAGAAAGGGACAGAGGGAGAGATGGGGAAAGGGCTGTGCTATAGAACTAAATCTGAGTCAGTGGCACCTGAACAGAAATGTCACTGCCAGGGAAACCATTTCAAAATGACATTCCGGTCCCCAGGTTTCAAGCTTGCAGAGTGTCTGGCCCCCTCTCCCCCCGCCCCCAAATCTCAGCTTTTCAGAGCCCAGGTAGCCCCCTGTCATTGACTGACTTAAGGTCCACCCTTCACCCAGAAAAAAATGTCTTTTACGTTCTTGAAAGTGGTGGGAACTCCATGTCTCATAGAGCCCCAAAATACCAGAAAAAATGGCCAGCGTGTAATCCACTTGGAATAGCCCTTTGCAAAGGTGGCATGAACTATAAACTGGTTTTTTACTAGAAAAAAAAAAAAAGGAAAATAAAAAGGGGATTAGCGAAAACCCCCTTAGTGAGACTCTCAGTAGACTGATGTCTGGCAGATGTGAATCTGCCCTGGGAGAGAGTCTGCTTCCCTCACACCGGCACAGCCCCCTTCCTGATGTCAGAACCCAAGGCTACGGGATCTGAGATCCAGGAGAGCAATGGAGAGAGCCGTGGAGTCTTCAACAGCTTCACTGAAGACCAAGACGGACTCTCTGCTATTACCATATATGATGAAGTCCGTCAAGCGGTCTGCTAAGACCTGAACGAAGACTGACGCCTGTTCAGCTTCCCCACCAAGCAGGAGACCAGCCAAGCTGGGGGAAACCCCTTTTTAAATTCACGGCACCTGTGAAAATATTTTATAGTGACTATCAAAATGTCTTTATTCTGCACCTCATAACACCTTGCATTAGAGCTACGTCAACCTTAACACCACAGCACACATACTTGTGACTGTTTTTTTGTTTTGTTTTGTTTTGTTTTGTTTCTTTCCTCACCATCCTTTACATGGTTGTTTCCCCACGAATCGTGCCACTTCCACAGCCGGGATATAAAACCATTTTACAACAGTTAGTCTCTCATGTCTTTCCTTCGTTTTTTAGACAGCTGAATCACAGGGTAGAAACTGTTTCAGCAGACAACTGTTCTAAGCACACAAGATCTATTTCAGCTCAAGAAAGGCCAAGGACAAAGACAAAAGACAAAAGTTGTGAGTTAAAGGGCAGACCCTGCGCAGAGCACCGGGAGAGGAGCGGACAGTGTGATGCGTGGTCCACTGCAAACCATTTCTTCCACAGCCGTATCTCTGCAAAAGGGACTGCTAGGGAATAAGTCCCTGTCTTCCCAGTGAGTGGTCATTTTAGGAGAACAAGTCCTCTACTAGCCCGTAGCTGGAGGGCCAACACTTTTTCCCTCCCCAAAGTTCCCGGCACCTGTTCTGAAAGGGGGGTGAAGAGCTCTCTACTCGGACCGTCCCGCCAGCTTTCTGTATGGAGAACATACAGACAACTGTGTGTTAAGCAGTCACCTTGAATCCTTCAGCAAGCCGAGGAGTGTACAGGTGGTCACCTGCACAGGAGCCGGGTTTACCAGCACAACTTTATCCCTGGCCTTGGGGCTGATGGAGGGCAAGACTCCCCGCCACCGCCACCAGCAGTCCTCCAGCTCGCGAGTAAGCAGCGCACAGGCGGGCACAGGTAAATGTTCCCAGGGCGGCCAGGCGGCCAAGCCTGCCGGCTGCTGGCGCTCAGGGTCCCCACCTCCCATGCCTCTGCGTGGGGCAGGGGGAGTCCTCGTGCCCAGCACCCCACTCCCCCCGCCAAGCCAGCCCGCTTACGCCGGGGCTCCGGCCGGGCCGCCCGCAGCAGCCCCGCGCCCGGCCCCGGGAGCCCCGAGCCTCCGGAGCCGCAGCGCCCACTCGGGGCAGGCAGCATGCACTCACCCTTCTGCTCTCGCAGGCTCGACAGCGACCAGAGCAGCAGCGCCACCAGACCAGGAAGCCAGGCTGGCTCAGCAGAAGGTTATCCGGCGGCGGCGGCGGCGGCGGCGACGCGCGCGGTCCTCGTCGCCGGGCGGCCGCATCCTCGGGCGGCCGGGTGGCGGCCTCGGCGGGCGGCGGCCGCTCCTATCGCGGGCGGCCGCGGCGGGGACGGCGGCAGGAGGCAGCCCTGCGCGCAGCAGCCGCGCGTCCTCGCTGCGCTCCCACCCGGCCGCCGCCTCCGCCTCCTCTTCCTCCTCCTCGCCGCTGCCCGTCTCCTCGTCGTCGCCCTCGTCGTAGCTATCGCCCAGTCCCTCCTCCCCTCCCTCCTCCTCCTCCTCCTCCTCCTCGCCGCTCGCCCGCGCCGCCGCCTCCCGGCTCTCGGGGTCCCGCTCCTCCTCGCGCGCCATGGCTCCCACGCTCCGCGCCCGCGCTCGGCCTGGGGCGGCGGCGCGGCGGGGGCGGCGGGGGCGGCCGGGAGGCGGGGGCGGCGGGGGCAGAGGAGGAGGAGCGGGGGAGGACCGACGGGAGGAGGGCCCGCCGCTGGCCAACTCCGCCGGTTGGCGAAGCCACCCCGGGCTGGCTCTGGCCTCGCCGGCTGCAGGAGCGCCTCGCGGGGCCGTCCGCCTATTCCATGGTCCGCGTGCTGGGGGCCGGGTCCGGGCTGGAGCGAACAGGGAGCACCGAGAGAGCTGGGAGCATGAGCTAGCGCGGCTCCCGGCAGCCTGCAGCGGCGAAGCTGGTCGGGCCGCGGTTGGCGGGGGGCAGTGCCTGGGACACAGCCCGGCGCTGGCCGGCACGGCGGGGAGGGGGCGCGCGGGGAGGAGACTGGGCTGGGGAGGGATCCCTGTGTGCAGTTCTTCAACCCTTCCGTGCCAGGGGAAGGGGGACGGCGCAGGGGCCCCCTCTCGGGAAGCACACACGCTGCCTCCCAGAGGCCGATCTTCACCAAGAAGGATTCGCTGGAAACTTTCGGAAAAACCGAGGGGCTCTTCAGCCTCCTCTCTACTTGCTACCTGGAGTCGGGGCGCCGCGAGTGCACTTGGCTGCCCGAGCCCAGCCGCTGGCATCGCCTCTTCTCGCGGGCCTCCCGGGTTTCCCTCTGCCCCCTTGCGGGGATCCCCCTGTGCGCCCGACTCGGAATCTGGAACAGGCCTTCCCAGTGGCTGTTGGTTCCATGAGGGTGTCCGGGCTCCCCCCTCTGGCCTGGGCTCACACTTCGCTTTCTATTCGTGCTGGACGAAGCCCAACACTGTGGCTGATCGGAAGTGGGGACGGCGGGCAGGGTCCCTGGAGAGGCGGCCTGAAGAGGCTCCTGGCCTTGTGCAGGTAACAGCAGCCTGCCCTATCTCCGACGTTAGAGCCTTAGTCCTCCCATTTTCCCCATTCCAGGTCTCCTGCCTCTCCTTGCTGAAGGTGTGGGCTGCCTTAGAGATGGCTGGGCTCACGACCCTGCAGAAGGTGCCCATTTGAAGGGGACCCCTGGCCATCCCAGACACAGCCCACTCTCCCTCATTGGGCTTCCTTGGATTCTTCCCAGATGCTACCCTGGGGCTGCTGGCTGGGCTGAGGAGGAGATGCCGTTGTGGTGGGGCTGAAAACAAAAGTCCTTGTTGAGAAAGGGATCACCTGAAACCAGGTGTCTGTCTGAGTGACTATCTCCATGGAATGCATTCAGATCAGGGAATCTGGCTTCATACCCTAAGGAGGTGGGAAGGAAGCAGGGAACCTCTGTACAGGGCTCTCCAGTCTAGGTCAGGGAGGGCCCGCAGAGTTCAAAGGTGTCCCCACCTGTGACTGACCTTCTACCACCCCCCGCCACCCCGATCTCCTCCCAGACAATTCCTGACAGCATCTGGAGACAGCAAGGTCACAGCAAAGGGCAAAGGAAGTGGTCATAGGTGGCCTCCTTTCCACAGAAAGGCCATTTCACCCAGGAAGACCAGAGACTTTTCCTTTCTGGGTATACCATTTATTACTGCTGCTCTCAGCCTGGCATCTTCCAGACACTCAGGGTACCTCCCCCACAATGCCTGAGTGGTTTTCCCTTTGCTTTGGCTGCAGATACTAAGGAGGATGTAAAAATATGAGTTCATCCATGCTGGAGCGTGTAGGGAGAATTCTCTAGTTGTGTTATCTCCATCAAGCTTTTGGAGACACAGAAAAGAAAGTTTAGTAGGTGAGAAGAATTCAGCTAACCAGGAGAGACATTCAAATTGTGTTTTCTAGTGAAAACAAGGGAAAATAAAAGGTGAGAGAAGGAATCTGGAATTAATTGAGTTAGGAAATGAACACCAGCTCCAGGGCAAAATACCATAGGCTCAAGGAATTGTGTAATCTGGTGATGGAGGGGGGAGTTAGGAAGGGAGCCAGGAGGAAGGAGAATAACCAGGAATTGGCAATTTCTTGGAAATTATCTCAGCACCAGGAGTGTGTGTGTGTGTGTGTGTGTGTGTGTGTGTGGTGGGGGGGGTGGAGGGAGAGCACTCCTGTGGCACATAGAAATGATGATTGGGTTGCTATTCATTCTGACAGATTTTGGAGTGAAGGGCACCATTAAAGTAAAGCACAAAGAGCAATTCCTTGGGCGACCAGGCACCACCTAGGGAAGAAAGGTGGGGATCCTGGTCCCTAGGCTGGCAGCAGCTGAGACCTGGTAGGTTCCTCAGCCCACCAGGTTATGGCCAAGTGAGACAGGCCTCAGGGGCTCCTCTCCAAAGAAAACAGTCATTTTTTTTCCTACCTGTCTCTTCCAGTGTTTGAAAGCTCCCCCCAGAAACTGAACTGTGAAAGGAGCAAGAGTGGGAATGAAGAATCTGCTCTGATACTTCAGTCTGAGAGTATTTCTTGCCTGGAAAGAGAGACATCACTCCCAGATGTGTGGGGGTCTTCACCCTTTCAGGAATAAGACAGGTGTATTTACAGAGCACCTCCCCACCTTGGGCTGGGTGCCAGGGTCACTGTCTACTCCCCCTGATTTGGCCTCCCATAAACATTCTATTTTCAGGTCCATGCAGAGACCTTGACTGAGGTGGTCAATAAAGGTGGTTAGTCTTTCTCACAGTTCTGCCTTTAGGACAAAGAATAGAAAGCCTCCCGTGACTATATTCGCTAACTCTCAGCCCAGGCCAGATCACCCACTAGCCAGTGAATGAGACCTCATCTGTGCCCAAACTAGGTGCAGCTCGGTGCCCTCCTGTGCTATTTCCAGCTCTCCAGCCTCCTCCTGCCCCCAGCGCCCAGACCTTGTGGAGCAGTTTCCAGGACAAAGCAAGGTTATGTCTCCATAACGCCAAACATTCCCAGGTGTGGCAGGCAAGCCATTGATTTACAAGAGAGGAGGAGAGAGGAAGAGAAAATCAGAAAAGCCACTTTCTTGGTAAAGAGACATCAACTTTCTCACCATTGCTGTTCCATAACACAAGGAGACTTGGCCCATGCTCAGAGGGGAAAGACCCGTGGGTGTTCATGGAAAACCTTTAAGCGCAGTGAGACCTAATGTTAGCAGATGAGGGGATGAAAGAGAGAAATTCCTCCCATGGAGTATGCCTAGAACAGGCCTTGTATACAGCATCCCCCTCTTGCCTAGAGACTTGAAGGGCCAGGCTTCCTGTCATTGCCTCACGCAAACATAGCCCAGGAAGCCACTACTCTGATAGCACTGATCACCTCCAGACAAATCCGCCTCCGCCTGCGCCTGCGCCTGCGCCTGCGCCTGCGCCCTCACGTAGACTTGGACAAAACCCCATCCTTACTAAGGAAGACCTAACAACTTGTATCTTCTCACCCCCATTCTTGTCCACCGTCTTTATCAAAAAGCCAGGAAAGCTGCTTCTTCAGACACTTTCTGAACTGGCTATATTTTGAAGGACAAAAAAAAGAAAAAATTGCTCTTTTGAGAGTATTGTGTCTGCAAGGTGAGCTCACATTATTTTCGATGTTCAGTTTATGACTGGAGTTCAAATAGACTGCTTATTTTAGAAGAGTTTTTAATTTTGAATTTTCTTTTTTGCCCAACTGTGTGCATTTGTTTGGTTTTTAACTCACCACATAAATATGACTATAGATTTTTTTTTTTTCCTAGTGGACCATTGTCAGATTCACAGTTGCCTTTAAAAAATATTTGTTGGCCAGGCACGGTGGCTCACGCCTGTAATCCCAACACTTTAGGAGGCTGAAGCGGGTGGATCACCTGAGGTCAGAAGTTCGAGACCAACCTTGCCAACATGGTGAAACTCTGTCTCTACTAAAAATACAAAAAGTAGCCAGGCATGGTGGCGCATGCCTGTAATCCCAGCTACTCAGCAGGCTGAGGCAGGAGAATCGCTTGAACCTGGAAGGTGGAGATTGCAGTGAGCCGAGATCACGCCACTGCATTCCAGCCTGGGTGACAGAGTGAGACTCCGTGTCAGAAAAAAAAAAAGAAAAAAGAAAAAGAAAATGTGTTGAGGTATAACATACATGAGGCAGAACGTACACAGCTTAAGCATTAACTCAATGACTCTGTATATGTGTATACATCCTCATAGGTTCCAGACCAAGACATGGAACCTTTCCTGCTCTCCCTGGAAGTCTCCCTTGTGCCAGCCCCTCACCAGGCAGTAATTCCCCAGAGATAGCGCCTCTTCCCAACCCTGTATCCTAGATCATTGTTGCCTGTCCTTGAGCCTCAGATAAAGGGAGGCTGCTTTTGCCCATCTTTGTTTTTGTGATGTCTGTCCACTGCGGTGTGTGTAGCTGTGATGTGTTCTTTTTCACGCTGTGAAGGTGTAGGTTGTTTTTACCTAATGCTTCAGTTCCCTTCCAAGTTTAATATAAGCCAAGAATAATCAAACCACTACATATGGATCAGAGACAAATGACCTCCCAGATTAGCTAGTTTTGTAAGGAACTTCAGTTGAAATTGAAACAGTCATCAGCTGCTTCTCAAATCAGTACATAAGGAGGAGCCCAAGGGAAACTGCAGGACAACAGGTCCACTGGGAAACTTCAGGGGGCCAAGCTGTCAAAGACAAGCATAGAAGAATTCCTGCAATGTACATTAGACTTTGAGGAAACTTTTAATGGCAAAAGTCAGTACAACCCATTTCCTTTTTCTTCTAAATCAGAGGAAAGTAGAATAGGTTCCATCAGGAAAGATTCACACCCGGCCATGACAAACTCATGGAGGATCCTGTCAATCAAATTCCTTTCTGCTGGGCAGAAAAAGTTCCCAACCCTATCCTGAGGACGTGGGACTCAGGAAGCTCAACAATCTGCACTATTTACAAGGTCTCAAGTATCTTTTCATATTAAGGTTTGAGATCTGCTGTTTCAGAGAAAAGGACAGCTTGGCATATATTTTTTGGTAAATCCTGTAGGGAAAGTCTAAAAAGCAAAAATACACCACCCAGCTCCTGTCTGTCTATATTTTTAATTGACTTGTTTGGGGTGTTTGGAAGAAATAAAGACAGAGTATGCAAACACACCCTGTAGCTATGTCTATATGTATTTCCTTTTTCACACGAGTACTATGTTTCTTAAAGACTCCTGTAAGAAATAATTCAGAACCCCATAAATAATAAAAAGATTAAAATTTTTAATCCACAGAGGACAAACATTAAGTATTCACGATTTGAGGAATTTGTTCATTCTATCAGGATCATTCAGAAAGAAAACATATACATGCCACTAATTTAATTTTGCCCTTGTAAGCTTGGGCAGACAAGGTGCTGAGTGTGGCAGAGAAGCCTGGGGAGAGCCCTGAAGGGTTATTTTTGTGAACATACAATTATTAGGCTTAGGAATCCCATGTTTTTAATCAAGACAATAGATCTAAAAAATGTTTTAGCATTTTTAAATTTCAAAACTTCATCCTGGTAGACCATGATATACAGTATATCTTAAGTGAAAAAAAAAATAAGTTACAGTAAAAATTGTATAATCCCATTTTTGTAAAGTTAAGCAAAATCATCTCTGTTTCTCTCTCACTCAATCTCTGATTACTTTGGGATGTGGGATTACAAGATTTGGGTTGGGGGTCAGTGAATGAAGAGGAACTTTCACTTTTTATTTTATACTCTTCTATAGCTTTAAAATTATTTTTCTTCCATCAGTATGTCCAATTTTTTTAATTAAAAAATTAAAGAAAAAAGAATCTGTTCATGTGTCAGCAGTTAAGACAAGTTGACTTAAATGAAAGAAATTGACATGGTTTGACTTTGGCAGGGTTGAGCATGAGGCTAGGCTGAGCCTCCAGACCTGCCTTCCAAGGAGCCACTCCTCCCAGCTCTATGCCTGAGGCTCATTCAGAGGAACCCTGAGATGGCAGGGGGAGGGCTACCCACCCCAGGTGGTCTGCTGTGGTTGGCTGGAGCAAGAAGCTGGTATTCTGATTCTGATTTGGCCACAGATCTAAAGTGTAGTCCATTCCTCCCCTGCGCCTCAGTTTCCTCAGTGGTCAAAGATGATGCCAACTCTTCCACAGAAGGGTGCTTTGTGGCAATGTAGCATTTTGAAAATACAGAACATTCAGAGGAAAGAAATGCCAATGTCAGTTGGCTCTTTGTACTTTAGACAGCCCTGTGTTATTCTGATGGGGATAATCACAGCAAACCCCTCTTGCCCAAGACCTCAAATGTGACTGCGGAATCCATTTCAAGCCCAGTTCAGCTGTCCAGTGCAAAAACTTGAGTGGTAAATGCACGACCCATCACCAAGCCGTCATCCCCAGAGAGACCTGAGGCTAATGGGATGGTCTCACGTTATACAGTGCTGTGTCCATCTCGTTATCTCAGTTCATCGCCCAGGTTTCCAGACCCAGAATTGCAGAATGACTGGGTCCAGACGCTCTTCCTGGGATCGCTGTGGCGGTGCGCCCCCTGGTGGCGGCGGTAAATCTCCTCCTGGGGGATTTCTGTGTGCCTGAGAGGAGGTGTTTCCTACCTGCCCTTGACTGGTTCAGCTTAATCTTTGACTTCACAGCCTCTTTTCTTTCCACATTTCCACTCAGGTGACATGTGACATTAAGATGACTGGTGTGTCACATGCAGCTCTTCCTGTCTCCCAAGTTTGTTTCACTGGCAAGAGTTTCTCAAATTAAAGAGTTCCTTTAGGTACTTAAATACATCACTTAAAAAATTAAGTCCCTTTCTTTGAAAGTTTTTGCCAGAAATAGACAGGACTCATGCATAGCATTTTCTTTCCTGTCATTTAAGTTCTTGGTACTCCAAATGTTTTCCCTGGAACAGCGGGCACTAGGAGTTAGTGGCATGACCTGGGAGTTGGTTAGAAAGGTAGACTACTAGGACCACTGCGTTAGAACTTGCATTTTAACAAAATCCACAGATTGAAAAGCATAGATTTGGTTGATATTTCTTCATAAATGAGATGACTAGGAATTCATAACTACCCGTATTTACAGCTAACTATATGTTACAGCACTCAAGATTACACATACCTTTTCATTTTTTCAACTTTCCATGTTTCATTTGCTTTTAAACACCTCTTAAATATGGAAAACCACCAGAACCAAATTCCCAACGTTTAAGCATTTAAAGTAATCTACAAGCAATAGCTTCTAAAGTCTCCAAGGAATAAGAATTCCAGCTACAGCATTAGTAATTCCAGCTTACATCATTTAGCTGTGAATAGCAAGACACCCTATTTCATATAAAATAGAAAAGAAAAACTTCAAAGTTAAATCCCACATCATTGTAAACTATGTTAGTTCAACAATACCAGTGCATATAATGCATTTTAAACACAAAACAGGATTTTAAACTTAAACTCTGATGAAAAGGTATCATGAGAATTTGAGAACACCTTGGTGAAATCATTTTTAATTTTTCAGAGTGTTCCTACCCATAGTCAGCATTAGTCATGTTCTCATTAAAATACCATGTCCAAAAATATCAAGTTTTTGAGCAAGATGACAAAAATTATTAAAGGAATAAAAATTAGTCCTTTAAGATGCTAAAAACTGGGTATAACAATTTTTTTTTTTTTTTTGAGATGGAGCCTTGCTCTGTTGCCCAGGGTGGAGTGCAGTGGCACAATCTTGGCTCACTGCAACCTCTGCCTCCCAGGTTCAAGCCATTCTCCCGCCTCAGTCTCCCAAGTAGCTGAGACTAAGGATACATGCCACCACGTCTGTCTAATTTTTGTATTTTTAGTAGAGATTCAGTTTCACTATGTTGGCCAGGTTGGCCTGGAACTCCCGACCTCAAGTGATCCTCCCACCTTGGGTACAACAATTTTTGTTTAACTTTTTATTTTGAGCTAATTTTGGCCTTACAGAAGTCATAAAAATAGTACAGAGAATCCCAAGGGGCCCTTCATGAATCTCATCCTAATGTTATCAATTTGTGTATGTATGGTAAAATAATGAGAGCTACAAATTAACATAGCAACAATACTACTAACTTAACTACAGACCTTATTCAAGTTTCATAATTTTTTCCCCAGTCTTTCCTTAATGGCTTTGACACTTTTGAGTACGGATGATTTGTTTCACAAATGCCCCTCAATTTACTTTTGACTAATATGTTCTTGTTATCTGGATGAGTTTATGCATCATGGCATGAAATTCTGCCACGTCCTCCTCATTGCCTCATACCATGGGATTTCTGACATCAATATGTCTTATTACTCGTGTTAACCTTGACAACATGGAGTTAATATTTTGGGAAAGGTACTTTGAAGCTATGCAAATTTTATTTGTCTTCAAAATTTCACCCACTAATTTTAACATCCATTGATGAATCTTATCTGCAACAATGATTACCACGGTATTCAACTGTCGTGTAAACAGTTATTTGCCATTTTTTCTGAAGCATTGAATGACAACTAGAAAAGAGAGCTGTGCTCAAACAATGAACAACAAGGAATGGGTAGAGGAAAACAGAAGGGCCCCTCTACAAGTTGTATTTCCTTTTTTTGTTCTTTGCAGAGACAGGATCTTGCTAGGCTGATCTTGCACTCCTGATCTCAAGCAGTACTCCTGCCTCAGCCTCCCAAAGTGCTGGGATTATAGGCATGAACCACCATGCCTGGCTCAGGTTGTATTAATAGCAACAACAGCAAATCGTAAGGAGGAGGAAAAATATGATTTTCAGACTTGTCGTGTTATGTTATTGGAGATGTTCAGTTGTCAATGAAAAAAATTTTAGACATGTAAAGAAACAAGAAAGTATGACCCATAACAACAACCACCACCAGAAGTTAACATCCATTGTCTCTGAGGAAGCCCAGATATTGGACATACTAGACAAATACTTTACTTTTTTTTTAATTTCAGTAGGTTTTTGGGGAACAGGTAGTGTTTGGTTACATGAGTAAGTTTTTAATTGGTGTTTTCTGAGATTTTGGTGGACCCATCATCACCTGAGCAGTGTACACTGTACCCAATGTGTAGTCTAGACAAAGATTTTAAGTCAACTATTTTAAATATGTTTGAATAATTAAGGAAACCATGTCTTTAAAAGTCTTACAAAATAGAAACTTTCAATAAAGAGATAGAAACTGCTTTTAAAAATAAGGCAAATAGAAGTTCTGAAGTTGATGAGTGCAATAACTGAAATAAAAAATTCACTGAGGTTTTCAGCAGCAGATCTGAGCAAGCAGAAGAAAGCATCAGCAAACTTGAAGACAGATCAATTGAGACTGTGTAGTTTGAAAAAGAAAAAGAAAAGAGAATGTATAAAAATGAATAGAGCTTCATACCTGTGATGCAACATATACATCATAGGAGTCCCAAATGGAGAACAGAGAAATCACTTGGAAGAATGTTTAAAGAAGTAAAGCCCCAAAATGTTCCAACTTTGATTAAAACGTTATGCACCCAAGAAGTCCAGTAAACTTCAAGTAATATAAAGAGATCCACATCTAGACACATTTAAATCAAAGTGTTGAAATACAGAGAGAATATTGAGAGCAGCAAGAATTAAGAGATTCTTTATATACAATGGAGGCTTAATAGTGTTAACAACTGACTTCCTATCACAAACCATGAAATTTAGAAGGCAGTGAAATGACATGTTCACAGTGCTTAAAAAAAGAACTGTCAGCCAAGAATTCTACACCAGTAAAGCTATTCTTCAAAATTAAAGAAGAGGTTAGACATTTCCATATTTTTTTAAAGCAGAACTAGCAGACTTGTCAACAGATGAGGAGATAAACAAACCTGTCTTGTCAACACAAAGACACACACACAGGAATATCATTCAGCATTAAAAAGGGAGCTCCTGCTATTTGCCACAATGCAGATGAACCCAGAGGACGTTTGGCTAAGTGAAATTGGCCAAACACAGAAAGAAACATATCGCGTGATCTCACTTATATATAGAATCTTCTTAAAAATTTTAAATTTACAGAGATAGGGAGTTAAACAATGGTTTACTGGTCAAAGACGGAAGGAAATGAGAAGGTATAGGTCAAAGGCTACAAAGTAGCAGATATGTGGGATAAATGAGTCTAGATCTAATGTCCAACATGAGGACTATCATTAATAAAATTGCATTGTATTTGGGATTTTTGTTAAATAAGTAGATATTTACCCACTCTTGTTACAATAAAAAGTAACTATGTGAGTTGATATATATGTTAATTTGCTTCACTATAGTAAGCTTTCTATTTATATGTAACCCATACATCATATTGTAAACCTCAAATATAAACAATAAAATCCATTTTTTAAGTAAAGATATACTGAAGGGAGTCCTTCAGCCTGAAATGAATGGACACTAGAGAGCAACTCAAATCTACATGAAGAAATAACACTGGTAAAGGTAACTACATGGATAAATATAAAAACAGTGTAACTATCTTTTTGTTTGCAACTTTTTATACTATCTAATTTTAAAGACTATTGCATGAAGCTATAATTACAAATCTGTGTTGATGGGTATACTATGTATAAAGATGTAATCTTGATGACAATAACAGCATAAAAGAGAGGAAGGAAATGGAGTCATGTCAGAGTAAAATTTGTATACACTCTTATTATTAAGGTGGTGTTAGCTGAAAATACAGTGTTAAGATGTTCTTTGTGATCCCCAGTTTAAAGTAAGTTTAAACACTAGTAAAATAAATGACAATAGAATTAAAATGGTATGCTATGAAAATTTCTACTTAACACAAAATAAACTAACAATGGAAAAAAAGAGGACCAAAAATGACATAGAGCATATAGAAAACAAATAACAAATGGCAAGTATAAATCCTACCTTATCAATACTTACATTATGTGGGAATTGATTTAAAACTTCAAGCCAAATGCAGAGATTTGCACAATGGATAGACAAAAATGTAAGATTCAAGTATATACGATCTACAAGGGCTACACTTTAGGTTAAAAGACATAAACAAGCAGAGAGTGAAAAGATGGGAAACAATGAACCGTGCAAACAGTAACCAAGAGTGACCTGAATGGCTTAAAAATATCAATCAAACAGACTTTAAGAGTTATTACTGAAGACAAATGACATTTTATAATGATAAAAGTGTCAATCCATCAAGAAAATATAATTATTCCAAACATATATGTGCCTAACAACAGAGCTTCAAAATACATGATGCAAAAACTAATGTGATTGAATGGAGAAATGGTCAAAAACAATAGTTGGAGACCCCTATAGGCTACTTTCAATAATGGATAGAACAACTAGGATGAAGATCAACAAGGAAATAAATTACTTTAATACTTTAACAACACTATAAACAAACTCTACCTAATAGACATCTATAGAACAGTCTTCCCAAGAATGGCAGAAAAAAATATATTCTTCAAAAGTGTACATGAAACATTCCACAGGTCAGACCATATATTAGACATCCCCCAGAAAAACAAAAAACAAAAAATAAGAAAAGGATTGAAATAATGCTAAATACATTCTCCAACCAGAATAGACTGACACTAGGAATCAATATCAGAAGGAAAATGAGGGAAATTCACAAATCCATGAAAATTAAACACAGATAAATAAATGGGCCAAAGATGAAATCAGAAAAAAATTTTTAAAAAATATTTTGAGATGAAAATACAAACAAATGCAGCAAACCAAAATGTATGAGATGTAACTTAAGCAGTGCTCAGACACAAACATACTCTAAGATCGACTACATGGCTGGTCATAAAGCAAGTCTCTACAAATTCAAAAAAAAAAAAAATGTACTTATACCAGCTCAGACTACAGTGGAACGGAATTAGAAATCAATATCAAGAGGAGCTCTCAAAACCATACAAATACATGGAAACTAAACAAATTGCTTCTGAATGACTTTTGGATAAACAAAAATGTAAGACAGAAAATTATTTGAAACAAATTTAAATACAGGCAAAATGTACCAAAACCTCTGAGATGCAGCAAAAACAGTGTTAGGAGAAAAGTTTATAGCATATAGCGATAAACACCTATATCAAGAAGATATAAAGATCTCAAATTAACAACCTAATGTTACATTTAAGGAACTAAAAAAAACAAGAACTGAATCCAAACTTAGCAGAAGAAAAGAAATTACTAAAATAACAGCAGAACTAAACAAAACTGAGCCCCCCAAAAATTTGCAAAGGATCAGCAAAATGAAAAATTGTTTTTTGAAAGATAAACAAGATTGATAGACCACTAGCTAGACAGATTTAAAAAACTCTAAATAAGCACAATCAGAAATGACAAAGGTGAAGTTATAATCAATCCCACAGAAATACAAAAGATCCTCAGTGACAAAAAAATCCTGCAACCATCTCTATGCACATAAACTGGAAAATTTAGAGAAAATGGACAAATTCCTGGAAACACAAAACCTCCAAGATTGAACCAGAAGGAAATTGAAATCCTGAAAATACCAACAATAAACTATGAAATTGAATCACCAATATAAAAACTTACCAACCAAAAAAAGCCCTTGAACAGATGGATTCACAGCTGAATTCTACCAGACATACAAAGAAGAGATGATACCAATCCTGCTGAAACTATTCTGAAAAATAGAGAAGAGATTCCTTCTTGACTCATTCTACAAAACCAGTATCATCCTGATATGAAAATCTAGCAAATACAACAACAAAATAAAACTATAAGCCAATATCCCCAATTAACATAGATGCAAAAATCCTCAACAAAATACTAGCAAGCCAAATCCAGTAGTAATTCAAAAATATAACCCATTACTATCAATTAGGTTTTATTAATGGGATGCAAGGATGGCTCAACATACACAAATCAATAAATTGATTAACCACATAAACAGAATTAAAAACAAAAAATATATGATCATCTCAATAGACACAGAAAAAGCATTCAATAAAATCCCAAATCCCCACATATTAAAAACTCTTAACAAACTGGGCATCAAAGGAACACAATTCAAAATAACAAGAGCCATTTATTACAAATCCACAGCCAACATTATACTGAATGAGCAAAAGATGGAAACATTCCCCTAAAGCTGGAACAAGACAAAGATGTTCACTTTCATCACTCCTATTCAACATAGTACTGGGAGCTTTAGCCAGAGCAATCAGACAAGAGAAAAAAATAAAAGTTTGTCAAATAGGAAAAAGGAAGTCAGATTATCACTCTCGACTGACAATATGATTCTATATCTAGAAAACCCTAAACATTTCACCAAATAACTCCTAGTGCTGACAAACAACTTCGGTAAAGTATCAGGGTATACAATCAAGGTATAAAAATTAGTAGCATTTCTGTACACCAATAATGTTTAAGCTGAGAATCAAATCAAGAACACAATTGCATTTACAATAGCCACAAAATAAACTAAAATACCTGAGAATACATCTACCCTAGCATGTGAAAGATCTCTGCAAAGAGAACTACAAAACACTGCTGAAAGAAATTACAAACAAATGGAAAAACATTCCATGCTCATAAATTGAAAGAAGCAATATCATCAAAATGTCCATGCTGCCCAACATGATCTGCAGATATAGTGAAATTCCTATCAAATTATCAACATCATTTTTCACATAATTAGAAATAACTATTCTAAAATTTATATGGAACCAAAAAAGAGCCCAAATAGCCAAAGCAATCCTAAGAAAAAGAACAAAAACAGAAGCCAGATTACATTACCTGACTTCAAACTATACTACAAAGCCACAGTAACCAAAACAGCATGGCACTGGTAGAAAAATAGAACCCAAATATAAAACTGTGTACCTACAACCAACTAATCTTTGACAGAGTTGACAAAAAGAAACTATGGGAAAAGGACACCTTATTGAATAAATGGTGCTAGGAAAACTGGCTAGCTATATGCAGAAGAGTGAAACTGCACCTCTATCTCTTACCACAAACAAAAACCTAGGAAATACTCTTCTGGACATTGGCCTAGACAAAGAATTAAGAATTAAGTCTTCAAAAGCAATTGCAACAAAAACAAAAAGTGAAAATTGGTACCTAATTAAACTAAAGACCTACTGCACAGCAAAAGAAACTATCAACAGAGCAGACAACCTACAGAATGGGAGAAAATATTTGCAAACTATGCATCCAACAAGGTACGAATATCCTGAATTTATAAGAAGCTTAAACAATTCAACAAGAAAAAAAAAAGCAGCCCCATTAAAAACTGTGCAAAGGACATAAATATATGCTTCTCAAAAAAACACATACAAGTGGCCAACAAACATAAAAAAAAGTGTTCAGTATCAGTAAACATCAGAGAAATGCAAATCAAAATCATAATGAGATACTATCTCACACTAGTCAGAATGATGGTTTTTAAAATGTCAAGACCAGGCGTGGTGGCTCACGCCTGTAATCCCAACACTTTGGGAAGCCAAGGTGGGTGGATCATGACGTCAGGAGATTGAGACCATCCTGGCCAACATGGTAAAACTCCATCTCTACTGAAAATACAAAAATTAGCGGGGTGTGGTGGTAGGCACCAGTAGTCCAAGCTACTCAGGAGGCTGAGGCAGGAGAATCGCTTGAACCAGAAGACGGAGGTTGTAGGGAGCTGAGATCATGCCACTGCACTCCAGCCTGGGTGACAGAGCGAGACTCCATCTCAAAAAAGAGAAAAAGAAAAAAAAAATGTCACAGACATTGGCAAGGTTGCAGAGAAAAGGAAACGCCTACATATTGTTGGTGGGATTGTAAATTAGTTCAGCCACTATGGAAAGCAGTTTGAAGATTTCTCAAAGAACTATAAATAGAATTAATATTCTATCCAGCAATTCCATTACTCAGTATATACCCAAAGGATAATAAATCATTCTATCAAAAAGATACCTATACTTCCATGTTTATTATAGTGCTATGTAATAGCAAAGACATGGAATCAACCTAGGTGCACATCAAGAGTGGATTGGATAAAGAAAATGAAGTACATATACAGCATGGAAAACTATGCAGCCATAAAAAAAAACACCAAAATCTTGTCTTTTGCAGCAACATGGATAAAACTGGAGGCCATTATCCTAAGTGAATTAATGTAGAAATAGAAAACCAAACACTGCATGTTCTGACTTACAAGTGGGAGCTAAACATTGCGTGCACATGGACATAAGGATGGGAAGAACAGACACTCCAAATAGACAGTCCTTTGGGGTACTCCAAAAGGGGGACAGATGGAGGTGAGCAAGAGTTGAAAAACTACCAATTGAGTACTATGTTCACTACCTGGGTGACAGTTTCAATTGAAACCCAAACTCAGCATCACACAGTATATCCATGTAACAAACCTGTACATGTACCCCTTGAATCTAAAATTTTTTTTAAAATTTAAACCAGATTACATGTTTAGAAGAAAACCATCCCAAAGTCAGTAATCTTGCCAGGAATCAAAGTGCCTAAGAGTAAGGCTTTAGAGTCGGAATGTCTGGGTACAGATACAGGTACTGCTGCTTACTAACTTTGTGACTTTGGCCAAATAACTTAATCTCTATGTACTCAAGAATCTCCATTCGTAAAATGGAAATAAAAGCTTTGTACATCTTATAGGGTGATTATGAACATTAAGTGAGATAACACAAGTAGAGTGCTTGGCAAGATACCTAGCAAATAATTCTAAGTACTCAGTAAACGTTAGCTGTGATTATAATACTGATTTACTGTCTCAGGGTTCAAGGACCTATGAAAAAAAGGGGAGCTTCAAAAAAATTTCAAAAGATGCTTCTAAAGACAATATACTAGAAAGAAGGTCCTTTAAAAACACATTGCATTCCCAGAATTCACATGACCACCACCTACAGATTTGACCCCAAATCTTAGATAAAGGAGTCAGACGCATCTTTGTGAATAATATTTACAAATTGTCAATATTTGAACACACTATCCATTAGAAACATGCTATCATTTTCTTTTTAAACGTTTCATTATAGAATCAAATAAATGAAAAGTAAAGAAATGAGACATAATGTTTTTACAAAGTTAATAAGACTTAAAAAAAAAGGTTATTCTAAATCGTGGCAAGAGTATAGTGAGAAAATTGATATGAGTGTGAAGCAGTACAATCTTCCAGGAAAGTTGTATATTCAGAACGTAAAAATAACTGCACTCTTTGTGACTCAGTCATTCATAAAGCCTAAGGAAATATATAGGGGAAAAAATGACACAGGTTTATTTTTTTTAATGCTCACTACTATAGTATTATTTACTGCACAGGCAGAATATAATCTAAATGCCTAAAAGTAAGAGAATGATTACATAAATTAAGGAATATCTGTTAGGAACTGAATGTTTGCGTTCCTCCCAAATTCTTATGTTGAAATCTTAATTTCCAATTGATAGTATTAGGAAGTGGAGTCTTTGAGATCTTGAGGATGGAGCCCTCATGAATGGGATTAGAACCCTTGTAAAAAGAGATCCCAGAGAGCTCTCACCTCCTCTTTCTGCTATGTGAGGATACAAAAAGAAGTGTTTCCATCATAATTAAAACAAAACAAAACAAAAAAAACAGCAGTCTGCAACCTAGAAGAGGTCCTCACCAGAGCACAACCATGCATGGCACCCTGATCTTGGATGTTTAGCCTCCAGAACTGTGGAAATACATTTCTGTTTAAATAAATAAATAAATAAAATCCCATGTGACTTGCCTTCATAGAAAGCTACATACCCTTTCCTAACCAGTTAATGCAGCTATGAAACTGAACCCACATTCTGCTGTGTATAGAAGTAAACTTCAGGTACTTTGTCCCCACAGAACTAGAAAGAAAGAGAAAGAAAGAAAGAGAGAAAGAGAGAAAGAGAGAAAGAAAGAAGGAAAGAAAAGAAAGAAAGAAAGAAGAAAGAAAGAAAGAAAGAAAGAAAGAAAGAAAGAAAGAAAGAAAGAAAGAAAGAAAGAAAGAAAGAAAGAAAGAAAGAAAGAAAGGAAGGAAGGAAGGAAGGAAGGAAGGAAGGAAGGAAGAAAGGAAGAAAGGAAGAAAGGAAGAAAGGAAGGAAGGAAGTTAGGTAGGTAGTGCTTTGAGAAAAATGACAAAATAAATACCTATTTTTTAAAAAATCAAATAAACAACCTAATCTTCCACTTTAGTAAGCTACAAAAAGAAGAGCAAAATACACCAAAAGCTAGCACGGAGGGGAAGAATAAAGATTGGAGTAAAAATAGTGAAATAGAGAATAGGGGAAAGAAATCAATGAGACCAAAAGTTGAGTCTTTGAAAAGATCAACAAAACTAACAAATCTTTAGTGAGACTGAGCCAGAAAATAAGACGGAAGACTCAAAGTAGAAATTTTAGTAATTATAAAAATAAGAATTATAAGAATATTATTTAAATTATTTACAAAAAAGTAGATAACCTAGATGAAATGGACAAATTCATGAAATGCACAAATTACCAAAACTGACTCAAGAAGAAAGATCATATCTGAACATACCTATAACAAGAGATTAAATTAGTAACCAAAAAACTTCTCATAAAGAAAATCTCAGGACTAGATGGCTTATCCAATGAGTTATGTCAAATGTTTATGGAAGAATTAACACCACTCCTTCATAGACTCTTCTAAAATTAGAAGAGAAGGGAATACTTTCCAACTCGTTCTATAAGACCAGCATTTTTTTCTGATTCCGTAACCAATAACATCACAAGAAAAGAAAACTATAAACTGACATTCCTTTAAATGTAGATAAAATGTCTTCAACAAAATATTTACAAACTGAATCCAGCAACACATAAAAATAGTTTTTAACACCGTGAGCAAGTGGAAATTATCACAGGTATGCAAGGTTAGTTCAACGTACAAAAATCAACCAATGAAACTGTGTATCAATAGAGTAAAGGGCAAAAAACACATGATCACCTTTAGTGGGGCCAAAAAAAGCAGTTGACTAAATTCAACATCCTACATGATAAAAATACTCAACAGAGGTATAAATAGAAGAAAATATTCTCAATGAAAATAAAATTAAGAAAGTCATTCCAGTTACAATACTATCAAAAAAGGTTAAACCAATATGAATATATTTAACAAAAAGTGCACTGAAATCTATAAAACATCATTGAAAGAAACTAAAGGAAACCTAAAAAGTGAAAAGACATCCTGTATTTATGGATTGGAATTAAGATACAATATTCTTTGAATGCATTTACAGTTTAAATGTAATACTGATAAAATTCTAGGTGCCCTTTTGCATATACTAACAAGCTGATCTTCAAATTCATGTAGAAATGAACTTCCAGTTTGTGATCCAGCATATAAAGAGCTTGGAAGTCATTGCTCTGCCTTAGCAAGTAAAAACCTGAACCAATTGAAAAATCAACAACTCTTCTTAGATCCATTAGAGCTAGGCAAACTACTGTACTTAAAATTAGGGAAACAGGCAAATACAGAAAATCACAACTTATCAGAGTGGAAACCCCTGAGCAGATATTTACAAGGGAATCAATACCAGGATAGGAAACGACAAGTTTCTGGAAATGCTAGAGACTCAGAGTGGACAAATCTGAGTGTTAATCACTTTTGGGACGGGGTAGTCATAGAAACCCACTCCACTACACTTTTGTAAATGCTCCTCTCAAATGCTCCACCAGATTCTCTTGGTGAATATCAGAGAAAAATTCCTTCATACTTCTAATAGGAGAGGGTGAAAATAACCATTCTGAAATATGCCAGGGGACTGTTTTTAACAAGTCCTGCTTTCAAAGGAAAGTATTTTACCAGAGCCTGAAATAATGGAGTTTTTGTAACAGACTAACTGATCTGACAGAAGGGAACTGTCAAACTCAGGTTAACTGTAAATATTTGGTCCCAGCAAAGGTGCAGAGGATGGGGAGAACTGTGATGCTCTGTGAAGTTCACAGGTCAGAGGGATAGGCTCACTACAGTGCTGAGACCTAATCATAAAACCGTAGATTCCTTTCCTCCCACTTCACACCTTATCATCATGTCACAGAAGGCCTGTTACTACAGTTCCACTTAACCAGTACATCATGTCCAAGTATGAAAAAAGAGTTAGATGGCATACTAAAAGAAAAAAAAACAACAACAAAGTTTGAAGAGACAGTGCAAGCACTGGACCCAGATGTAGATATGGTAGAGATATTGGGATTATCAGACAGTGAATTTAAAACGACTGTAATTAATATGGTAAGGCTTCCAACAGATAAAGTAGACAACATGTAAGAACAGATGGGCAATGTAAGCAGAGAGATAGAAATTCTAATAAACAATCCAAAGTGAAAGGCTAGAGATAGTTTGGTAAGCTCATTAGTAGACTGGACATAGCTCACAGATGAAGGAGTCTCTGAGCTTGAAGATAGGCTAGTAGAAAATCACAAATGAAAAGCAAAAAGAACAAACACTGAAAAAAGATAGAACAGAATATCCAAGAACTGTGGAACAACTGAAAAAGGTATAAACAAGCTTAAAATGGCAATATCAGAAAAAGAGAAAGGAAGACAAAAATCTTGAGGAGAAAATAATGACTGGAAATTTCCCCCAAATTAATGTCAGACACCAAACCACAGATCTAGCAAGATCAAAGAACACTACCCAGGTTAAGTGCCAAAAAAACTACACCTAGGATATATTCGAGAACAAATCTTGAAAAAACAAAAAACAAAAAACAGGGAGTGGGGAGATACCTATAAAGGAGCAAAGATAAGAATTACATCACGCTTCTCAGAAACCATGCAAGCAAGAAGAGAGTGGAGGGAAATAAAAGTGTTCGCTAAAAAAACATCAAACTAGACTTCTGCACCCTATGGAATTATCTTTTAAATGTGAAAGAGAAGTAAAGACTTTCTCAGACAAACAAAAACTGAAGGAATGTGTTGCAAGTAGACCTGCCTTGCAAGAAATGTTGAAATCCTGTAAAAGAGAAGGAAAATTATATACATCAGAAACTTGGATCTACACAAAGAAAGGGAAGGCAACAAAGAATTGGTTAAGGTAAAATGAAAATTATTAATTTTCTTATTCTTAGTTGATATAATAGAAAATAATCTGTTCAAAATAATAACAGCAATCCTCCTTTTATATATATATCCTTATATATATACATTTATATATATATGCTTATATATATAAAATGGGCAAGTGAAATAAATGACATTAATGATATCAGGAACAGGAGATAGAAAATAGTAATGTGTTATTATAGGGTACTTGCACTGCACATGAAGCAGTATAGTGTTATTTGAAAGTGGACTTGGATTCATTGTAAGTGTACAATGAATTTGCCTTTGTCTGAGGCAA